>NC_056667.1:143733843-144449343 GCF_018350195.1 Panthera tigris
TTCACTTAAAGAGGAACTTAAAGGTAGAATCAGGAAGGGGACAAGTCAAAAGTAAAAAGGTTAGACTGCATCGCCTCAATCATTTTAGATCAACACAGTGCTGGAATAAATTAAAAAGCAATCTATAGCTTTTTCATCTAAGAATTAGTGCAGGAAATAAATCCCCTTTTCACAAAATGTTTTTCATCTAAGGATCAAAAGTCCCAGCTATTTCCAGTAGCAGCATCTGTTGCTTTACCAGTTTCTACAGAGATGAGCTCGTGTTGATTTTCATCACATTTGTTCAAGCTTGGAATCTGGTTAAAATACGCAAACTGTCGCAATGCCAGTTAAGAGTTGCAATCATATAGTACCCTGTGAATAATGCCATTCACCTGCATTTATTTTGATTCAAACAGCATTTCCAATTATGAATCTAAGCATGGGTTATTTTTAAATGACTTGAAAAAATGACCTAGAGTAAGAAACATAAGATAAAGTATTCTACAAGGAAGAATACTATGATACACACATGTTCTTAGGAAACATATTATCTTTACTTTAAATCTTTTCAGCTGAAATCTGTGTTTTGCTTTTTCAACACCATTTTGGGTTAACGTGTAAAAAGAAGTCTGTCAGTTGCGTTACCTTAGAACATTGTCTAAACTGCAGATTGACCATCATAGACATTTTTCTGTTTTCCACCTTCTAATACTTTAATATCATTATTCATATGTTGACTGGATATTAATATTGTAAGTTTAAACCAGATTAAAAAACTGATGTTAGATACAAAAATACTGATTGAAAGAGATACATGCACCTTGATGTTTATAGCAGCACTATCAACAATAGCCAAATTATGGAAAGAGCCCAAATGTTTATCAATTGAGGAATGGATAAAGAAGATGTGCTATATATATATACAATGGGATATTACTCAGCCATCAAAAAGAATGAAATCGTTCCATTTGCAATGATGTGGATGGAACCCGAGTATATTGTGCTAAGCGAAATAAATCAGCTGGAGAAAGACACCATATGATTTCACTCATATCTGAAATTTAAGAAACGAAACCAATAAACATGAGAAAAAGAGACAGGCAAACCCAAAAACAGACTCTTCACTGTAGAGAAAAAACCGAGAGTTACTGGAGGGGACATGGGTGGGGATAGGTTAAATGGGTGATAGACATTAAGGAGGGCATCTGCGTTGAGCACTGGGTGTTGTATGTAAGCGATGAATCACAAAATTCTACTGAATCCAATATTATACTCTATGTTAACTAACTAGAATTTAAATAAAAAACTAAAAAAGAAAAAAAATTAAACAATGTAATGCTGTTGAATTGGAAATGTATGCATCTGTGTACCTACATCTAATGAAACTGTAAAAGAAGGAGCAGAGGAACAAACATGAGTCAAATGCAAATGTCGTTGGTATAATTACCAAAGTATTGTCATGGTTTTAGTCACCTTGCTGCAGGCCTTTTTAATAATCCACCCCAAGCTTCTACACTCAGTCTCCTAAGCTATTGGAGATACATGGATGGAAACTAAGAAACTCTAATATTTGGAAATATGAGCAGTGTATCTTTTTCTAGATTTTAGAACATTTTGAATGTTTAATGGATCATTTTTCCAAAAAGAGAATTGCTATCTGATATCTAGCTATCTGTAAATTTAATTTCCCATACTGCTGATGTGGGGCAAATTAGTGATATGTCGAAATTCCCCACTTACGTTAATGCATTAACACTAATTTTCAGGAAGAACGGGAAATGGAAATGATTATTACTATAGAGCAGTAAACCCAGCAGTCATTATTAAGCTTTGCCTTAAATAGCAAGCGCTGTTCTGTGCACTTGTCCAAAGCTCTCAATAGCTTTATGAGATGATGCTTCTTCTCTGCTTTGTAGAAGGGAGAACTGAATCTCAGAGAGTTTCAGGTATTTTTCACATGCTACTTAGTGGCATGAGGTAAATGATATCCAAGTAACATTGAATTGACAGCCAAATTCATAATTCATATCCAACAACAATGAGTTCACTCTGAAAAGAAATTAGTTTAATTTCACATAGTAGAAATAAATCTCCCCACCCTACTTTTCTGTCAAAATCCTCCACTGGCATTTGAGTAACAATGCTTACAGGTATCTTTATGTGAACAGATGCTTGAAATACCTGTTTACATTGTAGATGTCACTGTACCTTCAGCACCTTATTAGTATTCAATATCCTGTTTCCCCAAAGTGAAAATTCCATAAGATTTTATTTCTTCCATGTTTCCCCACCATTTAATTTTTTTTTTTTTTTATGTTTTTTCATTGACTGCTGATAACTACCCAGGAAACAGCTCAGGATAAGTAAGCATTGCAGATCAGCAATGTGGTATATTATAAAGATAAATAATGGGACAGAATGTTGATTTTTTTGTTTCATTTCCTTTCCTTTCCTAATGTAAAAAATGTCACTAAAATGGAATGAACTAAGATGGTGATAGTAACTGGATTTTGTTTCAGTGTTTACTCTTTTGTTGTTACAAGTAACTGAACAAAGTTTATGTCTGAATTTACTTCAACTCTTAATATATACATCCATTTGTAATGACCAGAGGACAAACCTACAAATCTATGTTACACTGAGTTATATTTACTATATGCCCTTACTTCAGATAATTCTACCCACCATCAATTTGCAGTGGCATAATTTTTAAAAGTTAAAATGGGGCTGTGAAGGAAGTACTGTCACTTAACAGTAAATATATATTTATGATTTTTTTCTTTTATTTTCTTTTGAGAGAGAGAGAGAGCACATGAGCAGGGAAAAGGGGCAGAGGGTGAGAGAGAATCTTAAGTTCCACACTCAGCATGGATCCTGACATGGGAGTCAATCCCATGACCCTGGGATCATGATCTGAGCCAAAACCAAGAGTCAGATGCTCAACTGACTGAGCCACCAAGAGCCCTCTGGTTTTTTTTTTCTTAAATTTATATTAATATCCTGGGCTGGAAAGATACATAAATTATGAGAGTGACTGCTTTGGGAGAGAAACTTAAAGGTACTTTTTTAAAACAAATACAGGGTACTTATTTATTTTATTTTTCATATCTTAATGGATAGGAACATGGATAGTTGTTGTATATTATAATTTTGCATGATCTTTAAACTATTCAAAATAAAGTCAAGTAAATATATCAGGAAATACATTTTTTAATCTTTTCTGAATGATCATCTGTAAGTTTTTTTCATGAAATACAGGCTAGAAATTGAAGATACAGAATGCTACTGTGTGTATGTCTATAGTACTTACAAATTACTCTTTAAACTAATTTTGTTACCTCCATGTATAAATGTTTCTGAGGGCTATTCCTGATAAAATGTTGATTATGAAGACTGGTATTTGGCCAGTTTGATTTTCACCATGACAGTTAATTTGATAGATTGTTTAGAGTCGGTTTCCTAACTAAAATATTAGTGACACGATGGCAGAGTAAAAAGAACAATATCAACCCCCCCAGAAATTAGAATAATACTGTGCTTTCTCTATAGCTTCCTAGATCTGTGCCCAAGGAAGGTCAAGATCTATTTCTGAGTGCTATGTTTCTTATCTTTAAAATGGACATAAGAATATTTTCTTTTTTAAAAAAATGTTTATTTGGGGAGAGAGAGAGAGAGAGCATGGCCTGAGCAGGAGAGGAGCAGAGGTTGTGGGGGGGGGGCGGGGCGGGGACAGAGGATCTAGAGCGGGCTTTGTGCTGACAGCAGTGAGCCTGATGCAGGGCTTGAACTCATGAACCATGAGATCATGACCTGAGCCGAAGTCAGATGCTTAACCAACTGAGCCACCCCAGTGCCCCAAGAATATTTCTTATTAGGATGATCTTAAAGATTAGAAATAATAAACAGAGTGCACCTAACACAGTGCCTGAGATATGATAGGTATTTATTTTCTGCATTTGTTTCTTTAAGAAACATCTGGAAAAGGATGGTATATAAGTGTAACAGCTGCTTCTTTGGTCATACATAGCTGACCATAGTTATAAGGCAAGATTTTGTAAAGATTCCAGGAAGAAATTATCTTCAATATGGCTTTTCAATTATGTACTTATCCTTTTTCTCAGTATTGTATGTATGATCGCTAATCAAGAGAAAAGACAGAATATCCCTTTATCCAAATTACCCCAGGCTTAACCCCAATAGAAATTATTTATAAAGTGACAGAGAGAGAAGAAAAATGTAAGCAGAAAAGCTGTCATTATTTGTTTAAATTATTCTTAATTATTACAGAAATGCATTTTTTAAATTTTACACTTTACTAGCCTCAAATAGAAGTCTGATAGTAAAGGTGAAAGAAGGTAGTGAATTTTGCAAGTTACAAAAAGTTCTGTCTTCTGACTGAAATAAGACTGAAGTTTGATAACATGTTTTAAATGCATTCATGGACTTCTCAGTCTTCACACTTCTAATGAATATCTGAGGTTGACTGATTTAATAGTAACCCGCTCTAAATATCTGATTTACGAAGACAACACAGTTGAGTAAATAAGAGTGGCATGATGTCAATGACATCCAAGTTAACATAATATGTAAGTAGCAACATTTTATACCTGATATCCTGCATCTGGTTTTAGAGATTCCTATAGCAGGGATAAAATTTGAAACATCACATTGACACAGATTACTGATGTTAGCATGTGGATTTCTAAGACCTGAGCAAAAGTTTATGCTGGCCTGAAAGGTCCAGAAGAATAGGACCACCCTGATGACTTTTTATTACCCAAGATAAAAATATTTTCACCTTTTATTAACTTGGCAAATACTTGGGATACTTCTCTTTGCTCTCATTTATTAAGACATTATATGACACCTTTTACATTTTTGTACATGTTGCTTTATTTACCGTGCTCACAACAGTACTGTGATGCAGGGATTTCGTCCTTTACAGAAGAGGGCAGTGATACTCCGTGAAGTATCTTAATAAGTTTACACAGTGGTAAAGTTTGGATGCAAAGTTGGGTTTGTTTCATATATCGCATGGCTTCTTGAGCGATAGAAATGATTTTGTGGTTTCTCCCCTTCTATCAATATGTATGTTCACATATTGATGCCATTATTACTTTTGGTTCATGGATAAAAAGCAATGAATTGTGCCTTGGTATGTTGCCTCTCAAACATGTACAGTAAAAGTGCCCTGTGGTTTTCATTGGAAGAAAGCGTATGTATCAAAGCTATTAATGTATTGAAACTTCTCACGTGTTCCATTAGTCGGTTTATTTAGATAAGAGTTCAAACGTAAACAAGAAAGCAAAATGAATCCCTTCGGTCAAACTGGCGTTGCATGTCCGCGCACTGTGCAGAACTTATCACAGGTTTTCTTTGTGCCCCATAGGGATGACTTGTCAAGCTCGAACATCTTACACTGAAGATGAAGTTCTTTGGGGCCATCGTTTTTTTCCCGTGATTTCCTTAGAAGAAGGGTTCTTTAAAGTTGATTACTCCCAGTTTCACGCAACATTTGAAGTCCCCACGCCACCTTATAGCGTGAAAGAACAGGAGGAAATGCTGCTTATGTCGTCCCCTTTGATAGCACCAGCCATTACTAACAGCAAAGAAAGACACAATTCTGTGGAATGCTTAGATGGACTCGACGACATGACTACAAAGCTTCCGTCTAAGCTGCAGAAAATTACTGGAAGAGAAGACTTTCCCAAAAAACTCTTGAGGATGAGTTCTACAACTTCAGAAAAAGCCTACAGCTTGGGAGATTTGCCCATGAAACTTCAACGAATAAGTTCAGTCCCTGGCAACTCAGAAGAAAAACTGGTATCTAAAACCACCAAGATGTTGTCTGATCCCATGAGCCAGTCAGTGGCTGATTTGCCACCAAAGCTTCAAAAAATGGCAGGAGGAGCAGCAAGGATGGAAGGGAATCTCCCAGCCAAATTAAGAAAAATGAACTCTGATAGATTCACATAACAAAACACCCCCGTAGGCATTATTTATTGTTTGATTTAGTAATAGTCCAATATTTGGCTGATGAGGTAATCCTCGAAGGAATCTGAAAGGTACATTTTTCCCCAGTCATATATGCATATTTGAGAACCTTTCTTCCCAAGTATTGCCACTGTGCAGAAAGCAAAAGTTGTGTAAAGGGAGGACACCATAAGAAAGTTCTTATTAACGGGCATGTATTATCACATCAAGCATGCAATAATGTGCAAATTTTGCATTTAGTTTTATGGCATGATTTATATATGGTATATTTATATTGTATATTCTGGAAAAATATATATATATATTTAAAGAGGTGGTACTCTTCACGACATTTCTAACATATGTATTAAACCAAACATGAGTGGATAGCTTTCAGGGCGATAAAACTATATATATGTGTGTGTGTATATATATCTATATATATACACGTGTGTGTGTGTGTGTATATATATACCTATACACACACACACACACACACACATACGTACATATATATCTGATAAAATTGTGATGTTTTGTTCAAAGTTGTAGTTCTTGTGCATGTTTACTTTATTAGGCTAGGAAGGCTTCTGGCATTAATTATTAATACCAAATATTTTAGCCTTAAATTATTTGTCATTTTAAAATCTGATTTAATGTTTTCTGCTGTTTAAGGTCCTGGGAGGTTATCAATTGTACTTTATATGAGGGAGTCACACAAGTCTATGCTATTTATGGCCCTGCATAAATATAACCATTATATTTAACTTATAAATTTTAGAGCATACCATCAATATGCTAAAAATTTCTTAGGATTTTTAAAAGTTGCTAGCACTAGGGGAAAATTGGTTAATTTGAGAATTGGTCCTTTTCTGGACTACTTCAAGTCTGGAAATCTGTTTTGTATATGACCTAACACAAATATGAGCTCTGAACAAATGCTGAATCATTGTAATCATCAGTAGCCAACTTATACTGAATATATCAGAATCTGCTTGAAATTACATAATTAATGGTCCCTGTTTCAAACTGAGGCAATTGGTAACATTTTCACTCCTTTTCTGGAAGTTCTGTCATTTTAAAAACCAATAATTTATTCTTGAAGAGATACGACAATACAATGAAACAGATGATAAATATCTATGCTTAAAATATGTATGTCTAAATGAGTCTCTTTTTTAATGCTGTTCTCTTGTTTGTGGCATTTATTGTATCAGGACAGACCTTTTTTCCTCACCTGGGGAACCTATCCCACCCCATGCCTGTCACTGGGTTCAGGGAGAATGTTATGTATATACCTGAGAGAATTTTTAATTAGATGAATTGAAGATATTTTACCCATATGGGCTTTTTTGTTTATTTGTTTGTTTGGTAAACAATGATTTTATTGGTGTCTTGGATGCCTGGCCTACCAAAGTAATTTTAACAGTACTATTTTTCTAACCCCAAGGTCTGATATTTATTACTCATTAGTGGAAATAAAAACTATTGCTCAGAAGAACACCTACAAAATAAAGATTTGGAATGCAGAGATTTTTATGAAAATTTATAAGTGCTCCTTATCAAAATGTCATAGATTTTCCTATAGTTTTTTTTTTTTTTTTTTTTTTTTTTGGTGGGGGGTGGGGGCATTGCAGTGTAAGTCTGTCCAGAATTTAGCTATTTCTCCTTACTAATATCTAAATCCTTAATGCCTGGTTTGGGCTCCCATTATTTCCCAGTTTTTTTTTAGCAATCCTGTGATGATTTTATCACTGGAAAATTATTACATCAACAATTTTATCATTAACTACAATAATACCTTCTGGCTACCTCTGTATCAACCAAATTCTGTAGGTGCAAACAAATCCCAGGGAACTATTACTGGCAAAATGATCAACTTTGAGCATTCATCCACTGTGCATAGAGCTAGTTGTTCTACCCCTTGATCCCATTCTCTAGGTATAGGAAATGAACTAGCAGAGAGAGAAGGGGGTCTAAGGGGCATGAGATATTCATTATCAGTGGAAGAAACTCCATAGATCATTTAGTCCAAACACTTAAAACTAAATAGAGCCATAATTTAATTTGGAGAGTCATTCTAATTTGTCTTTGGTACCAAGGAAAACATGGACCAAAAAATGAACTCTCTGAATGTATTTCACACATTCATTCAAGAAAATTTTTGCATGTCTTTTATGTCCTAGGCCATTTTAACTCCTGGACATTTGGCTCTAAGGGGAGGTTGCTGCCCATTTAAACACTGACTATTGGTAGGAGAGTGGGGGGGAGGGCGGCTGTGGAGACAGAGGGAGCACAGATAAGATGATTTCAGATACTCAAAACAACAGTGTAAGGTAAGGAAAACAGAATAACAAGATGGAAAATGGGTGTCATAAGAATTGATTATCTTAGAAGAGGTGAGCGGCTTAGGGAGGGAGTGATATATTTCAACAGAAATCCAATTGATGAGAAAAAAACCATGGTTGCCAGAATTAATTTTTCTTAGTGATGCTATTTCTTTATCTTTTCCACATATGTATGGGAAAGGTATGATTTCTGCATGTAATTGCAGTTTAGCCCCTATTGCGAAGTTGATCCGAGGTCCCAGTTTACCAGGGAGAGTTCCAGTTTATACCTGTTGTATCTGTGTAAGTAATAATAGCACTCCCTTTCACTCTTCGAGTGTCCTGATTTGGATGATACATTATATGGTGACTCTCCATTTTTGTTGAAACTAACTAAATTACGAAGTCTGATATATTTGGATAAAAATAAAAAATTGCTTTTTCTTCTCCTTTTGCTGATTTTTTTTTTTATGCTGATCATTCCAAAAAAGATCATCTCCGTTTCTTCTATTTCATCCTGGAGGACTTATTATCCAAGTGATTTCATGTAACATTTGTTCAATCTGTATATGACATGTTTTCTCAGCAGTGAAAAGTTCTGCATTTTATTGACTGAATAAAAAATAAATCTCTGGTATTTCCATTTCAGGAAGTTATAAGAGCTCAAATCAAAGAGAATAAAAGTCAACTGAAGCCAGGATAATTGTCAGCCCACCAATGTAGTGACTATTGGAAAACAAAATGTAATGTATTCATTGAACTGAATAACTCTACTTAACAACTGGAAATTAGTCCCTTTTGTGGGATTTTCATGGTATAGCTCCTGTCATGGTAAAATATTTCATTCTATTTACCAAAATGATGTGAATAAAAGAAATATAATTATTTTGATAATGCTTATCCTCATTTGAAATATTCATCCTTCTCAGCAATATGTGAATACAGTTTTGTAAATATATACAAATTAAAAATAAGGATATTTTATCATTAGTTATTTTTGAAAAATTCTTATGTGCTTTTAAATTCATCCGTATATGGCTTTAAATACTAAGAAATGTATTTAGTTGTCTCAGTACTAAAAAGCCCATTTGTCTAGACAGGATGGGGGCAAAAATGGATTATTTCTGTTGGAGGAAGAGTGAGATTATGGGGAAGGTGGCCTATCCTCTGTCCGATTTATGAAAAATTCCTACAACTCCATAGTATGCAGAGAGTTCAGCTTGACTGCACAGCACATCTGTGGGCTCTACTTCAGAATTTGTGCTTAAATTACATTGTACATCATCTTCAAGTTAGAATCCAACTAATTGCATTTTCTGGCATGCAATTAATAATTACTTAAATGTGCAAGGTCATTTAGGTTACAAAAATATAAATTCATGTATTCAATGCTGCAAGTTCAGTTTTATAAAAACTATATTAAACTTTCAAAACATGATTGGGTTTAATTTTTACAGTGTGTTCATCATTTTTTCCACTTTCCAACAGTGAATTACTCATATTCCTTGACTTGGGTTGTTTATCATAAGCCTCTTACCTCTTAAAAGACAATGATTCAATCCATCACAACTCATTCCTTGAGGGTTACTTTTATTTTTGCTCTTTATTTGTGAGATGCTTCAGTAATATGGAACTTGCACAAAATAATGCAGACTGTTTCAGACGTGCATTTCTTGTAAGGAATCTTCATGACCCTCCTGTCCTTCGCTGAGCCAGTGCTTCCAAAGCCGTAGTAAGTAAAGCAATCAAATACATCGTTTTCCTAATTTTGTTTAAATATCAAATCCCCCTTTTTAAAAAGTGTTGAGCTACTTTTCCTGAAAATGTTTCTTTAAAAAAACATGCTCCTAATTTTGAATCAGACAAGTTCTGTGATATGTAATGTGTCCAATTCCCTGGCACCTCATAGAATTAAGTTAAAAAACCACGTTCCTGAAGCTTCTGGCGTAGTGAAGTTCAAAGAATATACTCCTCATCATTCAGTAAGTAGAATTTTTTTTCTCTGAATTCTGACTTTTTTACCTGAGAAGTTGCCTTGAAATCATGGCTGTTTCAGAATATTTGGGCTGTGTCTGATCAATGGATGCTACAAAGGGCAAATACGGGAAGGCCAATTAGCTCCCAATTGCTGACTAAAAACGGCACCTCTAGCCCCTGCTTGTCTTTTCCCAGCTCCCCGTGTCCATCACTTGCACAGTGACTTGCACACATTATGTGAGTCTTTACAATAATTCTACATGGTAAAGATTATCTTCATTTTATACTTGAAGAAACGGATTATCAGAAAGGCTCTTTAGCCAGTTTTTAGTTAAATGAAATCTACAAACAAGAGTAGTCCCTGCTCTCTGGGTGATACTGTTGTTACTTACATGCAAATCTCTAACCATTCTTCTAATGCTTCTTCCTGATTTTCCATTGGGGAGTATTAATCAATTTGCTTTTTATACTCTAGTAGACAAAGATCTAGTTCTATTTCAACTCCTGCTACCCACCACATCCACCCTCTGCTAAATTTCCAATATTGTAGTACCATATTTTTAATTAGATTAATTAGTGTTTTCGTTAGTGCTATCACAATTGAGCCCATGTGTTTGGATAATTTTTCTCACCCTTCATACCATATTCCCCCATAGGTTTAATAATTGTCTTGTTTTTTTCTTTGTGCGTGTGTGTGTGTGTGTGTATACACATATATATATAATTCAGCCACAGAGTCTTTTCCAGTTACAAATACTTTCCCATTAATTCCTCAAACACATTGCTATTTGAACAATTTTACCTTCTTAAGGAAATCTCTCCTGAAGCATTCTGACCTGCTCAATTAGGTAAATTTCTTTAAGTCTCCTGTATAGCTTTTGTTTTTGGATCTCCTTTATCAGCATCCAGCAGGATTCTGTTTGCCACATTCCCTGTTTCATGGAACACATGCTTTCATCTTTCTTGGTTGACTCTTTTTTTTTTAATGTAACACATTTTCCAGGAGTTTCTGAGAAAGAAAATGTGGCAGTAAACTTTTTGATATCTTGATATCTTGCAATAAATTAATATTTTCCTCATAATTAATAGTGATAGTTTGGCCTAATGTAGAGATTACTTTCCTTCTGAATTTCAGTGATGTTTGCTTTTTTTTTCCTAGTTCACAATGTTGCTATTAAGATGTCTCATGCCATTCTGACTTTCAATCCCTTGCATGAGACAAAGGATTAAAGGTTTTAGAACATTCTCGTCTTCCACAGTATTCTAAAATTCCAAGATTATCTGCCTAAGCATGAGCCCATTTTAGTCCATTTTGCAGTGCCCTTTCGATCTGGAAATTCATATTTTACGGACATTTTCTTAACTTCTATCTTTATTCCTCTCCATTTTCCTCTGTCTTTCTAGCATTTTCCTTATTTGGATGCTAGAATTCTTGGGATGATTTTTTGATAGTCTCATATTCCCTCCTTTGTTATCTCTTTGCATTTTTTCTCTACTCTCTTGTACATTTTCTTATCATCTATGACTTTCATTTGTGTCCATTTATTTGATTTCACTTATCTTCCAAGATTTTAAATTATTATATAATAATTTTAATTTTCAAGATTTTAAAAATTTTTTGGTTCTCTACATTTTTTTAGTTTTTTTTTTTCTTTGTATCCTGGATAAAGGATCTTAGGTCTTTCAAATTATTAATGATAGTGTATTTTAAATGTTTCTTCTTTCTCCATTCCTGTTGTAGTATTTTCTAATATATGTGTTTTTTGGTCTGTTTTCTAGTGGGCCAATTACAAAGATGACTGAGGCTCCATGCAAATATATAGAGTAAGTCTAACTGAGGCTCTGTGCAAATGTATGGAGTAAGTCCAACCATGGTCTTCACTGTTCAGTGATACGGTTTAATATTTACCTGAAGTCAAGGGGTCCCTGGGTGGTTCCATCCATTGTCCAACTATTGATTTCTGCCTGGGTCATGATCTCACAGTTCGTGGATCCAGCCTTGCCTGGAGTTCTACACCGACAGCCTGGAACCTGCTGGGGAGTTTCTCTCCCCCTTCTCTCTGCCCCTCCCCTGCTTACACGCCTGGCTCTCTCTCTCTCTCTCTCTCTCTCAAGAATAAATGAACATTTTTAAAAAGTTGATTTTAATGGAGGAAAGTGTGCCTTTTCCTGACATCTTTGCACTGCTATGCTTTTAAAATCCCTCTGAAATCCTTCTTTTTTATTTATTTTTATTTAGTTTTTAGAAAGAGAGAGACAGAGCACCAGCAGAGGAGAGGAGCAGAGGGAGAGAGACAGAGAGTGAAAGAGAAAGTCTTAAGCAGCCTCCCTGCTCAGCACAGACCCTGGTGCAGGGCTCGATGCCATGACTCCTGGGATCATGACCTGAGCTAGAATCAAGAGTTGAGGCTCAACCGACTGAGCCACATAGGCGATCCTAAAATCCTTCTGTTTCCGTGTTTCAGGAAGCATCAGAAATTAATGCTTATATTTGATCTGCCCCTTTGAGAAAAAACCCTAGTTAACTGTATTAGTTTTTTGTCACTGTTATAATAAATTACCACAAATTTAGCAACATAAATAATACAAATTTATTACTTTACAGACTGTAGCCAGAAGTCAGACATGGGTCTCACTGGGCTAAGATTAGTATGTCCCTAGGGCGGTGTTTGCTTTTAATAGCTCTAGAAGAGAATTCATTTCCTTCATCTGTTCAGTTTCCAGAGGCCACCCACAATCTTGGGGGGTTCCCCCTCCTTCCATCGTTACAATCAGAAAAACTGAATCTCTTTGTGCCTTTCTTTTATAGACACATCTTGTTCTGACTTATCTGCCTTGCTCTTCTAATTTTAAATACCATTGTGATTATATTGAGCCCACCTACATAATGCAAAATAAGCTTCTCATCTCATGGCCCTTAATTTAATCTTATGTGTCCATCCCTTTTGCCAAATAAGTTAACATATTCATGCGTTACAGAGATTAGGATGTGGACTTGAGGGGCCATTATTCTGACCAGTTCACAAACCTTTCTTATTTATCCCCTTTTATATAAACAGAATATAATCTGAACAAAAGTATTTTCCTCCTGAAATCTAAATATATTTTCATGTAGATTTAAAAATAAGGGCAGGCATTTATTTTCATTAATGATATCCTTCCATGCGAGGAAACATATTTAAGCAGACATTATTTAATTATTCCCTTAGGAATCTATTTTTGTCATAGTCTGTAAGCAAATGTCTGACCAGGTTTTATTTTACAACTCTTCATAGAGGAGAAAATAAAACAAACAAAACAAAATAAAACAAAGCAAAACAATGCTTAATGAAACTGATTGAAAGTAACATCCATGACTTCAATGTCCTGAATCTAAACTTGTATGTCAGGTCTACTTTTTCTTGGCTGGCCAACCCCACCCTTTGGTCTTCCAACAATGTCAAGGGTGGATTTAAGTTTCAGTAGATCAACCTAAAAGCTGGTGTTGGTATTTGTTGACAGATAAATACTATTGTGCCATGTAGACCCTTAAAATGTATGTAAGCTTGTAACCTAGAAAATAATGTTAGAGATAAATCTCATTGTCTTTTAACCAAATCATCAGTGAACTACAGGCAGAGACTTGGGGAGCCCATGGGAGTTGGCACTTTGATCAAGGTTTAAGTTTCAGTGGCTAACTGACGGAGAAGGGCAGAATGGAAAATGTCACTTAGATGCAGGTTTAGTTTTGTAAATGAAAGCCAGTAGTGTGCCCTCTACCCAGTATTCCATTGTGAAGTCTAATGAGATTTATGGCTTCCTTTCTCATTGAGTTCATTAATAGATGATTGTTTGGTTTTTTTTTTTATTACCCCTTCATCTCCTCACCCTCTTCACTGCCAAAGTGACTTCTCAATTTTATAAAACAAGCTATATTGAAGGGAAATTGTGCACAGAATGAGACAATTAATTAGATTATGGACTCATATTTTGGTAACCCTGTATAAGTGTGATTTCACTGGCTGTCAATTTCCCTATGCATAAAATTTGTATTATGATATTATGTTACATTTTATATTCATATTTCACATTATTCATGTCTTTACTTTTATTAAAATACCTAGATTTGGATATGTGAATGAACTCTGTCATCCAACCATAGTTTTTTAACTCCTATACAATTCATGTTTAACACCAGACATTTTCCATTCTGCATGACTTACAGAGTTGATATTCAGCTATAAAGAAGACATTAAGTGTCAAATATTTGGTAAATTGAGATCTGTACCATGATAGGGATATACAAAAAGTAAAGATTAATTATAAACCCTAGGCTTGTTACTATCTGGATAAAGTAATTATGGATGACCAAGTTGGAGGGAAAAAATTGCTTCAGGAAATATGCATTGTATTTGGTCTTGAAGAGGGCAGTTTCCCCATACGTGAGAATCAAAATGTTGGTTACAGTTGAAATGGAGCACAAATTGCGAATGACCAGTATTCATATCAATAATCTGTTCTAAACCAGGAAGTTATTTTTTAGTCACTGGTTATTTGATTTATTTGGTTTCTTTCCCCAAAAACTACTAAATCCTTCCAAGCTGTCCAACAGGTTTTTTTTATATGGGGGGAGCTCTTACTTTAGAATTATAGACTCCTAATTAAAATATAGTGTCCTAAATGTTTTGAAACATAACTGCACATAATACTGGGGGATTCAAGAAGGAAGGTGACCAATTCATATCTGTGTGGGGTTGGTCAAGGTTAAAGAAGGTGAGAAGATCTTCCAAAGTATTTTGCTGTAAGGGATACTAAGAACTGTGTTAGCAGAAATTTGAAAAGATAACATAGATAATTAAAAGGAAGAGAAGTAAAAGAATCAATGTGTACAGATTCATGGGGTTTGGAAGCCATATTTTGTTTTGCAAATATAAGTACTTCAGAAAGGCTAGAATATGGGATGTGGGAAGTGAACTAATATGGAAGATGATTATAAAGGTAAGTAATGGCCCATTCCAAAAGAATATTATAATCCACAGAATACAGTTTTTTTTTTTTTTATGTTGAAGACAACCTGTAAAGTTTCTAAAAGGATAATGGGATCAGATATGTATTTTAGAAAGTTTGCTCTTCCAACATATAATCGGGAAAAAATGAACCCCACAATTTCCGTTTCATTGGAACCAACATATTTTTCACTAAACTCTATTTATAGCTTATAGCCCTCAGAAAAAAAGAATGTATCAGGCTTACAAAATGTTGTAGGAAAATATACATAAAATGAATACACAAGAGAGATGAGAAAAAAACAAAAAAATATATTCAAACTTCAAAAATTAATATAGATGCTGTAACTGAATATATTTCACTCCTCGCAGGTAAGGGGGGAAAAAAAGGAAATCATGTTATGTGGTTTTCCTTATCTGAAAGGAGAAAATGAACAATTCCCCAAAGAAATGATAATTTCAGATCTTTTCAGATCTCATTAGACTTTCACACAATGTCTTTCCTTAGCCATTGTAATCAAGCATTCCAAATCACCTTAACCAGTCCCCAAAGGAAAGTATTATTTGGAGGTTTATTTCCTCTCTTTCCTTCTTTTCTTACATTTAAGAGCATTAAGTTGATTTAAATAAAGATGCAAAAATGCAAATTTTAAAGAAGCAAAGATTGAAAAACAGAACAATTTTGATATTGGACCACTTGCTAATCAGGAGGTGATTTGTATCAGGTACATGTTTCAGGGAAATAACTCCTGTTCCTCTCTAGTACAAGATGGAATAAAAAAATGCAATACCCAGTCTGAGCAAATAAATTGGAGTTATCTGACATAATATCATAGGTTTTCCATTATTTAAAGTTTAATAATTAATGATTCACAGGTTAAAATTCTAGAATTTAAAATGTATTCAACAAAATATCTTTTTCCAATAATTTATTGAATGGAAATAAAAACTTGATTGTTATCAGACATCTCAGTAAGAAATAAATGTTTACACATTGACCCTTTCCCTCAAACTAGGGGTTCAGCATAGTGACCGATCAATGTAGACCTCTTGTGGACTAATATTCATATTTAAGCCATGTGTATTTTCATCCCTGAACTGTGCCAACTGTAATAAGATACAAATTTGACTTGCCCCTTTCCAAGTTTAACTTATAGCTAATCTCACATCTATGGAAAGAAAAGTGAAGGCACAGCCAATCAGTGGTGTATATCTTGGTGTCCCCCAAATCATATAGATCACTTGGAATGTCAATAGAAATGGAATTGAATTGACCACCCTAATAATATCTGTAATAATGGGCACAGTTACAGTGCATCCTCTGAATTAATTGGTTAGCTCAGACATGTACCAACCTCTTTTCAGCCTCTCCATATAACTCAAGTTTACTGTGTATCTAGTAAAAAATTAAACATGCAGACACTTTCTGGTCTTATTAACAGGTTTGCTTTCAGTTTTCTCTCAGAAAAAAATCCTCAGTGTAGAGGCTTTCATGGAAGAAATTTGTTTCTGGACTTACCCGAGTACGCAAAATGCTTACTGGCAGGTGACTTGGCAAAACCCAAAAAGGACACAGTACCGAAGAGGCAAGTAAGCCATAACTCCATCTCCAAACAATTTTAGAAATAGCCAAGCTGGCAAATCACTAAGCCATGTGTCTGTTTTAATTAGTGTCAAAATTCATGTCTATTCAATACATAAAGAATAACTAGAGTAAAGTTTCAAAATAATAAATGACCCACTGTGTTTCGGTGTCCATTTATACACATTTCCAGAAAGTTGAAAATGTGAAAATTATGCCCTTTGAGAGAGAAGAAAGAGACAATTATTATTTTAGATGTGTGTACTCACATATATGTGATTTCAAAATAAATATGCAAGTGGAAAAGGATATGAAAAATAGATAAAATTCTCTGATACTTTTTTTTTTTTTAACACATTTAAGAGGACTACTTTTGTACTTATCTACAAATGAGATGCTCAGGTCATAGAATAATTTCAGTTCAGTCTAGAGGAGGAAACTAATATCATAATGGAGAAAAGTCAGCAACTCCCAGTCTGCATCAGGCCCCTGTGTAAACACTCTGGATGGTTCAAATCATTTGCTTCATGCTGTGACTTGATTGTTAATAATTCTTTTCAGTAAACAGATGACATTTGCCAAACTGTAGAGCCATTTTCTTTTCCATAATCCTCTTCCAAATAGAAGTTAGCATCATGCCAATGAGGATATATCAGATTCTTTTCCAGAACTGTGGTACAAGGAAACATTCCTCAGGTAATAATGGGTGTGCAGTTACGATTCCAACCATCCTGCAGAAGGTTTTCAATAGGAGCCCACTGAACTCTTCCTTAATCTGCTTTCCTTTCCTTATCAATAAAATGGTCGCTTCTGACATAAACTATGCAGTAATAGTCACTGAGTGCTTTTTTTCTTATAAAATCTAATTAAAATGAGAGATCTTTTGATCTCCCATTCTTGGGTGAGACATATATGGACCTGCTTGTCTTTGAATAATAATTATGTCTTATAAAAACTTTCCTACTTAGAAGTAATATGGTCAAGACAGGTAAGAAATATTACTTCACTTGGGGCTGTAGGATTCATGGCAGCTTGCTTCTTCAAAGCCAAGAACGGAAAGAGACATAGGTGCTACACTTTTTATGTATTTGTTTATTTTTAAGGTTTTTAAATTTATTTTGAGAAAAAGAGGGCATGCACACAAGCAGGGAAGGAGCAGAGAGAGAGAGAGAGAGAGAGAGAGAGAGCATCCCAAGCAGGCTCAGCGCTGCCAGTGCAGAGCCTGACTGGGACTCGAACACATGGACCATGAGATCATGACCTGAGCAGACACCAAGAACACTTAACCAACTGGGCAACCCAGGTACCCCTTATGTGTCGTGTATGTATAATTCCAAATCCCATCACCTTTGCCACACTCATTCTGTTTAAGCCAGCCACAGGTCTTGCTGATACTCACATGTGGGGTTTACATGGAAGAGAGAGGGGTCATCTGAGGAATTGTTTTTCTGTCTGCCTTGGAAACTATGACAATTCTGAAAAGAATTTCACAGTCTGAAAAGATAAATTCCCCAAATTGCCAGAATATGTTTTCTGCTGTTGTCTCTATCTTTAAAAAATATCCAGGAAATCACCAGAATGTGTCCTCTGCTGTTCTCTCCATCGTTAAAAAACATCAAATGTCAAATGGGTAGCACTCCACACAAACCTTCAGGTAGCTCAACAATTACATTTTTATTTAGTCCTACAAATGTTTAGAGACTTATAAAATGACTTGAAGAAAAGATGTGTATCTCTCAGTCAGACCTCACAATGTTCAGTGAGACTTTTACTGGAATACATACATATATTACATATACATATATGTATAACACACACACTCACACATACAATAAAACCTTAGTTTGTGAGCATAATTCATTCCAGAAACATGCTTGTAATCCAAAGCACTTGTATATCAAAGCGAATTTCAAAGAACCACTGGCTCAGTTGTGATAATGTGACATTTGGCAACATGTACTACTCATATTGCAAGACATCACTCATTGATCAAGTTAAAAATTATTAGAAATGTTTGTTTGGCTGCAGAACACTCACAGAACAAGTTATTTTCAATGCAAGGTATTACTGTGTGTGTGTGTGTGTGTGTATGTATAGACACATATATCTTCTCCTAATCACTGCTATATACATATACATATATGTTATATATACATATATGTAATTTTCTCTTTATTCTTAAATTAAAATGTTCTGTTCCTAATAGCCATTATAAATATGTGCCTCTTCTGTTTACTTGTGTATTTATTAATTTTTTAATTTTATCCTTTTTCCTGCTTTTTAGATTCTCAACCACAAAGCCTCTGAAGTAGCCTTTTAAATACAATAAAGTTGCAAATTTAAATAAAAGGATTTAAAAAAATCAAACATAAGCGTGACCAAACTAAAAAGACAGAAAAATTAAACAGAAATATGTGACTTAAAAGGTCTTACATTGTGTTTTAACTGGACTGAGAATTTGGGCTGACTTTACAGGCAAAATGACAGAAGGAACAATTATTTCATTTTTTTTTGTACAGAAAAACTCATAGGAAAATGACGTCTTACGTATTAAGATTAAAGCTATCTCCATCTACGGTAAGTGTTTTCACTCCTCCATATATACACTAGAGACACTCAGGCACATTCATGCCAGGATACATGAAAAAATATTCACAATAGCATTGTCTATACTGTTGAAAAAAACCAAACAAACAAACAAAAACTACATGTCCTGCAACAGTAGAAAGGAAAAATAAATTGTAAGTCTATGATATTGAATTGTATAAAGCAATGAAAATAAAGGAACTAGACCATGGATAATAATGTGGATTGATTTTGCAAGCATAACATTGTATAAAAAAGAAAAAAAAATGAAAATTAACTTCCCACATGCATTTTTGCAAAGGACAACTTGACAGATACCATAGACTATGTTGTCAATCATATTCTGTCTGCAACCGGTTATCAGAATAACCGGGCTCCTGTAGGTTTATCCTACAGCCTACCTCTGTAAGTCATAAAACATAAAACCTCACCACAAAACCGCACAAGACGAAATGTGAACATTTTAACACTTATTTGGATAACAAGGTATAAAAGTTCAGCAAGAAATGTGACACTGTTTTTCCCATAAAAATACCCAATAAGAAGATGACAATTTTTGCACACATTCACAGACTAAACATTATCCGATTTCCAAAAGCAAAATGACATTTATATTCTATGTTTTGAATTTGTTTTTTTGTATCTTCTATGTAAGTTCATAGATTAACCTGATGTTTTGTATTAAAAGAGAATAATGTTTCAATAATTTCAAAAGAAAATAATTGTCTTTGATAACTTAAGCTTTTCATTTCCCTTTAAAATCATATCTTATAGAAGTAACTCTAGCATCAGTACAAGCCTGTGCATACAAATCCATTCTGTCACTGAATTCAAGAATTACTTTCAAACAGCAAGCACTTTTATTTTATTTATTTATTTATTTTAAACAACAAGCGCTTTTAAAACTTATTTACAAACATATCTCTTTGTAGTAAGATCAAAGCACAATTAAATTTTGAAAATGCAAATAAGAGCAATGTTTCATTCACTAGTTTTGTAATGTTATGTATTTTACTTTTAATATTTTGAAGAAAAATTGATACGCAATATTATATTAGTTTCAGGTTACTGGATAGTGACTTGACAATTACATACATTACAAAATGCTTACCATGAAAAGTGTAGTTACCGTCTATCATCCTATAAAGTTATTGTAACATTATTGACTATGTTTCCTATACGTGCTTTTTATCCCTGGGACTTACTTTATAACCAGAAGTTTGTATCTTCTTAAAAATTGGTTCTTAAAATATTTCTTTTGAGGAGAGAGAGAGAACACAAGTGGGGAAGGGGCAGAGAGAAGGAGACAAAGGGTCTGAAGTAGGCTCTGATAACACAGAGCCTGACGTGGGGCTCAAACTCGCGTGAGATCATGACCTGAGCTGAAGTCCGGCGCTTAAATGACTGAGCCACCCAGGTGCCCCTGTGCCTTTTTTTTTTTTTTAAAGATTATTTTTAATGTTTTTTTAAATTTATTTTGAGAGAGAGAGAGAGAGAGAGAATGAGAACGTGAGTGGGGGAGGGGCAGAGATAGGGAAAGAGAATCCTGAGCAAGCTTCACACTGAGCTCAGAGCCAGACACAAGGCTCAGTCTCACAAAACGGTGAGATCATGACCTGAGTGGAATCAAGGAGTCCGACACTTAGCCAACTGAGCCACCCAGGTGCCTCTTAATCCCCTTCACCTATTTGACCCATCCCCCAAGCCCCATCCTCCTCTGGCAACCATTAGTTTATTATGTATATTTATGAATCTATTTCTGTTTTTGTTCTTTTCTTTGAGGTTTTTTTTTTTTTTTTAAGCAAAACAATCTATGATTGTGGCCTTAAAAGTCCTCATTTTTCTGGGTAAAAACAAGGTAACTTTTTTTTTTTTGGTGTTTATATTCAAAGTGTGTTGCATAAAACTGTTGAAAAAATAAGCCATATACATATTTCAGCTGAGATCAGATTTCGAATCTATGTGGAAAATTTAATTTGTAAAATTCAATCAAAAATTTGTGTAGAACGTACTTAAGACAATATCTTTTAGAGTATATTTCAAAGTCAGTGTGATGTTTAGATAAAAGCTGGTTGCAGAATCATAATGCATAATAATCTTGAAATTTGGGTTCTTAAATGTTTTGATGAATTTAGTATCACTAAATTGCTGGTAAAATAGTATCTAGTTCTCTAGAGAATGGCACTTTAGGCAGTGTGGCAAAACAGTAAAAGCACACAGTTAAAGATAACAGGAAAAAGAGGTACATATAAGTAACATTCTAATAATGTGGAAGGAAGAGGGGTTATTTAGGAGAAATGGAAAAAATTGATATAGTAGTTACATTAAAAAGTGAAATGATTTGGGATGAATGAATTGGAGGCTGTAATTCCCTCAGAATTAAAGCCCTGGGGAGATGAAATGTTTTCCCGTATGTTTTGGACTGCACAGCTGGAAGGACAAAACCAGTGAAAAGAGAATTCTTTGTTTCAAAAGATGACTTTTGGTTGGACAGTCTATATAGGGAGAAAAATTATAATAAAGTGAATAGGCAAGAAAGAAAAGGAAATGAAATTATAGATTTGATGTGTAGTGTCCTGGCGAAGGTAGAATAATACTAATAATAATACTACTAATACTAATAATACTAATAATAATACTAATAAACTTCTGAGAACATGAGTCTTCTCTGGCCAACCAGCCTTTGGTTGGCCAAGTTCTTTAAGGAATAGGCAGTAGGGTTTTTGTTTTGTTTTTTTTTTATGTCTTAAGAAACCAAACCCAACCAAGTGTTCCCTGAATATTAGCAAATTATTATCATTCACCATAATTATTAACAGTTAGTATTAATGGAGCCTTACTATGTGGCATAATAATAACTCTTTTACATACATTTTCTTCTTTTTAACCTTCACACAAATCCAATGGGATAAATGTAATTATTACTCTTATATTGACAATGAAGATGTTGGGGCCCCTGTCTGGCTCAGTTGGTAGAGCGTGTGACTCTTGATGTCCTGAGTTCAAGTTCCACATTGGGTGTAGAGCTTACTTTAAAAAAAAAATGTATAAAATGAAGATATTGACACACAGAGGCAAGTACATGCTCAGGGAATGAAATGAATGTATTTTCTAAACAAACATATGTCACAGAAGACAAAACACTCAAAACAAAAAAACATTTTCTCATGGATCCTATGTTGTAGGGTTGCAAATATAAACAATAAAGAAAACAAATAGGTAAAATATGTGTTATGCAGAGAGTGATATATACTATCCAGAAAAATGTTCAGAAGGGTTAGAAGTGCCAGAGTGGGGATACAGGGAGGCCTGAAGTAGTGGGATTTGAATAAAGATCCGAAGGAGGTTCCAGGCACTCTCTTGGTGGGTCTGTTTTCAAGGATGAACATGTGTAGTGATTTGATTTCAAGAAACAGCAAGGATAATTTAGGGAGAACAGAGAAGGGTGAGATGAAGTAAGTGATGTAATGGGAGGCGGTGGTGAGTGGAAATGTGTAAAGATGTGTAGAAGATGTTAATGTTTTTTACTCACATGGAAGGAGAAGTTGTTGGGAGGATTTTGAGCAAAAGACTGACATTGATCTCATTTATGTTTTACCACAGTCACACCAGCTTGCTATCTTGAAAAGAGATTGATAAAGGGCACGAGCAACCCAGTGAGATAATTTAGGAGGTTCTGCAATAATCCACATGGGAGATGCTAACAAAAGAACCAGGGAGACAGCTGTGGATGTAGTGAGAAGTGGTTGCAGTCTGAATATTTTTGAAGATAGCTGACAGGATCTGCTGGCATGGTAGAATACAATGGCCTTTATAATTTTAGCACAACATGACAAATCAAACTGTCCATACATACTTTGTAACCCTGTCTCTCCCACCAAAGCACCATCTAAATGATAACGGTCAAATAAGACACAGACAGAAAAAAAAGAGAAAAGAAAAAAAGTTTTCTTGCAAAGAAGTGTGTAAAAGAGGTGTTGGCTCATCAAATTAAAATATCTCAGGTATTTAGAGGAAAAAAAATCCAGGTGCCTAGGTGGCTCAGTTGGTTGAGCATCCGACTCAATTTCAGCTCAAGTCATGATTCCAGGGTCGCAGAATCTATCCCCCATAGGGATCTGCATTGAACATGGGAGCCTGCTTAGGATTTTCTCTCTCCCTCTGCCCACCCCCCCCGCAACTCACTCTCTCTCTCTTTAAAATTAAAAAAGAAATCCACAAATATAGCAAGATTATTGACAGAAACCACTTGTTGATGAAAAGCTATTTTTCCATGTGATTAACATATTTGCAAGGCTTGTCATAGAATTTCAGACATTACTCCTCTAAAATCAGGAAAATTGGTGTCTCCTGGGGGAAGGTTCAGGAAAAGTTCAAGGGATCATTTATTTAGAAAACTGGAACTAAGTGGAGATGGGGTGGCTCTGTTTGGAGAAGTGGGTTTGTCTGTTATTTTGCTTTATCTGAGAGAACAATGTTCTTTTTTTCTCTGCCTTGAATCCTAGTGCACAGCTCTCTCTAAGTGGAGGCAGGGAAGGATATCAGTTTTCTTTGTCATAACTTATGAGTTGTATTAAGTAGACAAATAGTTCCGAACTGCACCTAGCATTTGTCTCCATCCTCAGGCTTGGCAAGACAGCTCTGCCCATGGTGTTGGGTGGTTTGTGCTTTAGCTGGGGGTTATCATCCAGCCTCTGCACGGTCAACTAAGCTGCACACTGTGCTTTTTTTTTTTTACCAGATGGGCATCCTTTTTGTCTAATTGCTCAGTCTGGAGGGGAAATTTTTCTCTAATGCGTCTTTACAGAAAGAGCTCCTTTACCTAATTTTCATAAAAGTGCTGTAATACTGAGATTTTGAAAGCAGTGTCATATACTGCAGTGTGACTGATCTAGGTAAAAGTATTCTTGTCTTCAAGTTCGTGCCAACATTTGATGAAAGAAAAAAAGATTTTACCTGTGATACTCTATAAAATAATTAAGAGAAACAGAAATACTAGCTTTCCTAATACATATTTCGTGTTTCAGAGTTATATGTAGTTAATGAATTTAACCCAAGACAGGTATGTAACGAGTGAATGTTCGGAGGACTCCTGAAGGGCAAACTAAGATAACTAAAAGACGTAAGACTGGAGAAAATTTTTAGTTAATGGAGGCTACATTTTTCTTATGAAGTAGACACAAATCGGATTTTTTAAAAAATTGTTTTTCAGTGTTTACTTATTTTTGAGAGAGACAGAGAGAGAATGCGAGTGGGTTGGGGCAGAGAGAGAGGGAGGCACAGAATCTGAAGCAGGCTGCAGGCTCCGAGCTGTCAGCACAGAGCCTGACGCCGGGCTCCAACCCACGAGCTGGGAGATCATGACGTGAGCTGAAGTCGGAGGCTCAACCTACTGAGCTACCCAGGTGCCCTGACACAAATTGGATTTTTTAATAAAGCAATGACCATCTTTATTACTCAATTTCTGTTTAGAAGAGAAAAACTTATGGACAGAATTTTTAAAAAATGGTAAAGGATATCATAGTTGTTAGCAGAGACCATTATTTTTAATTTATAATTATTACAAGGAACTCTAGAATGGTTCAAAGAAATTCCAGAAATCTGAGCACTCAAACATTTCATATTTGATTTGAAGGAAAACTAATTGTTCTCTCCAGCTGATGACCTGAAGGTAATTATGATGGCACACTGGATACAACTTTGAGTCTCAATATTTTTGGCTAATATTATTTTCCAAGTAGTAAATGCAATTTCACAGTATAAAATTCAGAATTCACAATCAGCTATACAGTGAATAGTGGGTCTTCTATACTTTTCTCCCTGAACTGTTTTTGTTCCCATTCCCAGAGACAAAGACTATGGCCAGTTCACTTTTTATGTACCCAGAAATATTCTGTATATGTATACACATATTAATCATTGAATATTCTGGAGACATTTTATACACTTCTAAACCTAGAGTTTGTAGAAAATTATATGCATATATACTTTCACACATATTTGTGTTTCCATGATTATTTATGACTATATAGTATATAGTTGTATTTTTTTTAGTTGTATTTTTAAAGTTCATTTCCTCCCACACATGGTAGCATACTACAAACATACATTCAGTCACCCAAACCTTTCTTCTTTACATGTAACATGTCTTGGAATACACCTGTGAAATAAAGGTTGACAGTGAGTTTGTTGAGCTGTGTACAGTTGGCACCCACTTTATTCTCACCTTCTATGTGATCAAGTGGCCCATTGCCCATCCATCCTCACTTGTACCGTTTGTTATCAACTTTACATTTTTCAAACCGGTAGATGAAACCTAAGTGCTGTGCGGTTGTAGGTTGAATTTCTTTCATTCTGAGAGGGATTAGGCATGTGTTCACATTCTAAAGTCCTGCACGTGTCCCGTTTATAACCTTTGCCCATTCTCTTGGTGAGTTGGCTTTTTCTTATGTCTCAACTTCTACATCCTTGTGTGGCAACAAGTCTGATTGTGTGGGTGGTAAATTCCCCTACTTTTCCCAGGGTTCTTCTGTAGAGCTTTGATTTGAGCTTTTTTCTATTTTGCACAAACACACTTACATTTATTCTCCGGTGTCACAGATTAGATTCTTTGGAAATCGTTTAGTGTGAGATGCCGATTAAGGAGAGCCTTGATTACCAAAATCTGTGGAAGCAGCAGAAGGAAAAGTTCAGCTGTGATGCAGGTCCCATGACAGTTCTGCTGACTCACAGAGAGCTCGGGGAATACAATTCCCCTGTGATGCCAGGCCCGGAGGTATCTTCACTGATCAAACACTGGATGTTAGTCGCCTTCCAAAGAAAATGTCCTTGATACTTTGGAACAGAGGCGACCTTTGATTAGGCTGATGACTGAAGGCATGTGCCCACAAAGTCCCCAAAGCAAGGGTTAACTAGTCCTTCACTAAAGGGGCATTGGATGAGTGCACATCATAGCATCCACAACCGATGAGGACAGAGACCTGACGATACCTTAATACAGATTGTCTCTGTCACTAATTCTCTTGAGGTGCGTATACTTGGTTCTTGGCACCGAATGACATTTGAATCACATGCACACATTGTTTTTAGGCATTTCATGGGCTTACTTCTTCTTTTTTCTAAATATATTAGCAATATTGTTAAGAAGATGGAAATCTTCATAGTTTTTATGAGATTAAGTTGTTCCATTTCTTTGTACATACTGCAGATATAAACTACCTTGAGGACAGGCTTCATTCAGAAGATTTTGATCAGCAGTTATCTCACACCTATAGAGAGGTGTTTTTTGTTTTGTTTTCACCTAAAAATATTTGAGTGTGCCAAAATATTAAAATTATTTCACTACTTTGAATAATAATGTGTAAAATTTAAAACAAATTAAAAATATAAAGCCATATTAGAAACATTTGAGAGGGAAACCAGTGACACAATATTAGAGACAGATATGAACAAGAATCAGATTAAAATATGTGATTATATACCCAAAATTATGAATCTGCTTATAATATTTTAGAATTATGAACTAATCAAAATAAAGACATCTGGGTTTTTTTTGCTTTATGTATATGGGAATGTATAATTTTGTATTTTATTTTTCAGTAGTTTACCATTTTCTTAAGTTTGCCAAAATAATATATCCTATTTAGTGTCTACTATATGAATATTTTTAAATGATGTAATTTTAATGATTTCAATGATGACCTTTACTAGTAAAAAGTCCAAGACTGGTTAATAACGTTAGTGTCTACAAGAATCTGAATTCAGATGCCACTTGAACCTGTGTCATATCCCAGCTAAAGGTAAGAACTTCCTAATCTTGTGAGGGCTATTCAGGCTTTCAGTTTGTTAACAATATTGTGAATATATTCAGGAAAAAAAAAACTAGACAATCCACTTTTGCACAAAATGATTAGATATCTGACTATATTTTTTTTTAATTTTTTTAACGTTTATTTATTTTTGAGACAGAGAGAGACAGAGCATGAATGGGGGAGGGTCAGAGAGAGAGGGAGACACAGAATCAGAAGCAGGCTCCAGGCTCTGAGCCATCAGCCCAGAGCCCGACGCGGGGCTCGAACTCACGGGCCACGAGATCGTGACCTGAGCTGAAGTCGGAGGCTTAACCGACTGAGCCACCCAGGCGCCCCGATATCTGACTATATTTTAAAGAATTTATTTGTGTATATGTTGCAATACGGTATATTGGAATGGAACTTAGCAAAAAATTGTCTATAAATTGGATGAGCATAAACTAACTAAATGGAAGGAAAGACTAGCAATTTCCAAAAATGTGATTAGGATACAGAACTAGAACAAGAGTAGTACAGAAAAAGATACATGATTTGTTAGAAAATGGAAAAAAATGAAACAATTTCAAGTCTTTCTACACATTCTTCTTTTTCCCCCTTAGTTGATTAAATAAAAATCTATTTTCCTTGCCCATCAATATTTCACAGAGTGCAAATACAAATGCAAGGGACTATCACACCTAAAGGGAAATAAGGTTGTAAAATTGATCAGTGAAATTCTGAAAATAGGCCTTAAAAATGTGTTGCATTTGTAATTACACTGTATTACATTTTGTTACTAAGGGCAATTTAAGAACATTTTGGCATAATTAATACTTCCGTAGCTCAGAAATTTCTTGGCAGGTATCCTAATTCCACTGTGATTAAAACTGAAAACTCTAATAGAAATGGAACTCATCAACCAATTCTATTTTATGACTGAGTAGTAAACAAAATTAAACTCTGAATTTTTTCTGAGCCTTAAGTCAAGAATGCAAATAGACATAGAATGAGAAAATGCTGTCCAAAATAAACCTGGGGTAGGTATATTAATAATAGTCAAAACACTTCACCAAAGATGATGAAAGGCATAAATCACAAGAAAATATAACACATTACAGTCAAAACAATCTAAAAACATAAACACAAGATATATAAAGAAAAATTAGTAAACTAAAAGAAAATATCAACAAATTCACAATGGGATATTTTCACACACTTCTTTCAGTAATGGATTAAAAAATCAGACAAAAATTATTAAGGATATGGGAAAAAATAAAAAATCATAAAAAATTTAATAACTTCATAACATTACACTGAAAAAATAAAGCATAATATTCATGCTGCTAAGCACACCTGGACCATTCACAAAAACAGATCATAGTGAGTCATGAAGCAAGTGTCAACAAATTTCAAATTACTGGGGGTACCTGAGTAGCTCAGTCAGTTAAGCATCTGACTCCAGCTCAGTTCATGATCTGGTGGTTTGTGAGTTCAAGCTCCGCATGGGTCTCTACACTGGTGGTGGAAAGCCTGCTTGGGATTCTGTCTCTCCCTCTCCATCTCTCTGTTTCTTCCCCACTCGTGCTTTCTCTCTGTCAAAATAAATAAATACACTTAAAAAATTTCAAATTACTAAAATTTAAAAATTGCTATCTGATGATAGCACAGTTTGACTATTAATCAATACTACAAAGATCACTAGAAAAATCCATATATTTAAAAAGAAAACATTTTACATTTTCCATGGCTCAAAGAAATTATAATGAGGATAATATATGAATGACATGGTAACAGAAATACTACTTATAAAAATTCGTAGATGCAGTTAAGCAAAGAGAATTTTATACCTTAAATTCATGCAAATATTAGAAAAGAAAAATAATTAAAATTAATCAGTAAAGAATATTTCTCAAGAAGTTAAAGAGCAAAATAAATTTAAAAAAAGAAGATGAATGAAATAATAGAGATGATAGCAAGAATAATGAATCATAAAGGAAATTAAAAAGAGCAATGATTAACAGATGTGAAGGTTTGACAATCCTCTGACTAGATTGATCATGAAGAAAAAGAAGTTACCAAAACATCAGGAATAAAAAAGTGAGTATCACTAATAATGCTGTGGTTAATACAATGATTTTTAAAAAAGATATTATGAACCATTCTGTGTTGATGCGTTTGAAAATGGAATTTTTTCCTAGAAAATATTTCAGTTATCAAACAGGCAAAGGAATGCATAGAAATTGTAATAGTTCTATAATCTTTATAGAAAATGAATCAGCAAATAAATATCTCATGACAGAAAACTCTATGGAAATGGTTTTTCTACTAAATTCTATAATCGGTCATAAAGTAAATTATTTAAATATTAAGCAATTTCAGAGAATTGAGAATGAGTGCACTCCCCAAACTGTTTTGTGAGACTAACATAATCCTAGTATGATATTTAAAAGAACATTTTGGGAGCACCTGTGTGGCTCAGTCGGTTAAGTTTCGGACTTCAGTCCAGCTCCTGATCTCGGGGTTCCTGAGCTTGAGCCCCACCTTGGGCTCTGTGTTGACAGCTCAGAGCCTTGAGCCTGCTTCTGATTCTGTGTCTCCGTCTCTCTCTACCCCTCCCCCACTCACACTCTGTCTCCGTCTCTCTCAAAAATAAGAATAAACATTTAAAAAAATTAAAAGAATATTTTCAACTTTGCCACTATTTTAACAAAAGAAAATTTCCCTCTTCCCTTAGAAATGAAGGCAATCTTATGTTTGTTTTTTAATTGACTTTCTTTCCATTGACCCAAACTACAACCTTTACAATCTTTGTTGTAACTTACATTACACTCATAAATGTATTTCAATTCCAGACACCTCATAAAGAATTGGGGGGAGGGGTCTACCAAACCATGGTCAATCTGAGCTGGTGTTATTCTTTAAGTTTACTGCCTCTCTGTATCTTTGACTATGAGGACCCCTGATAAATAAATATATTACCTAGTGGTAAACAGTGGTTAGTCGCCTAAGACCAAATGCTTTATTTAACATATTTCACTTTTTGCCGAATATTTTTGTCAACAGCAAGCTCTTAATCCAAAGCAATGACAATAATAAAGTAAACACAAGTATACGTGGGTAGACCACTTGGTGGTACTCCAAAAAGCACAGTACACACACACACACACACACACACACACGTATACATACACATACAAATATATATGCATATATGTATACATCTAGAGTTATGACATATATGGCAGTGAGACAAACTTAAAAGAATTCCTTTTAAGTTCTCAGAGAATGTACAAAATATCCAGGCACAAGATTACCATGTATAAGAGATTCATTTCTTTTTTAAAACCCCTTAAACAAAAGGTAGTCTTTCCTAGTGGCCAAATGAGCTAAGGAGTGGATTTATACCACTGCCAGAAAATGCATTGGTAGCTAAAACCTTCCATCTCAACAAGCAACTTCACCAGGGCTCAAATATTTTAGGACTTTGGTAATTCAAAAATGAATAAAATATGATTCCTGTCTCTGAGGGGTATAAAAGCTAACTACCATGTATATGTAATAGACTAAATTGGAAAGCTATTACCTGGAAGAATAGACATCCAAGACCCCTCTCCTCCCCGCCCCCCAAAACCCCCAGAAAATTTTAAAAAATGCTACCATAATGGGCCATTCTCTGTATTTTTTGATAACTCTTTATTTCCAGTGTATTTCATTAGATCTTTATCTGATTATTTGAGGCCAAAGTCTAAATCACCATAGGTAGCAATAAATTTATTGAGAAAGTGCATTACTCTAAATGTACTAAAGGGTGAGGGGCAGCTAGGTGGCTCAGTTGGTTAATTGTCTGACTCTCAGTTTTGGCTCAGGTCCTGATCTCACAGTTCACAAGTTCGAGCCCCGTAACCGGCTCTGCACCGACCGTGCAGAGCCTGCTTGGGATTCTCTCTCCCTTTCTCTGCCCTCTCCCACACACATGTGAGCACACTCACTCTTTCTCTCAAAATAAATAAACTTCATAAATAAATAAATAAATAAATGTACTAAAGGGCGCTAGGATAAGCGCTATCCAATTTGTTCCAGAAATACAAATAGATTTTTTGTGGTATTTCCAAATATACAAGCAGATCTTTCTTGGCAACTTCCAGGAATTATAATTTCCTTTCTACATCCTTTTAGAGTATTACTTTAGAGATAGATTTAGGGAAAAAGATACATAAAACTGGTATCCAATGAAAAGGTAGTTCTGGGAATTAAAATTCTTGATAGACAAATTAATAGATTCATTTAAATTCCTTCCTGTGCTAACACTGTCCTCAGTGAATCGACTCTGCCCTATCTCACCATTTTCAACTTCTCCTATTTTTTCATCCCATGTAGCAGGCAAAATATATTTCTTGAAAGGAAAAAGAAAAGTCTCAAGATAGTATCAGTAAACATAGGTTTAATCGATATGGATTTTCAAAGAGTTTAAGTACGAAACTCTAAAAAGTACAAAGCTATCGTGCATAATTCATTTATTTAAATCGTGCCCGATCTTGATTATGCATCAGTCACAAACTCATGACCCCACACAAACACTTTGTGTTTCCATGCTGAATTCAATGATAATGCTTTCAGTTGCACAAGGAATTTGGTTTTTAACCATTTGCTGAAGTAAAACTTACACACATAAAATTTATTCATTTTAAACATTAAACTCAATGAGGTTTAGTAAATACACAAAGTTCTGCAACAGTCACTTAATCCAATTTTAGAACATTTCCATTAACCCCCAAATTTTCCTACTTTGCAATCAATCACTACTTTTTCCTACCCCTACCTGTAGGCAATCACTAGTCTCCTTTGTGTGTCTACATTTGCCATTTTTCTGAACATTTCATATGTATAGAATCATAAAATATGTGATCTTTTTTGTCTGAATTAATTCACTTACCAAAATAATTTTGTGGGTCATCCATGTTGCAACATGATGCATTATTAGTTTTTTCTTTTCTATTGCTGATTTATATTCCATTATATGGATATATCACATTGTTTTGGGGTGTTTTCAGTTTTTGTCTATTATGAATAATGCTGTTATAAACATTATCACACAAATCTTTTTGTGGTCCTGTGTTTTTATTTCTTTTGGGCAGAATCCCAAAAGTGAATTCTGTATGCAAACTGTGTGTAAATTTATGGTTAACATCTTGAGAATTACCAATTTTTCAAACTGGTTTCACCATTTCCCACCAGCATGGTGGGAGGGTTCCCATTTCTCCTTATTCTTACCACAGTTACTACTGTCTGTTTCATTTTGAAGTGATATCTTATTGTGTTTTTTTTTTTTTAATTTTTTTTTCAACGTTTTTTATTTATTTTTGGGACAGAGAGAGACAGAGCATGAACGGGGGAGGGGCAGAGAGAGAGGGAGACACAGAATCAGAAACAGGCTCCAGGCTCCGAGCCATCAGCCCAGAGCCCGACGCGGGGCTCGAACTCACGGACCGCGAGATCGTGACCTGGCTGAAGTCGGACGCTTAACGACTGCGCCACCCAGGCGCCCCTCTTATTGTGGTTTAATGTACATTTCCCTAATAACTGATGACAATGAGTATCTTTCTATGTATTTAGTGTCCAAGTGTATATTTTCATTGATGAGTTATCAATTCTAGGATTTTTTTATCATTTTACTGGGCTGAGATTATTTTTATATATTTAAAATATAAATATTTTTATCATATCTGAACTGTATATGGCTTGCTTTTCATCTTCTTCATGTCCCTCAGTATATGACTTGTTTTTCATTTTCTTAATGATCTCCTTAAAAACAAATGTTTTAAATTCTTATGAAATTTAACTTACCATTTGTGTTTTTTATGGATCATGCCTTTAGTGTCATGTCTTTGAAATCTTTGACTAATTCAAAGTCATGAAAATGTTCTCATATTTTTTTCTATCATTTTTATAGTTTTAGCTCTTGCATTTAAGTCTGTCATTTATTTTAAGCTAATTTTTGTGTTTGGTGTGAGATAAGGATAAAGATCTCCGTACATATCTGATTGTCTCCGGACTCTCTGTTGAAAAGTCCATCTTTTCCCTATCAAACTGCTTTGATGCCTTTGTGAAAAATCAATGTACCACAAATGTAAGGGTTTATTTTTGGATTGTCAAGTCTGTTCTATCGATCGACTTGTCTATCCTTATATGACCAGACTGTCTAGATTATTGTTGATTTAAAGTTAGCAAGTCCTCAAAGTGGATAAATAATTTAACACAAGGCAAACAGATCATAAGTCATCACAAGAACACAGATAATCTTTTTACCATTAAAAGGAATTTGAGTTTGAGACTCAAACATAAACTTAGGCTTTGTAATTTCGTGTTTGAGTCTACACTCTGGGAATATATTTGAAGAAAAAAAGAATTTTTTTTAGCAAGGAGCACAATATAGTATACTGCACAAGACTTAAAAAGAAATACTCTCCCAAAGGAGAGGATAAATTTTAATGAATATCACAATGTTAATACAATGTGTACTCTGTTCTAAATGGAAATACAGTATTAGAACTGTATTAAATTGTGTAAACAGAAGTGAAAAAACAGCAATAGTGATTAGAGCTTTTTACCATATTACTTTGGATAGATAACAAAGATCAGATATGAATTCGGTATGATGTAATAGCTTTATTAACCTCATGTATATCTTTATAAATTTGTCCAATTTTTATGGATCTATTTGCTCTGCAAAATTATCTAAGGTCGTAATCATCACACAGCATAAATATTTTAAAATAGTAATATAGGGGCACATGGGTGGCTCAGTTGGTTAAGTGTCCAACTCTTGATTTCAGTGCAGGTCACAATTTCACGATTTGTACGTTTAAACTGGCGTTGGGCTCTGGGCTGACAGCACAGAGCCTACTTGAGATTCTCTCTCTGTCTGTCTCTCTCTCAAAATAAATAAGTAAACTTTTGGAAAATAAAGAAATAATAAATATATTATTAAAAATCAAAATAAAATAGGAATATAACTTTTTGAAAAATTCTCCTCATGTGTGTGTTTTGCGGGGTAGGGGGACCAACAATATATGCGTGATGGAAACCAAAAAGAGAATACTTGGTAATCTTATTGGGTAATTGACTTACAGACCTCAGGATTTCTGGGGACAGGACTACAGATTTCCAGTGATCGCTCAGATTTATTGAGTCAAGAAAACAAACCAACAGTCTCAAGATCCTGAAGAACCTTTCCTTAGCACCAGCCCTTACATTTTTAACTGTTTCATTACTTGTTAATCTTCCATTTCCTGCACTTTGTGTGACTCCATTTCTTACCTCTCAATTTACTCTCACTTCTACCTCATTTCCACCATACCTATTCTCCTACATTTCTCCTTCCCTCATCTTTCTGGTAGTCTCCAGAATATTATTGTTCGAGTCTGGTTGTTTTTGAAGTAAAAGATGTTATAGATCGGAGTCTCAGCACCACAGAGCATCTATTGGTAAGAGACACAAGAAATAAATAACAAATAAAGGGTGTGTTCTATCTGTTCTGTGAAGCAAAGATAGCATTGTTAGCATTTTTTCCTACGGTGAAAAGAAAGACTAAGGGCCAGGCTGGGACCCAGAACAAGAGATTCTAGATAAAAAGACCTCTGTAGCAAAGCAGTTTACTCTCCAGCCTGCCAACACACAGCACGTTCTGACATGCCCTGTGCGAAAATCCAGCAATCTGATATAAAGAGTTTCCAGAAATAAGCGGTAAGATATGAAAACAGATAGTCTTTTACTGACCAGGGTGAATATCTGTGTTGCTCTCTTAATAATGAACTACTGCTGCAAAGAGCAAGCAGAAACATTTATTTACTGCTCACAAGATGGCCATTTTTTAAACAGTCTTACACAAATAGGTGTGCTAATTGTTGTTTGATTCTGGAGATTATGATGTGTTATCCATTTTTTTTTTCCCTCTTGTAATTACCCTATGGCCTGACGTTTTAGCATGGTCTTCTGCTTTGTTCTAACATTTAAATGTTACCTATGTTCCTTTTTCATTTAGGTCATGCAGGTTAATTGGTATTTTCCCTACTGAGCTATGAATGCTAGCTAGCACGCAGAAGATTCTTTGTATGAAACCACTTATGAGGTTCATTAGTAGTTTGTAATGAAGTTATCAATGTAGGAAAAAGTACTTAAGATCTTTGTCTGGCAAAATTTAAAAAAAAAAATACTGCCTAACGTCCTTATGTCAATAAAAAAGCATAATGAGTCTTCCAAATGCAGGCTTCACAATATACCAGAAACAATTGTGTCTTTAAATCAATGACTCTGTCCAAGAGTAAACATAATTGCCTTCTACTAGTAAATTTAACAATAACCAACAAAACTTTTATTTTTGGTTGTTACAATGCAAAGTATGGTGAGATCCCTCAGGGCACAATTTTGTAGTTGTCTAGGTGATTTGGATATTTGCTTTTATAAAATAACTTAAAGTTTATTAAAGGTATGGTTTTATTGATTGCTCTTGCTGATTACTTGGGGATAAACTCGTTGCTTTAGAAGAAAGGTTATTGACAGGCATACTTTTCTACTCCTCTGTAAATTTTAATAAGTCAAACAGAGTCATTAGAAGATTTAATTATAGCTACATGAGTTTACATAGAGGCACTCCCTGGCTGTATGTTTTTGTTTGTTTATTTATTTTGAGAGAGAGAGATAGTGAGCAAGCGAGGGGCTGAGAGAGGGCAAGCAGGCAGAGCACAGAGAATAGCGCGGGGCTAGAGCTTACAAACCACAAGATCATGACCTGAGCCGAAATCTAGACTCATTTGCTAAAGGGACTGAGCCACCCAGGTGCCCCTCCCTGGATGCATTTTTGAGTGAGAAAATTAACATTCTCCCTTCTGCATAAGTACACATGCACATGCATCTGTGTGCCTATGTGTATGATAGACATATGGCTGTATTTATGTTTCTATTAGTACAATGAATATGGGAAGACATTTACTTATTTTTTTAACAAGTATGATGGGAATAAGGGCTCAAATATAGAGTGGAGAAGGAGAAGAATAGGGAGGAACCAGACAAAAAAGAAAAAAATACTGTTCTAAACTGAAAATATTTTGAGATATGCTTACATTTATTCATTCACATAAATTTAAATATACATGAGAATATATGTGAAAATAAAATAAGTGTACTTTTTATTTAAATTGCTAAGATCAATTAAAGAAAACACAAATTAATTAAACTGTGATTTTAAAACTTGGTGAGACAATTTGTATGTAAATAATTAGTGAGAGCCTGTGAAATTTTTTGCAAACCTTAATGATACACATAGGATTTTACTACCCATTCTTTGAGAATCAATAAAGAATACACATTTGTAGGTGGTAGGATAAAAAAGTTGTCTTAATTTCTACCACCAGGGACTCTGTAAAGAAGGGATTTTAAAAAATTACCTTATTATTTCTAGTTTAGGGAGGCTACTTTGAAAGACCTGGGAGAAGAGGTCTGGGCCTTTGATGGCTTGTTCTATGCAAAACAAAGGACAACTGGCCTTTGAACAATGTGGGGGTTAGAGGTGCTGACCTCTATGCAATCAATATCCACATATAACTTCTGACTCTCCCAAAACTTAACTGCTAATAGCCTAGCGTTGACCAGAAGCCTTACCAATAATATAGTCTATTAGCACATATTTTGTATGTTATATGTATTTTATGCTGTTCTTACAATAAAGTAAGCCAGAGAAGAGAAAAGTTTATTAAGGAATCATTTACAACATTTACAGTGCTGTACCGTATTTACCAACAAAAATCCACGTGTAAGTGGACCCATGCAGTTCAAACTAAAGTTGTTCAAGGGTCAACTGTACCAGCCATACTGTTATTCATAAAATAATAATAAGGAATTGGCAATTTGCTTGCTACAAGCAGGGAGAATCAGAGTGTGAGAAGGTAAGTCGTCATGTAATAGGACGCATAATGCTGGGTTTTGGGGGGAAAGTGGCAAGAGAAAAATGCCCAGAGGAGAGGAGGCCAAAGAACTTTCACAAAAAAATGGTAGATGGATGCTTTTCAGATATATGAAAACCCTTCACCGCCCAAAAGCATCACTGAAATTTGCTGTGCATTAAAAAACTTTGAATGCAATGTTTTGGAAGGAAAATTGGAAAAAGTGCTTCAAGTGTCCATCTGGGTCAGATTGTAAGTGGAAAATGAATGTCCACAGAAGGAGGGGCTCAAGAGAGTTTACTTATGTGTTAAGAAGGACTTCCCACTGCTGCTAAATAACACAGGGCATCTTGATCACCTCAAAGCTTCAATCAGACAATTTTGTGTTTGCATGTTGCCTCACCTATTCTCTTGCAAATAGTCTTCCCCCAGTTTGGTGGTAGTGGTGGTGGTGGTGGTGGTGGTGGTTGCTGTTTGTATAGTTTCCTTGTTGGGGGCCACAGCCCACAAAACTGCCAAAGAGAACTCCATCATTATTGCTGCTAGGAGGTCCAATGTTCATGCTTCTTGACCAGGGTTTTCAAAGGACAGACCTTAAAAGGAAAGTTCCTCAATCTTCCTTGGAGCCTTCCCCTTCTGAGTGCAATCTCTCACCCAGCTGCATTAACATTGCCTGGAGCTTGTTAGAAATAAAGAATCTCAGGCCCACCCTAGACCTACCGAATCAGAATGCATGTTAACAACCCCACAGGGGGTTCCTATGTACATTAAAGTTTTAGAAACACTGCCCTAAAGTGCTGAGAGGGCAGATCCATGCTGTGCACTATGCTGAAGTGAGATAAATGTTAATCTCCAGAGAGTTGTCATCTGGAGTTTTGAGAGCTGTTTGTGCCTTGTGCCTCTTGTGAAAACAGCTTCTTGTTTCTGGTTTAGAGTTCTCCTTAAGCCTCAAGCACAAATTCATTGCCCTTGCTGGGGAGCAATTTCCCAAACAGGTACCATGCAATCTTCCGTAGTCTTTTCCAATTCCCCTTGGCACCTGCACAGAAATCTTTTCCCTAACTTTTTTTTCCCCTCAGGTTAAAAATAACCCCTTTTGCAAATAACTCAGGGTGTACTTACCAACTATACATCAGACAAGTCTAGAAATAGACCGACTCAAAAGTTTTTGACACTATAGTCAATTATAAGGTTATATACTGCAATGGTTGGGAACACAGACCACTAAAGCTACACTGCCTGTGTTTAAATCGCTGCTCCTTCACCTACTTTTTGTAAGATCTTGGGTAAGCTACAAAACATGTCTCTCTCAATTCTCTCATCTATAAAATCAAAATAATTATAGCACCTTTATATGTTAATTGAGTTAACCCATGTACAATCCTTAGATATTTCTAAGGATACAGAGCATTAGATAATATTAAATATTAGGAATATTATGTATTAGAGAATATTAAGTGATAAACACTAGATAATACTCATGTTTCTCTAGCATAGGAATATGATTTAGTCACTAACAGTGACCATGTTTCCCTTTTCCACTTTAACTCTCTGTGGGTACTTCATACTAATAGAATAGGAACTGGGTGGTATCTACTTGCAGGAAAACCAGGTGATATGTATTTAGCTTTTCCCCCCAGATCCATGAATGTTGAAAACAATCACATGGGTTGATCAAGCAATGAACTAGTCATTAATATACTCAATTAGGATGTGAGCGGTAGCCCAGGGCCTTCTTGCACTCAGACTCAACAAATATTTATTGAGTTCCTAATATGTGGCATGACTATGTTGCTGCCCAGGAACACAGTGATGACAATAATTGTTCTCCATCCTCAAAAAGTGTGTGGTTTAGTAGGAAGATGATCATGCAAATTAAAAATTATAAAAACACTACTAATAATGACTATCATTTATAAGATGAAGTGGAAAAATAGCTGAAGATTTTAGACTGATTTGTAAAACCATGTAGAGTATCACAAAACAGGCAACATTCATCTAAGACTTGAAAGAAGGGTAGAATTTTTCTGGTACCAAGTCAGATTGAGTATTTCAGAGAGAAGAACAGCAAATGCAGAGCTGGTGCTCTGGTTGTGCATTGTGCTCTGGAGACTGCAAACAATTCAACATTTCTGTAGCATAGACTTTAGGGATAGAGGTGGGAAGGTGGACCAAACAACAAAGACCCTGCATGTTGTGTAATAAACATGAACATTTATCCTTCAGGTGATGAGAACCATTGAAGAATTTTGAACAAGGTTGTGACATGATGGGATTTGCATGATGAGTCTCCTTGGCAGAAATGATGACTAGAAGGACTCAGGTACTAGGATCCAGCGAGATAGCTATTGGGTGTGCAGGCAAGGGATGATGAGTTCCTTAGCTAAAAGGAAGCTAGTGGGGTAGAGGAAGTGGGGAGGGGATGTGTAAAAAGGAGACTGTCTCAACCCTGTGATTGCCTGGGCGCTGTGCCCATGGATACATGAGGAAAGAACCACTTCTCTCCTTCTAGATAGCTGATGTTGACCCGATGGTGGAACTGACAGAAAGGTAACTTCACTTGTCTTCTAGCCTGAATCATTCAGCACAGTGGATGGACTTTCCTCTAAAAGGTCACTTCAAAAATGCACAGAAATGACCTATACGGAGGTGATCGTTACCTGCCCTTTCTCTATAGGAACACATTATTATGGCTTATCACGTTAACCATCACACTGGAATGTACCGTGACAGCAGGATGTTGCAAGTGGAAATCATACGGGTACATCTGGGTTTGGAAAGCAGAGTGTGAGAACCCTGCTTCAGGAAAAGCAGCCAGCTCTACTGGAGGTTACGGCGGGAGTGGAGGGGGACAGATAAGACAAGTAACTGCGGGAAGAGACACACACGCTGTGAAAAGTTAGGAATAAAATGATAGCAGAAGTGATGAGTAAATTAAAACTCATAAGAAGGAAAACTAAGGTCAAAAAGATCTAAAAATATCCCTACTTTGTGGGTCCATGCTCAGTATTCAGGGAAGAGAATAATAGGCAATGTATAATAGTAATCAGAAATAACATATACTTGATAAACATTATATAAGACATTTTAATATTACCTGATATGAATACAAAAATATATGTTTATGATATAACATATACTATATGTAATGTGATATACTATACATAATAGTAAGCAATGAGGCTCCTAGAATGTAGATATGTTAATAAGAGGTAGGTACAGTTGGCATCAGAAGTTCATTAAGCAATAGTATTTGCATGTGTACTAGTTCATCACCAAAGAGAAACACAAGGAGTTCAAGGCTGACTTCTCTCCGGTGAGTCTCCATATTTACCTATTTTTCTCTATTCTCTTGGAGCATATGAAGTTTTAAATATTCTCTTTTATTTATTTTTATTTATTTAAAAAAAATTTTTTTAAGTTTATTTATTTTTGAAACAGAGACAGACAGAGCATGAACGGGGGTGGGTCAGAGAGAGAGGGAGACACAGAATCGGAAGCAGGCTCCAGGCTCTGAGCTGTTAGCACAGAGCCCGCCGCGTGGCTCGAACTCATGGACCGCGAGATGGTGACCTGAGCTGAAGTTGGACGCTTAACCGACTGAGCCACCCAGGCGCCCCTCTTTTTATTTTTAATATGCAGTTTGTCTTTTTCCTGATACATGACAAACTACTTCAGAAAATTACTGAAAGTTTTGAATAAATTTGACTGTACCTATAGAGTTCATTTCAGAAACATTTGGCTATATGTATAGAAAACATTTCAGGTTTTACCAACCTTGGCTTGTGAAGCTTCAGGATATTAATAACTACCTAACAAGGAATAAACTATAAGTTTTTAGATACACTGATTAGCTTTAAAAATATTATACTCAGTAGTTGTCTAAATTGCATAAAATCCATGTGGGTTACTTTAATTATTCACATAAACATTCTATTCATATCCTTAAAATTGATTATGGTAATCCCTGTATCTGGCATGAAATGGTTTCAGGAACTTGAGGCATTTTTCAGTTGATCCCAGCAAACATTTATGTTGCAACAACCATGTGTTGGGTAATAGGGCACAGAGATAAGACATAATCCCTATGCTCAGAGAACTCACAGTTTAGTTGGCCAATATAGATATGCAGTATGTAAGTATAATTCACTGTGTTAGCTGAAATCTCCTGTGAGGCACCAGCTTTATGATAGTCACCATAAATAATAGTTATTGATTAGCTTTTCTGTGTCAGGCACTATATGTATGAGGCATTACCTCTAGTTATCACAAAAACCTTATCGGGCAGGTTTTCTTTTGCCCTTTACAGATAAAGAAAAAGGAAGATTAAAGAGGTAATAGCTTATTAATGTCATATGCTGGGAAAGGATGGGTCGAGTCAGGATTGCATCGCAGGGCTGGCTGACTGTGTTTACAACTTCATAATCTACACGAAACTCTATTTCATGCATCTATTTTTATAAGCACAATGATGTAAAGACAACTTATGAATTTTGAATTTATTTTTTAGGATTATCTAAATGTTTTCTGTATAATCACTTCATTAAAATAGTTCTATCCATACAAAATAAAGAATCGACTCTAGATAGTTTATCCATAAATTGTCTACCACATTTGAGGGATCAAAAGCTGTGTTTTGATGACACTTTTATGACATTTTTTGAAGCTGGAGAGCTCATTTTGGTGTCTTTCTGTCCTTCACTGGGAGTTGATGATCTACAGTTAAGTCTGTCCCTTTTAAAATATCTTGGCTTTAAGAAAATGCCATCTCTGCAATTTGGAGCAAAGCAAGACATAAACCCTACAACCGTGTGTAGACGGCTTTAGGAGGAATAGAGAGGGACCCTGGCCAGTGTCAATGGGCATCTGAATCATTTGGCACTAAAATTATATTCATCAGAATATGTTCCTGAAATGCTAGGGTGAAAATGCACAATTCATAATTTGAAACAGTAATACACAGATTGTTTTTTTTTTTGTTATAATGATCATTTGTTGTCATCAGAAAGCAACTGTATCATGAAAAACATTGATTTTACCTCATTTTGGCTTGAATTCTCTCTTAAGTGTTTGAACAATCAATGTAAATCTTCTCTTTCCATCTTTTTGCCTCATTCTGTGTTATTCAACCTTGGACAGAAGATTTCACTACTTGAATACCCCCTTGCCTCTATCATAATAATAGCTAGTAATTTTGCTCTGGGATTGTCAAAGTGAGAGTTTCCTGGCTAGTATCCATTCCTTGAGGTCAACTAATATTGGATAAATGGAACATTTACACACCTTTGATGGAAAGGTTTTATGGCACAGTCTTTCTGGAGGGTAGTTTTGCATTATACTTCAAAAGTCAAAGCATATTTATCTCCTGAGAAATTTTCTTTGTGGAAATACAGCTAACAAAAATGCTGGAAGAAAGCATGAATAAATATGGAGAGATATTCATCAAATAAATATTGATATTTGCAATAGTAGTTGGAGAAAAATAATGTTTTCTAAAAATTGAATGGTTTTCATTAATATAAATGACACTATTAATAATATTAACGATGTCATATAGAAACTAGCAGTATAAACATGATATATCTTCTAGGCCTTACAACAATATCATAAAGGATCCATGAGGCAAATGTTTTTGCAGTGTAATAAAAGTTATAGCTGTTTAATTTATACTTGAAATACATGTATTTTTCAATAAACAAATGTTACCAGTACATTTCCAAGGGCATAAGTTAGATTTCATTCAGACATTTCTATTGAGATGCAGAGCATCTCTGTCACCTTAGGGATCCCTCATGTTGTCCATTCAGAGCCACGTCCACAGCCCTTTTTGCCTGCCCTGTCCCTGATCCCTGGTAATTACTAATCTCTTCTCCATTTCCATAATTTTGCCATCACAAAAATGTTACATAAATGAAGATATAGAGAATGTAAACTTTGAGGATTAGCTATTTTCACCCAGCTTTTCTGGAAATTTAATTGCTGTTTGTCAGCAATTTGTCCATTTTAATTGCTAAGTGGTATTCCATGTATGAATGTAACACAGTTTAATGTTTTTTTCCTTGAAACACTTCTGAATTATTTCTGCTTTTGAGCTATTGTAGATCAAATTGCTATGAACATTTGTGTGAAGATTTTGTTTTAAGTGTATTTATTTTGAGAGAGAGGGGATGGACACAGAGAAAGAGGGGGAGAGAGAATCCCAAGCAGCCTCCATGCTGTCAGCACAGAGCCCAATGTGGGGCTCAAACTCGTGAACAGTGAGATCATGACCTGAGCTGAAATCAAGAGTTAGATGCTTAACCGACTAAGCCATTTGGGTGCCCCTGTGTGAACATAAGCTTTTTTTTTTTTTTTTTAATCTCTGGGGTAGTTCCCCAGGAGTACATTTTTCAGGTCATATGGTAGTTTCATGTTTATTTTTTTTTAAGAAACTGTTAAACTGTGTTCCAGAGTCATATTACTTTACGTTCCCATCAGCAATGTGTAAGTTACCTAGGATTTCCTCCCAGAATTTGTTTTTGTCACTATTTATCCTTGCCAAAAAAAATTTTTTGGTTGCTATATTTTATTTGTGTGATCCTGATATGTATCATATCTCACTGAAGTTTTAACTTGCATTCTCCCAAAGGCTAATGATGTCAAATGTCTTTGTATGTACTTATGTGCCTTCTGTCTTCCTCAGTAAAATGTCTGTTCAAGTCTCCGTCTACTACTTTCATATTGAATAATGTTTTTTTTAATGTTTCAAGTTTTTATTTAAATTCTAGTTAGTTAACATATAGTATAATATTAACTTCAGGAGTAGCCTTTAGTGATTTATCACTTATACATAGTACCCAGTACTCATCACAAATGCCCACCATAATGGCCATCACCCATTTAGCCCATCCCCCCACCTGCCCTGCACCAACCCTCAGTTGTTCTCTATAGCTAAGAGTCTCTGTTATGGTTTCTTTGACAATACTTTGAGACTACTTTATATGTACTAGATAGTAATCCTTTGTCAAAATATAAATTTTGCAAATATTTTCTCTCAGTTTGTATGTTGTCCTTTCATTCTCTTTACATGGACCTTGGCAGAACAAAAAAATCTTAATTTCAATAATGTCCAATTTATTGATATTTATTTTATGGTTCCTATTTTCAGTACCAGGTCTAACAGCACTTTGCCTTGCATTAAGATCCTAAAGATTTTGTGTTAGACTTTTATCTAGAAGTTTTATACATTTATTTATAACCCATTTTGAGTCAGTTTGGTATAGGTTTGTACAAGAAATGAGATGTAGGTTGAGATTTTCTTTTTTTTGCATATGGATATTCCTTGCCCTAACTTTACTTACTAACAGTGCTGTAATTTTGTTTACTGTAACTATATACTTCTTGAAATGAGGTGGACTAAGTTTTACTTTTTGGGAATTCACCAAGCTTCCAGAATCTGGAGAATTCTCTCTTTTGTCAACTTTGGAATATTTTTAGCCATTATTTCTTTCAGTACTTTTCTATTTTTATTGTGCTTTATTTCTTTAGTTATCATATTTTTAAGTTCTAAAATACCCAGTTGTCCTTTTACTGACATCTTCTATTTCTTTGTTGAGACTTTTTATTTATTTGCTAAGATTCTACTTTTTATTTTGTTCAAAAAAGTTCATAATTTGTTACTGAACATTTTTATGATGGCTGTCTTAAAATCTTTATCAGATAATTCAAACATCTCTGTCATTTGGGTATCAGCATTGAATGTCTTTTATCATTCAGTTTGGGGTCTTCTTGCTTCTTGGAAGCCTGATTGGTTTTTGATTGAAACTTGACACTTTGGGTATTGTAGTAGGAGACTCTGGATCTTGTTTAAAACTTGCATTCTAGCTGGATTTCTCAGACATTGCTTTAGCAGGGAAATGGGGATTGCTTACTAGGAATAGAAGTCCAGATCCCAAGCTGATCTCAATTGATACCAGGCAGAAGTGATAGTTCTGGCTCACCAATAGGTCTCCACTGATCCATCTCTGGCTAAGTAAGAAGTAGAGAAATGGCTCATTACTACTCCTCATGTGCCCTCCCTACCAAACAGTGGGAGGTGCCCTCATTACCATTATGTTGAGGTGAAAGTCCTGACTTTCCCTAGGATTCCTCTAACACCACTGTCAGAAGTGTGGTGTCTCATTACTGCCCGCTGGGGCTTGAAGCTCAGGTTCCCCATGTGGTTTCCACTGATGCTGAAGGTCATCATTCCCACCCAGTATGGTTGAGAGTCCCACTTCTGTACAATTCTCCTCTGACATCATCCTCCACCAATCCCCTCTTTCTACCAGCTGGAGGATTGTGTTGCTTCCTAACAGCCTTCTCAGGACAGAAGTCTAGGTTCCCCACTCAGCTTCTGTAGTCATGAATGGGGATGGGCCACATTTTTTCTTTGTTGTTTGGTTGAAGTAGAGCGGTTATTCAGTATTATCTAACACTGGTTTACAAAGATATTCTTTTTCTGGTCCTTTGGCTAGAGGAAGCAGGCTATTTGTCGGTCTTTGATTTTTTTTTCCTTACTTTTTGACATTTCTTGTTGCTAGCTTTTTCATTTCCATGTCTGATACACATGAGCTAAAAAAGTAAATCCACATTGTGTCATTTTTTAGATCCCAAGGTCCCTTTCCCATACACTTTTTTCTGTATACCTTTGAGAGTCTCCTGAAGTCTACGTCACATATAACATCCATATTTTTAAATTATACTTAGTGGGAGGAGTAGGCAAAATTCAGCCCATCTTCTATGAGGCTGAAGTCCTATGAAGGTATTTTATTATAGGTTCCAAATGGAATTAGTGAGTTAAAATATTAACATCCCCTTTCATCATTAAGTATTGTTCTTTGGCTTTTATTATGGAGATTTCCCAACATCTGCAGAAGTAGAGGGAAATCTATAACATTCCCCATCACCAAGTATTTGTTTACAATGATGTTTAGTTAACACAAGAAAGCTAGAATAAGTACTTGAATTCTTCCTCGTATTTATAAAGTTTCAATGTGATGCACTGGTCATCTAGTATCTTCCAGAAGGAAAAATAAGAGTTTAAGGGGTGTTTTTGTTTTTGTTTTGTTTTTTGGTATTGTTATTATATGGATTTAAATATATTTGCAGTGATTTGACCTATGCAGTTATATTTTTCTTATTGCAGTTCGAATTATCCTATCTGTGGATAATGGAAGCCAAGTTCAATTGATTCATTATTCCTTTTGACCTATTATATTGCCTATTACTATATTGCTAACTGCTTTAATCACGAATTCAGGAACAGCTCTCCTGGGTAGTTCTGGATTGACATCTCCTATGAAATTTCAGTCAAGATATTTGTCTGAAATGCAATCATATGAAGACTTGAATGATAATGGAGGATCCATTTTTGAGATGACCCACTCACATAATTGGCAAGTTTGTGTTGCTTGTTGGCAGAAGGCCTCAATTCCTTGCCACATGGATCTCTCCACAGGGCCATTGTAGTGCTTTTATGATATGGTATGGTGGCTTTCCCCAGAGCAATTCATGTCAGAAAGAGCAAGACACAAGTACCTGTGTCTTTTCTGACTTAGCCTCAGGACACACACGGTTATTTCTCAATATCCTATTGATTACATTGGTCGGCTCTCCTCACTATTGAGGGAGCTATTTAAGCACATGACTAACAAGATATGCGGGTCACTGGCAGCCTTTTTGGAGGCACGTTACCATATATATCTTCACTAGTTTTGAAGGTATCCTTACTTCCTACTATACTAAGAACTTTCAGGGTCACTTTCTTTGTTTCTTTCCCCAGGTACAGAATCATTGATTTTTCCATGGTATCTTGATTTATTTTAATAGAAAAAAATATATATGGTGTAAGTTGGGTTCTAGGGATGTTCATTATATGGGATTGGTCTATGTTTTTAAAATAAAAATTTTTTATTGCTTTTAGCAAATATTGACATGAATTGTTAATGAAAGACAAATTAAAAATTTTTATGGATTAAATTTTTGGAGAATTTTGGTGAGATATCCCTTCATAATTTTATCCTTCTATTTCTTTTATGACAGTTACATTTACAATTTAGATTCTCCTTTCCTCAATTGAAACAAAATATAAATGCAAACATCATCATATTTAGTTTTGAGAATAGTGTATATCATTTTCCCATTTAGTTTAAAATAATCTGAAATCATAAAAATGGCAGAGGGTAATATGGGGAGAAAATAATATTTTAAAGCCCCCAGACCTAGAAAATTTAAGACAGTTAAATGTTTGCACTTACATAGACCAAAAATTTACATGTTGAAGGACCAAATCTGTAATTATTGTTACTAATATATGGTAAGATATTTCTATATAACTCAACTCCTCTTTTATGATAGTTTTTATAATTGTTGAATGATGGTTTGTTCAATTTAACTTTATTTCACACCTAAATTGATCAGAATTTTATTTCAAAGTACTGATACTTTGTTGCATAAATTATACACTATTTTTATTTTCCAGGTGCTTCTTTATAAATTTCTTAATATGGAAGCTATTTCTTCAAAAACATATTATCCATTAAAAGGCCAGAATACAAATATGATATTACTTATACAGGAAAATTATTTGAATTACTTGGCAGTAACCTAATATTTGAATGAGGGGTAATGTAGGACTTTTTTGTTTGTTTGTTCAATAACCTACTACTGCTGACCTTTTTTTTTTTTACCTCTTTCTACAGAAGAATAACTAAGACCAGCCTGTAAACCTGGAAGATACATAATATCTTCCATATTTAGTTCATTATAGGATTTATGAAAGATTATAGCTGCTATTACAAGCTTGCCTTTTATTCAGCTTTAATAAATAAATTCTTGGGGTGCCTGGGTGGCTCAGTCAGTTGAGCATCTGACTTTGGCTCGGGTCATGATCTTGCAGTTCACGGGTTTAAACCCCACTTCAGGCTCCGTGCTGACAGCTTGGAACTGCTTCAGATTCTGTGTCTCCTTTTCTCTCTGCCCCTTCTTCTGCTCGCAGTCTCTCTCTCTCTCTCTCAAAAATAAACATGTTAAATAAATAAATAAATAAATAAATAAATTCTTTATAATCTTAACTAAAACGCCTCATATTGTGCATTAACCTCCATCCCCCACCTACTCAGAGACATCATACTTGGACAGAAAGACGACTTTTGTTTGAAAATTACATTGAGACATTGGGAATTGAAATTTAACAATATCTTTTATAATAATGTCAAAAACATAAAATATTTAAGAATTTCTGTACTAAAAACTGTAAAATATTGTGGAGATAAGGAAGACCTAAGTGAAAGGAAACATGTATGAAGTTTGGGAATTGGAAGAAAAGATATGTTCAAATATCAAATTAGTTCAAAAATGACTTATGAAACCAATGCAATCTCAATAAAAATTTCTGATTTTTTTATATTGCTGCTCAATTATAAAATTTATATGTAGAAGCACCAGAACAGCCAAAATAATTTTTCAAGTGAAGGCATAAATTGGGAGGCACAGACTATTGGATTTTCAGACTTATTATAAATGAACATATTCAGAAAATCAATAGCTGAGAAAATTCAAGACTGTCATTTTGGAAAACAAAGAGATAAGCATCAATGAAACAAAATACAGAGTACAGAAATAAGCTCACATATAGAAATTTATTGATTTTTAACAATAAGGCCAAAATAATTCAAAGGGAAAAAGAGTAGCCCTTTGAATAAAGGGTGCGATAATAATTAGACTTTCATATGGAAAAATGAAATTAACCTTTACCCTTATTTTACACTATAAATTAGCTTGAAGAAATAGACGTAAATGTAAGACATAAAACTATAACAATTTCAGTTAGACTTTCATATGGAAAAATGAAATTAACCTTTACCCTTATTTTACACTATAAATTAACCTGAAGAAATAGACATAAATGTAAGACATAAAACTATAACAATTTCAGTTGAAAGATAAGAAAAAGTGTTGTACCTTGAGTTAGGCAAAGATTTCTTAGAACAAAAATAACATGAACCGTAAAGAAAAAAATGATAATTTAAACATCAAAATTAAAGATGCCTGCTCTTCAGAAGACACCATATAAAGAATAAAAATATAAGCCATGGATTGGCATAAAATACTTACAAAACATATATCTGATAAAGTAATTGTATTTAAACTATGTGAAAGCTACTCCAATCAACAATAAAAATAAAAAACAGTGAATTATATGGCTAAAGATGTGAACAAAAGCACATATAGACAGCGAATACATTCATGAAAAGGTGCCCAGTATCATTAGTCATGAAGGAAATGCAAATTACACTCATCACGAGCTACTTCTACTTACCCGCTATAATCTTTAAATGTATAAATACTGGCAATTCCAAATCGTGGTGAGGACGCAGTGCCAATGGAACTGTCCTACTCTGTTGTGGGAAGGCAGTATGGTACAACACTTTAGAAAACAGTCTGGCAGTTATCTCATAAAGTTAACTATGCACAGAATATCTGACCCCAGTTCCACTTCTATGTATTTCCCCAAGAACAATGAAAACATATGTCTACATAAAGACGTGTACATAAATAGCTATGGTAGTTTTATTCATAATTGCCCACAAAGTGGCAAGAATCCAAATGACCATGAACATGCGAATGGGTGAAGACATGTGGTGTATCTACAGAGTGGAATACTTCTCAGTAATCAGGAGGAATGAGCTACTGCTGTGTGCAACATTATAAATGAATCACTAAAGCATTATGTTAGGTGAAAGAAACCAGACTGATAAGGTTATGTATTTTATAATGGTGTTTATATGACATTACGGAAAAGACAAAACTGTAGAACCAGAAATTAGATCAGTGATTTCCAGGGACTCTGGATGGATGGAAGGGATTGATTACAAAGAGCTAGGAAATTTTGAAATGAAATATATTTTGACTACAGTATGGTTTCATTACTGTATTCATTTGTCAAAATTTGTTGAGCTTTTAACAAGGTGATTTTTTATCAAATATGAATTATATTTCACAACATATGACTAAAATGCATTAAATTAAAATAATCATAGTTCTTATAAAATTGGGAATGGTGTTTCTAAGCAGTGGATTTGATATAGCCTTGTGGCTTATTTATGATGATTGGACAATCACCAAGGGTACTTCAGACAGCAGAGAAATTCTAAAAGTAAATAGTATATTTTCTATCCTTTAGAAATGCACCATATAACACATATCATTGTAAATGAAGACACTTGATTATTGTCAGGCTTAATATAATGTCACAAACAATCAGTGGCATAATAAATGCTTTGGAGGTGGTAGTGTTATATATATTTTTGATATTTAGATTCCTAAGTCAGTATTTGCATTTCATTATTAGGATTCTTTTTTTTTTTAATTTTTTTTTAACGTTTATTTATTTTTGAGACAGAGAGAGACAGAGCATGAATGGGGGAGGGGCAGAGAAAGAGGGAGACACAGAATCGGAAACAGGCTCCAGGCTCTGAGCCATCAGCCCAGAGCCCGTCGTGGGGCTCGAACCCACAGACCGCGAGATCGTGACCTGAGCTGAAGTCGGACGCTTAACCGACTGAGCCACCCAGGCGCCCCAGGATTCTTAAAATTAATTGTATAATGGTTTCTAATTTTAGACTCCCTTTTCATCTGTGCAATACAAGACATAGCTTTACAACATGTCTTAGTCTAAAATTTAAATAAAGAACAAAATGCTTATTTAAGAAATGGATAAGCATTGGTTCTGAAACTAAATTTAATTTAAAGTTATTTTTCCATTTGCATTAATCTACAAGATACAGGCTTACTATATATTAAAACTCAGGTCATGTTGGGTAAATAGATAAGAATGACCTGTTTTTATTAGAAGGGGAAGGTAAAATGAGACTCTCCTTTGAACTGTCACTTATTAACTCTACTATGTATACTAAAATTTAAAACAAAATAAAAATATGTCTCTCTGTAAATACCTCTAGAAAGTGCTAAGGTGATGTTAAAGTGAAGAAAATATCCAAGTGTGTAATCAAAAGAAATATCAATATTTTTTTTTGAAATCTGCAATGCATTTTATCAAAATTAAACACATAAGGGCCATTAGGAGTTAGAAATATTTCTAAACCTTTAAACATTAAGGAGGCAATCTGTTCACTTAGGAATAACCAGGTACATGTATAAGATCACCTTTCCATTGACTCTTCTGTATGTAACAATTTACAATCAGACATTGCAGATTCTGTTGATTCTCTGTAGTTTGAATAGGTTTACCATAGACATTTCCCCCTTTCTGTTTTTCTATGTTGGAAAAATTTCCCTTTTTTGGGTTTTCTAATATGAACTTGAATGATTAAGTAGTCTCAATGCTTTGTTATTCATGACTATAATAACAAAATACTTTCTATAAAATTACTGCTTTTTGTGTCATTAACTACAGTGAGATATCAAAGTAAAATATCAAGCTATACGTATAGTTTTTTTATTGTTTATTTTTGAGTGAGAGAGAGAGAGGGGCGGGGAGGGGTAGAGAGTGAGGGTGACACAGAATCTGAAGAAGGCTCCAGGCTCTGAGCTGTCAGCACAGAGCCTGACATGGGGCTCAAACTCATGAACTGTGAGATCATGACCTGAGTCAAAGTTGGATGCTTAACCAACGGAGCCAGGTGCCTCTTTACTTATAGTTTTAAATAAGAATAATGAATTTATCAACTAGTTTAAATGGTGAGAGAATGACTCACCAATTGTTCAGGATTGGACTTATTTTTTGAGGTAGCTGGACTGCTCTTTGATTTTTACCCGTTTTTAGCCCAGCTTGGAGTTTTCATTAGCAAAGATTGAGAGAGAGCATGTATATTCCTGGAACATTTATTTTCACTACTATTTCTTTAGATGAATAAGCTATATGAAGGATTAAAGGCTATCGACTCAATTCTTCCAAATGTTAAGGAGAAGGAATTTGGTGCTTTAACTAAGTATAGGAAGGCAACTATCTTCCTTTAGCTTATTAGACCAAGTACATAATTTAGAATGTTTGTTTCAAGTGACAAGAAGCACAACTCAAACTAGAAAAATATGAAACATGTAATCAGACATGGTCTCAGTTTTGACTGTGGCATACTAAAATAACTACCAGTAACTTTCATTTGGCATTTTCACAACTCCTATCAGTAAAAAGAAAAGAACACCTGCCTCATTTCTAGCACCTGTCCCTGCCCTTCCCCTACCCCTACCCTGAAATTTCCTTCCCTCGCATTGCCCTTAACTGAACCATATTCCCATCCCCCCACTGTTCAAATGGCTAGAGGAATGTGTTGCTCTAATCCAGCAGTCTTCAGTCCGGGGCCAATTGTAGATAACGGAGTGGGAATCTACCCCTCTAGAAACGCAGAAACTACTGGTGCTCCCTCAAGGATGTCAGTGGGAGGTTACCAGGAAAAATGCAAAATAAATATCAGATAGTAAAACAGCAAACAATTAACGATTCTGATTCCTAGTCTGGGCCGGGCACTATTACAGTGCTTACCAGGTATTGATTTACTTAATATTCAGAAAAATCGTATTCAGCGATACATCTTTACTATATTGAGGAAATAGAGAATCTAAGAAAGTAAAAACTTGCCTGAGGTTATATGGATATTAACAGAACTCATATTCCAACCCAGGCAGTCTGGTTTCAGAGAAAACGTATAACTTTTTTTGGAAGATATAGAGTCAAAGTTATAGGAAAAGAAAAAAAAATATATTTCTAATGTAAACCAGAGAGAAGAAGGTGGGTAGTGAGGGAATTAGGGGAGATCGTGGGAGAACTTCTGATGGCCTAGAGAGTGTCCAAATCAGATATAAACTCAGAAAGACCCAAGAAAAAGGAAAAATCCAGAAATCAAGCACGCTGCGGCTTCACTTTCCCGAGTCAATCAGACACTACTGTTTTGGAATAATCTCCAGGAAATTATTAAACCTTCCACTGAGATATAGACTGTATCTCTTACAGGGAGATGTTTGGGAAGTAGAAAGTTAGGCAAGCTTTATATCTTTAAAGGGTAGAAGAATCATTTGCAAATTTGCAGCATCCCCAGTTTATATCTGGGGATGAAGCAGCTGAAGGCCAGTAAGTTAATACCAGGATTAATCCTCCCTAGGAGATAACTAGACATACTCATTGTTGAACCAACCAAATACACTCTAATTACAAAGATTGAATTTGTTCATGTAGGAAATATGTACATATCAACTGCTAATGTCTCTGACATTTCAAGCAGTTTCAAGGCCCATCATAATGTAATACCATCTTCTAAATCCCTAACTATACTATCACTTCGCCCCAGAATGTAAAATCTGCTCCATTTAGATTAGGTTCCTGGGGCGCCTGGGTGGCTCAGTCAGTTGAGCGTCCGACTTCAGCTCAGGTCATGATCTCGCGGTTTGTGGGTTCGAGCCCCGCATCGGGCTCTCTGCTGAAAGCTCAGAGCCTGGAGCCTGCTTTGGATTCTGTCTCCTTCTCTCTCTGCCCCTCCCCCACTTGTGCTCTATCTCTCTCTGTCTCCCAAAAATGAATAAATGTTAAAAAAAAAAAAAAAAAAGATTAGGTTCCTTATTCACCCTTCAACATACCCTAGTAATAGCCACTGTGCTGACTTGTTTCTTTTTCTTGTACTGCACTGGCTTGCTCTTTCCAAATCCTATGATTTTTGAGGTCCATTTGAGATTACGCATTCTTTTACATTTACATTGTCTTCCTATGTGTCTATACCTTTTGTCCTATTATATTTATATTTCATGCCATGACATCTATATATGTCATGGTATTGCTTGAGAGAGGTAATTTTTGTATGTAATTTCTACTCCTTTCAAATAAATTTTCACAGAATAGATCCATTTCATGTAGTTGTTGATGGAAACTATAAAATTTATAGGTAAAGGGACATTCCGCATGAAATGCAGTGTGTCTTTCAAAGTAATTTTATTTTGATACTTTGGAAATTAATAATAGCAATAATAATAAAATACAGAATAAAATATAAGTGAATCCATATATGCCTCACTAAGATTTATCAAAGTTAACTTATAATTTCGCTTCAAAGTTTTCATGAAAGTAGAACGTTATGCATGCATTTAAAATCTATTCTTTTTCTCTCCTCATTTCTGTTGCCCTTTTATTATGTATTTAGCAAGTATCTTTGTAGGTCATGAGTATCACAAAATTCAGATTACTTAATTCATATAATATTCTGCTTTATCGCTTTTCAAGAAATATACATAAATGAATATACATGTATATGTGTGTATGCGCATATGTATATGCATACATATATGTGTGTGTTTATCCTATATGTGCTTCAACTGAGAGAATACACACACATATATACATATATGTATATATATGAGAGCAAGGAAGATATTGAGCATATGGTCTAGGAAGCTGAGAAGTATAAAGATGAAGATGAAAAGTAGTGAGGCAAGGTGTTTTCCAAGAATTTGCTTGAATACTAGGCATTTAAGATGAAAGCTGCTGCTGAAGTTAAGATCAATAATGAGGACAAACAGAAGATCCTTGACAAAAGTAATGAAATCATCAACTGGCTTGATAAGAATCAGACTTCAGATAAGGAAGACTGAACATCAACAGCAAGAGCTGGGAAGGCCGCAGCCACACCCTTAGCAAGCTCCAGAGTGCAAGAGGCATGCTGGGAGGAATGCCTGGGGGGCTTCCCTGGTGGTGGAGCTCCTCCTTCTGGTGGAGCACCATTAAATGGGCCCACCATTAAAAAGCTTGATTAAGTCAGCCTTAGCCTAGACTTAGCCTTATTCTACACCAAAAGACATTGAAGGACCCAAATTTGCAGCAAATTCCATGGCAGTTTTAAAGTTGAGATGCCATAGTAAATATCTAGCCATTCTTGATTCTTGAAACTGAGTATGTGCACAGGGAAAAGACATAACACTGCACTTATTGGAAGGGAAAATACAATGTCTTAATATAAAATGTTTGCATATATTGTACACATGTAAACATACTTATAGTAGATATATATAGATATATAGATATATATATCTACTATAAGTATACTATAGATATATATATATATCTACTATAAGTATACTATAGATATATATATATATCTACTATAAGTATACTATAGATATATATATATATATCTACTATAAGTATACTATAGATATATATATCTATATATACTATATATGTAAGGATACTTATGTATATGTGCGTATAACTCCAAATTTCACTTTTTTTCATTCTTTCAAACAATACTTCACCTGTTTCTTTGTAGCTATCCATGTGCACATGTTGTGTTTCCAGAAGAATGATCACCAAAATTGAATTGGTTATGCGCATTGCAAATCCTTTCCTCAGTCTGTGGATTTCCTTTTAACCTTAGAGAGAGTGCTGTTTGCCTTGTTTTTGTGGTTATTGGTGGTGTAGCTGTTTTCACTCTCTCTGCAGTGATGTCATAAAGATGCATTCACATATTTTCTTACAAACGTTGCAGGTTTTTTTTACACAGAGGTATTTAATTTATCTGGAATTTATTTCTGAGTGTGTATGAGGTAGGCATTTAGTTTCTCATTCTCCATGCAGAGAGCCAGTTGTCTTCGCATAATCTGTAGGAACAGTGCATCCTTTATTGCCGATTCATAACACTGCTGCTAAGACCACCTTCTAATCTATTCAGAGGTCTGTTTACGCTACATTCCCATGATTTTTGTGTCTTTTACTAGTCTCTATTTTGTGTCATAAATATATTTGGCTAGTACTACTTTGAAACCACCTGGTTTTAATTAGTCACTAAATTTGGAAATCTGATGGACAGGTACCTATTACTTGTTACTTTTCAAAATATTATGACGACTCTTGTTTTCCTTTATATGCCTTTTAGATATCTTGATAAATTTCATGAAAAATTATGTTACTATTCTTTCTGGAGATATGCTAACATGTATTAGTCAGTTTGGGGAGAATTGTTACCTCTAAAATGTTGAATTTTTCATTCAACACGGTATTTCTCATTCTTTTTTTTTTTAATTTTATTTATTATTTTTTAAAATTTACATCCAAATTATTTAGCATATGGTGCGACAGTGATGTCAGGAGTAGATTCCTTAGTGCCCCTTACCTATTTATCCCATCCCCCCTCCCACATCCCCTCCAGTACCTCTCAGTTTGTTCTCCTTATTTATGAGTCTCTTCTGTTTTGTCCCCCTCCCTGTTTTTATATTATTTTTGTTTCCCTTCCCTTATGTTCATCTGTTTTGTCTCTTAAAGTCCATATAAGTGAAGTCATATGATTTTTGTCTTTCTCTGACTGACTAATTTCACTTAGCATAATACCCTGCAGTTCCATCCACGTAGTTGCAAGTGGCAAGATTTCATTCTTTTTGATTGCCAAGTAATACTCCATTGTGTGTGTGTGTGTGTGTGTGTGTGTGTATAATATTCATCCATCGATGGACATTTGGGCTCTTTCCATACTTTGGCTATTGTTGATAGTGCTGCAATAAACATGGGGGTGCATGTGTCCCTTTGAACCAGCACACCTGTATCCCGTGGATAAATGCCTAGTAGTGCAATTGCTGGGTCATACGGCAGTTCTATTTTTAGTTTTTTGAGGAACCTCCATACTGTTTCCAGAGTGGCTGCACCAGCTTGCATTCCCAGGTATTTCTCATTCTTTATCAAATCTTCTTTCATGCCCTTTAATAATGTTTCTTAATTTATCTTTTAAGATGTTGGAAAATATTTGATATCCTTACTTCTTGGTTTGTTATAGCAATTTAGATATTTAGCATAGAATTTTATTTTTGTCTTATTTTATTTTAGGATAGAGTTTTATAAAAATATAGTTTTAAAAGTTATATTATCTAATTAGTTCCTGGTATATGAAATTGTATACATTTTTGCATGTAGATTTTAGAGTTGACAATATTGCTGAAACATCTAATAAATTTTCAAGATATTTTATAATTGTTTTTGGATTTTGTATGCTTAAAACTGTATCATTTATGGGACACCTGGGTGGCTTAGTTGGTTAAGTGTCCAACTCTTGACTTTGGCTCAGGTCATGATCTCACACAGTTCGTGGGTTTGAACCCCACATTGGCCTCTGTGCTGAGAGCACAGAGTCTGTCTTGTCTGCTTGGGATTCTCTGTCTCCTTCTATTTCTGCCTGTCCTGCTCTCTTTCTCTTTCTCTCTCTCTCTCTGTGTCTCAAAAATAAACAAAATAAAAAACTAAAAATGTATCATTTATGAATAATCTGTGTTTTACCAATCATTAAATCTCATTTCTTTCACTAATTACTTGAATTGACAAAAATATCTTGATTCAGTCTTTAAAAAGTATAATTCTTTGGATTAATTAAAGAGATTTTTTTTTCAAATTTATTTTCATAATGTAGTTCGTAGTGCTTCTTAGAACTACTGTCTACTGTTATGTTTTTCCTTTTTCTACATTACTTTTTAACTTTTTATTGAAGAAATACATATACACTAATCATAAATGTATGACTTGATAAATTTTTACATATACATATACCCAATTTTCCAAACAGTTGAATCAATTTAAACTCCTGCTGGAACTGCATGAGAGTTCTAGAAGTCCATATCCTTGATACATACTCAATATCACTAATCATTTTAATTATAACCATTTTGATGAGGTGTAATTGTCTACTGGTTTTTCCTGATGTCTAATGATGTTGCACATGTTTTCCTATGCATACTAGAGAATTTATGGGTATATTTTATTCAAGTATATTTATTGCATGCCTGTGACTTTCCTTTTCACTCTTTTACTTTTGTCATTTAATGAACAGAGGTTATTTTTTACTTTTATTTTATGGATAGTACTTTATGCATCTTCTTTAAAAAAATATATTACTGTCCCAAGGTTGTGAATTTATTGCTCTGGATTTTTTTCTCTAGCAGCCACTTGTTTTATCTCTAACATTTAGGCCTTGGATCCATCTCAAATTAATTTTTATGCATGCTTTGAGATAATGGTTAAAGTTTTATCTGTTTTTTATATGAACATTTAATTGACTGAGTACCATTTTTGGTTGAAGACTATTTTGTCTTCAATGAATTGTAATGTTTTTTTTTGGTTATAAATCAAGTCATTGTGTATATGTAAGTCTATTTATAGACTCCATTCTATTCCAATGATTTGTTTTTCTAAACTTATGCCCAAATTACCATGTCTTAAATATCACAGTGTGGAATAAATCTAGATATCCGTAGTGTAAGTCTTTAGCATTGTTATTCTTATCTTTCTAAAATCATCTAGGTTTCTTATTTTCCTTGCTGTAATGCTGTACTGTTTTTCTCTTTCATGAGTGCTTTCAAAGAGCCTCATTTTCCTATTTTTTGTCATTTCTTATTTTTTTAGTCCTTCTCTATTGTAATTATTATTGAAGTTATCATTATTTCTCTTCTTCTTGCTTTATATATTGCATTTGTTTGCTATTGCTGCTTTAAAACTCACCACAAACCTGGTGGCTTGACCCTTCTCACATAGTCTTACATGCGTATAGTCAGAAGCCCAGATGAGCTTTACTGATTCCTCTGTTCTGGGTCCCATAAGGCCACAATCCAGGTGTTGGCCTCCCCGCGTCCTTATCTGAGGGAAAACCTGCTTCTAAGCTAATTCATGGCATTGATATGTCTCTTGTGGCCATAGGGCTGCGGTCTTCATTGCTTTGCTGTGTGACAACAAGACTCCTCACTCAGCTCTTTAAAACATTTTTTAAATATTTTTAACATTTATTTATTTTTGAGAGACAGAGAAAGAGCACGAGCTGGGGAGGGGTAGAGAGAGAGGGAGACACAGAATCTGAAGCAGCCTCTAGGCTCTAAGCTGTCATCCCAGAGCCTGATGCGAGGCTCAAACTCATAGACTGAGAGACAGATCATGACCTGAGCCCAAGTTGGACGCTTAACCGACTGAGCCACCCAGGCGCCCCACCTCACTCAGCTCTTTAACGCCACGTGCATTGCTGTCGTGGTGCCCCTCCATCCTCAAACCTGCAGCAACAAGCCATGTCCTTCTGGTGCTTCTCTTTTTGTCTCATCTCTTCTTCCTCCAGAAAGCTCTCTACTTTTAGGAATTCAGATGCAAAAGAGCACATGTTGTACAATTTCATACACAAGATGTTAGGAAACCCAAATCTATAGCTCTAAACACCAGAGAAGTGGTTTCCTGATCACAGGTAGAAGTTAGGACTGATTGGACAGGGTGAGGGGGGAGCATTTTGGGATGATAGAAATATTCTACATATTGATAATGTTAGTGGTTAAAAGGTGTATACATTTGATAAAACTACTCAACAGTTCACTCAAAATGGCTCCATTTATATAAGGAACTTATATACTGACAATGAATAATCAACTTATACCTCAGTAAATTTGATCTCACAAAAATATGGTTCACTGTTGTTCAGATGAGCAAAGTAGGGTCCAATCATTTGTTTCAGGATATGTTGTCATAATATACTAGAAAGAAAAGGTAGCTATTATATTTCAACTTTGTGTCATCCAGATATAAGTTAGAAAACTTTGGGCAGAAATACTGTCAACAGAAGAGATTTATTTATTTATTTATTTTTTTCAGAAAAGATTTAATGTCTTTGAAAGCCTCAGGCTGAATCCCAGCAGAGAGAAAAGACACAAGAGAATCAATCCAGAAATTTGAAGTTCTGAGAGTTACAAATGTCTATATTAGATTATATATTTGTTATGCCTTTCTATCTAAAATTAATTTTTGGACTATGCATTTGAAATATCTCTTTGTCAGTTTTAATGACTTCTATGCCAAGAAATGCATAACATTTTATTATTGTTTTAACGTTTATTCATTTTTGAGAGACAGAGAGAGACACAGTGTGGGTGAGGGAAGGCAGAGAGAGGGAGGCACAGAATCCGAAGCAGGCTCCAGGCTCTGAGCTGTCAGCACAGAGCCCAACATTGGGCTCGAACCCACAAACCATGAGATCATGACCTGAGACAAATTCGGACACTCAACCGACTGAGCCACTCATGCCCCCTCCCTTTTTAATTTTTTTTAATGAAGAAATGCATAACATTTTAAAACAAGAATAGTCTCTCAGAGAGTCAATTTCAAATCTGTTTTGTATATTCTGCAACACATTTTCCATTTTGTGCTGATGACAATATTAATGATTGTCATGACTAATAGCAACCCTGCCCATAATTCAAATGTTATGATTTTAAACATAATTGTTTTAGAGAAGATCCTTTGATTTGTTGCTTATAATGTTTAGAAGGCCCTGAAACAGCTTTTTTTTTTCAATTTTTAATTTTAATTTAAAAAGTTATGATAAATTATACATACATACAGTTTACTATTTTAACAATTTTTAAGTGTATAATTCAGTGACATTAAGTACATTCATCATTATCCATCTTCAGAACTTTTTCATATTCCCAACTGAAACTTCATACCCATTAAACTCATGCTTCTTCCCAGCCCCTGGCCTCCACCATTCTCCTTCAATCATCTCTGAATTTAGCTGATCTGGGCATCTTATCAAGGGGAATCATAGAGTATTTGTCCTTTTTGACTAGCTTGTTTCACTTAGTATAGTGTCAAGACTCATTCAGTTTGTAGCATCTGTGAAAATTCCTTTCCCTTTCCAGGCTGAATACTATTCCATCATATGTGTGTACCACGTTTTGTTTATCCATTCATCTATCAATAGACTCTTGGGTTGATCCAATATTTTGGCTATTGTGAAAAGGAGCTCTGTGAAGATTAGTATATAAATATCTGCTCAATCCCACTTTCAGTTATTTTAAGTATATACTCAGAAGTAGAATTACTCTACTAATATGGAAATTCCGTGTTTAATTTTCTGAAGAGTGAGCATACAATTTATCACAGTAGTTGCATTGTTTTTCATTCCCAACAGCAAAATAAAAGGGTTCCAATTTCTGTACAACTCATCAACAATAGTTATTTTCTGTTTTTGTTGTTGTTTTGTTTTTTAAACCAGTCACTCCCATGGGCATGCAGTGTTATCTTATTGTGATTTTTATTTGCATTTCACTAATGATTAGTGATATTGAGCATATTTTCATGTATTTATTAACTATTTGTATATCTTCTTTGAACAAATGTCACTCAAGCCCTTTGCCTGTGTTTAAAGAAGATTTTCTTCTTCTTCTTCTTCTTCTTCTTCTTCTTTTTTTTAATATTTATTCATTTTTGAGACTAAGAGCACAAGCAGGGGTGGGGCAGAGAGAGAGGGAGACACAGAATCTGAAGCAGGCTCCAGGCTCTGAGCTGTCAGCACAGAACCTGACGCGGGGCTCGAACTCACGGACCGCGAGATCATGACCTCAGCTGAAATCAGACGCTTAACTGACTGAGCCAACCCAAAATCAGATTGTCTTTTGTTGCTGTTAAGCTAAAGAAGTTTTTAACATATTCTGGGTATTAATCACTTATCACATATATGATATGCAATTTTTTTTTTTGCATTCCTTAAATTGCCTCTCCACACAGTTGATAGTGTCCTTTAATGCACAAAGCATATTTATTCTGATCAAGTACCTTTGATCTATTTTTTTTTCTTCTATTGCCTTTACTTTAGGTGTCATATCTGAGAAATTCTAAATTTTTTCCTTTTTTAATTGAACTGAAAAACCTATATATATTTTATTAAGTATTATGGATAACATTTGAATTTCATTTGGTACAAGTGGAAAACTTACAAGTTAAGCCTGAATCCTTTTCTCAACAGTCAGGGACAAACAACACTGTGTTGTCTGCTCTTAAACCTATCCTAAACTGAGATGTAGGCATTGAAATCAATTGGTAATGCCTGGTTAAAAGGTAATTATCGAGATAGTATAGAATGTGTGGTGTATGTGTGTGTGGTGTTTAAATTATTATTATTTTTTTAATTTTTTAAATGTTTGTTTATTTTTGAGAAAGAGAGATAGAAGGTGAGTAGGGGAGGGGCAGAGACAGAGGGAGACACAGAATCTGAAGCAGGCTCCAGGCTCTGAACTGTCAGCACAGAGCACGATGTGGGGCTCGAACTCCCAAACCATGAGATCATGACCTGGGCCAAAGCCGGATGCTCAACCAACTGAGCCACCCAGGTGCCCCAAAGACAAATTTTTCAAAAATCTTAATAAAGAATTGACAACCCCAGGAATATGTTTGTTCATATTCATGATTATTTTTAAGTATCTTATTCTAGTTAATTAATTATATGCAAAAGAATTCCTTAAGGCAAAGCTTGTTGACATACCTGAACATTGATGGAATTGTCAAAGCATATTTAACAAAAGGCTTTGAATATTCTCACTATAGTCTCTTCTAGAGGAGACTTGTATTTTCAGAGAATGAGAGTAGTGTTGTAATCATGTTCCTTCCCTTTGAAATATGCTATGCAGGTTTAACATATTCACCATTACTTTAATCATTTAATAAATGTATAGTGAGGCACACTTTCCTCTTAAATGCCTTCTTAATTTTTCTCATCATAATATGTTCAACTTCCCTAAAAATTATTAAATGTTACTAAATCAAGATATGGAAGCAACCTAAATTTCCATTAACCGAGAAAAGGAGAAAGAAGATGTGATATACAATATACATGTATATAATGAAATATTGCCTGACCATAAAAAAATAAAATAAAATCTTGCCATTTGCAACGACATAGATGGGCCTAGAAGGAATAATGCTAAGTGAAATAAGTCAGTAAGAGAGAGACAGATACCATGTGATTTCACTCCTATGTGGAATTTATGAAGTGAAACAAGTGAATAAACAAAGAAAAAGAAAACAAACAAGAAAAACCAGACTCTTAAATACGGAGAACAAATTCATGGTTACCAGAGGGGAGGTGGATGGGGATGGGTGAAATAGATACAGGGGATTAAGAGTACACATATCTTGATGAGCACCGAGAAATGTATAAAGCTATTGAATCATTATAAAAAATATTATTAAATCAGCATTAAAAATAATTAAGCATGTTAGGACTTTAGTATATTATTGATATGCTATGTGTATATATAATATTTAAAGAAATTCATGCACCCACTTTATTATATTAAAAAAAACATGAATTTACCCTGTTAAATTTAAATGGTAATATAGAGGGGCGCCTGGGTGGCTCAGGGAGTCAAACATCTGATTCTTCGTTTTGGCTCAGGTCATGATCTCATCGTTCGTGAGTTTGAGCCCTGCATCAGGCTCTGCGCTGACAGCATGGAGCCTCCCTCTATCTCTGCCCCTTCCCTGTGCTCTCTCTCTCTCTTTCTCTCTCTGTCTCAAAAATAAATAAATAAACAACAACAAAAAATAAATGTCAGTATAGAACTTAGTGGGGGATTCTGTGGAATAGAATGTTAGCCTCAACTTTTAGACCCTTAATAACAAATGTCCTAATATGGATATATTATTTCAGCGTGACTGAAATCAGGTATTTTGGTGTAAGTATAACTCACCTTTAGGATACGTATGTTCTATCTAAAAACGATAATAGTATTCTAAATGTGGCTATTTAAAATACCGGATACACAGTCTACAAATGACCAGCGTATAGTCATTGTCATTCTCTATGTGTGTATTTTCATCTCAATTGGTTATTCAATTTGTCTCATTATCATACATCTGTTAAATTAAACTTACTTATAATTAATGTCATCTCCAATCAAATCTGCACTTAAATAAAACAATATATAAAAAGCAGTTCTTTTTTTTAAAAAAGAAAAATACTTCAAATTAAAATTTGAAGCAGTATGCAAAACATCCTGCCCTGTTGGTAGGCTGCATAAAAATTATATGAAATGAATCAGAGCGGCTTAAATGCTCCCCATACTTAAGTTAGACACTAGTAGAGAAGCCGTAACTAAAATCACTGTGTTAATGCTGACCTGCAACTCATATCTCTGTTTGGGACAATTCAAAACTCTGTGATCGTGTTAATACTAAAGACAGAATCCCAAAATACATTAGTTACATTCTTCTGAAGTCTTACACATGGTAGCGGGAATGTAGCTTTCCTGATCATAGGTTTCTCATTTCTGGGATTTATTTTCCACTAGCGAGTTCCAGTTTACTAGTTAGGACAATGTGGATATATAACTACATTACTTGTTATTTATCTTCTTCCTCTCTACTGACCACTCTTTCACCTGAGAAAATGAAAATGATGTTAATAAAGGGAAGAACTAGGTTAGTGCCAAATGTTTTTTTTTTTTTTTTTCTGAGCTCTTATTATGTAAGAGGCATCTTGCTAAGCAGTTTATCTTCATAATCTCATTCTGAGCTGAGAAAACTGGCTTAAAGAGAGCAAGTTAGAGCCATGTCTAAATTCAAGAGATAAATAAACCTGATTTTGTTAGTCTGTCATTTTAAAAAATGTAATGAATATCAACCAGTTAATATAGAAGAGTTTGTGGTTAAAGTCATGTCTTCAGAACGACCCTTCCCAACTCCGGTGTTCCTATCTTGAGCAATATTCTGACAGTCTTTCTGTTTTAGTTTCTCCTGATAATTCTTCCCATTACTATAAAAATGCTACTCTACCTCAGTTTCTTAATTCATCATCTCAGGAAATATTTACTGACTGCATCTTAAAAAAAGAAACTACCAGTTTGGTGCATTTTACCTCCTCCCTTCTTGTGCTTTTATTTCCTCAATGTTTGACAGTTATATTATTATTTGATTGGTACTGGTTGCTTACATAATTTTAAATATTATATCACATTTTTATTTCTTGTTTCAGCTACATTTTATAGCATTTATTAATGCCCTGTTTTTGAGTATGAGAATAATAATGCCTCCGAAATCCTTTCTCTTCTTTCCCCTTTCCACATACTATTTATATTCACTTTAATTTTTACATTGTCAAGGTAATTAAGATTATATTACATCCTTAATCACATCTAAATCTTTGCCTATACCCTGACTCTGAAAATTGAGAATAATTTGAAAATATTTTCATTATCATTTTGATGAGGCAAATACTGTCCATCCCTGGCCGGTATGCTAAAGTTCAATTTCATTGTAACCTAACTCTCTCTGAGTAGGACAGTTGATCCACAGATGAACCTTCAGTTCCTTGCAGCCCCCGTCCCTCACTTCAAACTGCATATACCTGCTGATAGAACCTCCATCCTCCCCCGGGTTCTTACCAACAGTTACATGCTTCTTTCTCTTTAGCATCTATGCACCAGCCTCTTATTTATATCTTCTACAAGGTTTAAAAATCTTGTCCTATAGTAAGGACACTCCTTTCCATCCTCATTGCTGTTAAGGATTTATTCCTTTTGTGAAACTATTTTCTCATTTCAAGAGGGCGTTGTGGCTGAAAGGAGGGCAATGGTATTTGCACAATCCATCATCTTTGAAAGGAACCCATGGAAATTGTAACTCTGCTCAGCTGTCTCCATGGATTAGGCTTCTTTTCTGTAAATGAATGGAGGTAATGGATTCAGCATCTCGATTCTTTTTAATTATGTCTAGATTGCACTGGATCTTCTCCAAGGTCACTCTCCTAGGAAAAGTCAACGAGATTGGGTCAGTCCTCAAGGTGTCATGTAAATAGGTAAGATATGCACCACAGTAGGTCATGCTGTCATGGGGAGTCAATAATCATTCAGTATTCTTTCCACCTATTCCTTACATGTTCACCCAAGATAAGGGGCCTTAATTCTTATTATCATTGTTACACCTAAGAGTGTGTTGGGTTTCCACTTATTTCCACTTTTTTACTATTACCTTGCTTAGGAAAACTAAGAATAAGAGACCCACATTATTTTATTCTTGAGATATTAGTGGATCAGTAAAGGTTTATTACTCTTTTTTTAATTGATAGTAAATAGAAACACAAGATCGCTGTCCCTTACCAACCTCCCAGAAAAAAAAAAAAAAAAAAAAAAAATCACAACCAGACTCCATATATACTGTTTATCACAGTAGAGAGGGATGGTGTCACACACAGGGCACTGAGATCCATGGGGACAATGTTGGCTTAAGGAAAAAGTAATCAAAAGAGGGGAAACACCAAAGCAGGGTGGTTAACTTCTTCTGTTCTGGAAGTTAACAGAGATTAAAAAAAAAAAAAAAAAGAGATAAGATAGGGGCGCCTAGGTGGCTCAGTTGGTGAAGCGTCTGACTTCCGTTCACATCATAATTTAGCACATCCTCGGGCTCTGTGCTGACAGTGTGGAGCCTGCTTGGAATTCTCTCTCCCTCTCTCTCTCTCTGCCTCTCCCTTGCTTGCACTTTTTCTCTCAAAAATAAATAAATTGATTTTTAAAAAGATGAGATAAACTAAAGTCAAAATAAAACAAAACAAAAATTGCAGACAGTAAGAATTCAGACTGTTTTGGTAAGTGAAGAGTTCAGGGCTGGGCAAAGGGGAAATGATGTCTTTTAGCATTTTGGAAGTATTTCTTACAACCAAATTTCAGTTTGTGTTGATTGCAGGCATGAAAAAAAAAATCAGTCAAGATAAAATATATATATATATATATATATATATATATGGCCCAGCACTAGGAAATGTTAAGGACAAAAGGAAAGAAAAAATGGACTATCTCTTGCTCTTTGACCAGCACACAGATTAAGATACTTGAACCAAGGATGTGGGAAAACTCTGGGCAGAATCTAGTAAGATGAGGCCACTGTTTCCCATGGCATCTAGGTTCTGTTTCACTGTAGGAGCTTTGCTTTAAGGTATAGGACAACAGACTGCTTCCAGATCTCACTTGTTCATGCAACAGATTTTCTAATACTCTGTTCTTCCATCTACTTTGGTTTGTGAGGTTAGGCTGAGAGAAATGTGGACTGGTAATTTGCTATTCAGTTCTTAAAAATTAAAACCTCACTAAGCGTGACTGTAAAATTCTTCTTTCTATGTTATCTAAATGCCTCATTCTACCACTTTATTTCGATTCTTCCTTTTAGCCTCTCTGTTGCAAATTCAAGAACTAATCTTTGACCATGCAATGATTTTCAGCAGGGACCTTCATGCCACATGTATGTAGGTAGATATAAAAGTGAATTTGGCGCAAGCAATCTTCTCTATCTTCTTACTTTTTTTTTTTTTTCACGTAACACATTAAGGAACATCCAAAAGCATCACTAGAAAATTTACAACACTAAGGAACAACTTGCTTCTTTAATGCTGTGAGAATCTATAAAAAATAGAAAGCTGAAGCTAGAAATTCAGGATATTTTCAGTCTGATGAACACATAAGACTCAACCAGTCTTCAAGAACAGGATCAATCTAAAAACTTATTGGGGCACCTGGGTGGCTCAGTCGGTTAAGTGTCTGACTTCAGCTCAGGTCATAATCTTGCAGCTTGTGAGTTCGAGCCCTGTGTTGGGCTCTCTGCTGACAGCTTGCTCAGAACCTGGAGCCTACTTCAGATTCTGTGTCTCCCTCTCTCTCTGCCCCTCCCATGCTCATGCTCTGTCTCTGTCTGTCTCTCAATAATGAATAAATGTTAAAATTTTGGTTTTTAATTTATCAAGAATCGCCATGATGTGACTGAATGTGTTATCTGCTGCCATCATTCAACCTTCTAATATCTCCTAAAAATGGACTTAGTTATGTCAAAATAGGGTTGTCAAATGTAAAGTACCAGATGTCAACCAAATTCTTTGGAGCTTGGATAGAACACAGGACAAAAGTGCATAATGTAAAACATATCTTAAAATATATATAATTTGATTGTTTCCATTTAAATCTAGCAGCATATGTTTATGAGCTAAAGTGGAAACTATAGACAGAAAGAATGTCAGAATATTTAAAACCAATAAGAAAAGGTTTCTGTTCCTATTTCTTTGGTTCTTTTTTTAAAAACCCATTGACATGCCCTGGGTAAGAACTTGCATTGTGAAATTTTGCAAAGAATTCCACTTCTAGGAGGCAACCTACATCAGGACTAATGTTTAAGAACAGCTTGAGTTTTATAGGCAGAGGTTGGCAAACTACTTTCATAAAGCTCATCCCTGCTGTTCTTGCTGATGGTACCACCCGCAATGCATTAAACCTTCTCTATGTGCCAAATGGTTGTGGTTTTAATCCACAATCATTAATATACTGAGTCTTTTAAATCCTGGAGGCACAGAGTTTATAACTAAGGGGCACTACAGAAGAATAGCAATGTTCCAACAGGGAATCCAGATATCTTCAGGATCACCATATAATTACGCCTAATTAGTCAGCGTGTGAACAAAAATAGAAACCTTTTTCTTATCAAAGATTATTTAAAAAGGAGATTTTTCTAAATTGAGTTTTAAAAATTTTTAAATATTTGTAGTATGTATTTAAATCAGCATGAAATTCCCAGATTTGCCCTATAAGAAACTGTCAGAAATTTATAAACAAACCAATAAAATTTTCCCAGTTAAAGAAAAAGTTAAACTAGGGATAAAGTGAGTCGACCAAAGGAGATAGAGCATTCACATTTCATTGTTATCCCAATGTCTCAACTTTAATCCTTCTCACCACACGAGTTTTTCTTATGAATTTATTATCTGTCACAAAGGACACTTTCCCTATTTACACAGCCTCAAGAAATTGTGGACCAAGAAACACCATCAGTTTAAACACATACATGCATTTGAATGCCCCATTCTAGAATTAGAAGATGCTGCATTTCAGTATGAGAAAAATACTATCACTTATCTAACACTTAAAATGCTTTTAAATGATAACAAATGGCATGTAATTCTGTGCCCTTTCATGGCTCCAAATATAAATAGACAATGTATCTTTACTTGATTCAATATTTACAGTTTCTAGCACATAAGGCTGTTGAGAACAAAATACAATTCTTTAGTAATTCTAACCAACAAATGACAAATTCACAATTCATTGGCCATTTAGAATTGTTTCTAGTTCCTCTATTTTCCAAGGTATAGACAGGTTGTAATAATATGGTGTATAGTGTGTACTTTTATTTACCTAGAACACAACTTGTTTTAGTCTATCGCTAATTGACTTGAATTCCTCGTCCTGGGATTTTACCCTAATCAGAGATCAAAAAACAGCTCGAGTTAGTCCGTCAACTAAGAGCTCAAGGTGCTCTTAGCTTTCACTATAATTCTCTGGTAAGGGTTGGCGGGGGGAGGAGCAAATAGTGATAGATCAAGCAAAAATACCAAAAACAAAGCATAAACGTTTTACCTTTTAAAACGTTTTTAATTAAAAATAAAGATATAAACTCAGATCTTGCCTATAAATCTTGAGTGATTATATTCTGACAGGTATGAAGAAGCCCCGTGTTACCATAGTCCGTTTTCATTGCTCAAACATCTAATTACACATATTATGAGAGGGACACACAGTCGACAAGTATTATATACACAGAGAAGACGTACTATTACACAAATAATTTGTTTTGCTGAAATATGAGTGTCATCATCTTGTATTTTCTTTTCTTTTTTTTTCTTTTCTTAACAGTCAAATTTGAAGTTGAGCTATTATTTACCCATTATTGGTTTTACAAAATTAAAGACAATTTTGATACCTGATAAGAAGATACATGATAATACAGAAACAGGTTTCATTAAGTCTAAGTGGATCTATTACTGGAACAGAGGGGGCAGTCTACATCCTAGTAGATTTCATTTATGATATCAAGTTGTAATTATGGAACATGGGCCCTAGCTGTCATGTTTTGGTTCTGTTACTAAGTTTTTAAGAAAAATTTGACAAATCCCAGACAAAAAGAAAATTATATTTAAGTTGATCATTTTTATCAAGGCGTCTCTCATTATTTTTTGAAAGGCAAAGCAATATTTACCCAAAATTAATAAGTTAGGTCAATGTAAACACCGGGATTCTTGAGCCAGACTGCCTGGGTTCATATCCTAACTACGGTAGATAATAGCTATGCAACCTTGGACCGACTACCTACCTGCTCTGTGCCTTGTCTCTAAAATGTGGATAAAATCGTATCCACTTGGTGGTTTACTATGTGAATTAAATTAACCAATGTATATAAAAAAGTCTTAAAGTAGTGCTTGGTGTAAGTATTATGAGTGTTCCATCTTGTGGTTACTATTTATTTAAATAAAAATAAATAATATTTCCCATATTACTATATAAAATGATCCCCCAGTTTGTTTTCAGTGGGCTGATTATGAATCTAGCTCCAGATAACAAATGTGGAAGTCTTCATTCAAATAATTAGCACTTCTTGTTATTTAATACCTATCCCGATCCAAATGTTTTGACACCTGTGTGGCCTTTGTGGTCATTTAGTTTTATACTGTGATGCTATGAAGAGAAACTTCAACCCAAATTGATATTCTAAACTGCCAAGAGGCAGAATTGTAATGTTTTTACAAGAGGAGAAGTCCTGCTTCTTCACATCTCCGTCCTGCTTTCCTGCATACTTCTTGAATTACTGATGCTTCTTCTTCTCAGTGACTATTGCAACTTTGTTACATTTGATGGTAGACTTTTGTACTACCCCTGTCTATTCTTTGACTGAAGCCTAAGTGCTCTCTGCACTGTAGCAAATGAAGAAAAGACATTTATTGTTGGAGTTGTTGGCTCATTTTTCAATCGCACACTCAGCGCACGTAAGGGGCTTCCTTCCTTAAACCGCACATTATAGTTTTTACTTTTACTTTTAAGAATTTTTATTTGCATATTTTATATTTTATAATATATTGTACATTTTATTTCAAAAAGATATATTTCCATGTTTGAGAAATCAGTAATATTTCTAAATATCGGTCTTTGAAAATCATGAAAGGTATATAAAACACGGTCACTGTCTAAGTTCATTACTCCAAAGAGGATCTTAAGGATCATTAATAAATTTTCTTATGAGTTTAAAGATGATAATAATAAGAGCAGCAATAATATTTTTAATAACAACTTCATTGTAAGTATATTCTTGATAGAGAAAAGAATTTATGTCCTAAAAGTTATAATTTTTTGATTGAATTGAAATGATCTTCATTTGGTTCAAAACACCGTTGGATGGAATCACACGAAAATTATAAGCCTTAAGAAAATTAGATGCCCCCTCATCCTACACAGTATATCTTGATTTCTTTGGTTTTGCTCATCTTTCTTGGTTCAATGAAGAAGCAAGTGGTCACGATACACATTTGAGACTCTATTCTCTAATCTGAGACCCAAAGTTTGAGCATTATAGATTTAGAGTTGAAGATTTCATCAGGAGCCAATTGCATGTGGAATACAGCAAGCTGGACCCCTGTTGACGTTTAACCCTAAAATTTTTGGCATCAAAATCTCTCCCCTCTTCCCATTCTTGTTTTCCTTTGAGGATGCCTCTGCATAGGGTAAAAGGAAACTTCACTCCTCTCAAATTCAAGGTTCATTTATAGACATACAGGTAACAAACACCTTGTGACACCTTACCGCTTCGAAAATTTGTCCAACTGTTTTCTTGTGGAATAATAACAAGGTAGAGTAAAAATAAATAAATAAAAGATTTGTAATTATGGGGGCATAAAATCATGCAGAGACTTCAGTTTAGTTTAATAAAAGCTCAAATTTCATTGGCCACAGTATCAATAGTCAGACTTCACACAGAGTCTTCGTCTCTGTGTTTGGTCTTAATTCTTAGTATTTATTTATCTTTTTTGTACATAATGGAGAAACCGAAGACAGACATTCATAACTGTGCAAGTAAGCTGTCAATAGGAACAGTTTGCCAACTCAGCACCATAAGCAACAGTAGGAAAGGCAAGAAAGTTAATGCTGTAGGTAGGAGACATTTTAGGTAGGGCTCATTATAATTAGAACGCAGCAGTTCAAATGTTTTATAACCCATGGTGCATAAGCGTAAGAATAAAAATAGATGGAGATGAAAGATACTGAGTTAGCTGGTTATTTATGAAAACCCCAAATCAAGGAAGGTATTTAGAGAGAAAATAGTCAATCATAAAATTGTGTTGCAGTGTGGGTGGGGTGGGGATCACAATTCCTAAGTTAGTGGCTCAATAGGTGGAATCCACATCAAAATATGTGAATCTGAATCCTTGCTCTGCCACCTAGTAGTTGGATCCTGATGGGAAAATTATTTCACACCTCTGTGCTTCATTTTTCTCATCTGTACAATGGGGATGAAAATAACAATAGTACTTTCTTCCAAGGGCCCTTAGATCAAATGAACTAAGATCTATAAAGTGCTGAAATATTTGATCCTTGTGGGCCGGTACTTGTTTATTGTTACTAATGGGTGAAAAAAAAATGAAGAACTTGCTAATGATAAAAGGAATGAACAGGTAAGGCCAAAGCAAAACTTAAGTGAAAATTAACATGATCAGAGCATAGCCTCGTTTTTGCTTCATTTAAAAATCACCTTTAAAGTAATGGATCGCAACCAATAACAAAGTCACTTACGATAGATTCCAAGTTAAGATTAGTTCAATTTTTATAGTATGTGCCAATCAGAGGTATGGAAAAATGTGTTACATATTTCAAAATTTTGGAAAATTTAATAATATACCTTTCCTCTCCTGTATCCCTCAATCTGCTTCCTTATTTTGCATTCCTTGCTTCTCAGTTTATTTTTTTTAATTTTTAAAAATTTTAATGTGTTTTAATCTTCTCCAAATCATCTCAACATCTCACACTAAGCAAATTATTTATTCTTGCTAATTGCTCTCAAGATACATGTTATATTATTGAATTGTTGCCTAAATACTTGATTTTATTTTGGTTAGACACAGATGATTTCAAAAGTCAACTCTAGGTTATTATGTAGCTTATTCAAAAAGTATCAGGTAGATGGGGCCTGCTGGGTTATAGTTCTTTTTTTCTTTTTTTTTTTTTTTCCCTGGTGGGAGCTCTATTTGCATCAACATTCATTAGTTTTCATACAGAATTACAAATTCTCTGGAACAATTTTAATATAAATTTTTTCCTGTTTTCTTTTATGATTTCACATTATGATCTGCATCATTTAAACCAAGTATAAATAAAGCAACTGTTCTGAACAAAGCAGACAAAGGAAGCGGTTGCTTAGCAACAGAAATCACAGAACAGATCCTGAACTCCTACTCAGATGGAAGCTTCCTACCTCAGCTTGATGGTGAAAGCGTTTCTGAGTATCCATTCTCTAACGTTGCATGCTCCTCACATTCGGAGCACAGGCAGCTTTTGATCCTGCTATTAAATGCAATTGAAAATTAATAGGCTTCAGTAGAGTTTGTACCATTCCTTTAAGGTTCATGAATTACTATATAGAAGATGATGAATAAGTTACATGCCTGACATGTTCATACTTTTGTTTTAGAGCTGAGTGACTATGTACCTGAGAATTATTCTGAATGCTCATGGGGTGACCATATGGGCTGAGCTGGAGATTAAAATGCATCTGAATCTGTGTGTGAACAAATCCAAAACAAGCACTGGGACACCCTAGAAACCAAGTCAGCTTGATGAGCCCATATTGGGAATGCTGTTGTATATGGCTCTGGGAATTGCATATGAGGATTTGTGAACCCATGCAAATTACATCTAATTTAGATTTTAATTCACATCACAATTCCCTGTGCTTGAGCATAGGAATCTTCAAATATAATGACAGATTTTGCCTTGTGTGTCTGTTTTTAAAGTTTGTCTCTGAAATTATTATATTAAGGAAGACCAGTATATTTTTAAATTATTTTAAAATTATATTGAGATTGTAAATTAAGCTTCTTATTTATTTTAATGTTAGGTGCATAGAACTGAAGCAATCTTAGTTTCTGTTTCATTGTATGATATCATCATTCATCCTTGCAAGACGTCTTGCATCTTAAATATTAATGTAGCCAGCAATATTTTTCGAGTGCCAATTAAATGTCTGGTTATCACTCATGGGTAAGTCAAGCCCGGCCTTTCATACCAAATTCATGGGCCAATTCATGTAGATTCAGCATGAAGTGCCACTTGTAAGGGGAGAGTATGTGAGACCACAGGCAAAAGAGAGAGACAGTAGAACAGGAACCAAGGTGTTCATGGAGACATGAAGAGATTATAAAGTGTAATGAAATATGTGGCTGAGGACCTAAACCATGGACCAAGTTAGGAAACTAGTAGCCAATTCTTAGTGGGAGCTGTCTATGTGGGTATATGGGTGAAAGAACTAGGTTCCAGTGGTGCCAGGCACTACGTTTTGAGGGTGAAGTGGGTAAATAAATAAAACATAGTCACTGCTCTCCAGAGCTCATAAATAAATGGGTAAAGGTGAGCATATAAATAAACGATTCCTATAAAGTATGGCAAACACAAGAACAGAGATGTTCCCAAGGCATGCTGCAGAATAAAAGGGGGTGGGGTGGAGGGACTCTGCAGCAGACAGCCATAGTCAGAAAAGGTTTTACTTAAATAGCATTCCCTATCCATTTCAGGAAAGATGAATCCTGCATGCAGGCAAGGAATTTCCAGATATCTCTCCACAGAGATCAATATCTACTGCACAAGCATCTACTTCCCATATACGTGACTTCCTACAGTTTCTAGAGTTCTGTCAGCTACTCTCCAGTATATAGCTTTTGTCATCTGTACAAATTAGGACTAGTTTAAGACTTGCCCTCTCAGAGCAGTTGACTTTCTCCCTCTTTAACATAAATGCTTGCATTCCACCCCTCCCCCAAAAGTTCTCTTTCATTTCATAAAGTAGGTCATTTCTTTAAAGACGTACAGTGACTGCACAAAAGTAATACAGAACCTGAACAGTTGAGAGATACTAACTATGTGTTCTTTTTGGTTCCATGATTCCTTTCCCAGTTTCAAACTTGCTGACATGAAAACATACACATATAACTAGAGAGAAAAACCTACCGGAACTGGCCAAGTGCTAATTATTTATTTCCCTCTCACCTGTCTAATTTGGTCCAGGGAAATGAATGGGATCAGCATGGGTTCATGCAAGGGTTGTGGCTCCTTTGATAGATTGTTCCAGACTCTGCCTATGCGAGTACAATTTTCTACTTACTTTATAGACTCATCCCTGCACTTCCGCCTTCCATGTTGTTTTCGAATGCAGAGTTCATTTGGGTTGAACATTAGGACATTTTCCTATTCATAATTGTTTCTTCTTTTCTGTCTGGCAAATAATATTAGAAGGTACCAGAGGCTCTGTGAGTGGGATGAAAGTTAAAACTATGACCAATGATGCCAGGAACTATTCAGACAGTTGTGAAGCCATATTCGTCCTTGAGGGGCAGTACAGTGGGAAGAAAAAGCATAGAAAATGAAGAATTAAAGTTGACATATTGACTCCATCATTTACTTACCATACAGCTTGCCAATAGAAAGCAAGAATAGAAAATAGAATAGAAAAGCTCAATTTCCATTGCTGAAAAATTAAAGTAATGCCTAGCCCTCAGTGTTGGTGTCAGGATTAATTGAGATAAACAAAATTAAAGGATCTAGTGTATAGCAAGCCCTCAACAAATACTGGATCCCTCTCTTTAGTTTCCCTATTTGTATTGTCCTGATGCTATCAGTCTTGTTTCTTGATGGTTAGGGCATATTTAATTACTAGCATTAATTGTGAATTTAAGCATTGTGTGTTGTGACCATTGCCCTAGCAAAAAACCACCTGCTAAAAGATTTGCATCCAGTCATTCCAAATTTTGTGTAGTAGTGGACTTGACATTAAGTGAATTATATTAACTTCTCAGACTCCACTCTCATAGCTGGCAAGTGGAGGTGTTTTTTTTTTAACTTTTTTTTTAATTATGATAATCTTCAGCCTGTGCAATATAGTATTTAACATAGTTGTGTCTATGACAATTACATTTAACATTCAGAATCCTTCCTCCAGCAGCTATCAGAAGTAGCTAGTGACACCTGAGAAGAAATGTTTCATATACCCTGAGAAGAGAGCCCTGGTAGCTAAGGATGTGTCCTGTCCTGAATTTTAACAGAGCTGTTTAGCTACATTTGTATTTGTTCATTTGTTAATTAATTCATTTATTCATCAGATGTTTAATGAATGCGGAGTATATTCTAAATGACTTTTTGTCAAACTTTATGTTGCAAGGCATAGACATGACACTTGCTTTCCTATAACAATGTACTTAGTAGGATGCCTTACACATTATGATCACTCAGTTCTATTGAAAATGATTCTTGGAAAATAATTGCTGTAACCCATTTACTTTAACATTTTATGTTCCCCTATGAACAGGAGAAATGAGATGGGCTGCTGGATTTTATTAATAGAAAGGCAATAACTTTATTTTGTCTAGTTATATGTGTTGACCTTTTATTGTTGGAAACCAATCATATATATTGCATCATACCCATGCCACATCTTTGCCAATTCAGTAACCTATTGACATTATTTAATAAATCACAAAGTTCAATAGTTGACTCTAGAAAGCAAGATCAGATTGCTTTGGGCTCTGGACATACTCTTGTGTAAATTTTGCAGATAATATCAGTAAATGCCAAAAGACAAGAAGATCAGTAATTGGCCATCTGAAAGCTAATATAATATAATATAATATAATGTAATATAATATATCACGTTATCATTTAAACAATACATTTCAAAATATCAATCCCATTTCAATGTTTTTGAAAGGTTTCCTGTATATGATCCGACTCAGAGAATAAATCTCATAATGTTGATGAATTTCTTACTTAGGTTGCATGTTTTTCCAACCTACAATGAAGGCTATGTATTGGATCTTCCCAGATATTCATGTATTTAAAGTATCATTCATGTATAAAGTTTGAAGAATGAATAACAATATTTTACAGCACTTTCTAGTGATGCACATAATTCTATTTCACTCTACAGATGGTGAACCTGAAATTTAAGGAATTAAAAAAGTCTTGTTATTTACAAATGCAGGACTTTGAAACCTATGTATCCACAATCATTTCATCTCTGGTTAGTTTCTATTTCTTAACATGACACTGATTTGTCTCTGCGCTCTATAGAGTAGCTGATAGTTTTGTAAACAAACACATAAAAATAAGACCTGGGTTCTGATGAGTGACAACCACCCCACTTGTCAGATATTTATGTTCTTGCTTTCAGATCCAGCCTTTGCTCTGGAGAAGTGACTTCCAAAAGGAGGTCTACAGGCTATCTACATCAGATTTACTGGGGAAGTCTGGACATGTGGATGCTATGGAAACTTCCTGAATCAAAACTCAGTGGAAGTAGAAACCTAGGAATTGATCATTTTAACAGGCTGCCCCCATCATTGTTATGTACATCAAAAGTGTGAGAGCAGCTGCTACACAATTTTGACCTTCTCCCAATATGAGAATGTAATTCCTGACACTGTTGATTATCTGAGAAACTTTCCAGTTGTGCAGAGTATCCAGGTGTTGAAAGCTCTCTGCAGCACAAACAATCCTCACCAGAACAGATGATACTTGAGAGTACAGTCCTTGCAGAGAAAAACAACACAACACAAAACAAACAAACAAAAAAACACAGAGCAGAGAATATGATGTCTCTCTAGGCTGAAACTGGGAGGCACATTCTTGGGGAAAGTGATTTCTTTCAAGGATAATCAGCATTTGGGGTACATATAAATAAAAAGCATACATGTAAGTTTGAGGCTGATAGCACAATCCGATTTTTAAAAAGTGTTTTACTTCTCTTAAAACACCGGTAGGTAATCGAATGAGAATTTTCCTACAGAGGTGTAGACATATGGTCAGATACAATGCTGTCCAGTACAAACAGGATAGGAGTCAAAATGTGAGCCACATATGGCATTTCAAATTTTTTAATGTAGCTAAATTATAAAAAAATAAAAACAGAGGCGCCTGGGTGGCTCAGTCGGTTAAGCGTCCAACTTCAGCTCAGGTCATGATCTCACGGTTCATGGATTTGAGCCCCATGTCAGACTCTGTGCTGACAGCTCGGGCTTGGAGCCTGCTTTGGATTCTGTGTCTCCCTCTTTGTCCTTCCCCCACTCACACTCTGTCTCTGTCTCTGTCTCTGTCTCTCTCTCAAAAATAAATAAACATAAAAAAAGAAAAATAAACAGGTGATATAAATTTTAATAACATATTTTATTTAACCTAATATATAAAAATTATCTTTTTGATATACAATCAATATAGTCATTATTGGGATATTTTCAACTTTTATTCATCTCAAGTTTTCAAAATCTGATGGGTATTTTGCACTTACAATAAATCTCACTTTAAATTAGCCATGTATCGTTATGTTCAATAGACACATGTGGTTAGTAGCTATCACACTAGATAGTATGGGTCCAAGAGAAGAGTTTGATTTAAATCTTGTGCCCATCACTTCCATACTTGGTGATGTCCATCAGTTTACATAAGTTAGGAGCTGTAGTTTCCTCATCTGAACAAATATAAGCAAGGAATAAGATGTAATATATACCTTCCAAGACTGCTGTATCAGTCACCCTGCAATCTGCAAGGTACGAGTTATGTGTGTATATGTATATGCTGATGTGCTGATTATTAGAATGACTGAAAACCAGAAATTTGTCTTTAAGTTTAATAAAAAGACAAGGTTATGTTAAGATTGTCCATGTAGTTAAGGATACAGAAATGCTCTTCGTTGGGTATAGAGATAATATGAACCTAATAACAGAATTATAATTTAGACTTTTTGTACTTGAAAATACTTTATTCTCACTTGGGATATAAATGACAGAACAACAGTATCTATTGCACACCTATTCACACCATCAACTTGTGCTTTTATTATACAGAAAGATAAGGATAGCCATGAACAACCTGATTTTTAGTGACTTATAGGGTAACATAATTCTCCATCATCTTCCCAGATGTATAAATTGAAGCACTCCTCTTTTTTTAAGTTTATTTATTTTGAGAGAGAGAGAGAGCAAGAGAGGGTGAGATAGCACATACACACACATGCACAAGCAGGGTTGGCAGGGGTGGGGGGCGTGGCAAAGAGAAAGGGAGGGGTAGTGAGAAAGAGGGAGAGAGAATCCCAAGCAGGTTTTGTGCTGTCAGTGCAGATCCCGATGTAGGGCTCCATCCCATGAACCATGAGATCATGACTTGAGCTGAAATCAAGAGTCACACACTCAATGACTGAGCCACCCAGCTGCCCTGAAATACTTCCATCCTGAATTATCACCTCACCTGGAAAAAGCCTTATCTAAAACATCTTACATTTTGGCTCCCTAGCACTGAAGAAGCTCACCAAATTATTTTAGGTTCTGTAACAAGTGTGGAAAACGTTGGCATTCTAGAAGACATATCTGAGAAAAATTCCATTTCTTTGCTTTAAAAGATGAGGCTGTATCTAAATAAAAAGGTATTAGGTGGGGCGCCTGGGTGGCGCAGTCGGTTAAGCGTCCGACTTCAGCCAGGTCACGATCTCGCGGTCTGTGAGTTCGAGCCCCGCGTCGGGCTCTGGGCTGATGGCTCGGAGCCTGGAGCCTGTTTCCGATTCTGTGTCTCCCTCTCTCTCTGCCCCTCCCCCGTTCATGCTCTGTCTCTCTCTGTCCCAAAAATAAATAAAAAACGTTGAAAAAAAAATTAAAAAAAAAAAAAAAGGTATTAGGTATGCTTCAGTGTATTCTGGGATTGTATCACTTATAGCTCAGTTGGTGGCACAATATGGAATGACAAAGGGATAAAAGGGGAAAATCTTTTATTTACCTATTTAACGTAGAAGAATGGATTCTAATGTGATTTATTTATTTATTTGTTTGTTTATTTATTTATTTATTTATTTAGAATATGTGCAGTGAGCGGTGTCTGGGTGGCTCAATCAATTGAGCACCTGACTCTTGGTTTCTGTTCTGATCAAGATCCCAGGGTTGTGGAATCGAGCCCTCATTGGGCTCTGTATGGAGCCTGTTTGAGATTCTCTCTCTCCCTCTGCTTCTCTCCCGCTCAGACACTCTCTCTCTCTCTCTCTCTCTAAAGTAAATAAAATTTATTTTAAAAAATGTTTTAAAAAGAATACATGCAGTGAAACAAATGTTGAACAAAATGAAATATGAAAGCAGGTTGAATACCTACTTAATTATTTGTGAATGATAAGGTAATAGAAAAATAAGGAGATACTAAGAGACTTGAGTGTTCTTACTTTGCCTCCAGGAAAATAATTTAAGGCAAAAGGGATAAATGGTAACTTTTCTTACACTCAATCTACTCAAATTCATGGCATTTTGTTTGAAAATGATTTCGCTTCTTGTTTTTTTTTTTTTTTAAGTTTATTTATTTATTTTGAGAGAGGGAGAAAGAGAGCAGGGTAGGGGCAGACAGAGAGAGAGGGAGAGAGAATCCCATGTAGGCTCTGCACTAACAGTGCAGAGCCTGATGTGGGGCCTGAACCCATGAACTGTGAGATCATGACCTGAGCCAAAATCAAGAGTTGGTCGCTTAACCAGCTGAGCCACCCAGGGACCCCATCACCTACTGTTTTTTTTAAGTGATGCAGGTTGCAAGTTTCTGAGTTTTTCAGAGCTAGTCTAGGAGTTTGTGCTTTCTAACCCTTCTTTTTAGAATCTGAACACAGAATGCCTAATCATTGAAATTATGTGTTCATGGCTTACCATCTTCTTGCTTGTTTATTCAGTTTGCAATGTTCCTTTTGGAGGTTTGCATGTCCCAAATAGTAAAACGAATTAACGTGTCTTTCATGTTCAGCATAACTCTCTCCAGAGGTACTGTCTTTAAGTTAATGATTTAGGTTATTCTTCCTACACGTATCATGGGCTGTGGCTTGGCATGATTTCATTTGCACTTCTCAGAGCATGCAACCCAGACAGCATGTACAATATTCATGGCACGGATTAGAAGACACCTTGCAGAAAGCAAAACAAAGAGCTGAAAATAGCAAAGCTCACATCCCACTTTTTCTTCACTTCTTTTTCTCATTAGCACAGATTATTTTCCAGAAATGGCTTCTTACCAGATGATTCTCTGGCAATGGCAAGCATCTTTTTAAAGTTCACTCTCTCTGTCTCTCTTCAGCTAGTTCTAATTTGAGATGGTTGGCAATGTTGGTTATTAACACTGCCCCATTCAGATAACCTCAGTCAAGGTATCTGATCTGAGAGTCAATAGGAATATGGTGCTATGCTAGGGTCTGTATGTAAACAAAACATGTTATCGGAATGGACTAATATTCCTAAAACGCTTAAGACGGTAAGACATTAAGATTTAGGAATTCATACAGGATATCCAAAAGTAATGAAACAATACACATGAGTAAGAGAATATCAACCTAGCTTTAAAAGCCATGGTATTTGCAAAACTACCTTAAATTTGCATAGAGTTCAGATATCACTCTCAACAAATAGTTACGACATCCTTACTATCCTTACTATGAAGCAATGTGTTTAAACACAAGTATAAGATGTGGCCCCTAAATTCATATAGCCTGGGTCTGGTGGAGACAAATATACATGTGAAAAATTTCACTCATACGTAGGAACTATGTAATAGAATCATGTCTGTGATTCTTGGGAATCCAAGAGTTGGGGTCATTTTTTGCTGACTAGACAAAACTGGTTCTGGAGAAGGTTTAAATGGAAATGTGATACCTGAGATGAATCTCGAAGAATGAGTAAATGTTTGCTAAGTGGACAAGAGGAAGAAAAGTATTCCAGGCAGAAGAGTGAGCAAAAGAGAAGATGACTCATTCAGCAATATGTGGGAAGTTAAGGCATATATGGGGGTATGTAAGGATGCTTATAGGAAATAGAAACAGGCCAGATCCTGAAAAGACTAGATTTGCTTGCTATATTTTAGAATTTTATCTCTGTGGCTTATTTAAATAAGAGATCCTTACAATTAACTTCTTTCTTTAAAAAACATGAGACTTGGAGGGGAGGCCTAGTTAGAAAGCTATTAAAATAATCTAGGTAAGAGATGAGGTGGGCACACATTAAAGAAATGGAAGTGAAAATAGAAAAGAGGATGGACTCTGGAGGTGTGTAGGTGTCAGATCTGGTAAAACTTGATGTATGAATGGATGTGGGAGTTAAAAGAATACAAGAAATTAAAGATAATTCCTATATTTGAAAGTTGGGCAAATAGATGGATATTCATTCCCCAAACCAAAAACTTGGTGTAGAGGAATAGAGGCAAACTGAGGACTTGGGGTGGTTGCTATCATTTATATTCAACTTTGTGTGGAGGTTTAATTGCAGGAGGAAACTGAGGTATGCACTCATAAGAATTCACAAGGGATCTTCAAACTAAAGACTTACAGCACGTTCCAATGTGTTCCTTTTATGCTAGATTCTCCTGTATTATTCTATGCTAGTGCTGAGCATATTTCTAAAGGAGGCTTGATTCAAGGCTACAGGTTCTTTCTTCCCCTGATAACCTTCAATGATTTATTGTAGGTTCAAGCTCCTTTTGATAGAGCTGCAAAACAACGGACTGAAATCAGATATCTCACTGAGGAAATCGAAAATTGGAATCTAGTAGGTGGTTTGACAGAATCATTGGAAGGTTAGTAGAACAATGAATGTGGTAGTAATTCATTCTAGAGACCCCCAATGGACTGCCAGAATCCATTACAGTGTAAGGGACAAAATACTAACTAGATTTTAAACAGCAGAGTCGAAGAGTCTGGGACTAATTCAGGGAATTAGTAAAAACCACTGAACAATAGATAACCTGGCCACTGAGTCCAGTTGACTTGGACCATGGTTTCATAGCTCTTCTTCCATCTGGAATGGGGAATGAATTAATGCCATTGCCTGTGTCCTTTTGACTAGTTGAGTAAGTTTCACGAATTTACAATATTATTATAATCTTCACATTTCTGCAGACAGGGTCAGAGAATTTGGAAGATGAAATTGTGGCCCTACAAGCATGCCGTGTAATAGGTATTGTTTAAAGAGAGCCTAGATACAGTGAAATGAAAACTTCCCGTGGTTCCCTAGGATAGACAGACCAGATAACTGTAGAATGACAGAAATCCTTTCTAATACTCTCCTTAGCATGTAAATCCCTCCGTCGTTTTCAGGCAATTTCTCATTTCCAGGTGGTCAGATGTTGCATGTGCTCGGGACAAGGTTTCATTATGTCATTTTAGACAAAATTAGAAAGAAGCCAATTTTATCTTTGGCATCCAAATTTGCACTTTTCTCTGCCTTTGTCCCCAGCCACCTTGACTACCCTCCCGCTTCAAACTCTCCAAGACACTCAGTATTATATTTCTTTCTTATTTTCTCCATCTTCGGTCTGTCGGAAACGTCTTTTTTATCCAGACGGCACTAGATGAAATTCTCACACTAGGATTTATATTTCTGATGAGGCTTCAAGTGTTAATTCTTTTCTTTTCTTTACTTTTTTTTTTTCTTTTTGATCAAATTTTCCTTCAGCTATAGGAATGAAATGTTCATCAAAGTGGAGCTGCCGGGTGCCAGCGAATGAAGTGGGTGATGGGAAGGGCCCTCTCACCACCTCTCTGGGGCCCCTCAGCTGTCACCACGCTCCTCACAACTGCAGCATTGCAAGACAGGCACTTTCTTGGACTCTGCTTTTGGACCTAGAAAAAAAGTCAAGTGTGCTAAAAGTGACTCAGACATTGAAATTCTCTTCCTCACTCTCTGCTCCTTATCACTGAGTGACCTCTGAGGATAGTGACATAGGAGATTTTCTACTGTTAGGTCTGGCCTTCCCTTGTTTGTTTTTTTGTTTGGCATTTTTTCCCACAGTAGGCCTAATTCCTGAACGTGTTATCTTTTCTTCTTTGAAAGTGGTACCGCATTCTATCGCTTGGGATTCTTTTTTCTTCTAGATCTGTTTCTTCTTTCCCCCATGCACAACAGGCTCCTTTCATTAAAATGCATCTATATATATGTATGCTTTTTAATACTGATTCCAAGGGAGCATTATACAACTGACATAGGTAATAACCAGCAAAGGTAAGTTCCAAAGAATAACCTTTTTGAAGCCATGTAAAGGACTTTCCCAATGTTTCATATACCCACTTACAAAACCATACAATTAATTTTTCTTTGTTCAGTATAAAAAAGATCTTAAATACACTAAAAGCTTTATGTGGAAAAAGTAAAATTATTGTTCTATTTTTAACAAATAATTTGACAACAGAAAAAAAATTGGGAACATTCTAAGAGGTAATTTTGTTTTTAATTTTTTAACGTTTATTTATTTTTAAGACAGAGAGAGACAGAGCATGAACGGGGGAGGGTCAGAGAGAGAGGGAGACACAGAATCTGAAACAGGGTCCAGGGTCTGAGCCATCAGCCCAGAGCCTGACGCGGGGCTTGAACTCACGAACCGCGAGATCATGACCTGAGCCGAAGTCAGACGCTTAACCGACTGAGCCACCCAGGCGCCCCTAAGAGGTAAATTTTTAAAGGAGGAAGTAATTAAAACCTTCATAAATAAACAAAATTAATACATTTTTTATACCTTTACTTAAGAAATATACCAATGTATTTTTATGGATTGATTAGACTAAGTATCTGTACTCAGAAGAGTCCAAAATTTTTTCAAAGATATCCTCAGAGGAACATTAATGTGGATAAATACATATACTCAATCCAAAAATAATATAAGCAATCTTTAAACAGATGAAGACTTCACTTCTTACTTCTCAAAGATTTTTCACTACAAACTTATGTCACGTTGATGTCTTTAAAATACAGAAATAGGCATTTATTTAGAGTACATTAACTCTCAGTGACAATGGTTTTATTCTTTTCTACTTATTCATCCCTAGAACCATTTTTTTCCCCTCAAAAAATCAGGTATGTAGAGAAGACAATGCCCATGGGGAATAGGAAGGACAGGACCAGTGCAATCCAGATAGAGAGCATCCCTATTTGGCCCTCTTTGAAGCTGACATTAGGATAGTTTGAGTGGTTATTTTCATTTTAGAAATGCATACCCAGGAGGGGCACCTGAGTAGCTCAGTCAGCTAAGCATCCGACTCTTGGTTTCAGATCCAGGTCACTATCTCACAGTTCATGAGTTCAAGCCCCGTGTCCGGCTCCATAGCCTCGGGCTCTGTGCTGACAGCACAAAGCCTGCTTGGGATTCCCTGTCTCCTCCTCTCTCTGCTCCTCCCTCACACCTGTTGTCTCTCTCTTTCTCTCAAATTAAATAAATAAACTTAAAAAAAAGCATACCCAGGAGACCTAACATTTGTCTAGATGGAGGAATTTTTGTTTGAGATAGAGAGGGAGGGAAAGAGAGAGAGAGAGAGAGAACAAGTAGGGGAGGGGCAGAGGGAGAGAGAGAATCTTAAGCAGGCTCCACGCTCAGCACAGAGGTGAGGTCATGACATGAGCTGAAATCAAGAGGTGGATGCTTAACCAAGGATAGAGGAATTTTTGAACATTTCTATGCCAAGTTATTTCCCCTCTATAACTGTTGATCGCAAATTGCAACTCAAAATTCCAAAGAATTGACTCCTGAGAATTTAGCTAAGCCTCGTTTCTTCCCAGAGAGGATTAGCAGAACATTTTGTGGACTTAATCACGAGGAAAGTTCTCATTTATAGAACGGTTCGGTAGCAATGGCCATCTTCCATCCATCCATACTCCATTTATAACTGATTATGAGAAGCCTCAGGAAATGTCATGAAAGAATAAAGACGGCTATGGACTTCACAGCAGAAACTGGATCGTCTTCATTGGAGGGTCACTACCTTTGTGCAGTGAGGGCTGATGGTGGATGCAGATGGATTTGTCACATGCTCTAGACCCCTCATGAAACACAATTTCCTGACTGTTGGTCTAGAAATGTAAGGGGAGAGGAAGATATAAGCTTCCAGTTATGGAATGAATAAAACACGGGAATAAAAGGCACAGCACAGGGAATACAGTGAATGGTATTGTAATAGCTTTGTATGGTGACAGATGGTAGCTATGCTTGTGCTGAGCAGCATAACATGTAGAGTTGTCGAATCACTATGTTGTGCACCTAAAACTAATATAACGTTGTGTGTCAACAACACTCAAAAAGTTTAAAAAGAATATATGGCCCGTTCAAAAGGTTTCGACTGGAAATAATTTAATGAATGGAAAATAAATTTAATAATTTAGGGTAATAGACAGTAACCATGGATGGTGAGACACCCAAGGATTAACAACAGCAGGAAGATATTTACCCTCCCTAGGCCTGAAGGGACAAGGGAGGCAGAGTGAGTGGATTTGGGGTCCATAGAAGAGGAGCAGGCCCACTTTAGCTGTGGTCACAAGGGGATGTAGCCACTGACACTCCTGGTACGCTGCATGGAGGTGAGGGGACACAGGCCACCCTTCTCATGCTCTCTCTTCCTTCTTCTCCAATTTCCTATCAGTGTCTCTTATTTCTGGAATCCAACTGGAGCCCTGAAAGTAAAAGAGTGAAAATCACACAGTCCACAGAATTCAGCCTCTCAAATTAGAAAGCAGGGCACAGAAGGGCAAACTTTGGATTATGAGTTTGGGGACAAAAGAGAGTAAAAGAGAATGACTGGCATATTTGCACAGCTGTTATTCTCAATTTGAGCAACCTGAGATGAACTTCAAGGTCAAGGGCAGTATGTTTGTGGCAGGGAAAACTGAGAAGTGGGAAAGGCATCTTAAGCCACATGCTTTCTTTTCTTTGGGAGAAAAACACAGATATTCCTTATTCTCCTTAATGTTAAAATTAATTTTCTAAACATTAGGAAGGTAACATGAGCCACATGATTGTCATAAAAGAATTAAGTAAGGCAATATATAAATGAAAGTCCTCTTTCCCCTATGCTCCACATTTATTTATTCATTCATAAATTCACTTATGTTCTTATTCTCTCAACATAGGTTAGAAATAATAGCTGACATCTATAAATGATATATGCCAAACAGCTTCAAAGAGTTTTATATGTACTGAAGCATCACAAGATTAAACATAGGTGCTACTATTTTTGTTCCAATTTTGCTAAATGAGTGGCATGCAAGTTAAGTAAATTACTGAAGACCCCAGAGCTGCAAAATGGCAGAAGTGGAATCTCAACACAGGCAGGTTCATTCTAAAGCTTTAGTTGTTAACCACTCTGTTAGGTTATGATAAATAGCTATTTATTGAACAGCTACTGTGTGCCAGGGAATAAGTTCATTCTAAAGCTTTAGTTCTTAACCACTTTGTTGTGTTATGGTAAACAGTTATTTACCGAGCAGCTACTATGTGCCAGGGACTTTTCTAGGCAGTTAAGACTCAGGGATGAACACAACAGACAAAGTTCCTGCCCCATGGAACATATATTCTAGCTATGGAGAATAAAAATAACCAAATAAATGAATACATTTATAATATAATTTCAAGTTAACATAACTACTACAAATAAAAATAAAGTTGGATAAAGAGTTAGAGAGGATGTGGGGCTACACTGTTGACAAGATGATTAGGGCACCCTTACTGAAGAGATGTTATTTGAACACACCTGAATGATGTCAGAATGGTACCACAACAAGCCTTAAGCTGCCAAAGGAAAATTAGGTCACTGGAGGTGTAGGGGACACCAATTGGTCACTGGAGGTATAAGGGAACACCAACTGGTAATAAACATGATATGCTATTTACAACTTACCAGGTTCTGTTCTTGAAGTTTGGCTAATATTAATATTTAATTTCTTACAATCATACGAGGAAGATGATTTATAAATAAAGTAGCTGACCTCCAGTGTCATGTAACTAGTAAGGTAAGTCTACTGGTACTTTGAGGATCTAGGTTTCAAACTCAGGCAGTATGTCTGGTATGATGGTGCTTCAGCTGTCCTTATATTGTTCTTATGGATTGGTCCTCTAATTTGCTCATGTTTTCTTTTCTTTTTCTTTTAGAATATACTGTATTTTTTTTTTTTTTGAGGTGGGAGAGGGGCAGAGGGAGAGGAATAGGAGAGAGAATCTTAAGCAAGCTCTATGCTCAGAATGGAGCCCCATGTGGAGCTCAATCCCACGACCTCGGGATCATGACTTGACCTGAAGTCAAGAGTTGGATGCTCAAGTGACTCAGCAACCCAGGGGCCCACTCATGTTTCTTTTTCAGCCACCCATCACTTTGTACAACTTTAAAATTTTCATAAAGATTTTCTGAATGCTGTTTTTATTAAGCTTTCAATTTTAACTATCCACATTTTACTTTTTTTGGTCTCTCTCCTTTTTTTTTTTTTTCTCATAGCACCCTTGCTTTGTTTTATGGATGGACTTAGAGATAGTGTAGATTTTTTATTTTCTATGCATGTTTTTTTCTTTCTTTCTTTCTTTCTTTCTTTCTTTCTTTCTTCTTTCTTTCTTTCTTTCTTTCTCTTTCTTTTACTCTTTCTTTCTTTCTTTCTCTCTGCATAATTTTTGGAATGTCTCCCATGGATTTTTCCAAAAGTCAAGTGAAATTTCACAGTTCATTTTGATAAGAGGACACCAATGATCTGATTGGAGGCTCTAGGGTGGGTAGTGGACTTCACTACTCATCAGGTTATGGAGGAGGTAAGTCACTTTCTTCCTTGTAAGACATTCAGATGTCAATGCATAGGGGTTTTGAGTTTGGGGACATTTAATTTTTGCAGAGATGAATATTTCAATTTCCTACATAATGGTAGTCATGAGGGAAGGATTGATATTTGGATACTGGCATTCCTGAAAAAGATTGAGGGAAAGCTGCTGTCTGTACATTCAGTCTGTACATTTCCACAGCTCTTTATTTTCATTACAGTGATGATGCTAATCACTGTGAATGTTCCCAAGTACAGAGATTCTCTGGTTCAACTTTCCCACTTTCATAGTGAGAGAAAAGAGTTGGGGTATAAACCAACTGAAATTAAGGTTTGCAACCAACTCATTAACTCACTTATCATTCACTGAGCACCCACTGTTTCTCAGACACTCTTGTAGATGCTGGTAATTCAGCAATAAAGAATGGATACACTGTAATTGAATTCTCTCTATTGCCTATAGTTTACCTTTTTAAAAAGCATTTTGATCAACATTCTATCTACTGTGCTGGTCGTTGTGTAAGGTGTGAGATGAGATCTGACATCTTTTTGAAAATGGTGTATTGAAATTTTTTTTGTTTTATTTTGCTTTTGGATTTTTGAATCTGGCTTTAATTTCAGAATGTGATTCCTTCTTGGGGTGCCTGGCTGGCTCAACTGGTAGAGTATGTGACTCTTGATTTTAGGGTCATGAGTTCAAGTCCCATGCTGGGTGCAGAGATTATCAACAAATAAGCTTAAAAAAAAAGAATGTGATTCCTTCTTGGATAATTCAAGGAACACCTATTTTATTAATTTTAACACAGTCATTTCTTTTCTATATTAATTATGTTACTGTGGAGTTAGCTTTTCAGCTTACTGATACTGCAGGATTCTTTTGCAATGTTAAACTGAGACTTCTTTCTGGACAATGGAGTCTATTTCTTAATCTGTAAAGGGTCATGTTCTTTGTCTGACACAGCTTTTGATTAGAATAAAATAATTTACTCTGTTTGAGAGAGGGTCTGGAAGTGAGACAGTGTATGGGATACATTATCATGAACATTTCCCTAATTCTCAGGACCTAGCACCGACGCTCACAGTGAAAGTCCTGGCAGACTCACTTCAGAGAGTGGGTTTCACTCCTTCAGCTGGCTCCTTGTTCTCAAGTCTGCCACTCTGAGAATGGGAAGAATTACATTTAATTAATTTTATTTTGACGACATCTCATGTTGGTCAGCCTTCATTTCCTCCGTTCCTGGTTCCCATGAAACATCCTTAAACTTTTGAAAACCAGTGTCAAAGTACACAGATACTCTTTTATAGTATAACAATTGGAATAGAAGTTAGTTTTTTTTCTTTTTTTGTTTTAACGTATAAAAACAATTTTCTCTTAAAGGCATAGAGGCAGATACCCCAAGAAAAAACAACTTAGTTGGTCACTGTTGCATTGTTATTACAGAAACAGTAGGGAGTTCTGAGTGGTATAAATAAATACATACAAGGGTAATCTGGTACTTCGAAAAGACTGGAATGCAAATGTATGCAACCTTTCTAAGAAAAGTATGGAGTTTCCTAATGTTGTAGAATCAAGTACAGAAAAGCTTGAGCAGAATTTGCAAATTATAATACTGATCTAAAATGTGATAATAGTATTTGTCATTCACATTAGGTGTTCCCTTTGTGTCATAAAAATCTGAAGTACAAAGTAAAGACTCAAACAAGAATGTTTGTTTGAGTCTCCTTAAAATGGTTTGTAAAACATTTATATATGCACTGAAGAAGTCGGTTAAGTAGCTGGAGTGTAATATTCTTTCAAAGCCCACAGTAGATGCAACAATCTTCATCTTACAAAAGCAAATTCCACTCAAAATCTAGTATAGAGAGAAGTGGTTTTCCAATCAAATCATGTTTAAGATACAGTGGAAGGTTTAACAACTCAAGGCAGCATTTGAATCTATCTTTATAGATAGATTTATTTTTCACAATGGACATTACCATGGTAAATGCATTTACAATGAACTAATTTTATGATATTATACATATAAATTTTTAGTCACCAGGCATGCTTACTTTTCAGTGATTGCATAATAGAAAACAAACAGAACAAAAAGGCAGTGTGGTTTCCATATAACAATTATATTTCTCATTGTAAACTTATAAATGAGTATTTTATTTTTACATGTCCATGTCTAAATCAGTGCCTGGCATAGAGTAGGTGTTCAATATATATTTGCTTATTTCAATTTTTGCCTTTGTTTCATTTTTTTTACTTCTTTTTGTGTAGAATGCTTTAATTCTTTAGCTGAAGCTAGGAGTCTCAAGTATCTATGTAAAGACACACTGACATGACTCATTTTCTCAGCTGCAAAATAAAGTGCCTCATTTTAGTCCAGTACTGAGTTCAAATTAAATGCCATCTTCAGGGAGATATTGTTTGGTTGCCAGTAATCATTTCCTAGGTGACACTACGCAGTTTCCTGGTGACCAGGGCATGTCTGCACAGGAAGCAGAGGGAATCTGGTTTAAAGGCTTTATATGAATTTTCCTCTGTAAGAAGTTTGTTATTCTTGAACAAACAGAAGACTCATATCAATGTACTTAATTATATAAATGAGAATTAAAAAAAATAGAGTATCCTTGCAACTTCTTAAAAGTCATGAGAGATTGAAGGTTTTAAACCAAAAATGTGAAATTGAACTTTTGGCTAACATGGAATAAAATATGAACATAATTTGCCCTCTCTTCCATTCTGAAACCACACAAAAATGGACAAACTACATGATACAATGGTTTCCAGAAACTGAACATCAGACAATGAAGGACAGTGATTTTCTAGGCAATGGAACCAAATCAATGAAGCCCTATGATTGTACTAGCTTACTCCCTTGAGTTGCCAGGCAACAGGAACAGGGAAAGTGTAACCTGGCTAAGGCCAGAAGACTCCCGGAGTTGAGCAAATGAAGACAGAGTTCACAAGAGAAGGTTTAAGATAGCAGAACACTGCCCTTAGAAAGAATTTTAGAGAAATATGGAAAGTCCCCTCACGTATTCAGATGAGTACTGATCAGTCAATGAGTACTGATCAGTATGTGAGAAAGCCACCCAAGGCTGAGAAAGAACTTCCTGGCAGGATTAGAGGGAGCAATGACAAGACGTCCCACAGGGCTTAGGACAGGGTGGGCCTGTTCTCTCCTGGAAGATTGAAAATCTCAAGATTCACAGACCAACGGGTAGCATGCTCAGAAAAATTTTGTCTCAGTAGTAGTGAATAATTACCTCTAGAGCCACTCGTGCTCTGTTTCTGACTAATAAACCTTAGAAGTAGGACTCAAAGGTTTAAACTCTTTCCAGCAAACTTAATTTTGCCCCCAAAGAAATATCAAGAATATTTATAGAAATACGAAAGTGCTCAACACACAACACAGTAAGATTGATTTGTGACATCCACTCAAAAATTAGCAAAAATGAAAAGAAACAGGAAAATATGAACCATAATGAGGACAAAGACTGACCCTTAATTGAGAGAGATGTCAGAATTAGCAAAAACTGACATTAAAACATTATAACTGCATTCCATGTCCTCTAAAATTTAAGGATACATAGGAAAAATATAAAGAACAAACAAACTGGGGGGGGGGGAGGTGTGGCTCAGTCGGTTAAACGTCCGACTTCTTCGGCTCGGGTAATGATCTCTTGGTTCTTGAGTTCGAGTCCCGCTTCCAGCTCTGTGCTGACAGCTCAGAGCCTGGAGCCTGCTTCACATTTGGTGTCTCCTTCTCTCTCTACCCCTCCCCCTCTCATGCTCTATGTCTTTCTTTCTCTCTCTGTCTCTCTGTCTCAAAAATAAATAAACATTAAAAAAAAAGAAAAATCAAATTTCTGGAAATGAAAGCAACACAGTGCAAGCTGGAAAACATACGGCATCAATAGCACATTAGCTGTTGCAGAAGAAAAGGTTAGTATTGGGGATATAACAATAGAAATGATCCAAACTGAAACAGGGAAAACAAAATAAGAACAAAACAAATAGAATAAAATGAACACAGTGCCCACAAGCTGCGGGACCACTTTAAGCGGCCCTATCAAATGTGCATTTAGAGTCCTTGGAGCAAGATTGAAGGAGACAAGACAGTGAAGGGACAGGAAACAAAATATTTGAGGAAGTCATAACCAAAACCTCCCCAAATTTGACCACAAGTATATACGTATAGATGCAAAAGTCTCCATGAACCCCAATTCCAAGAAATATGATGGGAACTACATCAAGGTAAATCGTAATAAAATTGCACATATCAGGAATAAAGACAGAATCTCTAAGAAGTCATAGATAAATTATGTACAGAGGAACAAAGACAAAGATGACAGATTTCTTGTTGAAAACAATGCAACTACAGTATATGTCAATATAAATACTTGTATACACATATTCATAGAAGTGTTTGTTTTTTTTTTTTGTTTGTTTGTTTTTTGTTTTTTTTTTACCATATTGCCAAACTGGAAATAACCCCTGCGTTCAAAAGAAGTTGAGGGTAGACAGGACAAAGCCATTCAGAGTCCTAAGAAAACTTCTTAAGGTGATGGATATTTCACTATCTTGATCGTAGCAATGGTTTCATAGGTATACACATTTGTAAAAACCTATCAAATTTTATAGTTTAAATATGTGAAGTTCATTGCATGTCAACTATAATGTGATAAAGCTGTTACAAGGGAGATGATTGAATTTAATGGTGGAAAAAATCACCTCAAAGCATTTTCCAAAAGATATCCATATACAACCAATGAAATGTCAATGGAAATTAATCCAAAAATTGGTAAATATAATTATAGTTAAGAAAACTGGAGATTTTTTAATTTTTAAAACACGTAAAAACATAGATTTATGGAATGATATAATATCATAGCTGACAACCATCTTAGAGAGTATCTTGTTTGAAATCTCCAACTCTTGAGTCATGGATTATAGGGTTTAAGAAAACTGGAAGGGGCCATGTAGGACAGCATGTCTGCACTTACTGTGATGTAGTTACAGAACTGAAGTCCACAGAAGCTTAATGATTTGTGAGAAAATGTCTCCTGACTCACAGTCTAGAGCTGTTTCCATTTTTATCATATTTCTCATTTGATTTGTATATCATTTTTTCTGCATCTTAATTATGTTTCTTTCAGAACATAATAGTATACTTTGGCATTGACTTTGCCTCAATTAATGAAAATTGTTGAATTACCATCTTTTGTCAGCTGGTGAAACTTAAATGCCCTTGTTTGGAGACACATCATAATGTCAGCAAATTTACAAAATTTTATCACTATTTTCATATGACCTTGAGTCTCACATTCCTAATGAAAAGTCTTTGGGGAGTTCTTCTATCTTAAACTTTTTGAGCAGCCACAATTCTTGGTTGAGCCATTCTTATCTGGTCCTATGACTTAACCTCTTGACTTCTTAAAAACCTCAAATCTCTGTTTCCGAATTCTCTTTACTTTAATTTATAAGCTGTGAGACAAATTTCACTAAAGCTTTAATTGTGCCAATCTATTGCTCAAAACCTGGCAGGGAGCCATTGTTTCTTATTTTAAATGTTACATTTTTACTTGATGTTAAAGAATTTTCATATTTGGACTCAAATTACCTTTATGGCCTTCTTTTTTCCTACTCTCCTTCATGTACTCATTTAGATGCTTGTGTATCCCTGAAGGAAAGCAACAGACATTTATTTCAAGTATTTAGAATACCCCTCATCTTGACATACATTTGATGAGATCTCACGAGCCTTGACATTCCAGATTAAATATCACTATCCATCATCTCTAACATGTGTCGCCTGTTCATACAAACCACAAGTGATCTCTCCTTTTCTTGGATTTAATTATACTTCTTGCCTTAGAATATGCATTTAATTTTGACTAAAATATCTACATCTGCCAACATATAAATAGAAATAACAATTTAAACACAAGTTCCTGAATGTTCAGCTAGGGATAGTGAATGTTGCATGTGATTGTAACACCGGAAGTTATCCTAAAAGGGTGCAGCCTTCATTACTGCTGAGTTCCAAACCCATAAATTGTTCCCCGGCTTCCAAAAACCCATATAGTTTATGTAATTTCTCTCGTTTTCCCTTGTTCTGCTATAGAATGTAAAATAGAAAAAAGTGCATTTCTGGTGCCAGCAGACAGCAGTGGCAGTTAATTTGCAGAACTCAAGGGGAGTTGAGATTCCTCATCTTCCAGCATTTGTATGAAACTGTATGATAATCAACAGGCAAGACAATACTATGTGTATATTTCTTCGATGCAAACTCAGTAATAAAGGCAGAAACTTGAGGAAGTGCAGATAGGTATTGGAAATGTTCAATTTTTCTTATCTTTGCACACTGTGAGATACACAAAGGTGTCAGAATTAGTTTCCCAAAGAGGATGATCCCGATGGTCCAAAGTGGCAGCAAGTATGTTATTCATAACCTGAATAAAAGTGTAAGAAGACTTTTCCTCACTAGAAGAGATTATAGGCAGACAGAATGTGTTTCATTTGGGTGTGAAATAGCTCAAATTAATTGGCCCTCTGCTCTAGACAATGATTTTTTTTTTCCTCTCTGAGTCACAAGGGCTCAAGGGGAGACACGCAGCAGTGGGCACTGGTCTTGCTTTGATTCCAGGCCTCGTCTCTTTTATCTACCTACCTCTCACCTTAAGGAAAGTATTCTTCATGTGGTCCTGATGTTTGCCCATGATTGCACACTGTCATTTAAGCCAAAGACCAGATAGAGCATATACATTTATTGGTCCATGTCCCCTGTGTGCTTTGTACCTCATGTTGAGGGGTTGGTGGAGAACAGGTTGGAGAAAACTAACACCTTAAGCTTATTCCTCAAAATAATTATAGCACCTTAAATTTCTCTATTTCTGTAAGTTTGTGAATCTTTTTTTACATAAATAATCTTGCTTGATCGTCCGTCATGACAATGTTCAATATAAATACATGGATTATTTTTATCCCCATTTGGTAAATGTTCTGAGTTAGGACTTGTGATTAGTGTTGAGAATACAGTGGTGAGAAGAATAGATATGGTCCCTGACCTCATGTACTTTATAGTCCCACACAAGAACTAAAATTGCATACCTACAAACTGTGGTAAATTGTGTGAACAAAGGAATAAGTTTCCAGAAAAGAGAATAAGAAAAGTGAATAATTTATTTTGATGAGTCATGGAGACCCTCTCTGAGAAGGTGATAATGAACCTGAGATATGAAGGATAAGAAGGCCCCAGTGATAAGAAAAAGTTTCCAGATCTAGCCAGTAAGTTTAAGGATGTTTCAAAGTCATGCATCTAGTTAGATAGCAGAGCTGAAATCTAGGAAAAAAAAATCTGAAAATGATAATTAACATTTGTGCAGCTCTTTTCAAAGTGCTTTCATGTGTATAATCTCATTTAACAATCACACTGTGAGGTGCAAAACTTGGAAAATGATTGATAGCTAGAAAATTTGCCACCCTCCTTTTGACTTAGATTCTATTATTAATTGTGAAAGAAAAAAATCTGAGATTAGGTTAAAGGAGTCCTGAGTGGCACATGAATTGTTTGTAGGTAAGATATTCAATAAGGCATTTCCCATTTGAACAATGTTGAGAATGAAAGCATCATCCAAATAGTCAGAAGAATATGATTAGAGACTAATCATTTACCTTCATTGCACCTTCACTATGTTTAGAACTTTTTATGAGAAATTTTAAGAAGAAAAATGACTGCATGGAGAAATAAGCTTAGAAACATTCTAATTATCTTTCTCTCTCTTTCTTTTCTGGTGCTTTGGGGGCCAGGGGCTTCAGTGCAGACACGGCCAAGACCAAGAACCACACCATGCACAACCAGTCGTGAAAATGGCACAGAAACAGCATGAAGAAGCCCAGTCACAAAGATATGAATCTCTTAGGAGAGTACCCCAATATCCTGAGGAACATGCACTTTGCCAAGAAGCACGACAAAAAGGGCCTGAAGAAGATGCAGGCCAACAATGCCAACACCATGAGTACACGTGCTAGGCTATCAAAACCCTTGTTGAGCCCAAGGAGGTCAAGTCCACATCCCAAAGGGTGGCAGCCGCAAGCTCAATCAACTTGACCACATTTCTCACCTCAAGCTTTGGAAACATGATCGTACCTACATTGCTAAGAGTCTCAGGCTCTGGTGAACAGAGTCCAAGGCCCAGACACTTGCTATGGCTCAGACTCCCAAAGCTGACCAGGCTCCTATGAAGGCTCCAGTGTAGAGGCTTCTGTCTGCTGATGTGAAGGTCTCTGTCTGCATGGGGCCAGTGTCCTCTTGTTCCATTTGTACAAATAAACTTGCGGCAGGATATATATATATATCCTATATATATATATATAGTTCTAAAAATATTTCAGTTGTAATTTTGTATATACACATGCATATTTAAATATTTCTAGGCAATGTATATGTGTGTATATGTATATAAGTGTGTACTTATACATTTTTAAATCACTCTATGCATTGAATACTATATATGTGCAGATTATAGAAATATATAGAATTGATTCCACTTATTTTTTTTTAAATTTTTAATGCTTATTTATTCTTGAGAGAAAGAGAGAGAGAGAGAGAGGAAGACACAGAATCCGAATCAGGCTCCAGGCTCTGAGCTGTCAGCACAGAGCCTGACGCAGGGCTTGAACTCACGAATTGTGAGATCATGACCTGAGCCGAAGTGGGATGCTCAACCGACTGAGCCACCCAGGAGTCCCGATTCCACTTATTTTAAAATGTATACGTAATTAACTGATTATAAATATGTTTTTGTTCATATATTCTGTACCAAATTTCTATCTATTAAAAATAATAGTACTGGGGTGCCTGGGTGGCTCAGTTGGTGGTCTGACTCTTGATTTTGGCTTAGGTTATTATCTCACAGTTCCTGGGTGTGAGCTCCCCATTAGACTCTGCACAGACAGTGCAGAGCCTGCTTGGGATCCTCTCTCTCCCTCTCTCTCTGCCCCTCCCACCTGTGCTCTCTCTTGCTCAAAACAAATAAATAAACTTTAAAAAATAAATAAGAATGGCAATACATATTAGTTAATCTAAAATGTCGCTAATTGAATTAACAAACCTTGGGGTGCCTAGGCAGCTGTCAGTTGAGCATCAACTCTTGGTTTCAGCTCAAGTCATGATCTCATGGTTCATGGGGTCAAGCCCCATGTCAGGCTCTGCACTGACAGCACATGGAGCCTGCTTGGGATTCTCTGTCTCCTTCTCACTTTGCCTCTCCCCTGGACTCTCTCTCCCTCTCTGTCTCTCTCAAAATAAATACATAAACATTTAAAAAAAATAATCAATTAACAAATTTTAATAAAAAATTATGACTAAAGAAAACACCATTAAAATATTATTATGCTGGAATAACTGGACATCCATTTGCAAAAACTGAATCTAGATGTAGACTTTGTACTCTTCACAAAAGTAAGTCAAAACGGATCAGAGATCTCAATATAAAATGCAAAACTCTAAAGAACTTAGATGATACCATGGAACAAAACCTAGATAGCCTTGAATATAGTGATGCCTTTATAGATACAATATCAAAGACATAATCTGAGAAAGAAATAATTGATAGCTGGACTTCATTAAAAAAATGAAATTAATAAAAATTCCTACTTTTGAAGGACAATGTCAAGAAAATGAGAAGACAAATTTCAAACTCGGAGGAAATATTTACAAAAGATATACCCAATAGAGGACTATTATCCAAAATATACAAAGAACACTTAAAATCAATAAGACAATAAACAACCAGAATAAAAATGGACCAAAGACCGTAAGACATATCTCATCAAAGAAGATATACAGAAGGAAAATAAGCTTATGAAAAGATGTCCTAGGGAAATGCAAATTAAAACAATGAAATACCATTATACATCCATTAGATTGGCCAAATTCTGAACCATTGACAATGGCAAATGCTGACAAAGATGTGGAGCAACAGGAACTCTCATTCATTACTAATAGGAATAAAAAAATGATACAACTCCTTGGGAGTTTGGAAATTTTCTACAAAAGTAAACATACTCTTACTATATGATCCAGAAATCAGGATCTTTGGTATTTTCCCAAATGAGTTAAACACTAATGTTCACACAAAAATCTGCACACATCTGTTTATAGCAGTTTTATTCTTAATGCCAAACCATGGAAGCAACCAAAATGCCCTTCAGTAGGTCAACGGATAAATAGACCGTGGTACATCCAGATAATGCATTAAAAAGATATGAGCTATCAAACCATGCAAAGATAAGGAGGAAACCTAAATGCCTATTGCTAATTGAAAGAAACCAAGTCTGAAAAGGCTACATACTGTATGATTCTAACTATATGGCATTCTGATAAAGGCAAAACTATGAAGACAAATAAATATCATTCCTAGGGCTTGTGGTGGTGAAGTGAATAAGTAGGGCACAGCAGATTTATAAGTCAGTGAAAATACTCTATATATTATTAAAATGATCGGTGTATGTCATCATCCATTTGTCTAGACCCATAGAATGTACAACAGCAAAAATGAACCCCAAGGTGAATTAAGGATGCTGGGTGATTGTGATAAGTTTATGCTCAAATGTAGAAGTATGCACACCTATCCATCATATTGCATATATTTCTCACATATCATCCTAATAATCTCCTTTTCTGCACCCTGGAGATTTTCTGGTCTTTTCTCCACTCAGGAAGTAGAGTGGTCTTTTAAAACATATTGTGGGGTGCCTTTGTGGCTCAATTGGTTAAGCATCCGACTCTTGGTTTCGGCTCAGGTCATCATCTCACGGTTTGTGAGTTCGAGCCCAAGCCTGCTTGGGATTCTCCGTCTCCCTCTCTCTCTGCCCCTCCCCCACTCACGTTGTCTATGTCTCTCTCAAAATAAATAAATAAACTTAAAAAAAACCATATTGAACACATGGATAAACTGAGTTTAAAGAATACCTGCACGCAGATTGTAGAAATGTTAAGTATGATTGGTTACTTTGAATTGTCCCTGTAATATATAATTACAAAGCTCAAAATACTGCACTGCAGCCCATCTCACTCAGAGCAAAAGCTACAGTGTTCAGGGGCCCACAACATCATGTGTTTCGTACCCTTATTTCATCTCCCACTTTCTGTGTGTAAACTACACTACAGCCACAGTGGCAACTTGCCATTCATGGAACACACTAAAAATTCTCCTATCTCAGGGTCTTTATATTTGTTCCCTCTGCCTGGCTTGCACCTCATTCTCTTCAGAATTGTAGTCAAATGCCATCTTTCCAGAGATTTTCTTCACACTCTAAAAATTACACTCACACTCCCCCAGTCTTCCCTATTTTCTCTTTTTTATTCTGTTTTATTATACTCAGTGATGTTTATCACCATCTGACAAATAATTTTATTATTATTACTGTGATTATTATCTTCACTTCTACTGTAATATAAATACATGAAGGCAGGCCTTTGTGTGTGTGTGTGTGTGTGTGTGTGTGTGTGCGCGCACGCGCACGCATGCTATCATCCGAGTCTAGGGGAAAGTGAGTGCTCAATAAATATTTGTTGAATGGCCAAAGGAACGAAAGTATTACAAAAATGTGTTTTAAAGAGAAATACTGTTAATTTTTTGTCATAGTTGATACCTTTTTATATAAATTGTTTTTTTTATGTAGAACTGAGAACATGGTAGCAGTTATTCCAGTACTTTCCCCTTGGGTAACGGTGATGTAGTCAGCATTTGTAGCGTAGAAGCAAATAGTGAAGTAAAGAAGAGGTCTTCTTTTTGGTAATTCAACTTAATGGTGTTGAGTTTTAGCAGTGTATGTAATGATTAATAGAGAGGTACTCATACTATGCCTTTTTGTACATGAAAATAAAATATAGCTTATTCCAGTTAAAGAGAAGAAAAAGACATGGCAGACAATATTTCAAACGATATAAAAGAAGCATAAGATACCAGCTTAGAGCAAGAAGGAAACACTCATTTGGTCAGGATGGAGATCTTTATTTAAACATCCATCTCCTATAACAAGGAGAGTCAAACACTAGTAAACACAATGCGGAGAGCAGCCTATTTTCAGAGAAGTACACACATCCATTTACTTTTCAATTCCCCAATAAGGGAGGGAAGATCAGACTATTAGATCACGGGTAAAGGCCCTGCGATGTCACCTACAACTCATTAGCAGAAGAGGAAGCTGACAACCTAGGGAGAGGAGAAAGACACAGGGCGGACTAGCAGAGGAGCAAGGCTTAGCTTACTGCTTGCTCCAGGTTATCAATCCAAGCCATACCACAGAGCCCTCATTCTCATCATAATGCAGAATAAAATTACAGATCAATCGAAACAAATTTGACAAGTGATAAATAAGTATGAGCAAGGGCATAGCAGTTTGTATCAGGCAACAAGCAGATAAACACAATGAATCACAACAAACAGAATAACAAGAGCGGCTTAGAAGGAATGGTGATAAATTTGCATATTGAGAAGTGCCAAAAGTATTCTTTTTGGGCAAGTATCTATTGATACTAATCATTTGACATCAAAAGGTATCAATTTTTTGCAGTTTCAGATGGCCCCCGGAGCTGTCGCTATATTTGGATAGGTCTATTTGCTAAAAAGCTTATAGCCAACTTCATAGGTTTGTTTGTTTTTTGTTTGTTACTTTTATGTTTCACAAGTTTCCCAAAACCATCCTGGCCATCATAGTCTTATTTTTATTTATGTGTAAAGTTTGTTTATAATAACTGCATAAATATTTATGCTAGAATTCACATTTATAACAATGACTCCAATGTAATTGGAGACAAAATTAAGAATCACAACAATGTAAAGTGCACTTTTCAACAGAACTTTTAACAGTAAATCTTGGAAGATTTACATGGGATATTTACCTTGACTGTAACAGAAAGTTTGTGGCTAGATGATCCTGTAGGGCTAATCATTTCTTAAAAATATGCACTAGAGAACCAGATCTCTGTTTCTTCACCTGCTGGTTGTCTGACCCCAGAATAGTTACCTAGTTAATTTCTCAGCAAATCAATTTCTGTATAAGTTAAATGGGGATTATGATACCATCTACCTCAAGGGGGTGCTGTGAGGACTTACTGACTTAATATATAGCAAGTGCTTAGAATGATGTCAGGCACATGGTAACTGTAGTTACTAGTATTACTGTTACTACTTCTCTACCATTGTTATTGTCAGAGTTCCGAGATTCACAGTATTGGGGAATATGATACTTAAAAAAAATATTATTTATTTTTTTTAATTTACATCCAAATTAGTTAGCATATAGTGCAACAGTGATGTCAGGAGTAGATTCCTTAGGGCCCCTTACCCATTTAGCCCATCCCCCTCCCACAACCCCTCCAGTAACCCTCAGTTCATTCTCCTTATTTATGAGTCTCTTCTGTTTTGTCCCCCTCCCTGTTTTTATATTATTTTTGTTTCCCTTCCCTTATGTTCATCTGTTTTGTCTCTTAAAGTCCTCATATGAGTGAAGGCATATGATTTTTGTCTTTCTCTGACTGACTAATTTCACTTAGCATAATACCCTCCAGTTCCATCCATGTAGTTGCAAATGGCAAGATTTCATTCTTTTTGATTGCCGAGTAATGTTCCATTGTATATATATACCACATATTCTTTATCCATTCATCCATTGATGGACATTTGGGCTCTTTCCATACTTTGGCTATTGTTGATAGTGCTGCTATAAACTTGGGGGTGCATGTGTCCCTTTGAAACAGCACACCTGTATCCCATGGATAAATGCCTAGTAGTGCAATTGCTGGGTTGTAGGATAGTTCTATTTTTAGTTTTTTGAGGAACCTCCATACTGTTTTTTAGTGGCTGCACTAGATTGCATTCCCAGGGAATATGATACTTTTATTGAAAAGTTTTGTCACCCCAGTTTGGTTTACTTCTACACCTAGACTCTCTTATATCAAGAAGGGGAGCCAGAAAAAAGGGAGAAGATAGTAAGGATATAAAGAGAAGATAAAAGAGACAACAAAGAGCAAGAGAGAGGAGGTAGAATAACTGCAAGAAGAATCCAGGCAAGAATTGTGAGGGGAGGAGGGACGCCTGGGTGGCTCAGTCGGTTAAGCATCGACTTTGGTTCAGGTCATGATCTTATGGTTCAAGAGTTCAAGCCCTGCATCGGCGTCTGTGCTGACAGCTCAGTGCCTGGAGCCTGCTTCGGATTCTGTGTCTCCCTCTCTCTCTTTCCCTTCCCACTTGCACTCTCATTCTCTCTCTCTGTCTCTCTCAAGAATAAATAAACATTAAAAAATTTAAAAAAAAGAAGCACGGAGGAGACAAGAAGGTGAAAAACACAGGTTGGTGAGTAGCCTTATCTGTCTGACTAAAGTAACAGAAGGGTTGACTCTTCGGAGTCCTAGAGAGTGGAAACTCCAAAGCAGGCTCTCTGGTTTAGCATGAGTAAGATCCATATGGGCTCACATTTGTACCTTTAAACAATGGGCTGCAAAGTCCTCCAACTTTCATTCCCTGGAGCGAGTAACACTAAATTGTCACTTCCTAGGATTGAAATTCAGGCTACAAGTATTTCCTTTCTAATGTCTCATGTGAACAATAGACTAGACCATGAGGTACATATAAGCACTACCAATGGATTCAACTGCATGTTTAACTATTCTCCAAACTGCCATGCTAAATGAATTTTGCTTCCTTGGAAGCTTTATCAAGATTGGCAAAATCATGTGGTATATGGGAGGAAAACAATTAATAGCTTGGGTTAATAGCTGGAGCCATAATGTCAAGAGTGAATTGCAAAATGAATCCAGATATTAGCTGGAGGAATATCTGAAGCATCATGTAATTTTTAAAGACTAGCATTTAACCTGAGATATAAACATGTAACATTGTAAAATACTGGGAAACATTACACACCTTGGAAAGAGTGAAAGCAGAAAATCGAGTTTATTTGTAAACATGTTGATTCATACAGATGAGCTACTGAAAATAATTACCTAGAAATCTAGAAAATAACAGGCATGTGAGAAGCTGACATTTTGAGATAGACATACATATGAAAAGACTGACATCTATTGCTAATTAGAAATATCTGTAAGTGAATTGAATTTGATTTCCACAAAATTTTGGAGGCAAATATGATGAAGAACTACAGACGTAAATACCATGTTAAATTCAGAACAAGTTTTATTTTTTTACTCTTTTATTTTTATTTTATTTTTATTTTGTACAGCTGAGAGTAGGAAGCAAAATTGTAGTTCACTCTTAATTATAGAGTTGCAGAAGCAATGCTGTAATTAGAGCTGTGAAAATTGTCTGGCGACAGATTTTCTTTGTAGTTCGAAGGAGTGAAAAATCCTATTGATAGTATTTGATATTAGTTTCATCAAAGTGCACTGAACGGATACACTTAACTTCTTAATTCTTCTCCGATACTTTGAATGTGTCAGCTGCTAATGGTTATCATTTTAGTCTGTGGTAGCCACTTTTAAATATTCAGGCTTGCATTTATGAAAGGTTTAGCACTTTTCTCTTATATCTAGAATTTCACATTTAGATTAGAGAAGTGAACAGGCTATGAATACCAACTGATCCCTAGAGTCAAAGCTTTTACTCTCTAATTTTTATATCACATCAAAGTTAGTTAGTGCTTGTAGTAGACATTAAATGGTTTGTAACTAGTTGTCATCTGACCCAGTTTCTTGATTTCAGTAGAGTTTACCCACACAATGCATGACAGATAGTTACTCTGCGATCTAAAAATCTTCAACGATGTTCATATTACCCTGTTTCAGCGTTATTTTTCATATAACGGTTGATACTCTTATCTATTATAATGTTCAGTGAGTCGACTAAGTGAAACTCTAGAAATAAAAACATGAAGTTAATTTTGATTTAAACATTTTGTTTTTAAAACTAACTTTGTTGCTTTGGTCCTCGTAGTTTTATTAATTTAAGCTTAAATATGCGGAGATATATTTTTTCGATATCTTCTCAGCTTATGACGAGATGAGAAGGGTGTTAATTTGGTTCCAGTCACTCACTATAGTTCCTGAAAATGAATTGCGTTTTCACTTTCTATCCAATGTTGTATAAGAAACAACAAAGAATCAATGAAGGAATATTTGTTTCATAGTAAATAAAATTAACTTGTGCTCTATTAGAAAGGATACATAACCACAAATTTTGTCTAATTGGTCTTATCATCCTAGTCAAATAAATATATACGTATTTTTTTTAAACAGAACATCCTTGGGGCGCCTGGGTGGCGCAGTCGGTTAAGGGTCCGACTTCAGCCAGGTCACGATCTCACGGTCCGTGAGTTCCAGCCCCGTGTCAGGCTCTAGGCTGATGGCTCGGAGCCTGTTTCCGATTCTGTGTCTCCCTCTCTCTCTGCCCCTCCCCCGTTCATGCTCTGTCTCTCTCTGTCCCAAAAATAAATAAAAAACGTTGAAAAAAAAATAAAAAAAAAATAAATAAAATAAACAGAACATCCTTGTCTTCTATAGAAAAAGGCAAACCAAAAAAAAAAAAAACAAAACAAAAACTTATAAAGTTTTCCTTTCAAAGCATACTTGTTAGAAAATTATTATGAGGGCACAGATACAAGTAATGCCACTTTAAACTTTTCTAATAAAAATATATCCCAAGTTATATTTGATAGTATTCATTTATTTAATTTATATAAATATGGGCATGGAGACGTCTGTGGTATATGGAACATTATTTTTCTTTCTCTGTGTGATGGCTTTACAGGGATTTTTTTAACCATGTTGAAATTCATCAAACTTATAATTATATTTTGTGAATGTTTGTACATATGTGCAGCCTTTAGTAAATAATTTAGTTTAAAATCTCAGTAGTGTTCTCTGCGTCTACACATTTCTACGTGATTTTAGTCACACCCCCAGTTGTTTTCTAGAAACAGTTCTTTTTATTTCTTTTTATTTTTTGATGTTTATTATTGAGAGACAGAGAGACACAGAGCATGAGCGGAAGGGGCAGAAAGAGGGGAGGAGACACAGAATCTGAAGCAGGATCCAGGCTCTGAGCTGTCAGCCCAGAGCCCGACGCGCGGCTCAAACTCACAAACTGTGAGATCATGACCTGAGCAGAAGTCAGACGCTTAACCGACAGAGTCACCCAGGCACCCCTCTAGAAGTAGTGCTTAAGCCTATTTTATTTCTTTGCTTATTTTGTGCCATTGCCTCTCTTTCTCTGCCTGCTAAAGGGCAGCTACCTTGAAACCCTCTGAAACCATAAGATTGACTAGAAAGGGCAAGCTTTACCTATGTTTTGTCACAAAACCAAGGGCCTTTCTTTTGCTGTTTCTTCAAGGGCTTTTATTGCTCAAAGACCCCTATACTCTACCCCCTTTATTGGTCCTTCTCTGGGGCCTTTATTGTTCAACATCTTTTCAGTTTTACTTTTTTGCTGTTTGGGCTGCAGGAACCATTGGCGTTTCCAAAACTGGGAAGAGCTTAAGATCTGGGTTCTCCATATTGTCCTCCTTTGTTTCCAGAAGAGCTAGTCTGTTCCCTACCTCATTGCTTTTGGAAATATCTTGTTGGAAGAATCAAGAATAAGTTAAATGTTGACTCTTTTTCAATGTCGTCTAGGATTATACACTAAGTAGGGAGTTTGTAAACCTTCCACTTTTCTAAGCCTTATCTATTATCTTTCTGCTATTTCTCCAAATGTTTTGCTGTGGTGTAAAATGGATTTTCAGCTTTCCTGTTGACTAAATCTATTTCTTGTTGCCCAGTAACTGACAGTGGAGCCAAAGTCATGACTTTTATTTATTCATTTGTAGCTTTATAGGTTTAACATGGCTTTTAGTCTTAAATTTCTCATGTAAAAGAGGAATCCTTTTTGTTTCCTTTTATTTCTTTCCTAGCACTTACCAATAAAAGTTAAATAGAGCAACATTTTTCTGATATTTTTGCATAGTTGTTTGAAGAATGATATATAGTACTTATTCAGAGATTTTATTTTATTTTTTTTTTGCCTCAAGTCTTAATGATAAATATCCTACCAGTTGTCATTTTTAGACAGTGGTGATTAAGATCTTGGCATTTGCTCTTAAAATTTTTAATTGTAAAAATATTCTTTATTTTTGTCTTCTATGCTTAACAAAATTAGTCACACATATTTGTCTTTGTAAAACAAATTAAGAATTTATTTACATTTATCCACTTAAGAGGCAAAGTGTATTTATGCTGTATTAGGAGAAAATCTATATGACATTTTAAGAGAAAATCAAATTAAGTCGATGAAGATGATTTTGCAAAACTTATCCCACAGAGAACCATATCAAGCCTTTTAAAGCAAATGTCAGGATTAGTTGACAAAACAGATGTCACAAAGGTGATTTACTATTTTTTCTCTTCTGTTATTACAAATACACTGCCTACAATTACTAGGTAAATTAAGCAGACAAGTGAAATCAAATAATTGAGAAGTCAAGATGGTTACTCTGTAATGTTACTTTAGAAATATTTGAAAATCAATTTCAAGTGCCTATGTTTTGTGAAAATAAAAAGAATTTAAATTAAAACTTATGAAGCGACTCACAAGTTTAATGAGCTTAATGCAGAGTTCCTGAATTCAACCGTTGTTGGGGTCTCTTGGTATTAACAACATGCCTGAGGCATAGGTAAGAAACCGAAACAATGCCAAGAAAAGGGAAAATAAGAGAAAAAGGTAAAAAAAAAAAAAAAAAAAGAGGGAGAGAGGGAGAGAGAGAGAGAGGAAGTAAAAGAGGAAGATTTTGTAAAGAAATTTAATGTGAGCCACCAAATGTTTAAAAAATGTCAGCAATATTTTGGATTGAACATGATTTTTCCAAAATCTACCTTCCTTTGCAACGTTGGTGGTCCCTTAGCAACACTTTCTTCTTCGGTGCCCAGCCAGACCACTGCTTTGCACCTGTGTGCTCATTTCCAAATCTCTCTCTCAAGAAAATACTATACAGAAGTCAAGTGCACTGTGTGTGACCAAGAGCAGATATGAATGCTCCAGGAATATATGCTTTTTGTCTTTTGTCACTAATTTGAATACTTTGAATAAAAGTCTTCTAGTAAAGTAAACTTTCCATCCTGGAAAGGATATTTAAAGAAGCTTAAGGACATTGCTTGGTGACCAGAAAATCAATCATTAAATTATACCACCTTAGCCACAAGGTAGGGGAGAACTCTTTAGGCTAAATATCACATGGGCATCACATATCTCTTAGATATACACATGATCGTCAAAAAAAAAAAAAAACATTTCATGGCAAGTTATAAATGAGGAGAGGCCTCTTTAAAATATAAAGTTATTATATCTACTAAATATATGGAAGGATATTTCTAAAAATTGTATAAGTATAGTTCAAAAAGGCATTAACTAGGTCTAAATAGGAAAGAAGAAAGTATAATATCCCAAACATAAAACCATGGTAATGAAAGAAATTTAAAAAAATGTTTTTTAATTTTTTATTTACTTTTCTTTTTAAAATTTATCATTAAAAATGTTTAATGACTAGATTTCAAGAAAGAGTCACCATTCTTACAGATGCAAGACTGAAAGCAAAGGATTTTCCAACTTGAGAGCAATAGTATTTGTTTTAATAAGGATCTTAAATATGAATAGGCATAATTCAGCAAGACGCTGCCTGCTGTCTTTCCTTGTATTTCTCAGAGAGGATGTGCCTGAAGCCACAGCTAATGAGCAGTCCTACCAGGTGACTTGGAAGGAAGCTCTTGGACTGTGCTTTCCTGTTCTCCAACTATAAAATTTTGGTCATTAAATTGCACAGTCATCAGTTTTTCCCATGAAGATACTAATGACTAGGTGTTTCTGAGAACAAACTAAACAATTTATCACCATTCCTAGAACATAGTACCTATAACCAAACTCATAAACAAGTACGACCCATCAGATGAACAGAAAACAACTTTATTCTCTCTCCATTCGGACGCAATCCAGCCTGACCCAGGGGTGAAATCTAGGAAAGTCTTTTTGGTCATTCTCAGATAATGATACAAACAGACAAACAAACACACAAACAAACAAAAACCCTTCAGGATTTCAAGATACAAAACCACTCTCATTTTCATAATTAAAATGTATGTTCTGCATCATCGTCAAACTTTGGCAGTTTATTTAAAGTCTTCTTCCTTTCTCTGCTCAGACTTGCTTATGACAGGAAGTTGAAATGGAAACAAGGGAATGAGTGTGGGGGGTGGACAAAGAATGCAATAGGCTTCTTCTCTCTTGAGTTGGCCAGCTCCTCCTTCACCTTAACTGTTACTCCTCACTGCCTCATGGCTAAAGTGAAGAAAAGGGCCAGGATATAGAGTACGGAAGGTCTTATTTGCTGTGGTGGGCCGACACACTCTGGGCCCAGCAGGCATTATGGGACAAGCTTCATTCTTTTTTTTTTTTTTGGTTATTTATTCATTTATTTTTAATTTAAATTCAAGTTAGTTAACATACAGTGTAGCCTTGGTTTCAGGAGTAGAACCCAGTGATTCATCTCTTACTTGTGACACCAAGTGCTCATCCCAAAAAGTGCCCTCCTTAATGCCCATCACCCATTGAACCCATCCCCCACCACCCCCCCTCTCCCCTCCTGCAGCCCTCAGTATGTTCTCTGTATTTAAGGGTCTCTTATGGTTTGCCTCCCTCTCTGTTTTTGTATTATTTTTCCTTCACTTCCCCTACATTTATCTGTTGTGTTTCTCAAATTCCACATGTGAATGAAATCACATGATATCGGTCTTGGGACAAGCTTCATTCTTAGCAAGTATCTCACATTCTCTCTCCACCCCACCACCTTCCTCCAGATATTCATATATCTAGTCCACCTGAAACACAAATATTTTATTTCTTCTTGGTCAGAGAATAGTTATTTCCCTTTCATAGTCTTTTATTGTGCTGCTACAGGCCACTTTCTCAAGCTTCTTGCGTTTTTGAATTTTTGCTCAATATTGAGGCAGGTACATATCTATGTGACCCCCTTCCTATTGTCCACTGCAAACTCCTGAAAATATTTATAAAGTGCCCTACATGGCCTCTTTGGAGCCCTGTTCATTACTTTCCTGTGATGAGGAAGTACACTGACCACTCTCTCCACTAAATTCCCTCTCTGGCATTCCACCTCTCTCTTGATCTTTCCAGATTCTTATATAAGCTGGAGCTGGGTGGTTAGCTGTATGTAACACCTTTAGTTGTATACATTTGAATTTGGAGGTGGTGACTGTGTTCTAGTTACCTATTACAGTCTAAGAAAACTTAGTGGCAATGAAGATTTATAATTATTTCTTAGCATTCCGTGACTTTTTGGCTTAGCTGGAGAATTCTTGTTTGGGATCTCTCATGGGTTTGTGTCAAGTAACAGCTCAGACTGGCATTATCACAAAGGCCCACCAGGGAGGAAGCAGCAGCTTCTGGAGCTGTGAGGGACCATATCTGGGAACTGAGTGATATGTGATTGGTTATGGCAATAATAAGGCCTGTTTGGACTTGATTAAGGGGGTAGAGAGATGGATATCATGTTTAGACACAGAAGTGGCAAGGTGACATGGGTAAAAGGAAAATGACATGGGAGATATTATAGCCACATTTGGAAAATACGATCTACCCTAGAGTACTTGCTGCTTATATTCTTGAAGCTTTACTGGAAACAGCAACGTGTTCAGTTTAAGTTCCTGGTACATAAGTGTTCAGAAGATATTATTTACCTGTCCGTCCACACCATCCACACTACCCTATATTTTCTTTCATGTATTTCACTGTATTTCAACCTGATGAGTATATCAAAGGATGGATGTCAAATTGTTCGCAATATTTGAAACAAGTATTCTGGGAAACATCATGCAAGAGAAAATCTTTTGGAATGGAAGAGAAGAGAAATTTATTTTCCTTTCTCCTTAGAGTTTATTTTTTTGAAAATTAACATGCATTTTTTTGGTGCAGGATGTTAAGAATTCTAACATCTCCATAGGTCTGTGTGGTCATGACTACCACAATCAAAATTCAGAACAATTTTATGGCCTCTCTCCAAAAACTGTCTTATCCTATCACGTTGCAGATACATCCTCTCAACCCCGCAATCCTAGCAACCCCTAATTTCTTTTCCTTCATTTTGGTTTTGTCTTTTTCAGGATGTCAAATACATGGAAGAATATGGTATTAAACCTTCTGAAGCAGGCTTTTTTTTTTTTTTTTTTTTTTTATTCAGCAAAATTCCCTTAAGATCTATCCAAGGTGTTGGGTGTATGCAGAGCTCACTGCTTTTATTGCAGAGAAATAGCACAGTTTATCTACTTGCTTGTGAAAGATCTTCGCACTCTTTCTAATTTTTGACAATTGTGAATAGAGCTGTTATGAACATTAATATACAGGTTTTTGTGTAAACATACATTTTTAATCCCTTTGAGTAAATTTCTAGGACTGAGATTGCTAGGTCACGGAGTAAGTATAAATTTAAATTTTTAAGACACTACTGATCTCCTTTCCGGGATGGCTGAATCATTTTGCATTCCCACTGGCAATATAGGAACATTCTCATTGTTCGTAATCCTTACCAGCACTTCCTGTTATCAGCAATATATATATTATATTACATATATATGTAAGAATATACAAATATTATTTTAATGAGTCTATTAGATAACAGTAGTATCTTTCCATGGTTTGAATTTGTAATTCTTGAATACCTAATGGTGACAAATAAAATTTTATGTGTTATTTTACATTCACTTATTCTCTTCAGTCCAGTGTCTATATAAGGCTTTTGTCCATTTTTTAACGAGCTGTTTATTTTTTTAAGGAGTATTTTTTATATATACTACATACACATTCTTCATTAAATATGTGATTGACAAATATCTTCTACCAGTCGGTGACATTCTTTTTATTCTACTAACAGCGTCTTGAGCAGAGAAATTTTTTTTTTGCCTTGTTTAAGTTCTTGCCTAACCCCAAGGGCACAAAGTATCTTCAGTGTATTTTTCTTGAGTTTTACATTTTAAGATTTATAATTAATTTTGAGTTAATTTTTATATAAGGTATCAGGTTGAAGTTCAGGTTCTTTTTTTTTTTTATATTTCTAACTGTTTCAACATCATTTGTTGAGAATATAATTTTTTTTGCCATTGATTTGCCTTTGTATGTAAAAAAAAATCATTGGCCATATTTGTTTAGGTCTGTCTCTGGATTCTTTTCTGCTCTATCCATTCACATGTCTATCCTTTTACCAACTCTGTACTTTTGTATTTACCATAGCTTCACAAAGAGTCTTAAATCTAGATAGCATGATTTGTACATCTTTGATTTTCCCTTATTAAAATTGTTTAGGTCAATCTACTTCTTGTTCTAGTTCGTTTGCCTTTCCATATAAATTTTCAAGTGACTTTGTCTATAGGTACCAAAATGCTGCTGGGAGAAAAATAATGGTGAAAAATCCATAGATCAGTTGAAGGAGAATTGACAGTGTTAGCATGCTAAGTTATCTGATCAGTTTCTAACTGTATAATGTAACCTTGCTTAACTCACTGAATTTTAAGAGTTTTTGTTTTGTTTTTAGCTATGTTTAAAGCAAATAAGAGAATTTGAGGAATTGGTTAGTTTTCAGTTCAATAGAAATAAAAGGTCATCTTATTCACCAGCCAAACTAGGGTAAAAATTATAATGGGAAAAATAATTACTTTTATAGACCCACAAGGCTCTATAAATATAGAAGAACAAATGTGAGCACATATATACAAATGTTTTATGAAAAAAAATTAAAATGTTATTGAAAGACATAAGGTATCTGGTTGACGAACATCAAAATAATATGATTCAGTTCTTTAATGTAATCTAAAGATGTAAGTCTTTCTCATCTATATATTAAAACATTATAAGAATACAAAAATAAAAAGTGTATATTACTAGTGTGTTGTTATTTATAGAGAACATTGGACTAGAAGATAAAATGAGAAAAAAAGAGTTATATGTCAATAGTTTTCTGTGTTATCAAGCAAGTGGGAAAACAGACTGTGTGTGTATTGAATATACACATTCCTATGTATTCAGTATATATTTCTCTATCTAATTCTATATCTATATCTATATATGTATATATACCTATACCTATATATAATTTTCTTTTCAGGCTTGTTTAACATAGTGAAAAATTAAAATAAAAACAAAGTATTTAGTAAAGAAATAGTTAAGTAGATGTCCTTATCTCTTTCATGAGAAATACTATACAGAACTTTAAAAAAAACATAAATCATTGTGCTTATATTGTTGAATAAAAAGTGCAAGACAAGTATATACAATACAACATCATTTATATAAATACAAATCTACTTTGTGTCTATTAATGTGCATATAAAATGCAATTCCATTTATGTGGGAAAAATAATACATGTGTATGTAAATAAAATCATATGCATTTGTATAAGATATGTGCATATACAGGTTACTTAAGGAGAAGAGTAAGGTTATATGTACATGTGAAAGGAAAAGAAGATGCACACTCACTTTTTCTTTCTGTAAATTTCTGTATTGTAATATTTTATAATAAGCCTGGATTCAAGGTATACAAATTGAAGAAAAATGACAAATAATATCCTAAGTTAAGTAACCAGGAAGAAATTAGTTAGTTCTTTCCTCTACTTTGCTTTATCTTAAATCTATGTATAATGCATAGGTGATCTATATATTTAGATAACCTGACATGTTTTCTTCTTTTTGGGATCTTCTTTATGAAGAGGATTATATGAGCCTTGTTTTCACTCATGTAAATGATAAAATTAGGTTCCTATTAAATTTTTGTTAGAATTAATGTACTGTCATCTTGTCATAGCCCGGTGATCAATGTGAACCTCTGGCCTCTGCACCCACTGCATCGCTAATAATTGTAGTCAGTAGAATACAGGGAGGCTTAGCTGTCTTCATTTTAATTTTACTTCTAAACTTTTATCATTATCTCTCATCATGTCAAGCAGGTGGAATGAATAATAGCTTCCATCTGTGACATTCAGTGGCTTATGAAATTCTAAGGTTGATTTAGAGTGATGCTATTGGCCTACATCCCATATGTTATTGTGCGGTTCATAATAATAACACTGGCTTATCATTTCTCATCCCCATAGAAGATTTAATCTTATAAAATCATACTGCTGCTGTGCCATATGGACAATATAATTATGCACATTTCCATTTTTTATTTCAATTTGCAACTGTGAGCATTCCAAACTGTATACTCTTCTAGCCTGCATGTACATCCCAAATATTAGTTAAAACTCTGTTTAAGGTGCATTTAATAAGGATAGCAGGCTTGTATCTTTAGTGATGTTTCATGTGGGAATATTTGAATGAAACTGGCATGATTTTGCTTCAGAGAAACTAACAGCAGTTGGGAAGTTGATTGATCAGTTTCTGGCTCCTGACATTTTGATCCATGATGTGAGCACAGGATGCTTACTTACCATGTGACTCTCCTGGGGACTTAGAACAGCATTCATCAATGTATCATTCTGGTGGGAAGGAGAAATGAAACAGCAAAGGAATAGAAAAAGTCACTTAATTGTGGGCTCACAAAGAGATTTAAACTCTAAGTTCTTGGCAGGGAATTAATAAAAAGGAAAACGACCATGTATCTGTGTTTCTGAATGATCATATTCTGCTCATCTTGATACCAATAACATGCAACTGTGGTTTTCCCTTTACCACACAAATGGATGCATCTGAAAATTTAATTCATGAAGAATTTTGGTGTACTTTCATTATGTCCAAGAACATATTGATCTAAGTAGGTCATATTTGGGTGAATATCACAAGACCCATGGTTTCTTCTTTTAGAATTTTTAAAATTTATTCTCTTTGATCTTTACAGGTCACAAAAACCTATGAAAATTCTTTGGGTCTCACAGAGCCTTGAGAAACTGGTTATCTTGTACTTTTCCACTAAAGTCTTCTTTGATGGCTTTCATGTCTGGGTTCACAAAATGTTTCGTCCAATTTCTTGCTTTATACATGAAGTGTTCAGATTTATCATGCAGCTGCATTGGTCCTGTCCTTTGGGGAGAAAAAAAAAAAATCCAAAACTGCAACAAAAAGAGTTGTAGTTTGAAAATCTTTTAAATTATTTTCTTCTAGTAAAATTTGTATAGTTTAAAGTTTTTAATGCTTCTTAATTATAAATTGATCCACATTTTTCTTACATTTTCTTTATTTGATTTCTGTAATGCTACTGTCCTGACTAATGCACTAAAAATAATTGTCATATTATGCAACCATTGACTTGTTCATCTCTTCTTTATATTTGTGATTACCTACATGAAATTTAATCTTTAGTTAATACTAATCCTTTATATGTTAAGGGGATATAACTTCCATTTTTCTATTTCAAGAAGAGTATGTATTAATTCCTGTTAATGTCAACATAATGTTTTGGCCAGTGCCTTAGTTTCTTAAGTATATATGCACATGTGTGTGTGTGGTTTACAAGTGATCTGTTTCTTTTTTATTTTAAAATTTATTTATTTATTTTGAGACAGAGAGAAAGAGAGTGAGAGGGAGAGTACGAGCAGGAGAAGGACAAAAATAGAGGGACAGAGAGAATCCCAAGCAGGGGCTTGATCCCATGAACCGTGATATCATGAGCGGAGATAAATTAACCCACTGAGCCACTGAGGCGCCCCTGACAAGTGATCTGTTTCTAAGGAGACTTTAAGTAATCCATGCTTAAAACACATTGTTGGAAAAATAAATAAACTGAGGGGTAAACCAAAATGAAATACATTTACAGAAAACAGAAGGAGTAAATGTTTTCAAACACATGAAGATAAATTGATAACTGCAACATGGCACTGAAATTTATTCTTAGTTTTCTTGGAACAAAGGAAAAGAGAAAACATATTGGATGGTAACCTTTCATCTGAAAGCATATGTATGCATCCACAAAAACAAAATATATCTGGATCAAAACCCAAGAGAAAACAATATCCATTCAACAAGAATGTGATAAGACCTAATTTTTAAAAGTTATGTGTGACCAAAGTACAGATCTGTCCCTCAAAATTAAGACACTCGAGGCAAGGCCAACATGAATGATAAAAATATAGAATTATTTTAAGATCCTACATTTCCCTGGGGGAAACGAAGGGTTTTGGCAATCTTGATTAGACCTACAGTATACCAACATTTGCATTAAAAAGAAGAATAAAGGCAAAACACTGAACAAACACATACAAAAATATACATTAAAGCTATTCCAATTCCTGAGACCTCACACCACGACTGTAGAAAAATTACACAGTTATCGTAGTCAGAACATACATTTTAAGAGCATTAAAGATTACTAAGTGGTCAAAACTCAATGGTACCACTTAAACAGACTTTTTGGAACAGCCCCAGTGACATTCTTTAAATTCTCCAAACAAAAGAAATATATTATTTTATAAGTTTGGTTGCAAGAGAGAGTACAATTAAGAATCATCTGGGTAGAGAGGTGCCTGGGTAGCTCAGTGGGTTGAGTGTTGGACTCTTGATTTTGCTCAGGTCATAATCTCACAGTTCAAGAGATCAAGCCCCACAACAAGTTCTATGAGGGCCACAGGGAGCCTGCTTGGGATTCTCCCTCTCTCTCTGCCCCTTGCCCACTTATGCTCTCTCTCTCTCTCTCTCTCTCTCTCAAAATATAAAATATTATGATGGGATTTGGAAAAACAACAGCTAAGTCAGGATAGTATTTTTCTTTTTTTTAAACCAATCAAATTCCACAATAAAAAAGAAAGAAAGCAAGAAAGAAAGAAAACACAGAGTAAATAAAATAGCAAAAATAAAACCCATGGACAAAATTGATTCAAAATTAGCTCTGTCATGTGTGCTTCTCTATACTGGACATCAAACATAGTGAATGAATAAATGAATTGGTAAGAAAAGAAAACTCCACTAAGCCCAGGTGTTTAGAATCATTATAATGAAATTGAAAATAACTACATCAATGCCTTATGTGAAAGGTTATGTGCAGTAACCCAATGGCTAAATATTTTTTAGTAAAAATAGTTTGATAGTATTAAGCAGATGCTTAATACCTAAATTTTACTATGGACTTTGGAAGATTTTTACATCAAAAATTGCTAGATCTTTGGATTGTACTAAGTTTTGTAGAGATAACTTAAGTGCATCATTTAAAAATATCTTAACCAGAGTTTTAGGGATGAATGTGGAGATATTAGTAGACATCATAGGAAGAAATATGTCATTCAGAAGATTGTATATTAATTAATAACTTTTTAAAATGCTCATTTTGTACTTTGAACGTGCCTAGTATATTTATTATCAGCTCTTGACTGGAAAAAAAAGAGTCATTAAATAATGTAATTAATTGAATTTGGGAGAAAGGATAATATCCAGATTTAATCAAAGAGTACAATCCTATACCTCACATGGTAATATCAGTTTTTTTAATCTTTAATAAATCTTTAAAAAGTTTCCTATGTGGGCAATTGTGGATTCTAATTGGACTAAAAGGTTTTAATATGATGTGAGATAAAATTTTAGATATATGAGCACTTTCATATTTTTAGTATTTGCAGTACCTAGTAATCATTGGGCCCTGATTTACATTGAATGGATGAGGATAGTCAATTTATTGGCTTAAATAGATATCTCTGAAAGTACGTGTTGATGGATAGAACCAGAGTATTTTCTCCAATACGCAATTCCGTTCATCACATCCACTTATTTAGATCACTGTCTAAAAATGCAAACACATCACAGATTAGCCATTAGCACCCTTTAACAAACCTTATTAATCACATTAGCTAGCTACAGAAATGAGGATCCTTTGGAAATAAAATTTCTAAGCACTTACTTTTTGCTCCCTATAATACTGGTTGATTGATGATTCAGAAAAATCTCTTACTTTGTATCCTGTTACTTAACTGTGACAAGTCCCCATTTATTCTTTTGGCTTTCTAATGCTCACTTCCTTCCCCACCCCACATCTCATTATTTCATCATTGAAGTTATTTTATCATGCTTCCTAAATGTTCTTTTCTCCACTTAGATAAAGACACATTTTAATTTCCATCTCTTTTATTATGCGTTCACTGACTCCTTTCTTGAATAACCCTTGTTTTCCCAATTCAGTTGTGAGTTCTTAGGAAATACTGATCACAGTCTATGTAATTTTCATGTATGCCTATGAGCTTAGCCTAGCTCTTCATATGTGGATGAATGGTTTTGGAAAAATTGAAGGAGGGTAATGGTGTTGGAATGTGTCTGCTACAAAAAGTGAGTGTTCTCGGCCCAGCCAAGGGGCTCAGAAGGTTTAGGTTCTTTGAAAGACTCATTGAATGAAGGTAAAAAGCATCAAAGAAAAGATTTCCTTGGTTCAAATTTTTCTGAAATAACACAAAGGAAACAAAATACATTAATGTTAACAATATTGATTAAACATTATAGTAAAATTAGCCTAATGGCTGTATTGACTCTTACTTTATTAAAAATGAAATAGAAAATTGAGTTGCTCTCACTCTTCCCTTTTTATCAATCTCAACTTGTAGTAATGGAATAAAACTCCTACTTGTAGTAGGAGTTTAAGAGTTCCTCTAAATCTATTTTCTTGCATTTAGTTGGTCAGCTCTGAAAACTACTCAAGAGAGATGCAGAAGAGTTACAATGAAATTGGTAAAAAGTACAACGATACCAACATTATTGGTCCAAGAATGAAAATTCATTTTATTTATTACATAAATCATGTTGCCAATCAGGAAATGAGCACCCACTATAATTCAAAAATGTTATTTACACTAACCATAATGGAGAAATCTGATGGATATCACTATGGCCAAGTGATTGAGGTTAAAATTACCAATCATAAGTCATATGGATACTATGTGCTCCCTGATATGCTAGGATGAAAAGCATCCTTCTCTGTCATATTACCCCTAGTCCAATCATTAAAAACAATCAGACAAACTGTAATTAAGGAGCACTTTATGAAATACCTGACCAGTACTCCTTAAAGGTATTAAGGTCATGAAAAATAAATAACAACTGAGAAAGTGTCAGAAGGAAGCATAATGACAAAAAGCAATGTGGTATCCTGCATTGAATCCTGAGATGGTGAAAAAACAAAAACAAAAACAAAACAAAAACCCAGTGTAAAAACCGGTAATATCACTCACATTCATTGCTGGTGGGAATGCAAAATGGTACATTTTGGAAGACAGTTTGGCAGTTTCTTACAAAACTGATCATACTCTTACCATACAATCTAGAAATTATGTTCCTTCCCATTTATCTAAAGTAGTTAAAAACTGACATCTACATAAAAGCCTGAATAGGGACATTGATTGCAGTTTTATTCATAATTGCCAAAATTTGGAAGCAACCAAAGTGTCCTTCAGTAATGGATATGGATGAATGGATAAATAAACTGTGGCACATCCAGATGATGGAATATTATTCAGCACTAAAAAGCAATGAGGTATCAAGCCATGAAAAGACATGGAGGAAATTAAATGCATATTACTACGTGAAAGCAGCTAATCTGAAAAGGCTACAAACTGTATGCTTCTGATTATATAACATTCTGGAAAAGGCAACACTCTGAAGCCAGTGCAAATGTTAGTGACCACTAGGGGTAAATGGGGATGAAGGGATAGGCAGAACGCAGAGGAATTTTAGAGCAGTGATACTATGATGGTGAATAAGACATTATTCATTGGTCAAAAACCACAGAAATACACACGGAGAGTGAGCTGTAATGCAAACTATGGACCTTGTGTGATTATGATGGGCCAATGCAGGTTCATTGATTATGACCAATGTGCCACCCTGGTGAGGCAGGTTAATAGCAGGCGAGGCTACACATGTGTTGGGGGAGAGAGTATATGGGAAATCTCTCTACCTTCCTCTCAAATTTGCTATGAACCCAACACTTCTCTAAAAAGTTAAGTATTAAAAAAAACTGGTGATATCTGCAAGTCTGATAACATAGTCAGTTGTAAAATACTAAGGTTAAATTTTTAATTTTGATAAATGTACGATGCTAACATTAAATGAAGCTCCTGAATGGTGTACAGGAACTCTGCGATATCTTTGTGACTTTTCCTTAAATGCAAAATTATGTAAATATAAAAACCTCAAAAAATAAAAAGAGCTTTAAATAGAACAGAAAAGGTATTATTCATAACAGTCTACCCAACAACAAAGATACCATTATTATAAAAGATGTCATTTATATTGAACGACTGAGTATTTATATGGAATGGAAACTATCATAATCCCAAGAAATGTTTCATTGAAGAAAACTCATGCAACTTCATAAAGAGTCCCATGCACTTATAGATACCTTCCAAGAACTGATTTTCACAAATCCCTTCTGTATTCAATGTATATTGATTTTGACAGCAGGAAAAGTTTCTTAACTTTTAAATTCTCATGAGCATAATAGGTTATGAAGGAAGGAAATAAATAGATATTCCAATTAAGAATTGTCCAGGAAATTTAAATAAGAATTTAAAAAAAAATCAGATGCTGAGACTTATTAAAAGAATATATTTAGGAAAATATTTATTCACTTATCATTCATTCAATATTACTGAGTGCGTACTTTGTGTCCGCCACTATTCTAATTTCTGGAAACCCAGAGCAGAAGCAAATATGAGAGATAAGATTCTTGGTTGTTGTTTTTTTTTTTTTTATTTTTATTATTGAAGTATAGTTAATATACAATGTTATAGTAGTTTCATGTGCAAGATTCTTATTTAAGAAAAAGTCCACACTAATAAAGAATAAAAGGAAGGAAGACAAAACAAATAAGTAATCAAGAAAATAAGATAATTTCTGATTAAAGCAAGAGTTGTGAAGAAAGTGTGCTTCTATAAAAAATAATAATGGTAGTTTTTATGAGAAGGTGATTTTGAGTGTGACTTAAATTTTTTTTCAGTCAGTGAATATCTGTGGATAAATAATTTAGGCATGAAATAGAAATTTTGCTATGAAACAGGCAAAGTTTTCTTCTGCAAGGCTTTTGGTGTCAGGAATTGACTCGATACAGTCGAGGGTTGAGCCGTGTTTAGTGTCTATTGTTGGTGTGGTTTCCCATACTGCACTGCAAGCCTTAACTTCCTTTTGTGAGACCTTGTGTTTGTGGTTGGTATTAGTTTGACAGAAGATTTTTCTCATTGTCTACTGTATATGGGACCTTACGTTTCCCCTTGTGGCGCGCTCCTAGAAATCTCTACCAGCTCTAGTGTGCTCACAGAACTCAGTGTTTTGTTTTGTTTTTAACATTTATTTATTTTTGAGACAGAGAGAGACAGAGCATGAACGGGGGAGGGGCAGAGAGAGAGGGAGACGCAGAATTCGAAGCAGGCTCCAGGCTCTGAGCCATCAGCCCAGAGCCCTACAGGGGGCTTGAACTCACGGACCGCGAGATCGTGACCTGAGCTGAAGTCGGACGCTCAACCGACTGAGCCACCCAGGCGCCCCAGAACTCAGTGTTTTTTACCCTAGCGGTGGGGAGGGGGAATATTCACTCTTGCGCTACCTTTCAATCCAAGGTAAAACCCTGTGTTTCTGGACCTCATACGTGTGCTCATTTCAGTGGTTTTGCCCATTGCCAGCTGCAGTTCTGTGCTCAGCATGTATTTCTTCACCTCTCCTCAGATACAGAGAGTATTCTTTTGTTTCTTTTTCCAGGTGCAAAGGATTTTGCTATTGCCACGGGAAAGGAAAAAAAAAAAACCAAACAAACATTTCCTTCCCACTTGGCTCAGTTTAGATATTTGTCTCTGGGGGAGAAAAGGGAAAAAGAGTGTGGGGAAAGATATTGCCTTTTCTTTTTTTTCCCATAGAACAGCTATTCGTCTCCTATGGCATAAACCACAAATGACTCTATCACTACAGTCACCAATATTTTTTTGTGAGCCCCTGTGATGTTTGTGGAGTAGAAGCTGTGAATAGATGTTTATTCTCCTTATATCTGTGTCCACCAGGGTTTCTACATTCTCTTGCTGAGAATATACACTACATGTATCAACTCATCGCCATTGTTGCCCAAATTCTTACTACTGTGTAGCTGCATCTGCCTGAGGTATGTAAATGCTCACGTCTTATCTTTCCTTGCAAGCACTTGCCTTTCTTTAGATTTCAGGTTGGTTGTTTTGTTTGTGACCTTCCATTTGTGATCAGTTTTTGAAAATCTATAATGATGCAGGTTGTCTCAATTGGTTGGTTGGTTGGTTGATTGAAGAATGCAAGCAATGCTTTTACCAGTTTCCTGTATTCTAAAAGGGAACCAGAAATAATAGCACTCTTTAAATGAAGGGAATATATATTAATTAACAACATAATATCTATAATTTCTTATGAATGTTTCAAGAGCCATAATTTTATAACCCATAACTAGGTATATTAAGAACCAGGTATATTAAGAACCAAAAATGGATTCAGAAATGACACAATTTGGATATTAGCATAAAATATTAAAACAGCTAGTATTAACTTTATTTAAAGGACAAGATGTACATGATGAGTGAGCGCATATAGAATATAAACTCAAAAAGGTAAACTTAAAAAAAATGGAACTCTTAAATTCAAAATACAGTTTTTGCAATAAAAATTCCTGAATGGGCTTAACAGCATATTGGGGCTTCAAAAAATAAAAAAAAAACACACACACAAAAAACAAAAACACTAAAAACTAACAAACAAAAACCCCCCAAAAAACAAAAAAAAAAAGTTTGTGAACCTGACATTTCATAGTCACTTGCAATGGAATACAGTCTTCAATTTTATAAACTGGGTTTTATAAGTCAATCATTTTAAAAATGATTTGGGTGCCTTATTTTCCTAGCACTGGGCTAAATTTAGAATGCATAGAAATAAAGGAAAATTTACCTATTTAAAGTATTAATAATTCCTTTGTAGAGGGATGAAATGTATGAAACAATTAGCAAATCGCTAAGTACATGAATGATATTACCAAAGTGCTTTAGAAATTCAAAAGAAATCAAAGTCTGAATAAACTACAGTAGTTAGGCAAAATTATTGCTCAAGTTGGCAATTGAAAAGCATAAAATTGGCCCTTGAAAGACAGAAGAGCATTTGAACAAAGAACTGAATAGTTACATAGCACTTCCTGAGTGTCAGATCTTATTTTTAATTTTTTACATATATATTTCGCACTAACCCTATGAGAAAGTAATATTAGTATTTTACTTTATAGATGTGGTAATGATCTCAAAACAGTTGATTGACAAAGTATGATAAGTAGTAGCCTTAGCACTTGGATCCAGGCTGTCTGGCTTTGAGTCAAATGCTCTAAAGTCAGGGTTGGGCGTTTATCTGCCACATTTGGAGGACAACATAGAGATCACTCTGACGGTAATAAATGATTGCAGTTTGGACTGGGGAAATACTGGCGAGGTGGGATAAGAGCAGACTATTGTAGACCTTCTCTATTGTTTGTGAAAACGGCTGAGAGACTTCCATAAGCAGATAGAATTCCTTGTACCTTCAATCACTTTCAATTGATTTCCAGGCTAAGATAGAAAATGGAAACTGCATTAGTTAAGAGATGGATGATCCTCTTTACGTGATGGACTCAGAGCTAAAAATATCAGCAAGGAAATTCAATTCACAAAGCACTACTTCACAGGGACACAGACCAAGCTATTAGCCCAATTGGTATTTTTAATAGAGTTGCTTTCTGTGACTCCATTATTGCCTCTCAGAGCTCTTCTAAATTATTTGTTTTAAGGCAAGACCAGAAAGATCTGTGTTTGAGAAACTGAGTTTCTCATAGGGAAGGAATTTGTTTGTTTGTTTTTTGTTTATTGTTGTTGCTCTCCAACTGCAACCATGTAAGAGCTTTACCTTGGCTTTAGTGCTCTGAAAACGGCACAGGGAAGGCCCTGCTAATACACATGACCTTGATTTATTTCTGGTGGGCATATATTCTAGTACAGCCTAGCCTTGTTTTGTCTGCTACCAATTGCCTTTGACGCACTGAAAACTGCAATTTCTCTACAAGTATTAGTGCATTTTGTATCTATGTGGATAGTTATTAGAGTATATTTACATGGTATTGTTTCTAAAATTAAGTGTAATCATCATAAACACTATTGGTTTCTCACGAAAGTAAAGTAATTATCTGATTTCTTTTTGAGAAGTTGCAATATGTAGTGATGGCCAGCAACGCACTGTACCCAGAAGCAAACATGTGTATTAATGCCAATTATCTGAAATGGTGTGAGGAAAAATGAAAAACCATCCAAGATTCTGGTGTTTTCCAACTGTTTCTGAAGGCTATTTTTGAATAAATTAGAAGGTACATATGATTTCCATAGATTGAGCTTAAAAGCTGATGAAAATAGTTAAACAGTATCATATAAAAATCTTAGATAAGACTTCATCTCCCTTTGGCAAAATCAGGAAAGCTTTTTGCTTTATAAAATTAAAGCTATTTTAGGTGCTTAGCATGGTGTCAATCTTAGAATAGGAATAGAACAAGCAATTATTAAATAAACATATGGTTCAAAAGAATATACAAAAAAATAGATGGGTCTTCGGTTATAAACACTGACACTACTAACGTGCAATTCTTATCAGGCCTCAGTGCCAGTAAACCTGCTTCTCCTACAGCAGTGAGCTATACAATGCTTTAGCAGCATCAGATTATTGCTCAAAGTAATATTTATGATTTTGCTGAAGGTCTTTTTGCAAATACTCTGCGATCAAATTTTGAAACACTTAATTTCAGGAAAATGTACATACTTCTTTTTCTTATAGAACGAGAGTTATTTTCTCTTTTGGATTTCACTCATAGCCATCGTATTAACTTAAATAGTTGATATGTTTGTTCCCCCTGATGTTATTTATGTGTATGTTTGTCTTGTAATTTAGCTGTTAATTATAGGTATTTCTTTTATTCTAAGCTAATCTGCCCGGTGCTTGCTGTATTACATTAAGTTATTCAGTTTTTTACACAAATGCTCATTAGGATCATTGATGGAAACGTGATTTATGAAAGATTCTGTAATATGTAAGCAATTAATTTCAGTCATTTTATGATTGATTTTCCTACCTTATTCTAATCATTCATAAAATCTTAGAGAAAAAGCAAGTCTATAATTATAACCCTTTCAGGAAGCACTATCCAAAGTCATATTTAAAAGTCAGACTTAACTTCAGTCATAAAAAGTTTTGTATGATGACTGAGTTAAATTCAGTAGTTAGTAGTATTTAGTTCCCTCTTGACAACCTGAATTGTGTTAGGAACTATGGGTTAGCCCTTCTGGTTCAGAGGAATATGGAATGATTCCTTCAATAAGAAGTAAACAAATACACCCAAATCTAATGCTATAGAACTACACATCTTGATTTAATCTTTTTGAGTTATTTTGAAAGCGCTCTATAATCTATCCTTTGGGATACATGTGGATGATACTTCCCAGTCTGATAATACACACTTTTGCTTACTTTTCTCAGTTTTTCCGAGTTCCATATGAAAGTCTCTGTGTCTTTGCCTTCAGACCCTTAGGAATTTCATTTATTCAGATGAACTGGATACGAAGTTTCTGTAGCTAAAGGGCTTTTCCTTATATTTAAATGAGTTTTTGAAGGTCCTCAAAGTGGATAGTTCAGGTGCAATAGCACAACCCAGGTTAAAGATAGACCTGCCTGGCATGTTACTTTACCTCTCTTCATTTGTTCTGCATTGAGTGAAAGGGCATAACATACCACACAAATGATTGGACTAGATAATTCTTAATTGTTCTTGTACAATAATGCTGCTGCACATGACTATAATTTAAATAGAATTTTAGAAGCACCTGGGTGCCTCTGTTGGTTGAGCGCCTGGCTCTTGATTTCATCTCGGGTCATGATCCCAGGGCAGTGGGATCAAACCTTGGGGTGGCTCTGTGCTGAGCAGGGAGCTTGCTTAAGATTGTCTCTCTTTCTCCATCTGCCCCTCTCCCCTGCTCACATCTCTCTCTCTTTCTCAAATAAAAAGAAACAAAAAGGAAAAAAGCAAAAGAAAAGAAAAGAAAGAAAAGAAAAGAAAAAATAAGAAAAATTATAATTTGAGAAGAGAACCAGAAATGCTAAGAGTATTGTCTGACCTGTAAAGAATCTGAATATTTTTACCAACTGATGAGGAGGTGGATTAAATGAATCTAATCAATAATTTTATTGATCCTATTTTTAAAGGGCAACAATTATTAAAAATTCAAGAGTACCTTTCACAAGTGACATTTCCTTTATATACTTATTCTCATCATCATCATCATCATCATCATCATAAATTAGCTTTTTCCTTTTCTAGCATACTGCTTCAATTCTCACATAACAAGTATTTAATAGTCTCATTGAATTTTTTGCAAGGATTTTTTTTTATTAAAATAAACAGTGACTAGGAGCAATTGAACTCAAATGTGGTTCTTAAGCAAGCAAGCTGGGTGGTTGTTGATAATAAAGCAAATCTTATTGTAATAGAGCAAATTATGATTGGAAAACTTTTTTTTTTATTCCACTATCAAAATTAAAATTCTCCTACTTCTCAATTCATGTTTTCTTGTGATGTAATTTACATACAGTAAAATCCATTCATCCTGTTGTACAGTCCTATGAGTCTTGACAAATGAATGCAGCTATACAACTACCACCGTAATCAAGATGTCGATCAGTTACATCAACCCAAATTATCTCCTTGCGTGTAGAAATGCCTCTCCAGAATCAGAGTATGTAATCATTTGAGTCGGCCTTCAATCAATTATCATCTTTTTATAAATTACCATAATACATTTACGTGCTCTTCCATGAATCAAAAGTTCATTGCTTTTTATTGCTGTGTAGTATTCCATTACAAAGATGTATCTAGTTTATGTATCCATTCACATGTGGAAGGACATTTAAGCTGTTTCTTGGTTTTGGCCATTATGACTAAAGTCACTATGAACATGTACCTACGGTGTTTTATGTGAACGTGAGTTTTCATTTAGTTTGGATAAATAATACATAGGATTAGGATTGCTGAGTTATATGTTAAGTGTATGATTTATTTTATAAGAAACTGCCAATTTTTTCCTAAAGCATCTATCAGCATTTTCTATTCCTAACATAAGTATATGACGTCTCGTTGCTAGTCTTCATACTTACCAGCATTTGGCATTGTCAGCCTGTTTATATTTTAGCTATAGTAATACATATGTAGTAGAATCTCATTGCACTTTTAGTTTTCATTTTCGTAACAAGTGATTTGTCAACAGGATTTGGTAAAGTATCTGGGGATTTTTTTTTCCCAAGGAGAAAAAAGATTGCATTGAATCTGTATATGTATGGAGAATTTTAGAGAGAACTGACATCTTAACAATAGTGATTCTTGCAGGTAGAAAATTACTCTATGGAAACTTAGATCTGCACAAAGAATAAAGAGCATCAGATATAGAAAATACGATAGTTAATTATGGCAATCAAGTTGCCTGCAGGACATAGCCATTCCTTTTTTAAAACTCTTGGAGGAAAGCCCCATCTTGAAAGCCATACCCCCTCTGCAGTATTACTTAGGGTTGAGTGAGTAGATAAATATAATTGTCCTGGAAATAATTCATTTTCTCTGATATTTAACCTTTAGTGGTAATAAGGATATTTTGATCTCTATTTGTCATACTTCTTTGTCTTAGTCTGGGCATACAACTCAAATTGGTAAATGAGACGTTATTTTGGGGAACTTCATAAAACCCAAAGCCTCATCCTTACTCTGGGAGCTAAAAATAATATGTAATTCATTTTTTTACATCTTTTTAGTGAGTTAATCAATGTGTCAACAAACATTTACCTTCAGCATCTAAAGTGGGCAAGATTTTCCATCAGCTAATACACATTGTATGTTACATATGGTGAATTAAAAATGGGCAGAAAACATGAACAGACATTTCTTCAAGAAGACATACAGATGGCCAAGAGACCCATGAAAGAATGCTCATCATCACTGGCCATCAGGGAAATGCAAATCAAAGCTACAAATATCACATCACTCCTGTCAGAATGGCTAAAATCAAAAACACAAGAAATAACTGTTGGCAAGGAAGTGGAAAAGAAGGAAATCTTGTGCACTGTTGGTGGGAATGCAAATTGGCACAGCCATTCTGGAAAACAGTACGGAGGTTTCTCAAAAAGTTAAAAATAGAACTATCTCGGGCGCATGGGTGGCTCAGTTGGTTAAACGACTACCTCTTGGTTTCAGTTCAGGTCATGATCTCACACTTTTGTGAGCTCGTGTTGGGCTCTGAGCTGGCAGCGTGGAGTTGGCTGGGGATTCTCTCCCTCCCTCTGGCTGTCTGTCCCTCCCCCAGTTGCATGTCTCTGTCTCTTTCAAAATAAATAAATAAACTTAAAAAAATTTAAAAAAATATATAGAACTACCTTACAATCCAGTAATCCCACTACTGACTATTTACACAAAGAATACAAAAACACTACTTGGAAAGGATACATCCACCTCTATGTTTATTGCTGAATTATATAAATAGCTAAATTATGGAAGCAGCCTAAGATGATGAATGGATAACAAGGTGTGGTATTTATATACAATGGAATATTATTCAGCTATAAAAAAGAATGAAATCTTGCCATTTGCAACAACATGGATAGAGTTAGAGAATATAATGCAAGTGAAATAAGCCAGTGAGGGAAAGACAAGTAACATGTAATTTCAGTCATATGTGGAATTTAAGAAACAAAGCAAAGAAAGGAGAGAGAGAGAGAGAGAGACAAGTCAAGAAACAGACTCTTCACTACAAAAAACAAACACATGGTTACCAGAGGGGAGATGGATGGGGGGTGGCTGAAATAGGTGTTGGGGATTAAAGAGTATACTTATTTAAAATAATAATAATAAATTTTATTAAACATTAATTAATGTCAATTACATGTAAATATTAGTTATATATAACCATAACATGTTATGTATTCCATATAATTATAATATATATATTATTACATATATACATATATATCACACATATAAATTACCTTCCATCACCAGCTTTTGTTCTTCCAATCTTACTCTCCATAAATGTTTCTAGTGGCAGCTTTGGTGGCATAAATTCCTGAGGTAGAGGCCTAAGCAGTTACCTCATCAGCAGGTATTTTTTAAGAACTACAGATGCTGCTGTATTTATTCAGAATTCCCAAAAGCTTAGGTCAACAGGTAGAATAATGCCATTACTTCAAGGGAAACAGCATTTGATATTTTGCAGTTATGTTCCTATCAGATCTAACATCAGCCACAATCTTGCTCCAAGAATTATCAAAATTCATGAGTGACTCAAGTTTGTGTGAACCACACAGTGTCGCATTTCTTTCTTCTGCCCTTCTCCAGTGATCTTTCCCAGTGCTTCTTAAATTCCAAGAGGAGATTTTACCACTGTGGTTAGAAAGTAAAAACCCCACTTGTTTGTAGTTTCTGAGCTTCCAAAAGCTTGTCAAAAATCTTAATTTCTTGGGGCACCTGGATGGCTCAGTCAGTTAGGCCTCTGAGTTCGGTTCAGGTCATGATCTCAAGGTTCATGAACTGGACCTTTGCATTGGGCTCTTCTCTGACAACTCAGAGCCTGGAGCCTGCTTCGGATTCTGTGTCTCCCTCTCTCTCTGTCCCTCCGATGCTTGTTCTCTCTCTCTCTCTAAAGTAAATGGAGAAACATTAAAAAAATAATAATAAATAAATTTTTTTAAATCTTAATTTCTTTTTCAGGATGCATGTGCTCACAAGAGGGCATCTAGTCACAAAGATTTTCAGTAATTGGTCTACAGCCTGCAAAATTCCTCAAGCTAGAGAATAATGCTCAGGGAGAATTTAGATTATACTAAATTTGCATTTACCTCAATAACAATAGAACATTTACTGCAGCTTCTGCCATGCGTAGCAGGTATTTAATACCTTTGTTCCAGCTTAAGCATTATTGGGAACAGATGAACAATGAAAAAGATGTTGAATAGACTTGAAATAAAGGTCAAAAGAAAACCAGAACTCAAGAATTATAAAATTAATTTTAAATTTGGATTAGGTACATAAATGTTTAGTATTGTGCATTTTTCATGTGCATAATCTTAAAAGAGGATTTTAATAGTTGTCATCACAGAACATAAAATAATTTCATGTTAATACAGGAAGTAAACACACATCCCTCTACATAGAAGAGAGGAGAAATAAAACTTGTAGTAAAATACAACTAAGATAAGAACTCAGATGTGAACTCAGGAATGTATTGACATAAAAAAAAAAATCAAAATATGACCAGGAAGCAGTATCACTATGGCCTTCATTCATAGAGAGCATTCTTGGAATTCTATTGCTTTGCTAGTACTTTCCATAACACTCAATAACCTTTTATTTCCCTTGACATGGTAAAAGTGAACTGCATGTCACATTATGTCTCTCAGTCTGAACTACTATCTTCCCCATTATTTTCTATTACTCTTGAGTTTGCTTGTTATTGCCAGGTTTTCCATAAAGAAAGTAGAATTGCATAATTTTTACTGATGTTTTTTAGGTGAACACAGCAATCACAAGTTTCTTAAGCTAAAAAGGGCTCAACATTACTGCAGGACTACCTCAGACCCTGTTTCTCTTAATAACTGCCCTATTTTTGTGGTGCCTGGTGGCTCAGTCAATTAAGCATTCCACTCTTGGTTTCAGTTCATGTCAGGATCTCACGGTTGGTGAGTTCAAGTCCTGCATTGGGTTCTTTGTTGACCACAGGGAGCCTGCTTGGAATTTTCTCCCTTTCTTTCTGCCCCTTCCCTGCTCCCTTGTTCTTGCTTTCTCTCAAATAAATAAATAAACTTAAAAAAATTAAAAAAAAGGTAACTGCCCTACTTTCTTTTCTTTTTTTGCAAGAGAGAGAGAGAGAGAGAATGAGTGTGCCCCAATGCAAGGGAGAGGCAGAGGAAGAGGGAGAAGGATTCTTAAGCAGCCTGGAGCCAGAGCTGGAGCCCGACTGACGACTGATGCAGGGGCTCAATTTCAGAACCTTGAGATCATGACCTGAGTTAAAAGCAAGACTCTGGCACTTAACCCACTGAAACACCCAGGCACCCCAGAATTGCCCCACTTTTAATGACAGGGTTTAATCATCCAGGAGACTCTTCCTGGGGACCCTATTTATTATTTAGAGGTTAAAGTAGTCAGAAGCTGGCCTCCTGAAAATTAAAGTAATCTTGAGAAAGACTTTCAATCCAATTCATGGTATAGAAAATTTTCTAACTCTCTTTGTTTCCTAAACACATCTAGGTCAGATCAGAATTACAATAGAACCCTCTGTCAAGAAATGAATTCTACGCTCTTGGACAGAGATTTTAAGTAGTGCAGAAAGGCAAAAATAGAACAATCCTCTTCCTCAAAGTATTAAATCTGTATATTTGTGTATATTGATCACAAAATGCAAAGCACTGGTTGACTTTATCTTTGTTTATTTATTTATGCCATTTTACTGTTTATTTTCTATCATATTTTTCTTGTATTTTTGATGTACAATTGACATACAATGTTAATTAGTTTTAGGTGTCAGCATATTTACTTGACAATTCTATACATTCGTCAGTGCTTAACACGATAAGTGTAGTCTTTATCTGTCACCAAACAACAGTATTATAATATTATTGATTATATTCTCGGCTATATTTTTCATCTCCATGATTTCTTTACTTTATAATTGGAAGTTTGCCCTCTATTTTGCTCATCCCCCTCACTCACCTCCTCCTTTGGTCACCATCGTTCCTTCTCTGTGTTTAAGAGTCAAGGTTGACAGGGGTGCCTGGGTGGCTCAGTTGGTTGAGTGTCGGACTTGGGCTTAGGTCTCCATCTCAAAGTTGGTGGGTTTAAGCCCCACCTCCACCTTTCTGCTGTCCGCATGCCACTTCAGATCTTCTGTCCCCTCTCTCTGTGCCCCTCCCCTGTTCATGCTCTCTCTTACACAAAGATAAACAGTAAAAAACAAACAAACAAACAAACAAAAACAATCAAGATTGACATTTTTTCACAGTTTCTTTATATATGATATGATAGGGAAATATATATGTATGATAGGGAAAGATAAGATAAAGTGAGCAAAGAGGGAAAGGTTAGGACCTGAGGTCCCTGATGGGGAAAACACTTATTTTGGAATGATGCTGGGAATGTCTGACCACAGCAAAAGCCTTCATTTGCCTGCTGCTCATTTTGTGTCCATCTCTTCAATCTTCAAAGCTGCGAGACAACGAATCGCGGGTATTGAAGTAAAAAAAAAAATCCTGTAATACAAGTTCCCTAAAAGTGTTATAGGATTTTTTTTGCCTCAATGCCCGGGGTTCCTTGTCTTGCCGCTTCGAAGAATGAAGAGGTGGACCCAAAATAAAATGAGTAGCAGGCAAAAGTTTATATTAGAGTATAAGATCAAAAAGTAAGAATAGTATGAAAGCTCTCTTTACAGAGAGGGGACATTCAAAAGTGAATGCCCGCAACTATAAGCAAGGGTCCTTGGTATGTAACGTCTGGTCGCCTCCCCAACCCCTTCCCCCTTATTCCTTCTCAGGTTCTATCTTTATTGGCCAGATAAATCAAGGTGCTGGCTTGTCCATTCCTGATTGGCTCATTTCCATTTTCTGAGGGGTGCTCTTGGGTCACACTGTTGCTTGTGGGTCATACCGTTTATGGTCTACTACTTATTTTAGTCAGCTCTTTTGTCAAATTCCTGAAGAGAACCCTAGGAGAAGTAGGTGGTGGCTCTTATATTTTTAAGAGGAATTTTATGCCCGAGGGGGTTTGCTGTAATCAGACTCTCCCAGCATTGTTCCCAAATCGGTGTTTTTCCCCCACCCTTAGGCTTCAGGTCTTATCCTTCCCCTCTCTTCCTATTTTATCCTATCTTTTTCCTATCATAAAAGGACCCACTTTCCCTTATATTTTATTTACTCTTTACAACTGACTCCACTCCCAGCATCATCAAGGACAACTGGAAAACAAGGAGGTCACATGTAGATTATTGACAACCATTAAAATATTTTACCATCACATTTATATTCCCCACAATTTAGGAAATAACAATCCACAGGTCTCTGTGGATATTTGAGTGTGATTAGGAGACCATGAGGGCGAAGGGAGTAAGGGAGGGAGGTTGAGGAATAAATCTTTTGTAAGAACATTTGAAAAGACTGAAACTTTGCTCTTTTCACTACTGATATTTCTAGGATCCTAAGCCAAATAGAGGGAGCCATGACCTCACTCTGTTTACTGACTTCCAATAATCTTCTATTTTTGTTAGACTTATTGCTCTATAAATACATCATAATAAAGAGAGAGTAAATGCCCTAAATGCATTGGGGAAACTTCTTTAAATAAGCATATTCCGTAAATACTTCACCAATATTAAAATCTTTGTTCTCTGATTCCAATATATGAAATTTTTTAATGGGCTGAAATAAATATATTCAGTTTTCATAAAATTATTTTATGTCCCAATATCAAATATATACACACATACATGTGCACACGCATGTGGGCAAGCACAATTGTTGGTATTTGGAAGAAAAGTGATGCATAAGAGCCTATTGCTATTCTGGATGTTTCCTTCTGTCCCAGTGTTAGTGCCAACTTGAGTCCACTAGCAAATACTGAAGTCTTTTGAGGTAGAAACTATTTTTATTTTTATTTTTCATCACTTATACCTTTCACTGATAATTGTGAAATATTTGTAACAGCATTCTGATTCAAGTGAGCTGAGGAGGAAACATTTCTGCTAGGGACATTTCTGTAGAGTCAACATCTCTTCTCACCAAAACACCTTCCTGGAAATGAACTCATTTTGTGAACTGCCATGAAAAACACTGTGTTTTCTCTGAAGATTAATGTGGTTATACTTCTGACTAAGGAGTACTGGGATTTGGTATTTGTAATTTTTAGTTCAGTTTTCAGAAATCTTTGGTTTATTGTTCAGGGTCAGATCCATGTATGTACAACTCAGAAGTGAGCCGGAGTATTCACAAACAACTTTGTGGCATTAATTTTTCTTCCCGGTCTCTGCAATCTCCCTGATATTTACTGGTTCCCTTTAGTCTTCTGGTCAAAGAGTGTGTGCTCTGGTTTGTGATTCCAAAAATGCATGTATTCTTAGGCCAAGTAGCAGGTGGACAGAAAAAAAAAAAAGGCAAATGCATGAGGGGTACTGCCCCACACTCTTGGAACTACAGCTCCACCAACTGGAGAGGAAGATTACCCTTCCCTGGAAATTGACTGCTCTGGGCTTCCTTTGCTGCTGAGGCCATGACCTCCATAGGATTGCTTGGGAACCAGGACTGGAGAAGGCACAGAAAAAGGAGATGAGGAATCTTCACACAGTGTTAGAAGTTCTGTCACCCTCTTCTTGAACCAGAACTAGCAGGGTGCTCTTGGAACTGTCTATGACTGCACTGCTGGCCACTTCTAGATTTTAGTGTCTTTTGAGATCAGGCAGGGGTGGAAATGAGGAGTCAGGGATATGGAAGAAAAATTAAATGGCAAACTCACTCAGTTATACTTTGAATTTTGGTCTTCTTCCCTGATCTATCTGTTACACCATTTTTTTCTTTTTTTTTTGAGTCCTCAAGTTGCTACCCTGTGTATTCTCTCCACATTTAGCTGCATTTGATGAGAGACAGAAAGCAAAGTATGCTCTTTCTGTGTCTATGTACCTTTTCTCAATTCTAATATATATTTTTATCTATATTCCTTTTTTTATAAGTTTTACAAAAGGCATTTTATTGGTTTTTATTAATTTCAGCCTATACCCTTGCTTACTCTCTGTCTTTTTTTTAATGTGTATGTAGTTTATTTTGAGTGTGAGCATGTGGGGAAGGGACAGAGAGAGGGAGAGAGAATCCAAAGCAGGCTCCATCTACCCTGTCAGCGCAGAGCCTGATGCAGGCCTCTGTCTCACGAACTGTGAGATTATGACCTGAGCCAACATCAAGAGTCAGATGTTTAACCGACTGAACCATGCAGGCGCCCCATTAATATCTTTTATATATAATGACTAATTTATTTTGATTAATCTGACTGTAAACTTCTTTGTTTTCATCATTTTAATTTTAAAACATTTCCTGTAAATATACTTGGATGTTCACAGTATTTTTTTATTACTTTCCATACCTTATTTTGCTTTGATTTCTTTTTTGACTTAACAGTTGTCTATATGTGTGTTGTCTAATACCAAGTAGCTAAGAAATCCTGTTTATTTTAAAAAATATTTATTTCAAATTGTATTTGTTATCAGAGACAAGCATTACTTTGTGTAATGACCCAAACGGATCTTGAGCTTGTGATCCAAACAGGTGGTTTTGAATTGTGCAAGGTGGATGATAATCTATCTTGCTTCCTGTAAAGATATTGGATTGCTTTTTAAAATTGGAATCCAAAAAAAAAAAAAACCATTAAGTATATTTCCCATTTCTTCTCTTGGAACAAGTTGAGTCCACAAAAGTCTCTAGAAAACCATCCTGTCACCACCGATATACCTTTAATCTGTCACAAGTTGCCTCAAAGTAATTCAGTTTTTTGAGAGAGGGTGAGGGAAAGACAACACTATCCATATGCTTGACTGGAGTTATAAAAATACCGCATGAGGCCGCCAGACGCTATAAGCATTAGGAGTTCTGTTACTTTCTTCTTGAACCAAGTTAACAGTTCTCTACTCCTATGCCTATTTCTGGGTTCGGAGGTCACATGAACCCTTCTGTGTCTCGGTCTACGAAATCAAAACCAAGGTGAAACAATGAAAACTTTGGAAAAATCATCAATTTCACAAAAATATTTACAAAAAGAAGCATCTATTAAATTACACTATATTAATTCAGTTGACTTCCTTTAGGGTACCACACCTATATTGTAAGGTCGCAGTTTATTTAAACAAATGTAACTTTAAACATGCCTAATGTTGGGGCGCCTGGGTGGCTCAGTCGGTTAAGCGGCCGACTTTAGCTCGGGTCACCATCTCACGGTCTGTGAGAGCCCCGCGTCGGGCTCTGGGCTGATGGCTCTGGGCTGATGGCTCTGGGTTGATGGCTTGGAGCCCGGAGCCCGCTTCCGATTTTGTGTCTCCCTCTCTCTCTGCCCCTCCCCCGTTCATGCTCTGTCTCTCCCTGTCTCAAAAATAAATAAAGGTTAAAAAAAATTAAAAAAAATAAATAAATAAGCATGCCTAATGTTATCCAAGTATAGACTACATATAAAATGAGCTTTTGGTCACATTTACTTTTTTATATTTTTCTTAGTTGTTAAACATCCATTCTGGGGTCTCTGGGTAGCTCAGTTGGTTAAACATCTCACTCTTGATCTTGGCTCGGGTCTTAATTTCAGGGCTGTGAGTTCATGCCCAACATTGGGCTCTGCACTGAGTGCCTACTTAAAAAAAAAAAAAAAAAGAAAAGAAAAGAAAAGACTCTAATTTTTTCATATTTAAGAGGAAAGACGGAGATTTTTTCAAAGACAGTGAGCTCCTTTTATGTACTTTTTTTGTTTATCCTACTCTATATGAAACTGAATAGAAGCCCAATGCCAGTGTGAACATATTTTAAAATATGAATAGAAATTGCAAAATCAATAATGTTATATTTAGGGTAAATGTAATGCATCCAGTGTACTGATGTTCACATTTCTAGCTGTAGGATAATATTCATTACCAATTTGTTCTAAACCATTTCAGTATTTGCTATTGTTAATACATAATGATATTTTATTTTCTTAATATGCCCCCTAGGAATCACCAGGCAGGTGTCAGTGGCACAGTGCCTGGCATTTAGTAGGCACTAAATAAATGTCAAACAGATAAACAAAAAAATAAAAATAAATAAATAAATAAATAAATGTCAAACAAACATAAATCTGGATCAGTTAAGGGGGATTACACTGGTATCAAAGAGAAGTTTAGGGTAACAGTTCTTATACATATGTGGAAGCCTTCTCTTCTGCCTTTTGCTGTGTCACGTTAGCCTAGATGGAGACTGAGAGACAAGTTTCAGGTTATCTCGGTTACAGCTGAGTTGTTATATGGCGTGCTCTGCAATTTCTCTACCACTGATTTAAAAATTGACCTTGATAAGATCAAGTCTATTTCCAAATAAGAACAGTTAGAATTACTTATAACCAGTTCAGGATGAAAATTCTTGCAAAAATATTTATAGAATTTTCACAAAAGCAAATATGCTATATAGTAAGTTAGCAAGAAAGTGTATTAAATTTTTATTTAGCATCTATTAAAATGTTTGTATGAAACGGACACTCTATGTCACAGAATGATGCTTTTATGAAGTAAGCAAGAGAGTTGTCAATAGTTTTTTTGTAGGTTTTGATTTTCATGGAGTCAGAATATTATTTTTTTGTATAAATTGTAAGTACAGATTTTCCTTATGACTGGTGTATTCTTGCTATCGGTTTAACATACATGTTATATCTTTGATATATTTTCCTCCTTCATGTTGAACTTAATTTGATGTGAGTAATCTTTTTTTTGATTGTGCTTAGTTTTGATTTCCAGCCTTTATTAAGTAAACCATGGACAGAGTTTACTTTTCTTTCCATTAAATCATTACATTATGGATCATAAAGGTTATGGCTACCAAAGCCACAGCAATGTTACCCTTATGAGATTTTTTTCAGACTTTATGCATTATTTCACATAAACCATATCCATTTAGAACATTACTAAGTGAAGAATTCCTTTTCTTCAATCCTTCCACTAATTCTCTTTGCATGTACTCTTTGTGTGATTGATGTGTCTTAAATACATGCATATTGTGCTGACTTATTATTTTATTATTTGTAGTTATTCTATCTCTTCAATAAAACTGAATTTTATTATTTTTTTATTTTTAAAAAAACATTTATTTATTTATTTTGAAAGAGAGAGAGAGAGAGAGAGTATGAACGAGTGAGCAGTCGGGGGAGGGGGGGAAGGGTCAGAGAGATAGGGAAAGAGAGAATCCCAAGCAGGCTCTGGGCTAATCTCATGAACCTTGAGATCATGACCTGAGCCAAAATCAAGAGTCACACACTTAACTGACTGAGCCACCCAGGCGCCCCAAAACTGAATTTTAAATGTAATTTATACTTTGACAATATTGATCTTGGATTGTTATCTTGGTAATTATATGGACACATTTTAAAATTTAGCTAGAAAGCTGAGGTTTAGTTTTAAAATGGTATTTGCAAAAGTTGTAGTCATTCCCCCTCTCAGGAGACAGCATCTACGCAGCCTTGACAAGTGCCATGTCATTCCAGTATTAGCAGAGGTATGTGTTTTTCCTGAGAAGCTAGCTATCTAGACTTTTCTGTGAAATGTCGTGATTGTTATTTATTGAATAACCTCTAGGTAGAGGTAAGCAGTTTCTGTTTACTCTGAGAAGTACTTTATATGGAAAAAAAAATACTGTACTCTCAGAAACACAGGTTAGACTTTCTAACTAGCCAGCAGGCAGAATGTAGGGGTGGCTTCCCAGAAGAGGCAACACTGAGTTGAATCTGAGGGATGAAGTGTAGTTAACAAGGGGGAAAGAAAATGAAAGGTCATTTCTGATAGAACTGCAATTCTGTAAACCGCAGAAGAGAGATTATGACAGTCAAAATCTACTAAACTTGGAGACTTAAAAATTAGACAGGATAGTTAGCAAAGCAAGGAAATGCAATGAAAAAAAAAGGCATTCTGTTGTTTTTACTGCAAAAGCTATGTCTCAAAATAATTCTGTGTTAAGGGAGTTGCCCAAAGAGTTCCCTGCTTTATAGGTTGCTGTATTCTATATCCCCTGAGCCTGTCAGGCCGGGCATTGAGCAAAGACACATAATTTATGGAATTGATGAGGTTTTGGGGTTTTTGAATATAGCCTTTCTGGATATCTGAGAAATTAGTATACCTTATTTCCTTTTACAAAAATACTTAATTAGAAATTATGACCATATAGATTTACAACAGAAATGTTAATGTAATGGCTATACAGAAATACTTTGAGTCTGAAAATCAAGAGCAGAGCAAGAAGAATGTGAATGTATATATAATGGAGAAATGTTATGTGATCAAGGTCAAAAACTGTATTCTATGTAATAAGCCAAAAGGAACATTTTATACCATTAATAGTCCCGAAAAACTAGAGATGTCATATACTTTACATAACTGATATATTTATGAAAACCTGAGAGCTAATCAAAGTTTGATTAAATCATATTATGAAAGATTTTGGTTGGTACTACAATATTTATGCGTGTGTCCGCTTATAAAACAATTCTATTTGAAATTTCAGTAGTCAATCCTTACTTCATTGGTTTAATTAGTATGAATTAATTAGTTAGTATATAATTACTAGGTGGACTTCAAAGGAGAATCATACATATTTTATTCAAGGAATTAAGCTATCTGACTTTTAGTTGTGTAATTAATTTTCTAATACATAAAAATGTAAGAACACTTTGGGAGAAAACTGATATTCACAATGTACCTACTAAATTATTTCTTTATTACCTTAAATTAATTTTCAAAATGACTCTAGGTGATTTTTCTAATTTAGAGAGGAAGAAATCAAGATTTAGGGAAAGTAAGTAATATTAAACAATATTAAACAATAGAGCCAATATTAAACAGTAAAGCCTGCGTTTCCATACTGGTTTGCCTTAAAGATAATGTTTTTAAGATATTATCCTGTAGATTATTTCATTATCTATAGAAATAGGCATTTGTGCCCTTAAAAAGAAACACACTTATAAAATGTTTTGATATGTCAACTTTTTAAAAATTTTTAATCTTCACCTTGACTTTCTCCCAAGTGTGAAGTGCTAAACTGGTATCATAGCAAGTCATAACCAGTGATATTCTGCAGAGTCTAAGAACAGTAGGTTCTTAGCCTGACTGGCTCAGTCAGTTAAGTGTCTGTCTCTGGATTTCAGTTCAGGTCATGATCTTGGGGTTGCTGAGTTAGAGCCCCGCTTTGAGCTCGGTGCTGACAGTGTGGAGCCTGCTTGGGATTCTCTCTCCCTCTCTCTCTGCCCCTCCTCTGCTCACTCTCTCTCTCAAAATTAAAATAAATTAACTTAAATAAATTAAATAAAATAAACTTAAAAAAAAAGAGAATAGTAGGTATAATAGCTATTTATTTTAATTAGAAATATGTTAACAGGAAACATGTAGGTGACTTTTAAGGCAATGCTGTTTAACTTTGGCTGTCTCTTATGCTTATGGCATTAACTAGATAAAATATACTGTTGCCCAGGCTATACTCCAGAGTATTTACATCAAAATTACTGAAAGAAAAAACAAAAAACCCCAGACATAAGGATTTTTAAAAGTTGTCTAGATGATTCAACGTATCAACCAGAATTGACAACCACTACTTTTAAATTTGACTCTGAAAAATATCCAAAATCTTACATAAGATTATAATGTAGGCAAATGATGATTTCACTTAAAAAAAAAATTCTTGGTTGCTTATTGTGCTGTGCAATAGCAAATTGCAACTAGGTGCAGTTATCATTTATTATAATTTATTGTGTTAATAGATTGCCCTGAAGGGGAAAATGTTTTGTACTGCATCACTAATCCATCCAGTGCGTGACTTTTGAAATGACGTATGGAATTATGCCACTCCACTTTAAAGCCACTTTAAGTGATAGACACTTCATTTCATTATGATGTAAAGAAAAAAAATTAATTGTTTAAATTAGAAATGCACAGTTGAATTAACTTTTTTCTAGTTTTTGTTTTAATAAATGTGTAATATGTATTTGGCATAATGCAAATATATTTTATTATGTGATTTGTTATTTTGAAAACATTGATTTTAATGAGTAAATGAACGGTATATTGTTGAATGCGCGTATTACTTACAAAAAGAGAATTAAAATAACCATCTATGGGGAGCAATCTTATTTTCTCCCTGCAGGGAAAATAACATTTTTTAAAAATGTTTCTTTATTTTTGAGAGAGAGAGACAGAGACACACACACACACACAGAGAGAGAGAGAGAGAGAGAGAGAGAGAGAGTGGGGGAGGGGCAGAGAGAGAGGGAGATACAGAATCTGAAGCAGGTTCCATGCTCTGAGCTATCAGTACAGAGCCCAATGTGGGGCTTGAACTGTTGAACCTCAAGATTATGACCTGAGCCAAAGTCAGACGCTCAACTGACTGAGCCACCCAGGTGCCCCTTAACATTCTTTTTCTTTTAAGTTTATTTATTTATTTTGAGTTATGGAGAGCATGAGAGAGACAGACCATGCATGTGTGCATGTGAGTGGGGGAGGGGCAGAGAGAGAAAGAGAATCCCTGACAGGGCTCCACAAAACCGTGGTATCATGACCTGAGCTGAAGTTGGAAGCTTAACTGACTGAGCCACCCAGGCGGCCCCAAAATAACATCCTTTAGGTGAAAATACACAAATGAATTAGGAAAAACAAACATAACTGAATTTAAAAAAATCACCATCTCAGATCTATAATGAATGGAGCTGTATGATATTTAAAATAAAAATGTTGAAAAAAAATAAAAACACAGAAATCTTAAAATCTTATATACTTACACATTTTCAAAAAATGTGGATAAAGCATGTTTGGAATTCACATAATAGACCATTTTTATTCTTATTTGTGCCTTAAAAAAAGTCCTAAATAGAATCAAACTGCAACTTTATCATGTACTGTATAATTTTTACATAGTTTACTATTAATAATATCCCAAGATACATTAAGAAATAGAATGTATAACTTAATGACTTAAAACCTCTGCTATTCTAATATGGAACAGGTCTAAAATTCAATATTTGTAACTATTTAATGTATAAAATCCAATATCTACCTTACTATTTCTGATTAACTGAATAAGTTTTGTAAAAATACAATAATTATTGGATACTACCTAATAGCAACTATCACATATTATCAGTATATTACTCCTTCAGTTATTTCCTATATATTAACTGTTGTTTACTTTACTTGTTTTATTTGTATTCTTTGCTTTCTTTTATTTTCATGAATCTTAAAAATCAAAAACTGGGAAAAAAGCATTTTTGCCATGAAAAAAAGTATTACAAAATAACTATACTATAACAATTTGTTTGTGGATACAAAATAAAAATGCAAATTGTGATATCAAAAACAAAATACTTGGGAGGAGGTAAATGCATAAAGTTTTTGCATGTAATTGAAGTCAAGTTATCAGCATAAAATAGACTACTATATCTAGAAGACATTTTATGTAAGTCTCATGATAGCCACAAAACAAAACCTATGGTAGATGCACGAAATATAAAGAGAAGGGTATCAAAGCATATCACAACAGAAAATTATCAATTCACAAAAGAAGGCAGCAAGAGAAGAAGAAAGGAACAAAGAAACTACAAAACAACCAGAAATCAATGAATAACATGGCATTAATAAGTCCTTACTTACCAATAATTATCTTAAATGCAGATGAATTACATTACCCAGTCAAAGGCATATAGTGACTGAATGAATAAAAAAAACAGGACCCAACCTTAGGCTACCTACAAAGGACTCACTAGCATTAAGAACAAGCATAGACTGGGGCACCTGGGTGGCACAGTAGGTGAAACGTCCGGCTTCAGCTCAGGTCACGATCTCGGGGTCCGTGAGTTCAAGCCCCCTGTCAGGCTCTGGGCTGATGGCCTGGAGCCTGCTTCTGGTTCTGTGTCTCCCTCTCTCTCTGCCCCTCTCCCGTTCATGCTCTGTCTCTCTCTGTCTCAAAAATAAATAAACGTTAAAAAAAACACATTTTATAAAAATAAAAAAAAGAACAAGCATAGACTTAAAATGAAAGGAGTAGAAAAAGATAATCTACACAAATGGAAACAAAAAGAGAGCAGTGGTAACTATGCTAAAATCAGACAAAATAGACTAAATAAAAAACTGTAACACGAGACAAAGATGATCGTTTTATAATGATAAAGGAATTACTTCATCAAAAGGATATAACAATTGTAAATATATATGTACCCAGGGACACTGTGGTGGCTGAATCGGTTAAGCATCTGACTCTTCATTTCAGCTCAGGTCATGATCTCACGGTTTATGAGTTTGAGCCCCGTGTTGGGCACTACATTGACAGTGTGAATCCTGCTTAGGATTCTCTCTCTCTCTCTCTCTCTCTCTCTCTCTCTGCCCCTCATTCCCTTACTCCTGCTCTCTCAAAATAAATTTAAAAAACTTTAAAAAATATCTATATACATATGTACCCAACGGGGGAACATCCAAATATATTAAGCAAATATTAACAAATCAGAAAGGAGACATACACAATGCTATAATAATTATATCAGAGGACCTGAATACCCTGCTTTCAACAATGGATATATCATCCAGACAGAAACTCAATAAGGAAAAATTGGATATGAACTATACTTTAATCTTGATGGGTCCAACAGCCACATACAGAATATTCTATCCAACAGCAGCAAAATGTACATTTTTCTTAAGTGCACAGGGAACATTCTCCAGGACAGAGCATTTCTTAGGTCATAAGACAAGTCTTAGCAAGTTTAAGAAATTAGAAATCAATAACAGGAAGGAAAACCAGAAGTTGAAATTGGAGAAGACACCAATATGAAGAGATACTTTATGTTTGTGGATTGGAAGTATTAACATAAAGATGTTCATTAAACCTCAAGCTATCTATAAACTTAATGAAATCCCTATCAAAATTCCAATGGCATTTTTCACAGAAGTAGAAAAATCATTCCTCAAATTTGTATGGAACCACAGAAAGATCTTGAACAGCAACAACAATCCTCAGAAAAGGAACAAAGTTGAAGGCATCACAATTCCCAACTTTAAACTTTATTACAAAGCTATACTAATCAAAATAGTATGTAAGTGGCATAAAAATAAATACATATTAATGGAATAAAATTAAGATCCATGAAACAAACCCACACAGTCAATTAATATTTGACAAGGGAACCAATGATATTCAGTGCAGAAAGAACGTTATTTTCGGTATTTGGTGCTGGAAGACTGGATAATCATACACAGAAGAATGAAATTGGACCCCACCTTACACCATTCACAAAAATTAAGTTGGAATGAACTAAAGACCTAACTGTAAGACCTGAAATGGTGAAATTCCTAGAAGAAAATATGGAGAAAAAACTCCTTGAAATTAACCTTGGTAGCAACTTTTGGGATAAGGCACCAAAAGTATAGGCAACAAACAGAAAAATAAACAAGTGAGACTACATCAAACTAAAAAGCATATGCATGGCAAAAGAAACAACAAAATAAAAAAGGCGATCTATAGAATGAGAGAAAATATTTGCAAACCGTCTATCTGAAAAGGGATTGATACCCAAAATATATAAGGAACTCATACAACATAGTAACAAAAAAACAAATAATCTGATTTTGAAAATGATCAGAGTACCTAAGTAAACATCTTTCCAAAGATGACATCCAAATGACCCTTAGGTGCAAGAAAAGATTGTCAACATCATTAATCATCAGGGGAATGCAAATCAAAACCCCAGTGACATATCACATTACATCTGTTAGGATGGTTATTATTAAAAGACAGGAAATAGCAAATGTTGGCAAGGGTAACCCTTAAAAAGGGTAACCCTAGTGCAGCGTTGATTGGAATGTAAATTGGTGCAGCCACTATTTGGAGATTCCTCAAAAATTAGAATTACTAATGATCCAATAATATCCAATAATTTCACTTCTGGCTACATATCTGAAGGAAATTAAATCACTACATCGAAGAAATATCTGCATTGTCATGTCCATTGCAGCATGTTCACAATAGCCAAGATATGAAAACAACCTCAATGTCCATTGACTGATGAATGGATAAAGAGAATGTGTGTGTTTTGTATTATATATAAATGTTTATATTGTTTATAATGTTTATATTATATATAATATACACACATACACAATGGAATATTATTCAGCCATAAAAAGAGGAAATTCTTTTCATTTGCAAATTCAGGAGATCTAATATGCAGTATGTTGTTACGAATACTGTACTGTAAACTCAAAAGTTGTTAAAAGAGTAAATATTAAGTGTTCTCACACAAAACAAAGACAAAAGAAAAAAATTGTAATTATATGAGGTGATAAGGTGTTAACTTAGTCATCACTTACCAATGTGTATGTATTAACTTCTCACATTATACACCATGAACACATACAATGTTATATGTCAATTGTAGATCAAGAAAACCAGAGAAAAAAGAATTATAAGGAAATATGCTCTAATAAACTGACAAAAATTGTTAAAATATATAAGTTAATAATTGAAAAACCCAACTTTCCTAACCATGAAATATCCATTTATATATAGAATAAAATATTTATATTCTGAGATTATCTAGGTACCTGGAGGTGATTTGTTTTTAATCACTGTATTCAGAGTAACTTGAGAACAACTGGGAGTTTTCAGTTAGAGCTGCAAGTGAATTCTATAACATTGTAGGCTTTAAATATTATTAATTCTAGACAACTTTAAGGAACTATTTCCATGTTTCCATTTAATTGAGTTATGTAAACAAATAAGAGTTTAGCAACACAAATAATTCTCTTTCTGTGACTAATATTTGAAATACAAAAATTAATGTTTATAGTTTATATATTTTACCCAAGCATAGAAAGATATTTGACTGTAAATCTCACCAAAATTGAGTATTGCTCAATAAAGTTAGTCAACAAGTTATCAGGAAAGTAGAATCTTCCATGTATGTCCTTAAGCAAATGTTCACCAGGAAGATATTTCAAATTAAACAAGTTAAAAAAAAGTAAAATTAAACAAGCTAAGTTTATTATTGCAGTGAAGGACAATATATACCATGGGGAAACATGAGTATTTCAGTAAAAGATGTATTAGATGATTTGGGGGAGGATCTAAGGAAACAGGGGTTTGTTGTCAATTGAATGATGTCATAAATCAGAGGCAATTCTGTAATTCAGCATCTCAACACATTTCATATGCAGGAAAAGGAGACTAGAATGAAGATAAATTGGTAATTGGTACAAAAGTAGCAGTTACTCTTTTAGCCAAGAGAGGGGATTGGTTGGCATTTTTAGGGTGGTAGAGTAACTTTGATTTTTTTCTGTGCTTAAATGAAATTGTGAGATGACCTTTCTTTGTCTCGTTTTATCATAGTTTTAGAGTATTCCTTATATGAGTTTGGTATATTGCAAGATTGTTTATGATCAAATGGAGAACAAAATGACTAGCTTGTAATAACACTGACATTTAGCTGTGAACATCAGATTAGTTCCAGAGATCAGATGCTAATTTTATTTTTCTCATTAAGAACAAGTCTTCATTTTCTTAACACCTTGATGTGAGAGCAACTAAGAAGGGTCCTGTCATCTGCCTTCACAAGTTGGCATTGTTAGTTGGATTCAAATCACCAACAACAGGCAATGTTATCACTTTGGTTTCTATCCTGGGTTGTTATTTGCTTTCTGTTCATTGGTAACTATTTTTCTTTAAAAAAAAATTGATTTTTAATGTTCTTACTTTATAAGCAATACATTTTGATTATTAAATATACAGAAAATATAAATAATGAATAATTAAAACCATCTCTCATTCCATCATGCAGAGAATTGTAAGTATTTTGGTGTGCATGGGTTACTCAAAAATTAGTGGTTCCCCAATTATGAAAGTTTTAAATTTGGTTCTGTGAAAGGTGAACATAAGTAGAGTTATTTATATTAAGGGGTTTTAAAATAGATCTGGGAGGACATTAAGGAAGTCAGCTTCAGGCGTGTTCTCATGGATTGAAACCATGAACTTTGAACGGGGCCAAACTACAAATATATCAAGGACTCTGCCCAAAGACTTGCAACTTGCTACAGTAGGAGACTGCTTAGTGAGACAAGATTAGTTTTCTGCTACCAACACCAATCAAAATTCTTCCTAAACAACACATACAAGTGTTCCCTTTGTCTTTAAAAATTCGTGACTTTTGTTCCCTATGTAGGGGGACAGGATTTGGGTTGTTACCCAAATCTGTGCTCTCTGAATTGCAAATCTCAGACTCTAAATAAATGCTTTTGTTTTATTTAAGTTCTACTTCTTTTATTGATCGATATTTAAAAAGGGGATGCTCTGGAAAAAATTATTGTTCCTGATGAACTTGTAGACCTATTGCTTTCTTCCATGTATATATGTGTACGTGTGAATGCTTGTACATAAATTTTCACCAAAGTATAACCTAGAGAGTTAAATGAATTTTTGCCAAGAGAACACACCCATTTAATCACCATTTAGATCAAAATATAATACAAGACAAGCCCCAGGAGTCTTCCTTAAGCCCCTTCCAAATCCTCCCTTGCAACCTTCTAGATTTTTCACCAAGATACCCGTATTGTGATGTCTAATACAAGAGACATCTTCCCTGCTTTTCTTTTCATATAAATATATTATCTGTGAATAATGAATGTTTTATTTCTTATGGGCCAATCATTAAACTTTTTTTGAAAAAAAATTATTGTCTTTTGTACTGAATAAGACCTCTAGTATGACGTTAAATAGAACTGATGATGGCAGACAGTCTTGTCTTGTTCTTAATTTCAAGGGAGGGGAAGATGTTTTTAACTGTTCACCATTAATTGCAGTGTTAATTGTGTTTCCATCTGTGGGTCATTTCCTTTCTGACTGAATAACTTCCTTCAGTATTTACATTCATGTCAGTCTTCTGGTGATAATTTCTCCCAGACTTTATTTGTACTTTGCCTTCCGTTTTGAAGGATATTTTTGATAAATACAGAGCTCTAATTTGTTAGTTATTTTATTCATTGCTTTGAAGATGTCACTCACTGCCTTCTTTTAATCTGGATATATATTTCTTTTCCTTTATTTTTTTTTCATTTCTTTTGGCTGGCTTCTTTTTCCTTGCTTTCCTTTTGGTTGCAGGTTTGACTTTCTTTGTGCTTACTTTTCTTAAAGTTCATAGCAATCTTGAAACTATGGCTTAATGTCTTATTAGTTTTAGAAAATGCTACACTATTATTTCTTAATATATTTTTGTGCCTCATATTCTCTCTGCTTAATTCCTTGGAGTCTAAGTTTATGTATTTTAGATATTCATGTCCTGTCCTACATTTCTTGTATGTTCTCTCCTATAATTTGCTATGCATATGTTACTTCTTGAATCGACTTTGCCTGCTCTATAAACTGAACAACAAAACTGTATGACAGTGCACCTGTTTACAACTTGGTTTATTGAATATTTTAAGCTCACTGTTGAGACCTATTACTCAGAAAAAAGAGATTCCTTTTAGAATATTATTGCTAATTGACAATATTCTTGGTCACCAAAGTGTTCTGATAGAGGTGGAGAAAGAGATTAATGTTTTCATGCCTGCTAACACAACATCCATTCTGCAGCCCACAGATCAAGGATCAATTTCAACTTTCAAGTTTTATTATTTAAGAAGTACATTTCTTAAGGCTATAGCTGCCATAGATAGTGATCCCTCTGATGAACTGGGCAAAGTAAATTGAAAGTCTTTCGGAAAGGATTCACCATTCTAGCAGCCATGAAAAACATTTGTGGTTCATAGAAGGAGGTCAACATGTCAGTATTAACAGGAGTTGGGAATAAGTTGGTTGCAACCCTCATGGATGACTTTAAAGGGTTCAAGACTTCAGTGGAACAAGTAACAGCAGATGTAGTGAAAATAGCAAGAGAACTAGGATTGACAGTGGAGGGGTGCCTGGGTGGCTCAGTTGGTTAAGTGTCTGACTCTTGATTTCAATTCAAATTGTGATCTCTAGGTTTGTGAGTTTGAGCCCCACAAGCGTCTCTGCACGGACAGCATGGAACCTGCTTGGGATTCTCTCTCCCTCCTTCTCTGCTCTTCACCTGCTTGCTCTCTATCTCTGTCTCAAAATGAATAAAAATAAACTTTAAAAAAAAAAGTGGAGGCTGAAGACATGACTGGATTGCTGCAATCTTTTGATAAATCTTTAACAAATGAGGAATTACTTTTATGGACGAGGAAATAAAGGGGTTGCTTGAGATGGAATCTACTCCTGGTGAAGACACTGTGAGGATGGCGGAAATAACAAAATGTTTCGAGTATTCCATAAACTTGGATGATAAATTAGAAGTAGGGTTTGAGAGAATTGATTCCAATTTTGGAAGAAGTTTTACTGTGTAAAATGTTATCAAACTGCATCTCATGACACAGAGAAATACTTCCTGAAAGGAATATAGGTAGCAAATTTTATTGTTGCGTTATTTCTTTAAATTGCCACAGCCACCCCAACCTTCAGCAGTTCAGTCAGCAGGCATCAATATTGAGGCAAGACCCTCCAGCAGCAAAAATATTATGCTCACTGAAGGTTCAGACCATTGTTAGCATTTTTCAGCAATAAAGTATTTTTAAATTATTCTCTGTACATTGTTTTTTAGACATAATGCTATTTGTACACTCAGTAGATTACAGTATAGTGTGCACAAAACTTTTGTATGCACTGGGAAACCAAAATATTCTCTTGACTTACTTTAGTGTGATATTTACTTTATTGTGGTGGTCTGGAAAAAAACCCTGCAATATCTTCTAGGCATGCCTGCAATAATGTTTACTAAATCTGAACATCGGGAGAAAACAGACTATCAGGAACCTGTGGGACAAAAAAAATATCCAAAATTCGTATCACCAGAGTCCTAGAATCAGATGAGAAAAACAATCAGATGAGTGTAATCAAAAAAAAAAAAAATTGCCAAATCCTTTCCAAAATTGGTGAGAGTCAAAAACATACTGCTTAAAGAAGCTGTGAAAACCCCAAATTTCATAAACTCTAAGAAATCCATGCTAAAACACATTATAATTAAGCTTCTGAAGATTAAAGATAAAGAAAAAAATCTTAAAAGCAGCCAGAGACAAAAGAAATATTATTACAGAGGAACTGTAGAGAAGACAGAGAAAAATAAAATCTAAACTTTCTTTTGGTGGATCACAGCTTCTCAAAATGTTCAGCCTCCCTTTATAAAACCCCTTGCTACAGATAAATTAAACATTTTAAATCACGGAATTGAGACTTGGTCATCTTAATTGCTTTGCCAAATAGAGTATTAACATAAAAATACATAACATGTGCCTCTTAGGAATATTAAGAGCCTTCTTATGATCTGTTACTTCTCTCATTTCCCATTGCATATGCCCTGAGTCCCAGCATGAAGATGTGCAGCTGACCCATGAAAGGTTGCCATACTAGAGAAAAATTAACCATTGTTGTTGTGAACAATTAGCATTTGGGGATTTTTTTTTAAACCTAAGGTAGCTTATACTGACTGATATTCCTCATCCTGAGTCCTGGGTCCATGTGGTTTTTTAGAAACTAGGATAGGTTCAGGCTCTCAAATTTAAGCATGACTGGAAGATGCCTTCTTCCCGTAAATATATTTTCCTATTATGTTGAGCCTCCAGCTTCAACAAATAAACATGTTTTAATTGAAGCTGCAAGTATTACGAAAATGACGAATATGTATATTCATGGCCACCTCTCTTTATTTGTAAATTACATCATTTTTTGTGTACCAACTCTTTCTACATCTTTATTTTTTTTAATTTTTTTTAATGTTTATTTATTTTGGAGACAGAGAGAGACAGAGCATGAACAGGGGAGGGGCAGAGAGAGAGGGAGACACAGAATCGGAAGCAGGCTCCAGGCTCTGAGCCATCAGCCCAGAGCCCGACTCGGGGCTCGAACTCACGGACCGCGAGATCGTGACCCAGGCTGAAGTCGGATGCTTAACCGACTGAGCACCCAGGCGCCCCTCTACATCTTTAATCATTGCTATTTTATTTTTTAATTGTTTTTAATATGAAATTTATTGTCAAATTGGCTTCCATATAACACCCAGTGCTCATCCCAACAGGTGCCCTCCTCAATGCCCATCACCCACTTTCCCCTCCCTCCCTAGGAATTTACCCAAGCGATACAGTAGGCTGATGCCTAGGGACACTTGTACCCCAATGTTTATAGCAGCACTTTCAACAATAGCCAAATTATGGAAAGAGCCTAAATGTCCATCAACTGACGAATGGATAAAGAAGATGTGGTTTATATATACAATGGAATACTACTTGGCAATCATTGCTCTTTTAAACTCTTTTGTCATTTCCAGTCAGTTATTCTGTTATTCCCAATTCTCTTTGAAAATATTTACAATCAACTACAGACAAACAATGCTTCATCTTTCAAGATATTCATGGAAAAGACCCAGACAAATGTTCTAGAACACAGGTTTCTGATAACTTTAAGATCGTAACACTGAACTGGGTAAGAATTTCTAAAACTTTAATGGAAAACTTATTGATTCATAAAGCCATTAACCCAAGATGAAGCAAAACAAGCATTAATTACATGACACTGGATGAACTAATGAAGATAATTATAACTTTTATGACTTTATTTAAAACATTGCTGGTTTGGAGCACCTGAGTGTCTCACTTGATTAAGCATCTGATTTATGATTTTGGCTCAGATCATGGTCTCATAGTCGTGGGATCGAGCCCAGGGTCGAGCTCCTGTTAGGCTATGCACTGAGCATGAAGCCTGCTTGGGGTTATCTCTCTCCCTTTCCTTCTGCCCCTTCCTACCTCAAAAAAAATATATAATAATAATTAAATTAAAATAAAGTAAAATAAAACATTGCTTGTTCTTTTTTATTTAAAAATTTTTAATGTTTATTTATTTTTGAGAAAGAGAGTGAATGAGCAGGAGAGCGGCAGAGAGAGAGGGAGACACAGAATCATCTGAAGCAGACTCCAGGCTCTGAGCTGTCAGCACAGAGCCGGATGCAGGGCTCAAACTCAGGACCTGTGAGATCCTGACCTGAGCTGAAGTTGAATGCTTAAATGACTGAACCACCCAGGTGCCCCACATTGCTTGTTCTTTAATGTTTTGTTTTCCAGATATAAATGATCTTTTTTTCCCCTCTTTTAAGCTGTCTATAACTTGCAGCAATTTGGAAAAATACAGTTTAAAACGTTTATATTTCTATCCCTACCTGATTCCTCCAGAATTCAGAAACTCAGATTAAGTATTCTTCTTTTTCACGGCAAAAAGCATATTTACATATGGCCAATAACAATCTATTCTCTTTGGGGCGCCTGGGTGGCTCAGTCAGTTAAACGTCTGACTCTTGATTTCAGCTCAGATAATGATCACACTGTTCCTGGGTTTGGGCCCCGCATTGGGGTCTGCGCTGGTAGCATGGGGCCTGCTTGGAATTCTGTTTTCCCCTCTCTCTGCCCCTCCCCAGCTCATGCTGTCTTGCTCTCAAAATAAAATAAACATTAAAAAATAAAAATTAAAAAAAAAAGAAAAGATTCTGTTCTCTTTGTAGTAAGATACAATTAGGGAAGTCTTCAGTTTTGTTTCTTAGTCTATTGGGACTTTTCAAGCTCTAATCTGATATTCCTCATTACCAAACTATTTTAAAGAAATAAGGTTGATTTTATTGAGCCAATAAAGCTCCTGGATATTAACAAATCTTTTAGAATATGCATTGAATTATCATTCTTGTTACATTTTTGTAAATAATTAGATGAAGCTTAATAAGACTGACTTATTTTATAAACAATTTAGTTTGACCATAATTGTCTTTGATAAAAATGAAATGACTATTAAAAAAGTTGTGTTTCACTAGAAAGCTGTAGTGTACCTATTATCAGATTCTAGTTTTATTCATTGTCTTTGAGGTCTTATTATCTATTTGTAAACTTCAAAGAGTCACCACAACAGATCACGTGTAGACAGGCTTCATGTCTGTTGCTGTAGAGGTCACTCAAGTTAACAGAAATCGACATTCTCAAAGACAGTCAAGCTACAAACCAGGACAAATCCATCAAGTTGAAACTGACATCCTCATTACATCATCTAAAAATGCTTCAAACTCAATTTAAAAAAATTTTTTAACGTTTATTTATTTTTTGAGAGACAGAGAGAGAGCATGAGCAGGGGAAGGGCAGAGAAAGAGAGGGAGTCACAGAATCCGAAGAAGACTCCAGGCTCTGAGCTGTCAGCACAGAGCCCTACGTGGGGCTCGAACTCAGGAGCCATGAGATCATGATCTGAGCTGAAGTCGGACGCTTAACCGAGTGAGCCACCCAGGCGCCCCACTTCAAACTCAAATTTAAAAATCTTCTCTACTGGCTCTGCAAACTCAGAAACTGAGTTTATACTTTGCTGGAACTATTAACCTTTGTTTTTTCTTTTGTTTCAATAGAAATGCCTCTTATTAAACTAGCTGATTGCTCCCATCATACAGAAGCCCCTGTTAGGTAGGAGCTCACGGTGCAATACCATCTCCTGAAATAAAATGCTCTCACACTCATTGACTTTAAGAAATAATAAAGACATGTGATTGCTAACACATTGTGTGGTGCCTATGTAAACAACTCTTCATGCTTAAGTATAAATTATTGATACCTAACTTACAAACCTAATTCAATAAAGGAAATCTGATTATGTGCAACATTAGTGGAGAAATTTGTGTTAGATTAAGCAAACCTGGATCTTTTGTGTGAAATTTTAACCCACCCTCCCAACAAAATTAATTACAGGCAGATAATTACAGAGTCGGATCATAAAGTCTGATCGGAAAAGTTAACAAAAAGAGCTGGCATTCTTTATTCCTTCCTTATCTTCAGCGTATTTCTTCTCAAGAAGTATTACATGCATATCTACTTTTTTTTTGCAGTTACTTTCTCTCCAATTCATATTTTTGTCTCACTCTGACACACTGTGCATAATCTTATGTGGAGCATGTCTTCAGTTATCAGCAGTATTTTCCTCAGAAGCACTGCTATCCAATCATTCGCCAGTATCAATATGTGCTTTGTTTTTATGTGTGTATTATTTAGCAAAGTTAAACAGTGATATGTGAATTAACATGTTCATGATGCTATCTGTAAGAGAAGACGAGTTACTGAAAATTGGTTTTAACCAGTGCCAGTTTGGAAAAGAACGATGACTCTTGCAACCACTTTGCAATTCTTAATAGCATTAAATCTAAGTTGAACTATAAGACCAAAATTTGGGTCTACTTTTAGGAGAAAATGAGAAGCACATTGAAATCATGTATGTGAGAGTATTCTGTAAAGTATGATTTCTGCACAAATGGAAGTTATTACTGGAATCCATCTATAAATCTTTTGTCAAAAAAACGTACTGGGGCGCCTGGGTGGCTCAGTCGGTTAAGCGTCCGACTTCAGCTCAGGTCACGATCTCACGGTCTGTGATGAGTTCAAGCCCCGCGTCGGGCTCTGGGCTGATGGCTCAGAGCCTGGAGCCTGCTTCCGATTCTGTGTCTCCCTCTCTCTCTGACCCTCCCCCGTTCATGCTCTGTCTCTCTCTGTCTCAAAAATAAATAAATGTTAAAAAAAATTTTTTTTTAAATAAAAAAAAAACAAAAAAAAAACGTACTTCCTTGGTGAAAAAGATTGAAAGAATAAAACAACATTTTAAGCCTTGCTAAATGAATTGTTTTTATCCATTATAATGCATTTGCATTTACCGCATGAAGTTTCTAATCCTTCCTTCCAGATTCTTCTGTTCAGGAGTCCCTGACTGCAATAATCAACCAGAATTACCCATCCTTTTCTCCAAGATCTTGCCAATGCTTCACTTGTCTTTCAGGGCCTTCCAGATGCAGGCTGATAAAGAAGTTTTGATTCAATGGAAATAGACCAAATATGTTGCATTTAAGTAATAGAAAAATTCTCACACTGGCTGGGCCCATGAAGGAGAGTTTTTGGGATTTGTGAAAGCATATCTTTCTTTTCAATTTATTTAATTTTACACTTAACACACAACCTTGGTTTATTTCATTTTTTTTATCCTCTCTGACAATTTTTCACTTTTTTTTTCAGTTTTCAATTCCTCTTTTAGGATAATGATAGTGTACTTTCCTTAGAACTATAATCAATATCTATAATACTGGAGCCAAAATGTTCATTTTTCGACACCAGAATAATACAATTTGATTTCCATTTCATTAAGGATTATATTGTTCTCCCCCTCTCTACTCTCACTTGGGATTAAAAATGGACATTGTATGTATCTCGTTTCAATGATTGTCAGATACCTGACATTTTAGGCTTATTGCATTAAAGCCGTTATGTCAGTGATAAGGGGACAAAAAAATAGCCTGTCATGGTGAGAACATTAATACTTGGTAAAACGTGCTTTTTTTACAGCACAATTTTCTCAAGTATAAAGTAAGGAAAATTGCTACCCAAGTACAGCCTAAAAGCTTTATTAGTGGTTTTGATGTTTCAAAATATAAAATATGTAGGTAGAAAAGATGAGTTCCTATTGAGCACTAGATGGGGCTTGAAAAAGAATAATCCATTCTCTGAAGCAAAAGTACCGATTCTTTATCCAAAATAATGTTAAGTAATGCAAGATAATGGAAAGATCAAAGTTGACAGAAATAGCTACGCCATGTAACTTATTACTAAAAGAAGATTTGGTTCTACTTTTATGTGGTTATTTCACAGATAATCAAAAGAAGTAGTGAAAAACACTGCATGAAAACCAGTATAAAACACTGATATTGTTCAATGAATGTATATGTGTGTCTGTGCTCAGGTCCTTGTCTCTCGCACATATACAGCCTGGAATGGCAAGAATTAGACCAGGATACGGTGAGCTCTAAGAATAAACATAAAGTAAATGTAATACTAGTACATTTCATAGACATTACAATTTTTCTTTTTTAATATATGCTCTTTTACAGTTGATCTATTTTTAAAATCATGGTGAAAGAAATTAGTGAGGTTTAAAGACTAGTTCATTGTTAAACTTAGGATGTTCAACTGTAAAAAGAAAACCAAGACACTGATTAATTGACAGTTAGCTTTAGGCGAATATTTCATCTGCATATTTCAAAATATTTATGTTTTTATATAATTGATAATAATATTCTTCTTTCATCCTTTAATGCAAACCTAAAAATAATATATATAATAACCAAGGGGTACAGAATCATTTTTCTATTTTATTTAACTCATAACTTATTAATATATTTTTTGGAATAAATCTAAGGGCAAACAGAAAAGGCAATTTCTATGTACTTCCTTAAGAAACATAAAATTCTATTTCTATTTTATACTTTTTTGCATAATAATTTACTGTAATTTAACTAAAGCAATATTTTTTGTAATGCTTGATGAAAGCATAATCTCTTTATATCTATATATCTCTATATATCTGTGTATATATATAGGTATATATATCTCTCTATCTATAGATATCTATAGATAGATATATATAGAGATACATATATGGAAGGAAGTTGTATATCTGGGAGATAGTAAATGTAGGAAAAATTACTTTTCATTTTGTATACTTTGGTGCCTTTCTAATTTTGTACTAGGTACATGTACTGCCTTTAAAAATTAAGACATCATTATCATCATCATCATCATCATCATAATGTGGCTGACAAATCCTGTGAAAATGCTATCTTGTCTGCATAATAAACTAAGAAAAATGCTTAGTTTTACTATCCATTCAGATGGGAAGGAGAAGGGGAGTCCCTAGGGAGAAATTAGAACAGGATGAATGGTGATAGCAGAGGAATGGTCCAGAAAGACAGTGTGAGCTGGAATGGAAGTTAAAAGATGATTTTTGAACTATCCCTAGTGGTGATGAGATGATGTCTATACACAGGGCTATGTATTTGCTCTATATTAATTTGTTCCTAGTATTCCCTTCCCCTTAGCCTACCTTGTATCAGATAGTATTTTTCTAATAAATAGGTGCTATGACTTCTATCCAATGTGGCTTCAACAAAAAGAGTATTCATTGGACCATATCAACTGAAAAATTAAGAACTAGAGTCTTTTTCAGTCAGGGGTTGCAGACCTCAATATGTGCCTCTGTGCAAATTTTAAAATTTCTCTTTTTTAAAAGTTTTTAATATTTATTCATTTTTGAGAGACAGAGAGTGAGAGACAGAGAGTGAGTAGGCGAAGGACAGAGAGAGAGAGACAGACAGACAGACAGAATTTGAAGCAGGCTTCAAGCTCTGAGCTGTCAGCATAGAGCCCAAAGCAGGGCTCAAACGCAGGGAGGGCGAGATCAAGACCTGAGCTGAAGTCAGCCACTTAACCTATTGAGTCACCCATGCATCCCTGTGCTCTGTTACTCTTGACCTGATTGGTTTGATGTGTATCAGGCACTCAGAGAATGGAATGTCAAGTTTGGCTTAACTGTGGCTGCATGACTACCCCTTGGATCCAGACATGAGTGAGTTCTACTGAAGCGTAGTGCCTAAGTATTGAAGACGAAACATCTGGATACTACTCCCCCAAAAAGGAAACAAAACGCTGGGTAATTAAAATAGTAACAGTCTACTTTATATTTTTCTATAGTGTTAGTTAATATCACAGGACTGCATATGCTTAGTAACTTAGGAAACATAATTAAAAGATGCCTGAGATCCACATTATAGTGAAATTAAGCTTAGGAATTCTAATAGGTTTAACATTCTTTGGCGTGGGGGGGGGGGGAGATATTTGGATTTAACTCTGTTAGGTGTAGCTTGGTTTTATCAGAAAATAGGTGGATATGTGCAAATAGCCTCAGGCAAACACATCACAGAATCTGAAAGAAAACAAACAAACATATGAAGGTATATAGAATATGTTCCCCAAAGACAGTCTGGATAAGTGAGTACCCCAATGAGAAACTACTTTCATGTAAGGAGAGCAGATATATTAAGCTTAGAATCTAAGAAATGTACTTTCAATGTAGGATGATCTTCCTATCTTACACTATTCTCAAAATGCTCTTCCATAGTTTTCATTGCTCTTGGTTTGCTTTTTCATGTACAAAACTAATTAACTGTAGAAGGACTGCTTCAAATAGAAAAGTTTGTTTTTGTTTTTGCTGTTGTTGTTGTTGTTGTTATCTATCAAGAAAGCCAAAGTAGTGGAGGATGTTGTAAGCATTTTATTTAACCCTGAGAACTTGTAATAAGAAAGGATAATTTAATCACAGCCATAAGTGGAATCCTCACATTTTATATTTGCTGTCTACAGCAGTCAGTCATTGACTGTCATCACCTGGGCTCAGTTTTTACAAATTTGCAGAGTCAGGATGCACAGTGGAAAGCCATCAGGCCTCAGAGTGACATCTGGCTTTATGAACACCTAGTTACACAGACCAGCCCTGTGAGCTTTGCCAAGTTCTTCCGATGCATTTTAAGCCTCAGTCTCCTTTGCTATCAAATGGCAAATGCATTAATTTTAACCATCATACAGGTTGTGCAGTGGTTTTTAAAACCACTTTGCCCACCCCTTAGTCGTGGTCTCCCAGCCAGTCTACATAGGGCCTTCCTAATGGAACATCATTCTGTGCCTCCCTTCTCTTTGTTGTCTCTTCAGCTTTCTGTTCTCTGGCTCCTCATCTTGGAAGAGATGCCATTGCCTGTTGGACTCCAGCTCACTGAATCACAGTTGGGAAATTATCCTCTGGCAAAGACATAGGGAAATTTATAGAGAAATCATGAGTGTTTCTTCTCTCAGGACTTGTAGTTTTGAACTGACAGTACAGACAAATTGAAGGCTTAAAGTTGTCTTACACATTTCACCCAATTTTATAGTTGTTCATGATGGCAAGTTTATTCCAGTACAATATTATTGCTGAAGTCAAAGTTCTTCAAAAATTTGTTAATATATTTTTTCACCACAAATATATCAATATCTAGGCCATTCCAGAAATACTTATATATGTGTGTATAAGTATGCACACAAGTATAAATGTATATGTTATATACATGTGAAATTGGATTTTGCTTATGATCAACAGAAAAAAAAATTGATTTGCTACACTTAGGTAGGTGACAAGTATTTATGTTACTTTGCAGGAGAGAGTATCCCTTTTGTGCTGGTGAAAATATTTTGCAGTACAAATTTATTTAATGTGGTTACATGTATGCTCTTTATAGAAGTAGTAAGGACTGTCACAACTCTGTGTGAGTTGAGAGAGGCAGTAGGTGACTTCAAATGTAGCCCAGGGTTTTGGTTTGATTCCCATATGAACCAAGAATGAACAGTTTTCAAGGGCCCTAGGGAGTAAGGGGATATTCCATCGTACCAACTCGAGTAAAACCTCAAGTAAGTCAATAGGATCATTTGGGAATGTTCAGGAATTAATTCAGTTAAAACATCACATATATTTACAAACAAAATAAAATGTATCATTCTTTAAAGTAGTGTGTTACATCTGCATGTGGTTCAGGTGGGAACCAAAGCATGTAATCCACAAAGATCTGCTTCACAGAAAGACTTCATTAAAAGATTGGTTGTGAAAACAACCTGAACAGGAAACGTTGTCCAATCTAAGTCATAAACTTTGAATTTCTAGTAGTTGAAAGATGTGATAAAGACCAGCAACTCTTCTTCAAACAAGGAAACCAAGGTCCAAAGAAATCAGGTAAAACTGAGTCTCACAAAAATTAAGTAATTTGAGCAAGGTCACTGGTTAATAAGTTGTAGAATTGAAGGAAGAGTCTAGTTTAGTATGTTTTTGTAGAACACCAGGCCAATCGATGCCAGTTCAAATTTTCCCTCTTTGTGATTATCAAGAAGGGAATAACCTGTTCCATTAATTTGTTGACTTCCTAATTAATATAAAATTTTATTTTTTTCTTACTTTCCCTTTAACTTGCTAAGTACAATCTTTTGAAAAAAATTTTTGTCTTTAGCCATTAACATTTCTCTCTGCTCTGTATTTCCCCCTTCATTTATATCTTTCAATCATAAATATAAAGCCATGTATTTTTTTTGTTGTAGTTCGTTCAAGGACTCATATATAACACACAGATCAAATTTTTCTTTAATATTAGATCCTCTAGGCTTAAGGGAGTTTAAGGGGTATCTTTGACAGAGTCTACATTTCTGTGGGAGATCATTCTGTAACTGAGTGGTTTTATAGACCTGATTTACTGTGACTTATGCACATTGTGTCTTGTACAGTTGAGACTCTCATGTCTAGCTTCTGTTACTGGGAGAATCATGCAGGCTCTTTGTAACAAATTGACCCCACTAAAACCTATAGATCATTTTGATTCAACTACATACATACAGTCTCAGCCTGACTCTGAAAGCTTTATTTTTTAATTGGGCTTAAAACTCTTCTTGTCACTTTTGTGTCAGGTGAAATGCAGTGGAAATTCTAGGAGTCCAGAGAGAATATGATTCTCAAAAATGGTTTGAGAACCAAGCAAATCTGGTAAATAAGCTGCTAATAGAGCAGAAGCAGTTGAATATCTGAGAAGGATTTTTATATTTTGCATTTTGTTATTTGAGCTTTGGGATAAAATGTATTCCCAAAAGATTTTAATGTTTCTTAACACCTTAATGTTGTTCTACTTGTGGATATAGGTGTGTGAATAGTATTTGTGGCATAGTATAATAATTTTGTGTATGTTAAGAATTTACTTCTAGTAACTACAAATTTTGGACAAACCCAATTAGGATGAATAATTCATCTATACCAAATCCACATAATGCGCAAATCAAGGTAGATATGCAGACAGATACCAGGAGTAGAGTAGCACAGCATAAATGCCATGTAAAAGAAAGAAAAACAGTTCAAAATGAGTAAAAGTTCTTTACTAACTGCAACATTAAGATATGATGTCTTGGCAGAGATAGAGTTGGGTTTTAGAGCCAGATGATGGCAGATACTAGGTGCTAGACTAAGGAAACTGGGGGCTAGCTTTTGTAAATTTAAAATTATTTTAATGTTTATTTATTTTTTGAGAGACAGAGACAGAGTGTGAGCAGGGGAGGGGCAGAGAGAGAGGGAATCACAGAATCCAATGTGGGCTTCAGCCTCTACACTGTCAGCACAGAGCCAGACCTGGGGCTTGAACTCATGAACCACAACTCATGAATCTGAGCCAAAGTCAGGCGTTTAACCAACTGAGCCACCCAGGTGCCCCAAGCTTTTATAAATTTTAGGCAGAGACATGATCAATATAATTTTGAGAAGGCCCATTGGATAGATTGAGGCCCATGGTCTTTGGCAGTGAGATTTTATCTGTGTGGTGCAATTCTAGGGGATATTATCTGAATTTTGTTTCAATGATATGTTAATGATGATGGCAGTTAGTAGTTCAGTGCCATAGATACAAAATATTTTGTCATGGGTTGGACAACTTTAAACTAGAAATGATGGTTTTATATCCACACAACATTCAAATGCTTTGATGGATAATGATGTACATTACAAACCTATAAATACATCTTTTAAAATGTAAATAAATCCACAGGGGTGCCTGGGTGGTTCAGTTAAGCATCCAACTTTGGCTCAGGTCATGATCTCATGGTTCAGGAGTTCGAGCCCCGCATTGGGCTCTGTACTGATAGCTCAGAGCTTGCAGCCTGCTTCCGATTCTGTGTCTCCCTGTCTCTTTGTCCCTTCCCCTACTCCTGCTCTGTCCCTCTCTCTCTCAAAAATAAACAAATGTTAAAAAAAAATTTTAATATAAATCCACAAAAATTACTTTTGCCTGGCTTAATGATACTTAATTTTTTATAATAAACCTAATAAGTAAATTAAGGAGTGATTATACTATAGTTGGTTTCAAGTTTATCCAATGTAATTAAAAATGTTAGAAATCGTACGACTAATGGCAAAGCTATGTAAGGGGTTTTAGTTGCCAGTACATTTCATTCATGCCAGTCTGTGTTGGCACATGAATTTACATTAATATTTGAAAATAATTATTTCTTAAAAAAGAAAATATTTATTTTGTATGAATTTTTTATTCCAACATTTATTTCTTAAGGGTTTCTTTTTCCAACACGTTAGCTACAAATAACACATATCAACATTTTTGGTTGTATATTTCAAGTTGAGTTTTAAATATCCGCCACAAATAGCAGTAATCAATGTTCCTAATCTGCTGACACTATTTTTATTGTAATGAAATAATTAAATATTAAGTTGAATTTTTTTTTTACAATGAAACATGCTAATAAAGTTGGCAAATAGATTGTCCCTCCAAGCTTTAGAGAAAACTTTTAAAAATTCTAAAACTGTCACTTTAATGGTAAAAAAAAAAGAATTTTAACATTAAATAAGAAATAAAAAGCCTGTTGTTTCTTTAGGAATAGCACAAATGACCCTGGACTATGCCAAGCCAATGCTATTTGGAAAAAAATAAAATAAAAGTAAACCAGCTTCCCCATGTTTCTTATATTACAACTCTGTCCACCCTACCCCACCCCCATACCCCATTACATCTTTTTTCCCTGCTGCCAATCTAAAGATATGATTTCTGAGGTGATTTTATTCTTATTTATTTATTTATTTATTTATGTATGTATGTATTTAGAGAGAACATGAGAGGTAAAGGGAGAGAAAGAGAATCCCAAGGAGGCTCCATGCCCAGTGCTGAGCCTGACCTGGGGCTGTATCCCATGACCCTGAGATCCTTACCTGAGCAGAAATCAAGGGTCAGATGCTTAACCAAGTGAACCACCCTGGGGCCTCTCTGAGGTATTTTTAAGTACAAAAGACAAAGTGTATTTCCTTCGTATGATGATATTTCAAGATAGGAAACATAGGTCAGATGACAATCTGTCAATGTAAATAAGGGAAGCTTGCCTTTGAGCGTGTCATACTTCATTATGCGTCACTTTGTGGCAGTGGTCTGCCGTGTGTTTTGGAATGTTTTCACTGATTAGAATGTTAGTGTATTCTGCCTTATTGAGCACAAACTTAGTCTGCTTTATATCTACTTATTTAAAATTTTAATTCACTTTATAAAGTTTACATATAGTAAATTCTCTCCATCAGTTTAAGAGTTTCGTCAGTAAACTATTATATCAGTATGGTGTCAGTATCAACTATTGCATTTAACAAATGCAAGCAAATGTATAGACATCAGCATCAATCAATATACAGAACAGGTCCATCACCCCCTTAAATTCTCTCTTGCTGCCAACAATAACGCTTGGAAGCCACTGGACTATTTTCTATTCTTCTAGTTTTACTCCAGGATACTATAGAAAGTGGAATCATATAGTTGGTAGACATTCAAGTCTGGCTTTTACTTAACATAACATGTTTGAGATTCATCTATGTTGTTACATGTGTCAATAGCTCATTACCCTTTATTGTTGAGCCATATTCCATAGTATGGTTGTACCACAGTCTGTTTATCCATTCACCCAGTTGGAAGAGGGTTGTGTTATTTCTAGTTTTTGGTGCTTATGAACAAAACTACTATAAATATATGGCAGCTTCTGTGGGATCATGAGTTTTTACCTTTCTTGGGTAAGTGTTGATTGTATGATATTGATGGGTTCTATGGTAAGTGTGTGTTTAACTTCATAAGAAAATGCCAAACTATTTTCCAAAATGACTATACAATTTGGTGTTCCCACCAGCCATAAAATGGGAATTCTACTTGCTCAGTACCTTCTTGTTGTTTCTTTTCTTATCATTGAGGATTGAAGGTTCTTTACCATTCTGGATCTACTTTTTTTTTTTTTTTTTGTCAGATATGCAGTTGCCAAAGTATTTCCTAGTCTGTGACTTTTCTTTTCATTTTTTTTAACAGTATCTTACATGAGACAATAATATTGTTTTGTTGAGCTCTGATTTATGAATGTATTTGTGCTTTTGGTATGGTACTTAAAATTTTTTCCTAATTCAAAGTCATAAACAATTTTCTCCCAGGTTTTGTTACAAAAGTTTTGAAATTTTAGGATTTATATTTCAATCCCTGATCCATTTTAAGTTACTATTTATATTAGGTATGAGGGTACTGGTTGAGATTAGTTTGTTTATATAAAAATGTCCAGTTATTCCAACATTATTTTTTTAAAAAGACTATCCATTCTCCAATGATTGTCTTTGCACTTTTGTCAAAAAGCAAATGACCATATATATGTGGATTTCTTTATTTTTAAAAAAGTTTTATTTATTTTTGAGAGAGAGAGAGAGAGAGAGAGAGAGAAAGAAAACACATGTGGAGGAGGGACAGAGAGAGAGGAGAGAGAAAATCCCAAGCAGGCTCTGCACTGTCAATGCAAGGCCCAGACACGGAGCACAATATCACGAAACTTGAGATCATAATATTGAAAGTAGATATTGTAAAATATATTTTAAATTTATTTTTTAAGTAAGCTTTTCAATATCTACTAAATAACCTGCTAAGATTTTGATTTGAATTATTGACTATATAAATCACTTTGAAGAGTCTTGGCATCTTAACTATATTCGGTTTTCCAATCCATGTACACAGTATTTCTTTGAATTTGTTTAGACATTCTTTGATTTCCTTCGTTAATGTTTTCTAATGTTTAACATACAGATTTTGCTTATATATTATTAGAATCACATCTAAATATATCTGTTGTTTTTAAATTTTGACTTTCAAATGTCCATAACCAATATATAGAAATAGATTTTTCAAATATTGACCTGGTCTAATATTCGCTTTAATTATGGTGTCCATTCACTCATGTGTTTAACTGTACATTTTCGTATTCTTCTTGTATGGGATGGCTTCTAATCTTCATATTTAAATATTTAATCATAAAAACATAAGAAAGAAAATCTTAAGATTGATAAATAGTCTAAAACATATTGGTATATTTTTATTATAAGTCACCTTTAATTTATTTTTCTTTACCACCTTTACGACATTATATTGGGGTACTTGGGTGGCTCAGTCGGTTAACAGTCTGACTTTGGCTCAGGTCATGATCTCGGGGTTTGTGGGCTTGACCCCCATATCAGGCTCTGTGCTGACAGCCCAGAGCCTGTAGGCTGCTTCGGATTCTGTGTCTCCCTCTGTGTCTGCCCTTCCTTTTTTTTTAACTTTAATAATACCATAAAAGTTTCTCAAATAACATCAAGAACAGGAAAAACAAATGATCCAAGTGAATGCAGCCAAACCATATAAAGAAAGAAAAATAGATAAAAATTAAGACAGCTTACTGTTTATATCTTGGGTGACAAGAAAGCATATCTGGTATGTTTTTCATAGTGCATAAGGTACTTCTTGTTGGGAGAAAAGAAATGTGTTGTATGGTAATTCACGTGTTAAATATTCTAGTAGCATTGTCTTTGAATTCCTCATAATAACAAATTATAGTTTAGTGAGAAATAGAGATTCTTCAAAATAAATAAAATTGTGTGTCTAGGCCTCAGCGAGCTATTGCACTTTTCTCATTCAAAGAGGTGAGTTGCAAAACCACTTAAAAGATGAAAATCCAGTCTCTGTTATTTGTGTAATAAGGCAGCTTGTATGGATGTCTCAGAGTGATTTCCATATCAAAACAAACCAAGAGCGTAACACTTCAAATGAGGCTATCAACTTTTAAGATGATTTGAAATTCAGAAGGTAGAGAGGATGGGTATCTCAAACATCCAAGAAGTGGAAGTACCACATAAAAATGTATTCAGTGTTTCTATCTTTAATCCCTAAAGATGCAAACTGACACTGGTTTGGGGAAAAGCACAGGATGAAAACAGCACATTACTCAAAGGCACCGCAACAAACCATGTGAAGGAGCTCTCTCAGTGCCTGTTCCTCTCTTTGATTCCCGTAATTATAAATGTGTAGAGCTACTTCTGTAACTAGATTGTGCAGGTATAGACAGTAGAGATTATATAAAATAACTTAATTTTCACCCTTTCAACTAAATTGAAACTCAGGAAGCTTTAAAGTGCTTTTAGACAATCAACACTAATCTGTGCTTCTAATAACCTTCATCAGAACATCTTATCGACTTTATTAGTTGCTGTTATTATTTGCTGAAGGAAAAGAGATGGATAGACACATTACAGTTTGGTGATCTTTTGAACATCAAACCATCTATTGCTACAAAAAGGCTTGATAGACATGTGTAGTTGACCAACACGTAGGAAAAGATGCTGCTGTCCACCTTTTCCTCTAGATAGGATGCTGGAATCCACAAAGAGAGAGCTCAGTGATGATATGGATGATCCTCTGGAAATGAGGGTAGAAAGTTTCTTTAAAAAAATAGAGTCCGAGGTCGCCTGGGTAGCTCAGTTGGATGAACGTCTGACTCTTGATTTCGGGTCAGGTTATGATCCCAAGGTAGTAGGATCGAGCCCCACCTCGGACTCCGTGATGAACGTGAAGCCTGCTTGTGATTCTCTTTCTCCCTCTGCCTCTCTCTCTCACTTGCATTCTCTCTCTCTCTCTCAAAATGAAAAACAACAAACAAAAAAACCAACAATTAAAAAAATACAAAGTCCTTAGCACTACTTCTTAAGCTTCCAATAAGTTTATAATTGGGAGTCTGTCTTCTGAAATGCTTCCATGCTAATTCTGATATACAGCCAAATTTGGAAAACAATGGTTTAGATTATTTGGGGGCAAAGTTTTTTTTTATTTTAATTTTGGGGTGCCTGGCTGGCTCAGTTGGTAGAGCATGTGACTCTTGATGTCAAGATCGTGAGTTCAAGCTCCACATTGGGCATAGAACTTACTTAAAAAAAAATAAAATTTGGAGGGCACCTGGGTGGTTCAGTTGAGTCCAACCCTTGGTTTCTGCTCAGGGCATGATCTCACAGTTTTGTGAGTTGGAGCAGTGCGTCAGGCTCTGCGCTACCAGTGGAGAATTCTCTTCCTCTCCCTCTCACTTGTGCTGTTTCTTTCTCTCTTAAAATAGATAAACTTAAACATTTTTTTTGAAATTAAAAAATAAAATTTTTATTTCATTATAATGTTAGCAAAGATTGTATAATGGCATAAATATTTTTAAATTTTCTTCCGAATCCATTCCCGAACTGTGGGTATGTGTTTATTCTCATTATAAATAGTTAACAAGTTTGACCTTTTACATTTAAAGACACTCAGAAACATTTCCTGTGGAAAAAAAAATTATTATTAGAAATAAAATATATCTGCAGTGAATTTATGTGATGATAATATTCATGTAAATACATGTATTTTTTTAGCTTATAATTGTAAATATAATGCTGTGAGAAAATTCCTCATATGAGCAATGCCAGTATCTTATTTTATTTGAACAATGACTTACATATTTTTAAGGGCATTCAAGTTTAAGATAGCAATAGGAAATTTAGAATATCATCTTTTGTGACATTTATGGAAGGCTTTCTTTAATAATTTCAGCAATAGCTGGTGATCACTTTGATTTTTGTTCCTCAAGAGGAGGAAAAAATGACAAGGATGTTTAGTTGAAAATGCCTTATTTTATAATGTGAAGGAGCCTTGTTCCTGTACATCCATCAGATGATCTTATATAACCCCTATAAGCAGCCACCACTGGTGTAGGTCTTTATTGCTTATAGTTCTTTACCAAACACTAGGGAAATAAAATAGGAAAAAATCCTTATTCAGTATATAAAACTCTATAAATTTGCTTGCCAGACCCCTGCATTTAGACCACTTGATTCTTCAGGCAATTTCTTATGTTAATTCTTAGATTAAAAACAATAAAGAAAAGACTTGTTCCCTCTTAAAGTCTTTTTACCCATAATAGCTCTCAATATTTTATTATAAATAAAATACTTGGTATAAGAGCATTAGAGGGTATGGTTACAAAATCACAGCATGGATTAGGATAAGTGTTTAGAGTCTGTTTAAATAGTAAAGAATTCATTAATGTTATAATGGTCAAATAATGAGTGCTCATTCATAATAAAGATGCTAAGAATTTAGAATATGCTATAAGCTCTTTTAGTTAATTTTCTATGCCTTTGAAGAATAAAGGTAAATTTTCAGCATCCTGCTATTTATGTGCTTTTTCTTATGTTTTTCTAATTTAGAAATGTGATTTTGGGTGGCTCAATTGGTCGAGTTTCAGACTCTTGACTTTGGCTCAGGTCATGATCCCAGCCAGGGTCATGGGATCGAGGCCTACATTGGGCTCTTCACTGAGCATTGAGCCTGCTTAAGATTCTTTTTCCCTCTCCTTCTGTCCCCTAACCCCTTGCTCATCCTCTCTCTCTTTCTCAAAAAAAAGGAAAAAAAGAAAAAAGAAAGAAAGAACGAAATAAAGAAAGAAAGAAAAAAAGAAGGAAAGAAATGTAATTTTGGTAATAAAAAAATTGAAACTAGCAGGAGATTGTTATAGTATCTATTCTGCTACTAATTCTATGAGATTATATGTGTGACTTTACTTCACTCAACTACAATTTTCTCACTGTAAAAAATGGTCTGTTGGACCAGATTATAACTACCATTCTTTCCATCTCTACGGTTTTATAATTCTGCGGCTGTATGCTGATTTACTGGGAAAATCGGAGAATTATATAATATATAGCAAGTAAGATGTGATAGCATATTGATATTTTTTCTTCTTTTGCAGATATTGTACTATTATGATGATTTTGATGTTTCTTGACCATAAGATTCATCTCCAGACCATTCTTAACGTTTATTTATTTTGAGACAGAGAGAGACAGAGCATGAACGGGGGAGGGGCAGAGAGAGAGGGAGACACAGAACTGGAAGCAGGCTCCAGGCTCTGAGCCATCAGCCCAGAGCCCGATGCGGGGCTCGAACTCAGGGAACGTGAGATCGTGACCTGAGCTGCAGTCGGACGCTTAACCGACTGAGCCACCCAGGCGCCCCATCTCCAGACCATTCTTAAAAACAGAACCCTTACTAAAACAAAATACCCAGGAAAATAAATACCAACTGATTCTTGTGACCATGCAAGTTTGAAAAAACAGAATTATGATACTGGGCACCAGAAGGAATTATATGAGATATATATATATAATATGTATATATATATATGAGATATATATATATAATATGTATATATATATATGAGATATATATATATTATATATATATATATATATTACTGCTAATGACAGAAAATCAAACTTGGTTTAACACCTTAAAAATAAAAAGAGGCATTTATTAGATCATTTAGCTGAGAAGCCCAGGAGTAAAATATTCTTTAGTCTCTAGAAAATCCAGGCTCAGGTGATGTCATCAGCATCTGATTTACCTTTCTTTCTCTCTATCTGTGTATATTGGTGTATCACTTATGATTCTACTTTTCTCTGTGCTTTTTCTTTAAGTTTATTTATCTATTTTGAAAGAGAGAGAGAGAACAGAGGAGGGGAGAAGGAGAGGGAAGCAAGAAGGACTCCCGTGTAAGGAGTCCTGGTGCTCTTCAGAGGGTTAGGAAAGGGTGCTGTGTTGTAGGGCAGAGCGTGTGCCTTAGTGAACTGGGGAGAGAAGACTGCACGTGGGTTGCAAACAAGTTGGGAAGACCTGAATGGCCTTGGTTGGCATGTAAACAGTAGGGCCACTGCATTCAGTGGAGGACATTACGATTCTGGAAATGCACAGAACATGAACTCTCCACTCACGTGTACAACCAAGAAGGACTGCTTTTTTTTTTTTCACCTGCCAAACACTTAAGGAAGTTGTGATAACTTACCTGTGGAATCTAAAAGACTTTGAACTCATAAAAGCAGACAGTAGATGTTGGCTCCCAGGGCTGGACTCGGAGGAGATGGGAGATATTGATCAAAGGTCAGTTTCGTAAGATGAATAAATTCTGGAGCTCTAATGTACAGCATGATGACTAAAGTTAATACTACTGTATTGTAGATGGGCCTGGGTGGCTCAGTTGGTTAAGCCTCCGATTCCGGCTCAGGCCATCATCTCACAGTTCTGAGAGTTCAAACCCTGCGTCGGGTTCTGTGCTGACAGCTCAGAGCCTGGAGCCTGCTTCCGATTCTGTCTCCCTCTCTCTCTGTCCCTTCCCGGCTCACACTGTCTGTCTCTACCAAAAATGAATAAATGTTAAAAAAAATTAAAAAACTACTACTGGATTGTACACTTGAAATTGGGCTAAAAGTAGATCTTAAGCATTGCTTTCCCCTCCCCCACAAAAAATGATAGATACCTATGTGAGATGATGGATATGTTAATTAAGTTGATTGTGGCAATCATTGCACAAAGTATACATATATCAAAATATCATACTGTATACCTTAAATGATACAATTTTTATTTGTCAATTATATCTCAATAAAATTCAAAAAATGAAATTTTAAGAACTCTAAAAATTCAACAATTAGCAAGCAAACAACCAAATTTTAAAAATAAGCAAAAGTGGGGTGCCTAGGGGCTCAGTCAGTTAAGTGTCCAACTTTGGCTCAGGTCATCAATTCCCAATTTGTGAGATCAGCCCTGTGTCAGGCTCTGTGTTGATGGCTCGGAGCCTGGAGCCTGCTTTGGATTCTCTGTCTCCCTCTTTCTCTGCCCTCCCTTACTCAAGCTCTCTCTCTCTCTCTCTCTCCTCTCTCTGAAAAATAAACAAACATCAAAAAATAAAAATAAACAAAAGATTTGAACAAATACTTTATTAAAGAAGGTATATAGATGACAAAATCCCATGAAAACATATTTAGTCATTAAGAAAATGCAAATTAAAACATCATGAAATTTCCACACACACCTTTTTTTAAAAAAATTGCTTTAATGTTTATTTACTTTTTGAGAGAGAGAGAGAGAGAGAGAGCGCAGAATCTGAAGCAGGCTCCAGGCTCCATGCTGTCAGCACAGAGCCCAGGCTCAAATTCACGGACTGTGAGATCATAACCTGAGCTACGGTTGGATGCTTAACCAACTGAGCCACCCAGGCACCCCTCACACATACCTTTTAGGCTAGCTAAAATGAGTGAATAAAAATGAATAAGTAAATGATAAATGAAAAGCTCAGAATGCTAACTGCTGGCAAAGATGGAGGAGAGATTGACATTTTCTAAATCACAGTGGCAATACAGCCACTTTGGAAAATAGTTTGGTACATTGTTATTAAAGTTATACATATATACACTTACTATATGACTCCACAGTTCTGATCTTAGTATTTACATTAGAGAAAATACAAGTTTTGTTCACTCAAAAGCATACACACAATTGTATATATCAGCATTATTTCCTAATCCTCACATATTTAAAATATCCCAATACCTTTAACAGGTGAATGGATAAATATATTTATGCCCTAGGAGAATATAAAGCTTTGGAAGTAAAACTGAATGAATGACTGAATGTCAAAAAACTGGCTAAATCTAAAATTCATTAAGCTAACAAAAGAAGCCAGATCTGCTCCCCTACCCAGGGTGGCCCCAAAAGAAAATTATATGACATTCTGGCAAATGCAACTCTATAGGCACTGAGAATAGATCCGTGTTGGCCAGGGGTTGGTGGTAGTGATGGTGGTGGGGATTGGGGGACTGGGGGAAGATTTGATCACAAAAGAACAACAATAGGTAATTTTTCCTGGTGAAGAAATTGTAATTCCTGTATCCTTATAGCAATGGTGGTTATATGACACTACATATTTGTCAAAATTTACAGAATTGCACACTGTAAAATTTAATATTGCTGCATATAAATTAAAAACTAAAATAAATGTATTCTTGACTATTTCTTTCCTTGGCAGTTACATCATAATCGCAGTAGAAATATAGCACAGAGAAAAAATACTATTATACATTTGATGGAGATTGTTCATTTATCTGAGTAGTATTACAAAAACATGAGTTACAGCTAAATTCTCATTAAAGAAACTGCTTATCCACTCCACCCCACTCCCACATGCAGAAAGTCTGGTTTTATCATTGTATATAACACCTATCAGGAAATCCACAATTTCAATTTTTAATACTACTCAGCGACAATGTAGCAACTTTTAAAGTCAAATTTCATTTTATAGCGTTTGAAAACACTGTTTAAACTTGTGATGAAGCAAGAATATTTTAGTTCAGTTGCTCTCAAAATTTGCTATGCTTAATGTGTGTTTTTGACTCACACAAGAAACAGGTTAGTTTTTTTTTTTTCTCCAAGTTAGTTCCATTAATAAAGATTCTGAGTCAGCAGAGAATAGGCATGCATCTTTTATAGAGCCCACAAATGAATAATGCACATCATAGTTTGAAAATGTTTCAGTTAAAACTTTATGCCTTAAATATGCACCATGTGTTCTCATGTTAATTACAATATAATTTATATGCGACATTTTGGCATGGGATTAAAACAATGCACTCAACTTTAATTTTCAAACAGACAATTAGTTTTCAAGAAGAAAGATGAGGTTCTATTAAGAAAACCAGTCTACTGTGCTCTTGTCTCAACCACCTTTTGCCAAAATCCCATTTACCCTCATCATTCAAGAAAATGATGCTACAATGAGTAGATAATTTGTCTCTGAATTATAATCGCTGACAGTTTATGTAAATATGATTTTAGGAAAATATCCATAATAAATTTGGCTCATAATTCTTTGTTTGTGTACAATTATTTATTTATTATAAATATATTTGTCAGCCTCACCTAGGTAATCATAAACTAAATGCTGAGGGAATCACAAATTTCATCATGGAAAACTTAGGCCATGAAAAATCAGAAATCTGTGATGTATCTCCATAGTCTCAAGAAGAGAAATTCCTGAGAACACTGAACTGTGGGCTTTAAATTACATTTTATTTTATAAATTAAAATACTACATATATGGGGCACCTGGGTGGCTCAGTTGGTTAAGCGTCTGACTCTTGATTTAGGCTCAGGGCATGATCTCACAGTTCATGGGATCGAGCTCTGCGTTGGGCTCTGTACTGACAGCCTGCTTAGGATATTTTCTCTCTCTCTGTCTCTCTGCCCCCTCCCACTCTCTCTCTCTCTCTCTCTCTCTCTCTCTCTCAAATAAATAAATAAACATCAAAAAAATAAAAAATAAAATACCTCATATAATAATAAACATGTAAATTTGGGAGCAATTGTGTATAAATAGGTTCACAAATAAGGAAAAATGAAGTTGCATTTCGAAAATAAACCGGGAGCAATCTCGACACTCATTCATACCAGTTGACTGATCTCGCATTGTACCAAACACAAATTCAAATTTTAGAAAAACACTGAAATGTCTAAGCAAGCGGTAAAATTCTAATTATGTTTCCTCTAAACACTGCTTCCACGTGTGTTACTTCATTTGAGTGAGTTTCTTTTCAGTATGCATTATTGTAATGAGATATATTAAGTTGAGAAACATTAGCGAAGCATCAGATATAAGATTCCTATATAGAATTGAAATTCCAGGTGACCCTGAACAACATAAGGGCTAGGGGCACTGACTTCTACATGGTGGAAAATCCCAATACAACTATTAACTCCTGCAAAACTTAGCTACTTGCCTGGAAGCTTTACCGGTAACATAAACAGTCAAAGAACACGTATTTGTACATGTATTATATACAATAAAGTAAGCCAGAGGTAAGAAAATATTATTAAGAAAATCATAAGGAGGAGAAAATATATTTACAGGACTGTACTATGTATGTTGAGAAAAGTTAACATAGAAATGGACCCAAATTGTAACTTATTTACACAGAAAAAAATGTGTCCCTCTTATTTTTTTCCTCATACCCCACATCCATTCTTTCAGAAAATTTTATTGAACCTTCCTTCAAAATATCTCATCCAGACACTTATCATAAACGCTGCTATATCCTTCTATCGACCACCACCCAAATCTGCCCGAGTGACTGCACAATAGCCAGGTAACAAGTTCCCTTCTCTGACTCCTAAGTGATAGTGAATGTTCAAAACATGAATTAAGTCATTTTCCCTATTACTGAAAACCTTCGGATGCTTTCCATTTCATGCACAGAAAGGTGAAGGTCCTTGCATGTGCCCACAAGGATCCACCGGCCACACTTCTTTCACTGCAGTCGAACTATTATTAGTCTCTTCACTTTCTTAGACTATCATGCTTGCTACCGTCTTGGAGCCTTGGCAATAGCTATTTCCTCCGACGTCTTCCTCCAGATAATTGCATGGAATTAACCAAACGTTACCTCTCAGTGTTCTCTATCCGGACCACCCATATAAGTTGTCACCTCCACCAACCCCCAATCCTGTTTTATCTTACTCTGCTCTTTTTTTCCCTAGTACCTATCTCCTTCTAAAATATATACTTACTACATTTATTCTTTATTGTTTGTCTCCTTTTGCTAGAATGTAAGCTCTACTAGAGCATAAATGTGTATCTGTTTTGTCTACAGATATGTCACTGATGATCACTTTGTAGTAGGGAAGATGCCTGCATGATGTCCAGCACTGGAAGATGCTAAATTACATTTGTTACTGCAGCAGTCAGAAAAATGACATGCCAGAATCCCTAGTCCCTAGAATCTGGAAATGTGTTACCTTCTTTGGCAAAAGGGAATTTGCAAGCTGTCAACAAATTAATGATCTTGAGATGGAGAGATTATCCTGTCTTATCCAGGTGGCCAATGTAACCAAAAAGGTCCTAATAAAAGTTGAAGTGAAATACAAGAGTATCATAGAGAAAAAGATTTGAAAATAATATGTTGACTTTGAAGATAGAGGAAGGGACTATAGCCAAGAAGCTAGAAAAGGTAAGAGAACAGATACTTCCTTAGAGCCTCCGGAAAGGAATGTGGCCTTCACAACACCTTAATTTTAACCTAGTGAAACTATTTTAGATTTCTGACATTCAAAAAGAAAAGATAGTAAGTTCGTGTTATTTCAAGCTCTCAAATTTTTGTAATTTGTTACAGTAGCAGTAGGAAATGGTACAGTCAAGTTAATGGATTAACTTTTTAATTAGCCCATGTATCTGATTTATAATATAAAAACATCAATGTTCTCACATAAAAATTTTGCTACCTGTGTGTCATTTGATATGGTCCGTTGCTGTAAAGATAATAAGCAAATTGGCAAGGCCTCTGAGCATTATAATAATTATATCCTTGCAAGCCAATACTATGCCATTTGGGATATAGTAGCATATGGAGCTACAATATGAGTATAAAATTTGAAATTTGAAATGGGAGTAAGAACATTTCCTTAAAGGAATAAAATACAATGGTATTGAGTGTTGATCTGGAAAAAAATATACTACCTAAATATTTTCAGTTAAACAGTTGTTGACAAATGTCTTTAAGAGTTCTCAAAGCCTTTGATGTATTAATATTTAAAAATCACATTTTAAGCTTTATTTCAGCATGAAATTCTATTTTATTAATCAGATTATAGGATGATGTTTCCTAAAATATAGTTTGGAAAAGTTTATTTAGACTCATTTCATTGTTTGTTAATATGAACACGAAACTCAGATACATAGAAATCATGATTGCTAATGACTTAAATGGGCCCAAAGTCACTTCTTTGGATTCACAGATGTTTATTTGTATTCCAATAAAAAGGCTGTTTGACTGTGGTTAATAAGCCCCTAATGGTAAGGTCTGATGTACTTTATTAAAATGTTCTGACAGAAATAACATCATAGCTATAAACATCATTTCATTGCCTTTCTATGTCTTAATTTATTTATTTTTGAAATATGTTTTTGTGGAATATAAATTTTATATTATTTTTTTTAAAAACAATTACAATCATGTCATTCCATTTTATTTTGACTTACATTGTTTTTGGTGAGAATCTTATGAACATGCATATATTTATCTGTACATATTTTTTCCCTATAGCTCCTTTAAGGTTTTTCTTTATCATTGGTTTTTGGAGACTCGATTATGATATGTTGCCTTTGATTTATTTATGCAATTACAATTACATATATTTTAGATTCTTGTGACATCATTAGCCAAGTCTTTGAACCTCTGTTCATTTTTTAATATTTTTCCCCTCATTTTCTCTGTACTTCAATTTTGATAGATTCTGTTTTCCTGCCTCTAAATTCAATGATCTACTATTCTTGTGCCTTGCCTTTTTTTTTTAACGTTTATTTATTTTTGAGACAGAGAGAGATAGAGTATGAACGGGGGAGGGTCAGAAAGAGAGGGAGACAATCTGAAACAGGCTCCAGCCTCTGAGCTGTTAGCACAGAGCCCAACGTGGGGCTCGAACTCACGGACTGCGAGATCATGACCTAAGCCGAACTCGGAGGCTTAACAGACTGAGCCACCCAGGTGCCCCTGTTCTTGTGCCTGCCTTTTTTTGAGCCCATTTCACAAATTTTAATTTCAGATATATTTTCTCAAATTAAGAAATTCGTTCATTTTTTAATAGTTTCTTTCTCTCTTCTTGACACTTACATTTTCAGTAATTTTTAACAGATTTATAATAGCTGTTCGTTTTCCAAATATCTGCCTGGTAATTTCATCATCTCTGCCATGACTAGTTCTCTGTTTGATTGGTATGAGTTATGAATCATATTTTCCTCTTGTTTCACATGGCTACTAATTTTTCATTGCATACTGGGCATGACGATTTACACTGTGAGTTTCAGAATTTGAAGAATGAACTTCAAAGGCAGATAGAAATATTTCATACATCTTGATTGTTTTGATGGTTTCACATGTATATACATTTATCAAATTCATTGATCTGTAATTGACTTATTTTATTATATGTAATTTATACCTCAATAATGTTGGTTAAAAATAGCTGCACTAAATTACATGGTAACAATTGGCTTACACCACACAAATAAACTGTATAATTTTGTGTGTTTCAGATCTCAGGAGTTATTGACACAGGAGTAAGAAGATGAAGATAAGTGTATGGCTACAAATAATGTTTGTTATCTGCACTGAGACCAGGGAGATGTCGAAGGGCATCATGCAGAAAGAAGGAAATTTCACCTCAAAAGTGAAACTCACATCCTAAGTTTAACACTTTCATCGTCAATCTACTTGTTAATATCGAACAAAAAATCACGTCTCAATTCTTTGATTAGGCCAACTTGTATTATTTGAAATAAAAATGTTATAAAAAGTTGGTAAAAAAAAGTCCATATTCCCAGGTTTTGTGATATTGACACTTTGTGATCCTTTCTTTCTTTCTACTTATTAAATGTTTTGATTTTACATAGTCTGCTCCCAACTTTCTCTTCTTATTCTTACACATTCCTTAAACTTTATTTTAATGCTACCTAGGATGATTCGATCACATTATATATTGATAGCTTTCAAATCAAACCTGCACATTTGATTGCTTACTGGCCTAGTTCTAATATAGACATTGCAAAATACTCCAAATATGACTCTGTTTTCCAATTTTCACCATTGTTTTTTATCCCAATGAATTGCAACATCATCTCTTTATATATTTCTAAGTTAGAAACCATAACCCCTTATTTATTTTCTTTCTTCCTCATACTCTGATATTGAGCAATTATAATTCTCTGTCTATATTGCCTTCTAAATAACCCTTAAAACCCATGTAAGTTATTCCCTTCCATCTCTATTGACACTTTACTAAACTAGTCCACTATCATTGAATTCTTGCTACAACTTTTTACAGTGATTTCTGTATCTCTCTTTAGTTCATTCTCCAAAATACAGTTAGAGTAATTACATAAAATTTAAATCTGTGTTGACTCTTCCCTTACTTGAAAGAGAGAGAGAGGGATGGAGAGATAGAGAAAGGGAGCTGTGCTTGAGAAAATGAAGACACTCATTATGGCATATACATAAATATCTTTTGAAGCTAAATCATTTTCTTTGGGACTTTCACTGTTTTATGCTTATTTATTGTTTTGTGATAATTATATTTTTCTTTATGACAGCAATATATGCAAAATATTGGAACTTTGGAGAATTCACACTAGTCAAATATAACAATTGATACTAATGTTACATTTAGATATCTAAGCTGGAAATATTTGTATACATTCTTTTATGTATGTGAATAAAATAAATGTTCAAGATAAAGAATATAATCAACACTTCTCTCTCTCATTCTTTCTTCTACACTTTAAAATATATAGAAATATGTTTATATAGACTGAGGTCATACTATATGCTAGGGAATCTTATATCTGGTTATATAAATCTTGTGCCATCAGACAGGTATCAACCTTCCTATAACAATTGAGGAATTAATTTTATTCAATTGGCATTTTGTTTGTCGTTTTAGATAGATTTATCTGAGCCACTTTGGATAGAGTTAGATAGGGTTATTACTTCAATAACTTTATTTCGATGCCATAGCAATTCATTTGGCAAATAAACAGGGACTAGTTTGACATGTTTCCTTTTGTTATTTTGTCTTTAACATGAAAATGTGTTTAAAGTAAAACATTTTTCACTAGATCATAAATTTGAAGGGCTTGGGAGGTATGGCTTATATCATATTTTTAATAATGTCAAATTCATGACTTTTACTCACTAACATTTGATAAACATTTTCTAATTAGAAGGAAATAATTTCCTTTCACTAGGTATGATCCTTCCCATTCATTTTACAAAACATTTTCATCTCATAAAACATTGATGGGATCACATCAGTGAATTGGGCATGATTATCGAATGTGTTTCCAGTTCTTAAAATAGGTGTTATTTTAGTAACCTATAAAGTTGATTCTGGTATAGATAAAAAGATAAAAGTCATTTTTAGATACAAATATATTTTTAAATAAAAGAACTCATTTTTCGTAGTTTAATATGGGATAGACATAGACATTAATTCCTCTCTCTCTCTCCCACACACACACACACACACACACACACACACACTTATGGCAGCTCTTTAAACTTACTGCCCACGCAACACCTGCCACTTCAATATGTATTCTGCAGCACACAGAATTATTTAGTCATGGTTTCTTAAAAATGTTACACATTGCAATCATTTATTAGAAATTGTAATTTGTCTTTGCTGCTCCATAGGCCTGCATCGAACATGAATAAATTACACCTAAATATAGCTTCCTTCATTTTTCAATTTGTCTAATAATTCATTTTTATGGAAGTGTGTATCCATCTGCAATCTGATTATTAAATGGCTTCTTCAAATTACTAACTATAGACATACTGACTTATTGAAAGGCTTTTAGGAAATTAAAAATGTTAAAATCGAATATAGTCTTTAAAAATGTACTTCTTTACTGTGTAGTTCCATGGCCATTTACTGTGACTTTTGGAGGAAAAAAAAAAAAAAGTAAAAATGGAAGCAAAAGAAGAATGTCAGGGTGAGTATTACCAAGAAAACACTTCTGGTGTATTCATTACAAATTTGATTTATTTTTCATTCAAGACTTTATGTTATAACATTTGTGTAACATTTATGTTATAAAATGTGATATACAAGGACGCCTGGGTGGCTCAGTCGGTTGAGCATCCGACTTCGGCTCAGGTCATGATCTCATGGGTTCATGAGTTTGAGCCCCACATCAGGCTCTGTGCTGACAGCTCAGAGCCTAGAGCCTGCTTCAGATTTTGTGTCCCCCTCTTTCTCTGCCCCAACCCTGCTTGTGCTCTGTCTCTCTGTCTTTCAAAAATGAATAAACATTAAAAAAAATTTTAAATAAAATGTGATATACAACTTATCACAGGACATCTTTGTAGCTTAAGACAACACATTTTTAATTATAGTTGACACACAATGTTACATTAGTCTCAGGTATACAACATGGCGATTCAACAAACACGTCTATACATTATGCTATGCTCACCACAAATGAAGCTACCGTCTGTGACCACAAGCTATTACAATATCATTGATTATAGGGGCGCCTGGGTGGCTCAGTCGGTTAAGCGTCCGACTTCGGCTCAGGTCGTGATCTCATGGTCTGTGAGTTCGAGCCCCGCGTCGGGCTCTGTACTGACATCTCAGAGCCTGGAGCCTGCTTCAGATTCTGTGTCTCCCTCTCTCTGCCCCTCCCCCACTCATGCTCTGTCTCTCTGTCTCAGAAATAAATAAACATTAAAAAAATTAAAAAACCAATATCATTGATTATATTCTCTATGCTGCACCTTCTATCTCTGTGACTTATCCACTCCATAACTGCAATCCTGTACCTCCCATTCCCCCCTTCCCCCATATTGCCCATCCCCTCTGGCAATCATCAGTTTGTTCTACATGTTAATGGGTCCCTTTCTGCTTTTTAAAACAAGAGAAATGTATTATCTTAAAATTCTGAAGGTCAGAAGTCTGAAATGGGTCTCGCTAAGCTAAAATTGAGGGGTTGGTAGGGCTACCTTCCTTATTAAAGGTTTCTAGGTAAGAATGTTTTCTCACTTTTTCTAGCTGTTAGAGGCTGCTCTCATTTCTCTGTGATCCCCTTTCATCTCGAAACCAGCAGTGGCTGGTTGCCTCTTTTTCCTATTGTATCATGTTCAAATCTTTCCTGTACCTGCTGGGCATGATCACATGCTGTAGATTTGAATGTTGATAGAAATATGCTTGATTCTTTTGTCAATGCTGTATTTGGCCTGTGCAGAGCACAAGAAGGCAAAAATTGTGTATATATATATATATATATATATATATACATTTTTTTTAACTCCTGAAAAATAATGCTTTGTACCAATGTATGGCAATGATACAGATAATAATGCTATTATTGCCTTGAACCAAAGTTACCTATCAAGAAGATTGGGATTTTAAATCTATTACAGTTTATTGCCTTGTGGCATAATAACATTTCCGTATAAATTGTGACAGTAAATCTTTTTTAATACAAAGACTTAAACCTGAACATGTGCACCAATGCCCAAAATGTTGCCCATAATTTAGTAGATTCATGAACCTTTTATTTTATTTTTTTAAATTTTTTTTAACGTTTATTTATTTTTGAGACAGAGAGAGACAGAGCATGAACAGGGGAGGGTCAGAGAGAGGAAGACACAGAATCTGAAACAGGCTCCAGGCTCTGAGTTGTCAGCACAGAGTCCAACGCGGGGCTCGAACTCACAGACCATGAGATCATGACCTGAGCCGAAGTCGGCCGCTTAACCAACTGAGCCACCCAGGCGCCCCTCATGAACCTTTTAAAGTAAATCTATGGAGTCTAGGAAGCTCAGTTAAGAACCTTTAAGTTAGGGTAAGCAATACAGCATCATGGCATACTTCAGACTGAAATGGAAGCTGGGGTACCTTTAGGTAGGGAGCCATTTGGTTGTCAGGGCAATACACTGGGTGTCATATAAAGCCCACACGAACAAAGATCAAAGATTCTCTTCGGTTTTAGGCAGGACACAGAGATCTGAAAAAGAAGAATACTCACGTAAAGAGTTAGAGAACTTCATTACATACATGAAAAAGAGAAATAAATCAGGCAGAACCGAAACCAAGCCAAGAATTCTACTTGACAAAAGACAATAGACAATGAGAAAGATTCCATTTTCAGGAAATGGAACTGGCAAGAATAAGCCAGGAAGTAATTAATTCTCCCTCCTATGACCCCATTCAATAAGCAGTGCTACTCAAAGCAAAGACTACAGTGCCTGCCAGTAAACTAACAGCAGTGAAGAGATTAATACCATAATATAATAGGTGTTTGGAAATTTTACAGCATAATAATAATATTATCTTTCTGGAGTCCAGTTTGGCTGTGTTTGTGTGCATTTTAAACTTTCTAGTTATTTTATTTTACAAAAGTCTCAATGCACAAAATCAATACATTGGAATAATTATAAAAAGAAATTTTTTTTTCACTACAGATAGCTTGAGTACTATCCATCTAAAGGGAATTGAACTATCCTAGGCACCCAAGCACCTAAAAGCCAAGGAAGGAAGGCACATTTTCTCTGTTAAAGTTTAACATGGGAGATTATCACAAAGGTGGGAAGAACCCAGTAACTTCTACATCAGGTGCAGAGTAATAGAATGAATACATTTTAAAATCCTCTGCCATTTAGAACAAGAACAAGTGACTTATTGATGTGCCATTTGATTCATTCTAAGAACCAGGCTGCCTGCCTCCGATACATGGTCATTAGAAACAACTTGCAAAAAAGGGATTATGGGGCATAAATTGATAGAAAATTATCTTCTCTCCTTTTTAGCTTTGCATTTTACCCCAAGTATAAGATTCAATTTCTTCCAGTGCAGTTCACAAATATTTTGCAAACAGAAGATAATTTCACTTGACAAAATATAGATATGTTTTTCCCAGTCTCGATTCCTGTGAATTCACAAAACAAATGGAAAGAGTTGCCAATTCATAGAAAATTAGACATTATTTCAATATGTTCGGGTTTGCTTCTCTCATTTTTGAACAGTATCAAACGAGTATTTTAGATATTTTTATCAATACATGAGATCATCAGATTGTTTTCTCTCAAACACATGATTTTAATCAGGAGCTTTATCATCAGAATATTTTAGGTGGCACATATTCAGTAAAGATACAATATAAGTTTAGTTACTTCTTAAAAGGCTGACATCATGTGTAATAGAGTAATCAGGTTAAACTATAATCATCTTTCAATTTTGAGTTTCAAATGGCACTGCTGACATTCCTAATTATAGCCTTTTAAACACATTATTATGACATTATAATAATTTTGACAAGAAATGATGCTTGAGTAATTTTTCTGCTAAAAATATCAGATGCATTTAATGTGCATATGAATGATCAATTGACAACGGCTGAAGCCACATATATTGACGACAATTTCTTTATATGAGCACTGTTAATTCAATGGTTGAAAATCAAACGCATTTTAAAATAATATTAAGTATTCACAATTTTAAATTTTTGTAAATTTTATTAGGCATTACAGTTCCTCCTGGCTCCTTACCCCACCAAACATCATCTATGAATGGAATCCAGTATAATGGATAAAACTGAATATAGGCCAAAATAAAATGGAGAGACTAAATGTCTAATCAAAAGAGAAATGGATTCTAATTCAGAAAGTTTTCCATTTCAGATTCTTGGCACTAACTCTCTACCTGATCCTAGGGCCTCTGAGTCTTCATTCTCCCAACCTTTAATTGAGGGCTGTTGAATCAGATAAATTTTAGTATCTATTTCAGCTCTGAGGCTATACTTAGCCCACAGTAACACCATATTTGTGTGACTGTAAGATTTTCAAATGGGGCCACATTTTCAATAATTTGCTGATATCTGATTAAGTATAGTATCTTTCTTTCTCTTCAGCATGCCAGATAATGTTGGGAAAAGTGTGCATTTAGCAATTTAGTAGCAATGAAAGACAAATATAAAAGTAAAAAAAAAAAGACTCTGAAACCTCACGTTTTTGTTTTATACCCCAAAAAAAATAGATTAAGGAGCCATCACATTTAGAACTTTGCATCATTGTTTGATCCATTGTCCTCAACTATTTTCATTGTAAATTAGTGGATTTACATGTTGTCATGCAATTATAAAAATTTAATATTGGAAAAGACCTGCCACTTCCATTCACTTATGCTTTTATATCTCTAATTTACCCTCAATTTAGAACAGTTCTGTGAGCAACTTGCTGTTTAATTGAAGAGTATCTTTGCAAAGTGTAGCTGATTTTTTTCCATGTATTTCTACATATGATTCTTTATGTGAAATACTTTTAAGTCATTTTAGTTGGGTTAGTTCTACAATTAACTAAAAATTAATTTAATTTTTGATAGAACTTTTTTCATTGAAAGCAACTGGACAGAAATGCATGTAGATTTGAGAATTTTTTTTTAAATATTTTTTTACTGTTTATTCATTTTTTGATAGAGACAGAGAGTGACTGGGGGAGGGGCAGAGAGAGAGGGAGACAGAATCTGAAGCAAGCTCCAGGCTCTGAACTGAGAGCACAGAGCCCAACACGGGGCTTGAACTCACGGACCAAGAGATCATGACCTAAGCTGAAGTCGGACACTTAACTGACTGAACCACCCAGGCGCCCCTAGATTTGAGAATTTTTAATGCCATCTCTGTAGGGTGCCTTTGTGGGTTACCCACTTTGTTTCAGCTGACCTTTAACACAGTTTCACTATCAAGACTACCCTGATGTATATCAAGAAAGCTTTTATCTCTCTTTGAAATATAAGAATGTATAAAATTATATATATAAAAAAGCTACAAGTGAAGTTAATTTGTTAATGTAGCTAAAATATGCATATAAATCAGCATATTTGCACACATATTTATATACGTAGTAATATTAGAATTTGGATTTTTCTTAATTCACTGTGAGCCAAAGTATTGATCTTTATATTTAAGGAATTTACAAGTTGGAGAGAACTTGGAACCATTTTTGTGACTAGTATCTTGCATTAATTCAAGGGATTTATACTGACAAGCTTTTCAGACTAGAAGAATGTGTTGTAATAAAATTTATAGCTTGAAAAAATATTTAAGTACAGAGTTATTTCACATCTACAAGTTGAATTATTCATATTAAATAATTGATTGATGTGCAATAAATAAATACAGAATCATCTCATAGTTTCTAAAATTAAAAAAAAATAAATTCCATTTAAAGTGTAGTTATTCCTTGGTTTTTAAAAAACATAGTAACTGCATATAACATTCAATATGACCTTCATTTTTCTTTGCTGTCTACACAGGTATATAACCACAGACAGCCAGATTCAATCAATCTGGTACAAAGTATAGTTTTGACACTCTTTGAGAAGCAACTCAATATGCTATATGGAAGTTTTTAGCCAAGGGAGCTGTTTTCTTCAATGTTTGTCTTTCCTTCATTTTTCTTCAACTCCTCCTACTCATTTTAGTATTTTAAAGATTTTTCTCAATCTTTTAATCCTCTACATATCCGAAATTGGTGCATGTCCTGTTTAATGTAACATGTGAAAATTTTAAAACAAGAAAGGTACAGTACACTCTCTGAGTATAATTCTGTGTTTTAATCAGATTTCTGTGTTTTAAGAACTCAACTTTTTCTGGAATATTTTCCCTTACCCAACACTCACAACCACATTTGAATATATCATGTCAAGCAGCATAAACAGAGGTCTTGCATGAATGTAATACCTCTTCTTTGCCATTTTCCCCCCTCCAATTTATCTATTGATTGTCATTCTTTGCCACGGCTTGGGAATGATCAATAAAGCAAAAGACGTTTTGTTGCCGTTATAGGACGGACAAACCAACGTAACATATTCGACAACATGAAGACTTTAAATCCAACTTAGTGCATGGCCTGAAGTCACTGTCCTCTTGCAGCTGCTTTCAGACATCTCAAGAGACCTGTGTAGAAAGTAGGATGACAGAGCTGGGGACCTGAACTATAAATAATTAGAATACAACAGAAGTGTGAGCAAAATTCCTCAATGTAATTATTAACTGTTAAACAGAAAACAGCACCTGATGCCTGCCCAATCCTCCTGACTCTGCACTATTCCCCACCCCAGACAATGCCAGATGCGACTTTAGTTCAAGTGGTCTCATGATCTCTCTCTTGTGAATGATTTAAACAAAGAACAATAAAGAAGACCCTAAAGTAATATCTGAAACTAACCTAGGTTGGCTTGGGATGAAGTTCTAAAAAACCTTCAAAAAAGTTATGATCTTCATGTCTTTTTAGGGTATTTACCAATTTTTCTCAAAGGACACTAAAAGTTACAAAGTCTTCAATAGAATATATGCTGTATAATAGAACACTGTATCTCCATAAAGTAAAAAGATGCCAGATGTGATCATTAAGCGTATAAACGAAACTTGAATTGTGTAATTTGAAAATTCCTATAGCTCCTTACTTTATTTTATTTTATTTTTTAATATGAAATTTATTGTCAGATTGGTTTGCATACAACACCCAGTGCTCATCCCAACAGGTGCCCTCCTCAATGCCCATCACCCATATTCCCATCCCCACCATCCCCGATCAACCCTCAGTTTATTCTCAGTATTTAAGAGTCTCTTATGGTTTGCCTCCTTCCCTCTCTGTAACTTTTTTTCCCCCTTTCTCTTCCCACCAGTCTTACTTATTTTAACTGCTTTGGTTAAACCAAGCAAAATAATGGTAAATAATATGACAAAAACAGTTACAGAATGCTTCTCTGTATTTTATCAATTCACTTTATTTATTCCTCATAACATTTTTCTTTTGTGGGATCTTACCACCAGTTGTAATGTAAGGAATAAACTAACATTCAGAAACTTAAGTAAATTTTTGAAGATCACATAACCAAGAAAAATTGGTACTAACCCACAAGCTCAAGTATTTTGGTACCAAAACCTGCGATTTCCCATTTTATTACAATTTCCTTCTGAAACACCACTGTGCCTGCCATTAGGATGTACAAAAATAGAGAGTCCCAACACCTGTTTCAAGTTCTTCTTATGCAAGGGAAAAGTGATGAAGAGAGAAGAGAAATAATCAAGAACAACAACAAACCATATTTTTATTTCTATTATGAACCACACACATTTCTCTGCTCTTTACACAGGCAACATAATTTCCAGAGTTCCTGTAGATGGTTCTACAACTACTTTGTATGGTTAACAATGCTAAATTTGCTCTAGATTGGAGCAATTAGAAATTATTTAATAATCTGCCTACATGAAGTTATAGGACACTCACGGAAGAAGAGTAAATGAAGTCGAACTCCAAGAAGCAGAAATAAATGAATTACCATATTACAAATTACCCCTCAGCATTTTAGAGTAACATCAAATATAGACAAATAACAAGAGGATCAAATCTAACTTGAGAATAGTTCTCTTTACAAAATACCTACATTTTAAGAATAATCAGGTATGATGGGAACAGGAGATCATGTTGGTAATCATAATCATATTTCATAGAATTTGCAAAATTTGGGGTATAGAGTGAGAATTACATTTTTATATAATAGTTAGCTGTTGATATTAGTTGATTACATATGTTGATTTGATTAGGAGATTTGATGACAGAAAGACTAAAAATATATATTCGTTTTCCTCCTCATCCACCATAGTACAGCCACCTGAGTTTCCTTCTATTCCTCCAACAGCCAAGTTTATTTGAGTTCAATATTTTAGGTTTGCTCTGACCTCAAGAAGGCTCTTTTTTACCTATTTTATTCATCCTCTCTGACAAACGAATTGGCCTATGATTTAACATATTTCAAATGTTGGGTTATATTTAACGCACTTCAAATATCTCAATCTCCTTTTCATTGTTTTCTACCAAAGCTTCTGGTGATTTTGAGATTGCTCTTAGGTTTAAACTTTTCCACACTCAGAATCAAGAAAAATTAAAAAAATACTTTGACATTAATAAAAATGAAGACACAACACACCAAAACTTATGAAATATAAGTAAAGCAGTGTTTGGAGGAAAATTTAAAGCTGTAAATAGCTATAATAAAAAGGAAGAAAAATTTCTAATCAGTAGCCTAAACTTTTACTTTAAGAGAGCAAAATAAATCTGGAACAAAAAGGGAAAAAAAATTATTAGATTGAAAGAACTAATAAAATAAAGAATAGAAAAACAATAGAGAAAATCAATGAAACCAAACATTTGTTCTTGAAAAAAATCAAGAAAATATATAAATGTTTAGTTACATGAGGAAAAAAGAGAGAGAGAGGAAAATTAAAATCACTAGCATCAGAAAGGGAATAGACACATTCTATTATGGGAATGAAGATATACATATATCTTACATATGTATACATATAACATTTCATATATATATATATATATATATATATGAATTCTATGTATAATTGCATGCCAATGGATTTATAAAAACTTATATGAAATAGGCAAATTATTAAAAAGTTGCAAGCTGTCAGAACTGGCTTAAGAAAAAATAGATAATTAAATAGATCTGTAACATGTAGAGAAATTGAATTAATAATAAGAAATAACAATCCTCCCAAAAATTCCAGGCCAAATGGCTTAACTAGCTAGTTGTAACAAATGTCTAAGAAGATTAATACCAATCTTTCATAAACTCTTCCACAAAAATAGAACATGAAACAGTTCTCGACTCATTCTATGAGACAAGCATTATCCTGACAACCAAGCCAAAGCCATGAAAGAAACGGAAGCTACAGACTAATATCCCTTATGAATATAAATGCTAATATCTTTTTTGTAATGTTTATTTATTTTTGAGAGAGAGAACAGTGGGAGGGGCAGAGAGAGAGGGAGATAGAGTATCCGAAGCAGGCTCTGTGCTGTCGTCTCAGAGCCACATTTGGGGCTCCAACTCATGAACCGTGAGATCATGACCTGAGCCTAAATTGGACACTTAACCAACTGAACCACTTAGGTGCCCCTAATACAAAAATCATAAAAAAAAAAAAAACCCTACCAAACAATATCAAGAAGCATATTTAAAAATATTATTAAACAGACTCCATGACCAAGTGGCATTTATTCTGGAAATGCAAGGATGTTTCAACATATGAAAATCAATCAACGTGCTATGATCACATTAATAGAATAAAGATAAAAAGCCACATGATTATCTCAATTGATGCAGAAAATCATCTGACAAAACCTAACACTATTTTGTAATAAGAAAAACAAGCTAGTAGAAAAAAAAACATTCTCAACTTGAAAGAAATCTATGAAAAGCCCACATCTGAAAATAAGAGATTAGATAATCTCCCTCTAGTATCAGGAACAAAAATAGGATGTCCATTCCCGTCACTTCTGTTCAACATTGTGTTGGAAGTCTGGCAGGGGCAATTATTCAAAATTAGAAAAAAAAAACCAAATCTATAATGGAAAAGAAAAAGTAAAAGTATCTCTATTAACACATGCCATTATTTTATATATAGAAAATAGTAATAAATCTACTAAAAATCTATTAAAATTAACAAGTGAATTCAGCAAAGTTGCAGGAAACAAAATAAAAAAAATCAATAGTTTTTGTGTCCACCAGATTGAAATATCCAGGCAAAAAAAAATTAAGAAAACAATTCTTAACAATAAACAAGAAGAAAACAATAAGCATATAGATCAATGGAATCGAATCAAGAGTACAGAAATACATGAATATAACTATGGTCAATTGTTTTTATCGAAGGGTACTAAGACTGTTCGATGAGAATAATAGTCTTTCAACAAATGGTATAGGGACAAGTGATATATGCAAGTAAAAGAATGAAATTGGACCTTTATCTCACACCATACACAAAATTAGCTCAAGATGGAGAAAAGACTGAAACTTAGGAGCTAAAACTATAAAAGTCTAGAAGGAATGAATGTTCATCATCCTGAAATTTGCAGCAGTTTTCATATTTAACCCCAAAAGTACAAACAAGAAAAGAAAGCTAGATAAATTGTACTTCATCAAAATGAACACTATTAGTGGGAAAGAGCCAAAGCATAAGAGACTCTTAAAAACTGAGAACAAACTGCGGGTTGATGGGGGGTGGGAGGGAGGGGTGGGTGGGTGATGGGCATTGAGGAGGGCACCTGTTGGGATGAGCACTGGGTGTTGTATGGAAACCAATTTGACAATAAATTTCATATATTGAAAAAAAATGAACACTATTGACACTGTCAACAAACTTCCCCAAAGAAAATACACAGGTGGTGAATAAGCCCATGAATATGTGCTTTTTCCCTGAAAAGGCAAATCAAAATCACAATGAAATACTACTTCACATTCTTAAGATCATTATAATCAAAAAGGCAGATAATAAAAAGTGTTAGCGAAGATACGGAGAAATTGGAACTCTCATAAGCTACTGGTAGGAATGTAAAGTGATAGAGTCACTTTAGGAGACAGTCTGTCATTTCTCCAAAAAGTTAAACATATAGGCATAATTTGACCCTGAAATTCCACTTCCAGATATATTCCCCAAGGAAATGAAAATATATGCAGGTACAAAAACTTGTACATGAATATTCATAGCAACATTATTGATAATAACCAAAATATGGAAACAACTCAAATGTTGAACTACTAACAGATGGATAAATAAAAGGTCCTATACCCAAACAGTGAAATCTTGCTCAGTCACAAAAGCAAATGAAGTATAACACATGCCATAACATGGCGAACTTTAAAAACATTGTGTCAAGAGAACTTGTCATAAAAGATCACATATAATTCCATCTATATAAAAGTCCTGAATAGGCAAATCTATAAGGACAGAAATTATATTAGTGCTTTTCTAGGGTTTGGGGCTATGGGAGTGATAACTAAAGGGACTCTCATTTCTAGGTAACAGATACACTTCAAAATTGATTACGGGGATGGTTGCACAACTCTGTGAATATACCAAAGTTGTATGGTATGCGAATTATATCTCAATAAAGCTGTTATGAAGATCTCTCTCTCTCTCTCTCTCTCTCTCTCTCTCTCTGTCTCTCTCATCCATCATCTATCTCTTACTTTCAGGACCAATGTAGTGGTCTAATAGGCCCATGCATTTGACACCCATCTGTCTTCAGAACCAGAGCAGTCTAGGTGACAAATTAGAATCCTTTCACCGGCCAGAGAATAGGTAAAACCCATACTTGTCCACATTCCAGCTATACAAAGACTATTTGATGAAAGTTGAGTCTAAGAGAGTAACAGACAAGAGTCTGATAGAAAAAAAAACTCAGAAATATGGCTAAGGACAGGAAAGAAATGGGATATATCCTAAACTTCCAAATCAATCATGAGCCTGCAAAGAGCAGTCACCCTCCCCCTGAAAAACAAAAACAAAAACAAAAACAAAAACAAAAACAAAAACAAAAACAAGTGTCTATGGGATGTCACAATGGCAAATGCAATCATCCAGGTCAGATGCTGAAGGGTAAAAATGAAACAATGATAACAACAACAAAAACTTCCTTTCCCTAATTGACTTTAGGGTTTCAAGATAAACATTTCCCAAGTTTCTACCTACATTTTTGTGGCTAGAGCTTTGACACATATTTGTATAACTTGCAATGCTTTGGTACTACCAAAGAGAAAGAAAAATCTGAATTTTCCATGTTTCTCTAGCTTGTGTTTGAAAGAAGTAAACAGTGAACCTACACTATTACTAACAGAGCCCAAATAAACACCAATACTGACTAAACTAAATCTCCAATAAGTATAGGGGATGGAGGCAAGAGTGACTTAAAATACAGGTACCATCTGAACACTTAGAGCAAATGAACCTCACTGGAAGAAAATCTCTATGACAACAGATTAAGGACTATTTTGCATAAACTATACAATTGCAGATTTGCATGATACAAAAGAAATTATTCCATCATGCTGATAATAAAAGAGAAATAAAAAACATGGTTGCCAGGCATGTGTGGCTGGCTCAGTCAGTTAAATGACTCTTGATTTCCACTCAGGTCACGATCTCACAGTTCATGGAATCGATCCCCACATCGGTCTCTGAGCTGAGAGTACGGGGCCTGCTTGGGATTCTCTTTCTCCTTCTCTCTCTCTCTGTCCCTACGTCTCCCTCTCTCTAAAAGAAAAATAAAAAGAGAAAACAGGGTTGCCAGTAATATGGAAGCAACAGATACCACAGTGAGTGCTTCAGAGAAACATGTTAGTTATTTAGAAAGCCTCCTGAATACATCATTTCAGGACTAGGAACAAAAAAGGTGTGAAAGTACATAAAACATAAATGAAATGAGAAATTTGCCACATCCAGTGTAAGTCTATGTGTATTCCAGATATACAGGTCACAGACTGAGTCAGATAGAGGAAAGGATATATACAGAAACCCTTGGGGAGTTATGTCTTCTGCTCCTAAGAAGGATGAGCAGTGTTACCAGCACCAGTGCTGAGGGTGTTTCATGGCTTACTCATGGCTTCCCTCCAGACACCACTGTCGTTCTTCCAGGCCCCTTAGTACTCTTAGCAACATTTTATTTCAGCCATTCTACTTGATACTCACACTGTCACCCGGTACAAAAGCAAGGTGATATCTGTGGGAATTAAGAGGGCATATTTGTGAACCTTATACTCTTCTAGTTCAGTGATGCGTTTGATGTCTTAAAACAATATTGTTTGTGGTCCAGTGCTTTATAGATTTCAGTGTTTATTTATGGTCCCTCACACTAAGAGGCTGGGTAAGAAGAAAAATCTAATTAGTAAGCATTAAATTTTGTTCAGAATTATCACTCCTGCCTATAATTTTATTGGTGGTATTATTATAGGGTTATATCTGTAGAGTCGAGGTCTTTCTCATCTTAGAATTCATTTTCTTTCAGAAGAGCCCTCAACACCTCCTCCTATATGCAAATAGACTCTTGTCTGCCTGTCTAACCCAATAGATAGTCCTTTAGCACGTTTATATATATCTAAAACTGTCTTACACCCATTCTTCTCTCAGGATGAGCTTTCAGAATTAAAAATATTTTGGTTCTGACAGAAAATGAAGGCAGCAAAGGCAACATAAGTTCTTAGTGTTCTGAATCCTAAATAATGTTGGATAATAAATACTATTTTATCAAGCAAATCATTATAGAAGAGATTATCAATTTCTCAAGAAATTCATTACACAGAGTGTACTTAGGGATTATACTTAGAATCATCTTGGTTAATCAGTTTTCAGTTTGGAAATCTGGTCGGATGTGTTTTTATAGAAGCAGCATTGTGACATATTTTCTGCTTAATTGCATGTGGTACCTAATTGGGTTTCCAGGCATGACTTTTAAAAATGATAATATCTACTATTTAAATAGTTGTTCTGACATCCCTTCAAGCTTTTATTTAGTAGTTCAAATAATGATTAATTGCTATTTGTATAAGAAGAAAAAAGGTTCTAGAAAATATAAAATTCAATTATGCAGTTGATTCATAAGTTGTTTTGTTGGTCACACAAGTCTCTCCGCGCTTATTTACTCAGAAAGGGCCACACACCATGCCCTATTTGTTTTTTCATGTCTTCTAATTACTGGTGACACTCCCTTGCAATACCAAATATCACTTCAACCACAAAGCATTTCTGATACAACTGGACATCCACATCCATACATGATTTTACTTGTAAAACATTGTCTTCTAACACAAAACTTTTCCATAGGCCTACATATATGATAAATTCAGGAGGAAAATGCAATATAATGGCTTGGGAATTTTAGTGCGGTTGCTAATTTCTTCACGTGGTAGCATGTTCCACTCTAAAACTCGTTTATGACTTCAGCTTCGAAGGAAAAAAAAATACCAAAAATCCCTTAAACTCCAGATGCTTTATTTACCAATGAAAGGCAAATTGACAAAATCTTAATGATTTCAAATATTTTTTCCAGGTTCATAAGCTTAGACCTTTAGATCAAAATTGCGTTTTTAAAACTTGTTATCAGACCTTATATTATCCCCTAAGGATGCTAAAATTCTTTTAATGTGGAGGAAATAGGGAAGGTAAGTTTCATTCAGTCATGAGATAGTATATACATATATCTACCCAAAGTCTTATTCTAAAAGACCACAAATGGATAGATATTCATTTAAATATTTACTCCACACTTGGTTCTTACTTTTGGTGGCAGACAAGTTTTACAAAGCTAATTTCCTAAGTGTATGAACTGCTTGTTGCATAAATTGGTGACAAAACATTTTTGCTGTTATTTTCCATATAAGAAATGGTCCCTATAATCCTAGGAATATCTATTTCCCTGAAAGAAAAATTAAAAACTCTTACTCTTGATTCTGCCTTTTAAGTTTACCTTCTAGTCACAGGCAAGACCAACCACATGTGTCCCTAACTATAGAAGAGATTACAGAAACAAAAGTTTCTAGCTAGGGTCACCTAGATTCTGTGCTTACTGGCATTTCATAATGACCTACAGAACCTTATGAATTCATGACCAGTTTGCTTTATGTCAGCTGACTCTGAGTTCTCAGGAGTTTTTTTGTTTTGTTTTGTTTTTGCCACTGATAGCTATCTCTTTCTATTTCTATCTATCATCTATCTATCTATCTATCATCTATCTATTGGAATTTTTCCTAAGTCTTGGTTTTCAGACTCTGATTAATTTCCTAAAGCAGCTTGAAACCAAATCTGCCAGGCTCCAAGTAAAACATCCCTGGGTCATGCAAACATTTGGCCATTCCTTTAGTATTTGCTCAGCATGTCAGGATTTTCACGAAGCCACTGATTGATTTCTAGAATTTCTGATATAATTTAAACTGTTACCATGTATATTATGGTATCTTGTTTATTGTGTTATGATATATATATCTACATTCCAATTTATTCATACATTGCTTGTCACTGTGGTAGTAAAGAGAAAAATGAGTAGGTGGAAAATGTTTAATTTATGCCTTAAGGAGCTTAGAGTCTAGAGTGGAGAAAAGATACATGCAATAATGTTATAATGTGAAATGCTACAGTGTAGCACCAATAGATGTTTTATCTAGGAAAAATCCTTCTATTATGTGTTAGTAACTGAATAACAAAACATATTAAACTCTACACAAATTTACTGACACATGGTAAGAATTCAATTAACATCTTTGGCTACCAAAGTTACAGAATGTCTTAATGGACAATGGAATTCAAAATGAATGGGAAAATAAGGGTATATTGGCATAATTTGTTGGATTGATATATATTGTATCTTTTTTATTATCTTCGTCTCTAAAAGTTGTATTCTTAGTATGATCTATTTAGACTTTGATTTGTTTTGTTGCTTCTTATAGTGAAACTGTCTTTCCATCTGGATTTACAGCACTCCTTTATCTTTCTCTTTTTTGTTTTTAATTTTTTTTAATGTTTATTTATTTTTGAGACAGAGAAAGACAGAGCATGAATGGGGGAGGGTCAGAGAGAGAGGGAGACACAGAATCTGAAACAGGCTCTGGACTCTGAGCTGTCAGCACAGAGCCCGACATGGGGCTCGAACTCACGGACCGCGAGATCATGACCTCAGCCAAAGTTGGACGCCCAACCAACTGAGCCACCCAGGCGCCCCATCCTTTATCTTTTTCTTATAGGCTGATATGTACTTTCTTCATATTTGTTCTTTTTTTTAGATTTTTAAAATTTTTGTAAGTAATCTACACCCAGCATGGGGCTCAAACCCACATTCTTGAGATCAAAAGTCATACTCTCCACTGATTAAGTGAGCCAGCTGCCCCACTCTTGTATTTACTCTTGATTTATTCTCTGGAGCAGCTCTTATAAATAGGATCAGATATCAATTTTCAAAATAAAATCTTAGAATACTAAGGTATAAATATTTTCTCATAGTACTTATAATTAAACCTATAATTAACAACTTGCAAACACTACCTAGAAGTAGGGCACAAGTTCATAATTAATAGATTGTAGTTGACAATTTCATTGATGCTTTATAAGTAAAAACAGAAAATGAATGATAGAAAAATATTCTTTTTAATGATCTGATAGATTAAAAATATGAGTTCACTTCTTATACATTTAGGATTTATGTAGATATGGCTCAACATTTATGTATACATGGTAATATCAATTTAGAACATCTCATGTGCTGTCTGTAGATAATGGTTTCACCTTTTTTTATTCTTTTCGCTGATGACAAAGGCTGGGTTTGGAAGACAGTGAGAATACAATACACCATTAAAATCTCTTGTGAGGCAGTTGGCTGGCTCAGTCATTTGAGTGTCTGACTCTCGATTTCAGCTTAGGTCATGATCTCACAGTCCTGGGATGGAGCCCCATGCTGGGATGCTTAGGATTCTCTCTCTTCTTCTGTCTCTACCCCTCTCTTGCTCTCTCTCTCTCTCTCTCTCAAAATACACAAGTAAACCTTAAAGTAAAATAAAATAAAATAAAATCTCTTCTGTCAAAAAACAAAAAAGGAAAAAAATGAGAAAAACAGTTGTACTTCAAGCTAACCCTTTTATCATAGATCATTTTGAAGCATTTTCACATAACTATTTAGATTTTTTTAGACTTCTTCAACTTGGAATAAAGATCTACTTTTTGTAATTTGTTATGCAATCTTGTGAAGGTCAACAAGTCTCACAATCAAAACTCAAAGGTCAATTATCGTGTTGATTCCTTTGAATATTCCACATTGAAGACACTGCTGATGGTAACCACTGGAAACACTTTCCTTTCTTTGTCTCTAATGTGATGTTCTATCTATGCATCATCTATCTATTGTTTTACCAACATCTTTGAATTTTTTTTAAATCTCGTTCACTCATTAACCTGGTCCAGGTGTATGGAGCTCCTCACACCTAGCAAGCTTAGCTTCCACATCTTTTCTGGCAGTGTATTTATCTATAAGTCCTATATCAAATGGTAGTAAATAAAGATTTCACTACTTTCCTAACTTTGTTTCCTGGAATTCCATAGGGTTTGGAAGCATTTCTGTAATAGCAGTTATAGGGCTTTGATTAATATAATGCTGTATTCCATCTTTTCATCTCTAGGACATAATGTAATGTCTGTCACAAAAATGTTTGTTGAAGAGTTAATGAACAGATGGATGAATCAACTAGCTTGCTCTACTCTATGGCCCATATGACCTCATCCAGAGGCTCTGTTAACCCCTGACTTTCAGATGGGTATTGGCAGGCAAATAGTGGGAAAGGAGCGAGAATGATCAGGATGTGTACTCCATTAACCTCCTGCCAACCTAGTTTTCTTCTATCAGGGTTGCTATGATTTGCAAGTGACCCTTACCGAAGACAACATCTCTCAGGTGGCCACTTCCATATAGCTGGGGTGGGAGATTATAGGCATCCTGTGTTGCTAACTGACCTTACCCCAAGGAAAAGGACACTTGTGTGTATCTTTATAACAGGAGGTAATACTACAACGTGTGACGAGGCGCCCACTGAAGTTAGGCTCTGAACTTCCCACAGAGACTGGAGATAGAGATTCCATCTTCCTTAATGATTCCATTTTGGAGTGGTGGCTGTCAGGTCCTTGGGACAGACAGTCCTGAGATGTAAAACTGGTAAGAAGTTTTTAAAAGATTGACACCATAAAGGGACAGAGACAAAATTTACAGGTGCAATTTTTTTTAAGTAAGTGCTCTAAGAAATGGGAGGCAGTAGACCTCTGTGGTTAGGCCTGTAAGGTTCTGTAAAGCTCTCTGTGATAGAGAGGTCAGGGCTTAGAGGCAGGAATAAGCCTGCTGAAAGTCCAGTCAAGCTGAGGGCAATTTTAAGGCCATCTTGCTGAGCATAATTTAGAAGGAAAGTACAAAGGACTCCATAGAGAGGACGGCTCACACAAATGTCATGTACAAGCAAGTAAAAGAAATTCAGTACATTTGAAGCATCTGATATGAGAGCAAGCAAGTATTTTGGAGATAAATCCATAGCAGTTAGGATATGAAGAGTATTACAAGTAAATTGAAATGTAATCTGGTGCAGCAAAATAAAGCATGATTTAAAAAAAACTAAGGAAGGCACAAATGTATCACATAAAGCAAAATCGGAAAGAAAAATGATGTCACTGTGTCTGAGAGAACAGCATTTTGTTAATACAAGTGTGAGTAAATGATAGCAGAGATGAGGCCTTAGAACAATTTGAGGATGCAGCAAATTTGAAGTCTCTCTATGATCTTTAAGACAGAAATCTTGATAAAACATGAAAAAAGGAACCAGATGTAAAGAGTCGAGAAAGTAGTGAATTGCAGTTGAAAATATTAAAGCAGAGCATGCTATAGAACTTCCAAGAAATCTGGCAGTAAAATGAATGAAAGGTAAAATGTTGCAATTCTTTACATTGAATAAAGTTTAAAAAAATAGTTCTGTATTGGTATATATTAGGATGGCTTTACAGGCTTGGCTGATTGGTACTTTTCCTCTGTGTTCAATCGACCACGTTGATCCAAAATTTGCTTGGTGGGTAAAAACAAATTTCTTATCAGAAATATGTTCATTTCACATGGGTTTATTCCATGCTGATCTTCAACTGTCTGGATTAAACCCTTCCTAGATCCATTTGTTCAGTGTTCTGATACTTGGCTTGCTTTAAACCAGTGGCTTTAATGGGTTGTATTTTCAACATTTGGTCAGAAATCTCTGAATTGATTGGGAACTTCCCAATCAACACTACAACTCAAACTCATCTAGGGGCAAAGTTTATTAAGATCCTTTGTACAGATCCTTCTAAGTTATGATGGTGTTTTGTCAGTATAAATCCATTGTAAATTGAAAATATTATAAGTTAAAAATACATTGAACACACCCAACCTACCAAATATCCTAGCTTAGCCTAGCCTACTTTAAACATGCTCAGAACATTTACATTAGCCTACATTTGGGCAAAATCATCTGACACAAAGCCTGTTTTATAATAAAGTATTGAATATTTCATGTAATTTATTGAATACTGTACCGAAAAGGAAACACAACAATTGTACAAGCATAGAATGATTGTACGTGTATCTAGTTGTTTACCCTTGTGATCGCATAGCTGACCGGTAGCTGCCGCTCACTGCACCCAGTGTCACCAGAGAGGATTGTACCACATAACTCTAGTCCAGGAAAAGATCCAAATTCAAAACTCAAAGTACAGCTTCTGTTGAATGCATGTCACTTTCACACCATCATAAAGTTGAAACATGGCCACTTGAACCATCATAATTTGGGGACTGCCTGTATATTGCTCAGAGCTGCAGTGTCAATAAGGCAAGCTAAGCTTCAAGTTTGCCAGTCAGTCTGGAAATTCATTTGCATAACACTGCACTCACTCTGGTACTAAGTCATTGTACCACCTTGAATGGAATGGTGATTGATAGCTACACGGATCAAATTGGAGACACACAGAATGTGTTGAGTGGTGGGAAAATTAGAAAGTTAGTGGGACTGTGGGGGGGGTGAACAAAGAAGTTAGGTGGACACCATGCGGAAATGGAAAACATGACAAAGCAGGTGTTTGCCTTGGACACTTCAGGGCCTACGACATGCTGCTCCTTCAAGGGAAAATGTAAAAATGAGAAATGTGTTAGTCATAGAGAGACTCACTAAAATGAATCATCATCTGTTTGTCTTCAGGATATATTCTCTATTCACTGTAGATCTTTATTTGAGAAAAATGTTATAGTATACTTGTCTAAGAAAGTATTGTTTTAAAAGTTTTACCTCAGAAAACTACTTTTTCCTAGTTTTGCATATGATTTGTACTTCGTTTTTCGGGGAATCATTGTATTACATGATAATTATATACATAACATTATATATACAATGTTACTTCACTCCCAACCCCTTTGGTTAAATAAATGTTTAGTTATATTAATCTATACAATAGATTGTATGAATCTATTGTATAGACTGTATAATCTACAAAATTTTTGTATAAAAATTGGTTAGATATACAATAATATAACTAAAGAAATAGGATTGAGGGGCGCCTGGGTGGCTTGGTCGGTTAAGCGTCCGACTTCGGCTCAGGTCATGATCTCGCGGCCCGTGAGTTCGAGCCCCGCGTCGGGCTCTGTGCTGACCGCTCAGAGCCCGGAGCCTGTTTCAGATTCTCTGTCTCCCTCTCTCTCTGCCCCTCCCCTGTTCATGCTCTGTCTCTCTCTGTCTCAAAAATAAATAAACGTTAAAAAAAAAATTAAAAAAAAAAAAAGAAATAGGATTGAGTTTTTAGTCTGAAAAATACTATATACCTAAGAATTATAGAGTTACTATACTATTTATTGATAACTAAATGCACATTTTAGTACACTTACTTATAAGCCACTTTTTTAAAGGCAAAATTCCTGTGTTTTTATGTAGCTTACACAGCATGTAATTAAAACAAAGCATGGGTACTTGCAATAAAATAATCTAAAATTATTCTCTAAATAATCTCTAAAAAATCTCTAAAATTATCTTTATTTTTTGTGACATAATGGATAGTTAAGACAACAGTTACAAATCTCAAAAGAATTATGCTATTTTTCTTGGTTACTCATGTACTATATTTGAGTCTCTGTATTCGAAGTTTCACATCTAGAGTCTCTACCACATTAGCCTCCAATTGTCTAGCTTACTTGCCAAAAATAACAGCAAACAACAACAACAACAAAAGAAAACTTTAAGTTAAGGAAGTTAATTCAGACCTTTTTTTTAGGAAGGCATGCATATCTTGATTAAATATTTGTATGATAATAATATTACTCAGGGTAGAGTAACCATGAAAATAAATGACTCCCTAAATCTCTGTGGTTAATGCAATAAAATTTTATTTCTCGTTTGTGTGAGGTCCAGAACTTTGGTCTTTGCTAGGCAGCTCTTGTGGACAGCTCCTTTCCATGCTCTGACTCAGGTGTACCCCACCTTGTATTGTGTCTGCCATTTTTTTAGGGCTTGGGAGAGGAAAGACAGAAAGTGTCAGAGGGGTATTCAATTGCCTTGCATTCCAGCCAAGATTATGTCTCATGGCCCCACAGAGAAACAAAGCTGGAAAACAAAGGTATTTATGTATGTCTGGCCACCAGAGAAGCACTAAATATTGGTGAATAGTCTACCACAGTTAAGATGACTTTATTTTTTATTAACATTTTATAAATGTGAATTCTTTTATGGTGAGATCTATGGTTGATGTAAAAATTTTTGAAGTTATTATTGTCTCTATTACCCAGTGAAGACTTGAGTAAAATAATTTGGCTACAATAATAGTTCATTTAGATTTAACATTTAAATCCAGCACTACTTATTCTCTACTCTAAATCACTATGTTTAAGGTCTGCTAAAAAAAAAAAAAAATGGAGTGGTGACTACAATGAAAGTTCAAGTATTTTGTTTACCAGGAAAAGTTAAATCTGTATTTATGTATAATTTCTTATAGCTTAAATTATTTGGCATAAATAGTGAAGTCCAACATAGATAAAGTATTTAGGGTATAATAAAAGAACAGAGAATTCAAATATTAAAAAAAATTCTTAAAGACAAAACTGATTTGTATTACCACCCAGGTTTGTCTTATTCTACTTGATTTTGATCAAATTAGAATTGTGTTAAACAGTCTAATGGACTATTACACTATACATTTTTTAAAAAATATACTTATGAGTAATGCAAAATCAAAATAAATAGCTTTCCTATTACCTTTCCCCAAGATAAATTTATCTCTGATCACTCCTCATTATTTAATAAGTCTTTCAACATTAGTAATCTATTAGTCCAAAATGTTTCATGTTGAGCTGTTTTTATACTTGTGCGGTCTTCTCTCTTACCCACTAAGCTTGTCAAAATGTAAATTGCACTCTCTGACCAAAAGTACAGCAGGAGTCCAGCCTGGCTCTTTTTTACACAAAGCCACCAACAGATTTGTTAACAGATGCTCCTGGGGTCTGTGCACATAATGGAAACTTCAGAACCTTACAGGACCCACAGTTTCTCTGTTTGCAGCACAAGAATCATTTAACAGTAGGTGACACTTTTGGCAATGTATAATTAAAGGGCTTGTTTTAGCAAAATTACACACTGTGAAACACATAAGAAAAGGGGAGGGTGTAACATGCATGAGTGTACAATTTAGATTGTGGCAGAGAATGAGCACAGCTGGAAGCTTGACAATTTTGTCTTTAGTTCCTGAGGTCAGATTTAGAAAAGCAAACCACTATGTGTTTCAACATTGTTCACGTTATATATGGATCAATAAGATAATTGAAAGTGTCCTTCCTCTTTATTCTGCTAATTGAGACTGGGGAAGATTATAAATGGGTCCACAACATGACAAATCAGAGGTCATCATTTAATTTGGATGCCACCATCACCTTTTCAAGGTATTCATATTTGATTTCTAGGGGAATAAAGCAAAGAGAATTTCAGTGAATCTGACTTGCATTATTCTGAACACATATGGTTCGATTCTGATTCATGAGATGTAATAGATCTTTAAAACAGGTTAGCTTTGGATCAACGAGGCTAACAGATTGCATCATATTTCTTTTAGAATCTACTTGTTAAGTGTTCTTCATCTTTTGTTACTAAAGGCAAAGGCAATCCTGTAGTTTGGAAACTCTAGTTAAGGGGCGTCTGAGTGGCTCAGTCGGTTAAGTGTCCGAGTTCGGTTCAGGTCACGATCTCAAGGCTTGAGTTGGAACCCCGCGGCGGGCTCTGTGTTGACAGCTCAGAGCCTGGAGCCTCTTCAGATTCTGTCTTTCTCTCTCTGCCCCTCCTCCGCTCACATTCTGTCTCTCAAAAATAAATAAATATTTTTAAAAAAGAAACCAGGGGCTCCTGGGTGGCTTAGTTGGTTGGGCGTCCGACTTCGGCTCAGGTCATGATCTTACAGCTTGTGAGTTCGAGCCCCGCGTCCGGCTCTATGCTGACGGCTTGCAGTCTGGAGCCTGCTTCAATTCCGTGTCTCCCTCTCTCTCTCTCTCTGCCTCTACCCTGCTTGTGCTCTTTGTCTCTCATAAATGAATAAATGTTTAAAAAATTAAAAAAAAAGAAACCTTATTTAAAAATATATATTAGAAACTAAAGAGAGGAAATACAATATGTTCCATTCCTGACAGTTGTACATCCCATAACTCAATAATAATATGATTATGTTTCATAGTTATTGCTTCCACCGTGGAAGACTACCCCTTTGAACATCTATCACCGTTAACTACTTTTAATTACATCTGAAATGCATATAAATGAAATTATACCATATGTACATTTTGTTCTAGCTTTTTTTGCTTAACATTATGTTAGTGAAATTTATCAATGTCATTGTACATAACTAGTTCACTAATTTTCATTAGCATAAAGCTTTCCATAATATGGATACATAATTCTAGATCTAGTTAATAGTGATGGATATTTTATCTACTATAAGTAGTATTGATATAATGATTGTTTTCATGTATTTTGATGAGCATATGTATTCACCTTATATACATAGATATAGAATTGTTGATTTGCAAAATGTATGTATGCTTAGCTTCAGCAAATATCGTCACTTTTCCAAAGGGAAAAAACACTCCCCTAGTGTACAAAGTAACACTCTCATCATCCATACATTATGAGAGTTACATATCCTTACCAATACTTGGAAATGGGAAGTACTTTATTATATTTTAGCCATTCTAGCAAGTGGAGTAATAATTCAGTGTTTTGATTTTCATCTCCCTGATGATGAATGAGGTTGAGCATGTTTCCATATTTTTGGATCATTGGATGGCCTTTATTTGAAGTACCCGATCAAATCTTTAGCTTATTTTTTCTTGGGTTGTCTATCTTGATATTGTTAATTGAAATACTTCTTTTTGTATTCTCAAATTTGTCATTCATACATACACATACACCACACACATGTTTACATATAATCTTTTCCCTATGGCTTGCCTTTTCAAACTCCTAATTGTGTATTTTGAGAAACAGAATTTCTTAATTCTAATGAAGTCCAATTTGTCAGTTTTCCTTTTTTTTAGGTTACTTTTTTTCATGTCATAATTAGCTGACTGTATATGTGTGGGTATGCCTCTGTATTTCATATTCTGTTCCCTTGAGCAGTTAGTACATATGTCAATACCTCACTGTTCACTCACACTAAAATTTTATGAAAGTTAAGTATCTGGTGTTATAAGTCTTCCAGTACCACCATTGTCTTTGTTATTATTGATCATTTGCATTTCCGTGTATATTTTATAATCAGTGTGTTAATTTTCATAAAATAATCTACTAGAAACTTGCTTGGATTACACTAAATCTATAGGTGAATATTCTGAAAACATTAATATACTTATAATATTTTCTCTGAATCCATCCATAAGTATAGTATAATCCTAATTTGTTTTTAATTTTTCTCAAACATATTTTATAGTATTATTTTGTTTTGTTTTAAAGATCTTATATAACTTTAGTATTATTTATTTGATGTCTTTATACCTTTTTATTAGTAATATTTTAATTTTAGTTTAATTTATTTAGTATTTTAAATTTTATTTTCAGTTTGTTGCTGATATTTCTGATCTCTTCAATTTTGTTTTTTTTAATATTTCTTATAATATTTAATTTTATTAAGCTTCACAAAGACTCAGCTTTGTAGTTTGTGGGTTTCTCAATTCTATATTTGTCTTCTACTTTGATTTTTTTACTCTTATTTTTTAATAGTTCTTAACTCCCACATTCATTATGTTTAATTTTTTCCTTTGGCTTTTTAACTTCTTGAGATAGATACTTTAGTAAATCAATGATTTTTTATCTTTTTAAAAATATCCATTTAATTGTATAAATTTTTTTCTTTCAGATTGAAATATCAGTGATCTCTATGTCTTATGCTTTGGAATAGAAAAGAACAAGTTTTTTTTTGGAAGATGAGACTTTGAACGCCAGTCACTCAATGACAACCCATTTGTATTTTATATAAGAGGTTCTAAAAAGATTTTGAAAGGCCAAAATAATAATATGGCAGTTGAAACTCAGTTCTAGAGAATATCACAGTGGTTAAATCTACCTAGTGCTACACAATACTCAGGTTATAAGAAAAAGATTTGCAAAACTATAAAATTAATTATCTCAATAAGATCTACAGAAACTTGAAAAGAAAAAAATAATTTAAAAGATACTATTTATTTATGATATTTATATATGCATAATTGTTTATTGAAAACATAACTTATGCAATATATGAATATATTTAAAACACAGTCCTGGGGTGCCTGGGTGGCTCAGTTGATTGAGCATCCTACTCTTGGTTTCCCTCAGGTCATGGTCTTAGGGTTCATGAGATCCAGCCCTGCATTGGGCTCTGCACTGACAGCATGGAGCCTCCTTGGGATTCTCTCTCCCTCTCAGACCCTCCCTTCCCCTCTCTCTCAAAATAAATAAATAAACTTTAGAAATAAAAACAAACAAAAAACATAGTCCTAATTTTCCAATGATTTTTAATTGTTTTTACTATTATTATTATTATTTTTTTTTTTGGAAGAGAGAGAAAAAGAGAGAGAAAGAGCCAACAAGAGCAGAGCAGGATCTGAGAGAAATTGAGATCATGACCTAAGCCAGAAACAAGAATTAGATGCTTAACCAACTGAGCCAAAAGGCGCCCCTCCCCAATGATTGATTTTGATTGAAATAAATTACAATTGTTGGAGAAGTGTTAAGCTTAAGTATTAAGATAAGATTAATAATAAATTTCAATGACTGAAAGTGGCTCAAATAACTAGCAGTTGGTGAACTGTTGTTAATCTATCATACAAACTCTGTACTCTGTATTTTCATGTGAAATTTTACTTAGTTCCTGTAAGTGTCTTATGAGATGGATACTGTATCATTCCCATTTAAGAAAGTTGATTTTCTGATCTGCTTAGACTCTGTCCCAAGATCACAGAGCAAATACATGGAGCAGCTTGGAATTTAGCACAGTTCTAGCTGTCCTGGGATTACAGGATCGAACGACTCAAGTAAGTTTTTACTTTTTAAATGTTTATTTTGAGATTGAAAAAGTGAGAGTGGGGGAGGGGCAGAGGGAGAGAGAGAGAGAATCCCAAGCAGGCTCCCAGCTGCCAGCACAGAGCCCCACTTGGGGCTTGATCCCACAAACCACAAGACCATGACCTGAGATGACACCGAGTCAGACCGCTTAACTCACTGAGCCACCCAGGAGCCCCTCAAGTAAGTTTTTCTTAGAACAAGAATACTATTTATTTTTCTTATAGTACAAGCAAAATTATTTTCCTATAATTTTCATCTTGCTCTTAGGATTCTTACCAGTTTATAGACCATAGTAATATAAGTTTCCAAATATAGAATCTGAGGTTGTTTTTGAATCATAGGGGAATCTGAGCCTAAGAGGCTACAAATTATTAGATCAAAACCTCAGGAAAGAAAATATGTTAGTTTTTATTAGTTTAGACTTGAGTTAAAAGCTGAATCTGAATCTTGATCTCCAAGGTTTTGTCTCCATGTTAAAGACTTGGCACTAAATCCATATTCCATAAGGGCTCTTTTCTCTTTGTTTAAATTATGGGGTTTATTATAATTTTTTTTTTTGTCTAGGTAAATATGCACCCTCAAACCTCTTAGGAATAGAATATATCTGACTGATATGCAATGGAACATCTCTATCTTCGTTATTCTGTGTTTTCCTCTTCCAGTCGGCTGCCCAGGAACCAAACGCAATTCTTTCTCCACTATTAAAGCCTACCTGTACTTTTCATTATCAAGTGTATTGCTTTCAATCTAATGGCTACTTAATAAGGACTTTCACTTCAATCAATACTTACAAATCATTGGTATTGATATTTAGATAGATTGTTTACCCATATCACCTTCTGCCAATGAACTAATGAAAACATTTGGATTACAATGTTTCTGTCCTAGAGAACATATTACAAAGAATGATTTTGTGTGTGATCTCCAGGGATTGGACAGACAACTGGTAATGGAATGTCTTCGTATATCATTTTCACTTGAATAAATAAATGTTAAAGGGTTTAATTGACTGCACTTATTAGCATTTACAAAATTGTGAAAGATATTATAGTTTTCAGATATATTTTCCCATAAGAAATTGATTGCTTTACATGGTTATTCTCAATTATTTCCACCATAGATCCTCTATCTTTCATTGGTACAGCTTTTTCTGCCTCACAATCGCCACCCCCCTTTTTTTAACAGAGGCTTTGGAATACAATGGGACTGGAGGAAGACATAAATTCTTTGAGTTGTAACTGAATCATTTGTTACAACTTCCTTCAGGATTGCTGTTGGTTGGTGGTCCTAGGGAAACAGACTGAAAATCAGATTGGCAACCAGGACTTTTAGCAGGTGTTGTTTGGGAGAGCAGGTCTGGACAGTCATGCGAGAGCTTCAATCACTCACTCAGAAAGCTCCAGAGCTGCCGTGCCCTTTGGATTTTTTTAGACACCAGGGGGCACGGACCTTTTGAAACCCTTATATGAACAGTCCTGGGATGCTAGCTGCCCTGGAGAGGGCATGTCACTGGATGAAGCATCTTCTTTTGGATGCAGGAAATTCTGGAGATGGACCAGGCTGTGAGCAATCAGATGAGGCCTGGGTTCTGAAGGAGGACCTGAGCAGCGGTCTTCAGTCACAGTCTCCAAAGGGCATGCTTGGAATCAATATACATATATCTATTTATATATTTTCTGTTTTGAGTACAGTGTTTGACTTTTTAGAACTCAAAATTCTCTCAGTTTTCTCTAAGTTTTGGTATTCATTGTTCATTTCAAAATACATGAAAAGGATTCTCTTATTTCTTTTTTTTTTCTTATTAATGCAGTATTTGTATTTTCTCTCTCAAACCCTGAGCCAACCACTTTCCCCAGACTGCCTGGGGAGGTATGGGAAAAGGAATGACAAGGCAGGGGGGGTTGAGAAAGCTTCTTCACACTCAAAGATGATGAGAAGGGCCACCATCAGGCAAAAGAGCCCCAAGGCCTTGGAGAAAGGCAAAGCCCAGGATGGCGTAGGAGAAGAACTGTTGATTCAGAGATGGGCTCCTGGCATAACCAATGGTGAGGCACTTAAACAGTCTGGGTTCCACCCCCAGAGCCAGCCACCCCTACCACGGCAGCCCCAGCCCCAGTGAACTTGACTTCGGTGTGGCTGTCCTTTGAAATGGCGCTGGTTCTGAAGCTGAAGTTAGGAATAAGTGAGGTCAAGGGATGGGACGTGGGGCTGCCAAACTACTGAGGCTTTCATCTGTCAGGGTCTCTGGTGGTCCTAGAACTGCTGCAGTGATGCGCTCAACAACTAAGAGGTGCTCCTCACCAGGAAGGGGCAGGAGACGAACTTTGCACAGGCGGATGTTTTCAGGGGATGAGGGGCTGTGGCAGGGGGGTTGCTCCCATTGCAGCGAAGACAGAGAGGGGCAGGTTCTCTTATTTCTAATATGTTTATATAGTTTTAATCGAGTAGGAGACCAGAGGAATGGGAAGGAAAACACAGTACCGTACCAAATGCAAGATGAAATATATTCAAAATGAATAAAAGAATAATTGTAATTTTTCCTCCAAATTTTTACTTACATTGTATTTAGTTAACATATAGTGAATATCAGTTTCATAACTGCAATTTTAAAACAATAATTTTTCATACATATCCTGAAATAACAAAATCATGCAAATAAATAGAGAGTTTAAATAAGGTTTATCCTGAGTGTTTTTTGGTATTTGGACTCATATCTAGATAAAAAAGGAATGTTGATATACCTTTATCAACAAGAATTACATTCAATAACAATGCTTAAAAGAGATATTTTATTTTTTTTTAAGTTTATTTTTTAGAGAGAGTGAACACAAGTGGGGGAGAAGCTGACAGAGAGAGAGAGAGGGAGACACAGAATCCGAATCAGGCTCCAGGCTCTGAGCTGTCAGCACAAAGTCTGACGCAGGCCTCAAAATCACCGGCCTGTGAGATCATGACCTGAGTCAAAGTCAGATACTTAACCAACTGAGCCACACAGGTGCCCCAGGCATTTTCTTTTTTAATTGTTAAACAACTGATTTTTTTTACTAAGCATTTAGGTAAAATATATTATCACACACCAAATGAATTTTTAAAAATATGTTTATTTCCTCTCATATACAACAAGTCTGGATCCATAATTTTAAATTCTAGGTTGTGCTAAGAAATAATTTAAAATGATTATGGAGCAAAGGCTTTCATAAATATTCAGAAACAGTTCTCAACAACTGCTAACATTTATGGGCTGCTGTATCAGGGAACTGTGATGTATACTTAATGTCACTTATCTCATTTAATTCTCTACAGGACAAATGCTAACTCTATGAAGGCTGTCTTTCAGATACAAATCTGAGACCCAGACTGTTAGTGAAGTTGCCCAAGGCCATAAAGATAGTAAGTAGAGAAAGCAAGAAATAGATCTATCTTTACTCAGGTCCAATACACAGGGTGTTTCTACTATTATCAAACTACGGAGTTCAACAAAATTGGTAGTCACTTAGTTGGAATTTGAATCTAAGCAATATAAATAAGATAAGCAAAGTTCTTGAAACATAGCACTCAGAGGCCATTTCCAACCCATTTTTGGAAAGGGCAACAGGAATAAATATAGATCTAGTGCTGATTGTTCCAAAGTGTATTATGTAGATGGGTATAATAACTATTGTATATGCCTACAAAAAAGGATAATGATGTTGCTCCTTTCCAAAGTCTTTCAAATAAGTATAGGATATAATGGCCTATGAGTATGTATGTATTAATAAATTTATATATATATATATATATATATATATATATATATATATATATATATAAAATTGCAGGACCTTAATGTAATAATGTGTGTTATAAACACCCCCAAAAGAGTCTCTGATATGAATCATAACTCCAAAGGTTTTTGGCCAAATAATCTCTTTTTGTTTTAATCTACCATCTCTCAGGACTTATTTCCTTAGGATACCCTTTAGATGCTTCTGTAATATTATGTTAAATATAAATATCCACTCTAAAAGAACAAGGGCACTAAAGCTATAGTTATAAGATGACTGTATCATCTTATACAGCCCTACATTTAGCCCTACATACTTATTTAGCCCTACATAAACTGAAAGAACAATATAAAACAAAAACTGCACAATAGAATTAGAATCCAGAATTTAGATTTAATTTAAGAAATCCACTTAATATTAACTGAATCACTCTGTTTGGACAGATCCAAACATCCTAAAGTCTTTTTCATGCCAACCCACCCCGAAACTTAAATACATACTCTTCACTAAAACAATCTACAGTATTTGTCAGCCTGGGGCTTGGAAGACATGAGGATAGAGCCGATGGAGATTCGAGGGGCAGACGAAAGGACCAAAACATCAATTCAGCAACAAAAAAAGTGGGCAGAAGTTCATTGAGGGAAGGGAATCAAGTAAATGGGCAAAGGTGATGAAAGAGAAGGAAAAAAACAAAAAGAACCCAGGCTCCGTGCAGGCTATCTGAGGTCAGTACCCAGGCACAGGGCATTAGAAACAACTTGATATGATTCAGTGACTTTCTGAAAGTGGTGGTTTCTTCATTTCTTTCTGTCTAGAATTAACTCTTTTGAGGTACCTACCCAAATGGAGAATATTAGGCACATGTAGCTAGGGATTGAGATGGGAGAATAAAAGCAAGTGTTTAAACAGTTCTCTCTGTATGTTAAAGGGCATCTGACAGTACAGGGGAAAATATGTCTGAAATGAAGGACAAAGAAGAAAAGGGAAACACATCATTCCAAACAATGTAGTTACTGTTGCTTCATGCACACGGTCAAATTCTCTTATCCTTTTCTGTTAATTCCTGAAAACCGTTCCCAAGTTATTTCACATTTTTCCATTTCTGAAAGAACCATTGTCAAATTTACATGAAGGATAATTTTGCTGAAAGAATGTACTAGCCCTTCTCAATGATATTTATTAATAGACTGGTGAAGTTAATATATTAGATATTTCTCCAATATTCTAATGACTTTTCACCTAAGATCAGTCCATGCAATGTGGTCACTGGGTATGAGCAGAGATTAAGGAAAATACGATTAAGGAGAAGAAAGCTGCTCCAGTTAATTCTACATTTAATTGACATTTTTTAGCCTACTATTTTGCTTGTAGAGTGATTTTTTGAGCATTTGAAGAGGAAAAAATATATTTTATCTCTATGTTGAGATATATTGATCATAGGCAACTGGTAAATCACAATAACTGTTCAAATGATAGTCAATAATACAATATATATGAGATAATTTTAAGGTAATATAATACCTAAAAATGACACTTTATCATTATAGAATCTTACTAAAATTATTCTTAGACTTTTAGGCTTCTTCATATTAATTTAGCATTTTCAGAAAACATTACAGATAACATGTGATACCAATTATTTTGATTGCTTAAAAGTCCTGTTTAAATGAACTCACTATTTGGAGGTTTAAAAAATGTGAATAGATCATAATATATTTTTTGAACTAGATTCTTATTATTTCAGTCTAATTTGTCAATTTCCCGACATTTTAGGTTTATTTCTTAACCAGTTGAGGACTGAAAAAGTCAAACGCATTTTTTATCTCAATTGAAAATATTTATTAACATTACTTCATAAATCTATCCAACATTTGGAATTCTCCTTAAGTGCTTTGATCTCTGTTTATACGGTATTTTGATGCTGAAAAGCTTCCAATTTTATTTGAATGGAAATCAGATGTAAAATTTGAATACAAGCTACAATCTTCTACCACTAACCCTCCACGGTTAAATTCTTGCTATATTTTTTCTGGTTCTCAAGTGACAACCATCAGCCATCTTTATTAAATCTGACTTTATTGAATGTTCAGCTCATTGCATTGTTATCTTTTACACATATTAGATGGAAGTTATTTACTCTTATAAGAATTGAATTTGAAATAACAATGGAATTCCATACATAGCTTTGTTTTTCATTATAAACAAGGCATAATATATTTATATGTATTATGTATAATGTAATCCAAATAAAAGTCTGTATTCTTTTTTTCTACTGACATTGACCAGATGATTTTAAAATTTATATAGAAATGCACAGAACCAAGAATAGACAAGGCAATCTTGAAAAAGAAAAAAAATAAAACAAAATCTACCAGATAATTAAAACAATATGGCATTCGTTCTATTGCATATGAAACGACCAAAAACCAAAAAATGAGTCTAGGAAAAGTCCCACATATATATGATGATTTGATTTATGATAAAGTGGCTGTACAGTATGATAGAGCAAAGATAATATTTTTAATAAAATGTGCCAGAGTATTTGGATAAGCATATAGGAAACAAAATATATCTCAACTCTTACTCCACACCATACACAAAATTTAATTTCCAAGAGATTGCTGATCTAAAAGGCAATTACCTTATAAAACAATATACCTTGTAGAAGATAACAGAAAAAAACAACTATATTAATTTGGAATAGACTAAGACAAGGAGAGCTAATCATCCAGGGGAAAGTTGATAATGAAATTATACTGAAATTTAAAATTTCCATTAAAACAATTTTAAGAAAATGAAAAAGCATCTCAGAGAATTGGAGAAGATATTTGCATTCAGATATCCAACAAAAAAACTCATATCCCCAAATGTACAAGAAACTACTGCAATTCATTATAAAACACACACACACACACACACACACACACACACTGTATTTCACAGAGATCTTGGGAATTGCTTAAGTGAATGTGACACAACTGAAGGGAAAATGGGAAAAAGACTTGGACAAACTCATCAGAGAAAAGAATAAATAAGACATAAGAGAAGATACTTGACAACATTTGTTGTGAGATAAATTCAAATTAAAAACACAATGCAATACTTCTTCTACTTACACATATAGGAAATACTAACACTTTTTAAATCTGATAATACTAAGTATTGGCAAAGATGCTAAGTAACAGGAATTCTCATGAATTACTGACGGCAGGTAAGTATGACAAAATCAGTTTGGAACAAATCACATGACGGTATCCAGGAAAGCTGAATACACACACTCTATGCCAACAATTGGACTTCTAAGTACATACCCAACAGGACATGTATTTACATACATTCCCCAAAAGACAGATTTCAAATGGACACTCTAGCATTATTTGGGACAACCAAACACTGGAACCAATACAAATGTTCATCATCACGTGAATGAAAAATAAATGTGGGTGTATTCACACAATAAAGCACTTGTATAATTTAATTTATGTAGAGTAGAAAGCAAAACTAAAGTATGTTTTTACAAGTCAAGACAGTGGTTACACTTGTATTGTGGGTGGTGGTTAGTGACTAGATGAAGGTATGAAGTGGACTGGGCTTCTGGTAATATCATGTTTCTTGATCAGGGTGTTAGTTATATAGGTGTATTCTATGTATGAAAATTCACCAAACTGTACAGTTAGGGTAGGCACACTTTTGTATATACAATCAATCCTCAATAAAAACTGAAAATCAAAGATATCCTCTATTGCATACTTCTTAATTTGTCCTCTGATCTCAGAAAGATCTGTAGTCAGAAAGACTACAACTCATACTGGTTTTATTTACAAAATATAAGCGATTTAGAATTAATTATGAAGTTTTAGAGCTTAGCATGGCTTTTAATTTCTTTCATTAATTTAATAAAAATCAAATTACTTATATCTTCTCCAAATCATGTAGCAAGGGGCCACACTTCTCACAATTTTTTAAGTTAAAACTGCTGCATGAAAAACCATTTCAAAATTTGCTCACATCTTTGCACTAAGCTATAAAGGTAGACTTGGAAAGGAAGAGAAATGCATATAAGATTCTACCTTCCCCTTTTAAAGTTGAAGTTCTTGCCCCTCTGCACCTTTTCGAGATGAAGCAATGGGGCAGGAGTGAATTATTCAAATTTAATTTGTTGGTAGATGATGCTTTTAACGTAACACCTAGATAACTTTTCCTTTAACTATGAGTTTGGGTATATCGAAATAAAGAACAGTTAACATTAGATTATGTTATGCATTACCTTCTTCAAGTTCAGGCTGTTTGCAATTTAAGCAACACAGAAACAAATTTAAGCATTCTGGATTATTCAAGGCCGTACCAATCTTGGAGTATGAATTCATTCAGTAAAGAAGGAAAGTTGTGCACAATTTCTAGAAACAAGAAGAAATCAGAAATAACTATAGAGTAAATTTGACTCTATGTTTATTAACAACTAGGAAATAAAATAAAAATATAAATGCAAGTTATTGGAATAATTTTTCCAGATTGGAAGATATATCATGTGCTTATACACGTTTAATATTAACCTGGTACAATTATTTTAGATACATAAGGCTAGACAAACCAAAAATTTGCATAAATTGAAAGAAAAGAAATCGTGTGTGAGATTGTGCACATAGGTTTATGTTTATTAAGATACTAACTGAAATACCAATCAATCTCATTTTGTTCAATGGTTATAAGTTCATGTACTATACCGAGTGATAATGGAAACAGCGATCTCAGCGACACTGGGAAATTTGGTTTTGACAGATTTTATTAGGTAAATGCAAGTTTTATGGAGTACTTGCTCTTCAAACCATTTTTAAGGTTTTCTTTGCTGTAACACACAATTAGTTAAGAATCCAAGCCAACACAGTGCCCTTGTGTATACAGCATATGTTGTAAGTGGCTCTTGGCTGACTTTGCTGAACAAGTTTATAAAGTTGTTGAGTATATTTTCTGTGCCAAAAGAGAAAATAAATAATACTTTTGGAGTGTTATTTTAAGAACATTATTTTACAGTCAGTACCATTTCTGATGGAAAAACCGTTTGCAATGCAACAGTGGCAACCTTGAGATAAGGCTAAAAATATCAAGTGAAAAGAATAAAGATGACTTTGCAAAGCATTTAAAAACATGAAAAATGTATCTTTGGAAATAGCTTTATAAAAGTTTACTCTGTGGGGAAATGACCAGATGGTAAGAAGATGAAGGGATATGATTAACGAATGTCATGAATTATTATGTCTTATAGAGGTTAGATGCTCTTTGCATAAATCAAGGATGCATCACGTTCTAACTCAACCCAAACTTCAAAATTATAAGTTATCACAAGTTAAAACTAGATTATTATTACAAATGCACTGAAAAGGGTAAATAAAGCAAAGTATTTTTTTTTTCCTTTTTCTATTATCTATCATGAAGAAACATTTTTGAGCTTTGTTCCCTATTAGTGCAGCAAAGAGGTGCATTGTGTAATGCGTTGGTAAGCACAATAGCTTTGAACTGAGAAGGGAAGCCGAGTCTGGGGAAAGGCAATCATGTTTCAAAATATGCAAAAGCTTGCAAAATGGGGTACTCATATCTGCCTTATTTAATTTATAGAAGCTGGATGTAGAAGAGTAGTTATAAAATCAGTAAAGAATATGCGTATGAAAATAATGTCAGTAAAGTGTTATAAAAGATAAGAGTAATAAGATAGGAGCTGAATGGCTCAGACCTTGGGAAGTTATGCTCCCTAGATCTAAAAAGAAACAAATTTATTGAGGAATAATTGACCTATGATCAAATTTATAGATTTAAGTGACTCTACCCCAGCCAAAATGCAGAACATTCCTCTCTTTGCGGCTCTGCCCCTTCCTCCACTCCCCAGCCTTAAGCCATGATTGTTTGGATTGATGTCACCATAAGTTATTTTGCCCGTTCAAGAATTTCACATAAACAGAATCACACAGTGCCCATTCTTTTGTGTCTAACTTCTTTCTTCAACATAATGCTGGAGGAATTCACCCATGTTGTTGCAATATCAAAAGTTTGCCCATTTTTATTTCTGTCGATTTCTACTGTATGAATGCACTACATTTAAAAACTCCATTTCATTTTGGAGGTGCCTGGGTGGTTTAGTTGGTTAAGCTTCTGACTCCTGATTTTGGCTCAGGTCATGGTCTCATCGTTCGAGAGATTGAGTCCTGCATTGGGGTCTGCACTGATAGTGTGGAATCTGCGTGGGATCCTCTTTCTCCCTCTCTCTCTGTCCCTCCCCTGCTTTCTCTCTCTCTCTCTCTCTCTCTCTCTCTCTCTCTCTCTCAAAATAAATTAAATAGCATTTAAAAAAATTAAAACTCCATTTCATCTTAAATTTAAAATCCATTTTAAATTCATTTTGTTGAGGATATTTGTGTCATTTCTAGTTATTTTTTTACTTGATGAATAAAACTCCCATGAACATGTATATAGAAGTTTCTCTGCAAACATATGTTTTCATCTCTCTTGGGTAAATAACTAGGAATAAAATTACTGGGTCACCTACCTAGTATTTATTCATGAGAAATGAAAACATATGTCCACACACCAAAGAAACGATCTCCATGCTAAGGTTCATAGAAGCTACTTTATTTATTTGTTTGTCTATCTATTTATATTTTGAGAATCTCCTTTGGGCTTGGGGATGAGACTGGATATTAATGGGGGAGGCTGATAGTCTCTTTCCTTGTTAAGCGGATTGATGATTCCATAGTCGCACATTCTGTGAACCAGTTAATTCTGGGGAGGGCAACTAATATCTGACTATTACGATAGACTAAGGGATATCTACTTGCTTCTGGACTTTTGAAGTACCACCCTGGGTTCTGAGACATGAACACATGGAACGCATTTGCTGTGATAGAAGAAACAGTAAGTTTGTTTTATTATTGTTACATTGAGGTGGAGACAGACTGAATATAAAGAGCATCAAAATTGGCCCCCACTCTTCATGGGGAGGTGGGGTGGTAAGAACTGCAACAGCTCAGGGATCAACTCGGAGTCCTGAGGCAGAAATGGGAGCATGGGTCATGTTGAGCAGCTGAGGACATCTGTCCCGAACAGGGGTCCTGCCGTGAGCATTGGTATTGGCAATTGGCACAGACAGTGCAGAGGGCCAGAATATAGGAATCTATTGAGCAATGCACCTTGAGGACACCCTGAAATTACAACTTGAAAGAGGACTCTTTCTGGAAGGGATTTATATCTGGCTAGCAGGCTTTGCAGGCTTATAATCTAATAGTGTGGTTATAAAAACTACGTATGTTCTAATTTTGTTGTCACGGATTCAGGGAAACAGTGGAAATGGGTTCTGCTCTTGTTAATTCAAATAATTCGTATGTTTAGGGCTTCTAATACTCAACCTCACAGACATTAACCTAAAAGTTATCAACCCAGGATGTATTCTTACTGAGTTACTCTACTAGGCCCATTCAGCTTTGGAAACTCTTAGAAAATTAATGGTGAAATTCTGTTGGAACATTTCTACATTGCAGGCTTGGATAATTATGAGTCTATACCCACTAGTTTTAAATACAATTTCTTTTTCTGTATGCATGATACTGCATTAATGTAAATATGCTGTATGTACTACATTACTCTAATAAAAAAATATTACATTACACTAAAAAAAAAAGTTCACTGGTCACTGGAATTAATGTTCCCTCTGGAAAAGTCCAGAATTTTTCTCCCATTTTCCTTGTCCCAAGGAATCTTTCTACATTTCTCAATTAAAAATCCTAACCACAACGGTTACTTATTATTTTACTAGAACTAAAGTCAAAGTATTGCAAGACAGACATTACAGTTATAACTTCTGAGTAGGTCTTAACATGCTATTACACCCACAAAGTAACTGAGAATAGGAAATCCATTGCCAAGGGTATCAGAACTGGCATACTAAATTATAGATGTAGAATGTAAAAGAACGTGGTTCCATCCTTTTTTTTAAACAGGTATAATTTAATTTTAATTTTGGCTCTTCCCCTGTCATATAAAGATCTCCGTGCCTTAAAAGGGTAATGTCTCCCTGTAATTATAATTGGTACCTTTGAAATCACAAAACTGTAACAAAGAGCATCCTTCCACAAACCCCTGGAGAATATAGGTTATCACTGGCCATGCAGGCGCAACTCCCACTCTCATCACAAAAACATGAATAACGAAAAATGACCCGCTAATATGTAGCTGCTGTAACAATTTGTAGACACAGGTATTTTATTGACTTTTTTGATTTGAGAACCAGCCAGAAATCTTTACCCAAAATAAAGCACTTTCTTTCCAACTGCAGCTTGCCAAGGGCAATTGTCTGCAAGGTCCCTCTGCATTATATCTGAAATGTGGTTAAAACTTTATTTTATCCATACACATCCCATTTCCATTATTCATGCTATGTAAGTTTCTTGAATAGCAATCTTTTACACAGTAATAAAAAAATTGTTATGCCATGATCTTCTTTAACTCCTTATGCTATGTCATTAAATCTCATATATTTTTTTTTTAATTTTTTTTTCAACGTTTTTTATTTATTTTTGGGACAGAGAGAGACAGAGCATGAACGGGGGAGGGGCAGAGAGAGAGGGAGACACAGAATCGGAAACAGGCTCCAGGCTCCGAGCCATCAGCCCAGAGCCTGACGCGGGGCTCGAACTCACGGACCGCGAGATCGTGACCTGGCTGAAGTCGGACGCTTAACCGACTGCGCCACCCAGGCGCCCCTCATATATTTAATACAACTTATTAGCAACTTGACATTCTAAGTAAGAAAGAATTTCGTTTTATATCCTGCTTACTACTGGGAGCAGATGTCATGTCAATCTTATGGATTTGATTCATTCATTACATTTCTTAGATGATGTTTGTTCCTTATTGTCCTAATTTCAGTTTTATGAGGGAATACAAAGTTTCTACTAATATTTGAAACTGAAGGGAAAGAAATCTTAAGAATTCCAGATGTTGCCTGTGGGTCATACAAAGAGTTTCTTGGGGTGGGGGGCAGTGGCGCCTGGGTGGCTCAGTCGATTGAGCTTCCAACTTCAGCTCGGGTCATGATCTCCCAGTTCCTGAGTTCAAGCCCCGCGACCGGCTCTGTGCTGACAGCTAAGAACCTGGAGCCTGCTTCAGATTCTGTGTCTCCCTCTCTCTCTGACCCTCCCTTATTCGTGCTCTGTCTCTGTCTCTCTCAAAAATGAATAAACATAAAAAAATTTTTTAAAAAAGAGTTTCTTGGGCATTTGGAAACTGACAGCAACATTCAGCATCAATGTCAGAAATATGGTCAGATCCTTGGAGAAGAGGAAGATGCAAGGAATATGTGATACTCCTGGGATTTTATCCTATAGAACGCAGCTGTGATATCGGTATAGTTTCCTTTCAAAATGAAGAAAAAAAAAGCCAAAATATATTTGACTACTTCAGATATGCCACAAGTATTACTTGTTTTATTACAAGTATTAGTAACACTAGGCATCTTACTTACAATAAGTTATGTGACACTAGAAATAAAATTATGAATATTAATGAACTTTGGAAAATTTGAGGAAAAGAAAAAGCCTCATTAACCTTAGAGTGGTGTGGGAAAGTCTCCAATGTTCCACTCCAATTTTTCGTAGCCTGCTTCATCTCCACCATCACTGGAAAAGCAAACAGTGCACAACATCTAGGTCCCTGGTCCCTGTTATGCATCCACAGATTTACAGATGCATCCACAGATGCAATGGTCTTTCCAGTCCCAGCTACCTCACATATCCTCAGTCCTAACATTGTTTTTCTGAAGATCTCTTTAGAGAGGGCGGAGTAAGTGTGGTCCTTCACTTCATTTTTTTTCATTTTATAATTTATTGGGAAATAGTCTACCACTTGTTCCTTGTATAACTTCTTCAGAAAGAACTTCTCACATTGTATGGTAACTCTTCGTTGAGCTGCTCTTCTCATCAGGCTGAAAGAAGCTTTGATGCAAAGCTGGATCTTATTTGCTTATTTTTCTCCCATACCTCACATATTCCTGACACACAACAGACAATCAGTAATTATTTGTTGAATAAACAGAACCATACCACCATGCATGCACAGGCTATGGACATAGAAACATATATGTATACTTTTTTACTTGAGACTGTCTTTAGAGCTAGCAGTTCAAACTGATGTTACTCAATTGATGTGGCTCAATCTGAAGAACGCTTGGTTTTGAGATGTTTCAGTATGTTACTAAGATCTGAGGGATTTATTTGATACTACATAGAAAGGGGATATTATGATGTTATCTGTGATTAAGAAATATTACTTCCCAACATCGTAAAGGCAAGAGATAAGGAGAGAGATTGGATTATTTATAGTGGTGTTAAACTATCACAAATGTACATATCAGAGAATTTGTGATCCTCAGTGTTCTTCCTTTTTCTGATAACACATGACAGAACTAGGTGATGCTTCCAAAATATTTGTTCCTTTAGGAACCAGATGAAATGCCCTCACTTTTTTGTTTATTTTCATGGACCTTCAAATGTGAATCATAGTGTAATATCTGAAAATCTGTATTTTAAGAAAATGGATTCCCAATATAAGGTTTAAAATAAAACTAGAATGTTTTACAAGTACTAGAGAAGAAATAATATCAAATGGAATCAATATTTTTAAACTTGCTATCTTTTACCCAGAAAGCAGTAGAATTTTATATAGCTAAAACTTCACTTGAATATGTTTTGGCATAATTTGATCAACTGTTATAAAACCAAAACCTATATGATTTTCAGAATTAAATATAAGAAAACTTTCATGCTTCAGTGTTCATTCACTTATAATATATTTACAGAAAAATAAAAACATACCTCTGAGTGTGACTGAGAAATTAATACCCAGCTCAGAATATAGCCAGAAAACAGATAAATGTATATGTTTTTAAAGCGATGATCAACGAAGAGAAGACTTGAATATAAAATTTGAAAATGCTCTCTTTTTCTGCAAAATTAATGTCTTTGTATTTGTTTTTTGATAAGTAAAAATGTATTTTGTATAAATACTGACAGAAAAAAATAGAACAAGTAGGATATTTAAGTAAACCAATATAGTTTTCTGTTGTTGAAAACTGGGGAACACATATGAAATATTTCTATGATTAAAAGCAATCACTGAATAATTAAATGAGATTAACCCCAAATCATCATCCCCTGTTTTCAATAGAAAGAACAGCCTTAAAAGTGAAGGAGACACTGATAATGAAAGACTTGCCTTATGTCAAATATAGGAGAGCCAACAGAATGAGATAATGCAGTCTTAAGTGTTGAATGAGGTAGCCTCGAAATGAAATGAAATCTGAAACGAAAAGACACTCCCAATGGTATTAAAGCATTCAGATATGGGCATGATATGTTTATAAGCAATATCTTAGACCTAACATCAAAGATAAAATAGTTTTTAGAAAAAGCACAAAGGAAATCTGCATTACCAAAATAAGCATACCACCGTATTTTATGACTACGCCTGGAGAAATGAGGAAAAGAGGGCACATGAAAGCAGCCGCAGAAGTCATGGAGACTAGAAGTTATATACCACTGGGACTTTCCTTTTCAAGTCCACACACAACAGAAGAAATCTTGTCTGCCGTGGATTCCACAGGGAGACTAGGTTTGCTGAAAAAGTTTGTGCTTCTTCTCTCTCCAGCTGTTGCTACAGCAGGGAAAAGTGAGAAACATACATAGACACAGAGATAAATACACGCTCTCCTGGAAATTGGGTGAGGACGGCCACCATGTTCTGCTGGGGTCAAGTAGTTCTGACTCCTCATCAATATGAAGGGACCTGGTTTTAGAATGTGGTTCAGAAGCTCTCCACCTCCCTTTGAGGTGTGTTTCATTTAAGTACTGCAGCAAAACCAAAGCATTTGGAAATGAAGGTACGAGTCAAGAAAGGGAAGGAGCTAGGAACAATTAAATAGAGGAAAAATTAATGGGCTTTTCTTACTTTTATAGTTCAGAGCTATTTTGTTTTTGTGTAAAATAATAACCACAAAATGAACAAAATTACACTTAAAGACTGATCAGTGATTTTATATATATATATATATATATATATATATATATATATATATATATTTGAAATGTTCATGTGGGGCTGCAAGGTATGGACCATCTAGGGAGAAATGTCAAAGTTCCAGCCCTCCTGACTGCTCCCCAGACACATGGGGTTATTCAATGATGTAATCACTGAATAGGCTGAGCTAATAATCTCCACGCCGTCAACCTGTCACTCTCCTCCTCAAAAACTCCCCTTATTTCCTAAAACAACCTCTCAACCCTCTTCGTTTCATTGTTGTTTTTTTTTTTAATTCCACTACACTACAAAATCCTGAGAGTATAAGATATAGATCGGCTTTATATTCATAGGGTCTAACTAATGCCGTTACATTTTAAATAATTTAATAAAAATTACATTTCAAATAGATAGCCTGATGTACCCTCACTGAATGGATATGTCTGATATAGACATTAGAATATTTAGATAGACCTCAGGTATTTTCTACAAATACCTTGCGATCTCAGGTTTCATTTGCTTCCTGGAATTTTTGTTCTGATCTGGGGTTACTTTACTACTGCTGTCCTTTCATCTTCGCGTCATCACTGTCTCCAATATGAAAATTCTATTTATTTTTAATATCAAGTTTAATAATAACAAATAGCATTTAATGAGTGTGCTGCATACCAGCCATCTGGTGTAATTCTACGTAATTCCGAGTGCAGATATACTGTAAAAATGGAGTTTTATTATTACAATCATGGTAATGATTCTTCTACAGCAATAGAGCTACATTTATCTGGGACAACAGGCTCATTTTTCTCAAACAGAATTACACTTCCCTATTCAAACAAATTTTAAATCAGACTTCTTGCCCCCAAATTCGAAAGTAAACTCATTTTACCCTCAGAGAAACAAAGTGCTACCTTTTGAAGTCAGTACACTTTGTATATTTTTCACATGAATAGCTGTAATATCAGGAATGTGTTGAACATGAAATACGCACAATTTTCCCTTGTCAACCACTTAAAATTCTCTAAAATAAAAACAGTTATTTCCTGGGTTTGGTGGTTTTAGTTCCCTCTATAATTTCCATTTATTTGTGGGCAATTAACTTCATTGCCATTCTAACACTTGTTTTGTAAATGAATTTTGGGGGTGGGGGGTGGGAAATCACATGCCTGGTTTCTAGATTCCAAAGTTTTGCAGTATTTCAGAAATAGCATTCTAAGTACTACTCTAACCAAGGTTACTTACAACATCTTTATTATTAAATTTTTTTTAACGTTTATTGATTTTTGAGACAGAGAGAGACAGAGCATGAACAGGGGAGGGGCAGAGAGAGGGAGACACAGAATCTGAAACAGGCTCCAGGCTCTGAGCTGTCAGCAGAGCCCGATGCGGGGCTTGAGCTCACGGACCGTGAGATCTTGGCCTGAGCCGAAGTCAGCCGCTCAACCGACTGAGCCACCCAGGCGCCCCAACAACATCTTTACTATTAAAGACAAAGGACACATTATACTTTTCCCATACTTGAACTTTTTAAAATGTGTTGCTACTTATGCCTTCCTGAGTGCACACATTTTAGCTTATGGGGAGCTGCTACCCTAGATTTTCTCCTACATTTTTAGCCTGCTGTCTAGTCTCTTACCCTGGTTCACCAGTATTCCATGATAGCACTTTTGTCTCTTTACATGCTCACCATGGTTAGCTTCATCAAGACCAGGTTTTCTGATTATTCAAATGCTTATGACTCCATCTGGCACTTATTTCAGAATGGAAATTCACCATCAATGTGAACATCCAAGTTTATGGAACACAGTTCTCTATACTTGGTAACACTTTTTAAGTCATTAGCCTTTGTATATAATAAAACTGGTAATTTAAATAAGTGGAAAATAAATTGTTCAATATATAGGACAATTAGCAATCTATTAAAATAAGTGTAGATTTCTATCTCAGGCCAAATATTTAAAAGTTCCATATAGATTGAACATGAAAAATACAAGTTATGAGTGACTCATATAAAAAAGAAAGCTAAGGTAAGATTTCTTTCATGGAGAATGAAAGGAGGATGTTTATTTTTTAAAACCTCATCAACAACATCATTTACTTTTAGATTAACTGGTTTTCATTAGTAATTTTAAAGCTCTTACACAAATTTTAAATGATACCATTTACAGTACTGAAAATACTTGTAATTTTGAAAATATTAAGAGCATTCATTTATATCACACGTTTTTTTAACAGAATTATAAATTGTTTTATTTTGGTAAAATAGGGATCAATTATATGTTAGTTGAAAGACATATGATCACAACATATATACTAAATACACTTAAGAAATGTTTTAATGTAGGGCACCTGGGTGGTTCAGTTGGTCGAGCATCTGACTCTTGATTTCTGCTCAGGTCATGATCCCAAGCTTGTAGGATCAAGCCCTGCTTTGGGCTCCACACCTAGCATGGAGCCTGCTTAAGATTCTCTCTCTCTTTCCCTCTGCCCCTCTCCCTCGCTCACAACTGTGTGTAAAATTAAAAAGAAATAAGAATAAATAAATTATTAAAAAATAAATGCTCTAATATCATATATGTACTACAGCAAACCCCTTTTAAAGTGTTGATCTCCTATAAATAAGTTAATTTAATAAACGATCATGCTCAAAAATCATGTGCAATGCATACTTTCCTATGGAGCACATTAATGGAAAGAAAATACTCTAATATTTTATAGCAGTAAAATGTTTTCAAACATTTTTGACCTTGAGAAACCTTTCTAGCAACAGAATTTTAAAAAGAAGATCAATAAAGAATATACATAAAAGGAGAATTGTTTTGGTTTGAGTGGGTTTAAGGGGTAGAGAGCCCAAAATACATAGTGATATGCAAAGCATGCCTGAGGAAGCTCTGAGCTCTATGGAATGCAGTTCTGTTTAATCATTTAATACCTCAAATTAATCATTTTCCAACACTATTCTAACCGACCATTAGTTACTTTTACATATCACAGTTACTTTTACATATGCTTGACCTTTTCTCTGTATTTCTATTTTCATTCATCCATATTAGATAAATCTTACTCGTCACTAAAAAGAATATGCCATTTTAAGTAAGGGAATGGTGATAATTTTATTACTGCAAAATATGTACATGTAATAGGGAAATAAAAAAATAGGTATTTATTAGGGCATATGAGATGTAAGTGAATGAATTTAGAAATTCACTTCAACCTTTCGCCTGTACAGTATATAAAAATTAGAGCTATGCTTTAATTTTTTAAGCAGTGATTTGTAAAGAAAATTAGGACTAATTGCATGAAAACCAAAACCAAAGCAAAAATCAGCTATAATTCAATCTTTTTTTTAAATGTTTATTTATTTTTGATAGAGAGAGACAGAGCGTGAGCAGGGGAGGGACAGAGAGAGAGCGAGACACAGAATCCAAAGCAGGTACCCGGCTCTGATCTGTCAGCACAGAGCCTGAGGTGGGGCTTGAGCTCACAGACCACGAGATCATGACCTAAGCCAAAGTAGGATGCTGAACCAATTGAGCCACCCAGATGCCCCCAATCTTATTTTTGTCACGGAGGAACTTCCCTAGTTAAAAAGTGATTCCATAAGACTGCTGCTAAGATTTTTTCATGACACAAAGTGAAACTATGTAGCAATAGCTAACTTAGTCTGGATATCCAAATTGATTAGATTTTGCCTCAGTTTTTTTTTTTGGCTTAGTTGAAAGTTGCTAAATAGAAAACTTGAGTATACAAAGAAAGATAGAGAAATCTATTGTTTTCATGACCAACCCCACTATTTTAAAGACCGTGTATGATAGTTATACTATATTCGCCAAAACTCTGTTACCTATTTATGATTTACATACACAAATATATGTTTTTATGTACATGTGAAAATATAGATTTCACATTTTATAATAAAAAGATTTCAAAATTTTTAAAGAGGAAATTAGTGGCCCAGCAATACAGATTAGCTTTGCTGCTGTTTAACTATAATAATTTTTACCCTACTCCAGTATCTGTACCTCTTAACTATAATGAGGAAGCATTCCCATCTCACTTGTAAGACATTTTTTTAAATAGTATAAATTGCAGCTATTACCTTTAAAATTTAGACAGGAAGATGATGCATAAAAATCAATGTCCATTAAACTTATGTAAATCAATTGTTATCAAGAAAACTAAATGAGAACTTCAGAAATTCTGTGTTCTCCATCTAGATTAGCCTTGCTACACTAGAGCCACAAAGAAGCCATTCCTCTAACCAAGTCCTCTGTTTTTAAGGCCACATTCTTTTTGTATCTTAAAAGACTTTCCCCTTTTCCCTATCTCCTTGTGGCTAAGGAATGGGGAATGCTCCTTTTTTCGGTACTTTGTCACCTCTGAACCTAGATGACAGTCAATGAGTTTTTCTAGCTGTATGATTATCCGGTCAGCATGTTATCTAATTAAGAACTAGACATCGTAAAACCTCCACATAGCCAGATCTGTCCACATGAGGAAACACACACACACACACACACACACACACACACACACACACTGCTTAACATGCATTAAAACTGCATCCAGATAAGCTATAGTTTAAATTTTGTTTTCGTTTTTGGAGGTATGGACCATAGGCCAGTGACTTACCTCTTTTAACCCTGAGTTTTCAGAGCTAACAATATCTACCCATCAGAATTATTGCAAGGTTTAAAGATATCCAAGTGAATTTTTTTGTCAATTTCTAAGTGCTATATGAAAATATAAATTATAAAATATAAATGAGATGAAATCAGACATCTGTGTCCTAATTTTAAAAAAATTCAATGCATGAAAAACCAAACATATAAAACATATACTAGCAACCAAAATTTTATATTTAAAAATATATTAAAAATATTTTTAAAGACAGCTCATAAAATGAGAAAGATAGGACAAGAATTTGTGCTTTGTTTTTTAAAATTTCTTTTTACAGTTGCAAAAGTGACAACTCAAGAGATTAAATTGGTTACCAAAATTCACAGCATAGTAAGTTCAGGGGCTAAGGGGCTTAGGTGTTACTAGCGTATCAGAACTTCCTTTTATTTCACAATGAGGATTGACATAAATATCTGTGTACAGAGTAATATTTAAATGAGTCAGAATAAGCGTGGAGTCTCTGTATAAGTATTGTACTTTCATTTTTATTTTATTTTTTTTTTTTTATTTTAGAGAGAGAGAAAAAGAGGGAGAGGGGTGGAGGGGGAGAGAGAGAGAGAGAGAGAGAGAGAGAGAGAGAGTCCCAAGCAGGCTCCATGCTCCAATGAAGGACTCTGTCCCACAATGCTGAGCTCATGACTTGAGCCAAAATCAAAAGCCAGATGCTCAACCAACTGAGCCACCCAGACACCCTTTACATTCTTCTTCTAAACCCCACCCTCCCTAAAAAAAAAAAAAAAAAAAAAAAAAAAAAAAAGGTAAAAAATTCCATATCCAGAGCCAGGGAAAGATGAAAGAGAAGCAATGGGTATACAGCAGAAAGCAAGGGAAAGATCCAGCAAAGGATAGGTACACGGAATATAGAAAAGAAAAAAGACACAAACTTAAGGATCAAATTAAAAATGGTAGAACAATAAGCTGAGGCTGGCTGAAAGCAGAGAAACATCAAGAGAAAGAGACAAAATACCAGAGGCACTTCCAACTTCTATTTCTTGATCATGTGGCAGAAGAAAATATTTGTGCTACCATTGCAGAAGCACATATTATTCAAAGCTTATGAAATTCAAAATTTAGGCAAGGCACAGGGTTTCTGAAGCAGGCACTACAGAGGCATTTTTCTTCACTAGTGTCCTAAGTGCGCGGGCTTCAGATGTATGAAGGGCAGCCTCCTTCAAGCATCTGTTCAGAATGATTATATGGCTGAAACAAATGCAGGGACACAGCAGAAAACGAGACATAGTCCACACTCCAGGAAGCCCAGGATGTTCAGAGAACAGATCTTAAAAGCAAAATGCACATATTGAGTGTATGACACAGAGATGAAAGCCGGCCTCAAGTATGTGTGGTAATGTTGCCTGAAGATTTTAAAACTTTCATGCAGAAAGCATGGCACATTCCCTTTGCTGAGTGGAGATGCTGTCTACATAAGTGCATTCTTCCTTCTTCCAGAAATTGAAAATTTAGTGGCATCATTATCCCTGAAGATGTCAAATTTCTAAAAGAACTGAATCTAAGATTTGTTTTTCTTTCATCCTGTCTCTGCTTCATGCTTTAAGACTTTGGTCTTGCAAAACAATCGCACGGGTCTGAATTGTATGAAAATCAGTCCTGGGTTCTGGAAGCACACTTTTGCTTTCAATAAATGCTTTAGGTGCTGGAATATGTTTGTATTTTCTTAATGTCATGCATTTAATGCTGTGTTAATGTTATGAGGAGGACATTTGAGAAATTTGGGATCAATTTGATTCAGCCTCAAAAGACCTGAGGAATTACACTCATTTGGGTGGAAAACAGTTTACGCTGAAGTTGCCAGAAGAAGCCAGATTTTCCCTGGGCATCAGGGCAAAACCTCACTTGTTGGAGATGAAAAGAATAATAAAATGGTTAGGAAAATATTTGGTTTATGATTCCTCTGATCTAACCTTAATGAATTTGAATTTTTTTTTTTTTTACTTCTAAGATTCAAGGCAAATACATTATCATATCAGCCTTGCTGACTTTTTGAGATTTGGATCAGCAAAAGGTATTCATATTATTCATATAAGGGATTCACATACGGGGCTGAGTTACTGAATGAGGTGTACTTAGGCGGTCCTTTGAGCTCACTGCATCACTTTCAGTGAATTGTACTGGATATGGCTTGTATATTTTGAATGGAAAATAGAATAGAAAGGAAACTTGATCTTGGAGTTAACTATTCAGACCCCTTTCGGGACCTTCCTGTGGAAAAAAAGCTGAACTGTTGTCCTGGGATTCAGAAAACTCAGAGAAGCAATGGACAGATGGAGAGAGCCTCATGAAGATGATTCAGTAGTTCTACCTTTTCTTTTTCCCCTAAGAGGTTGACTGTTGGATTAATGGCTAAAACAAATAAGAGAAGAAAAAGCTATAAAACATTAAACACATCTATCACTAAAGTTAATGTGTCAATGAAGAAACTTCCATTCCACTCTAATTAGAGGGAAATAGTAATAAGGAAGTTATTTCTGTTCATTCAAACGTCTTTCCTCACTCCCACATCTACTGGGCAGGAAGGGATTCCTAGTGGTGAGCTTCAAGAAAGAACCTGAACGTAATAGACAGGTAGGAATCCTCTCTAATTCTCTGAGCTCTAGTAACCCGCAGTAGACATGTACCTGCTACTACTCTATGTGTCTCTACACACACATATATACAGCCTACTGGGTGTTCCTCTCCTGGGTGGGAGCCTTCAGTTTAGGGATGCAAAAGTTTAATAAAGCTGATACATTATTCAACATTGGTCAGATTGCTTTATCTTTGAATTGTGCGGAGCCCACGTAAGCAAATTGATGTGATGAATTTTTGCTCTCATACCTTATTGACAATGTAGTTCCTCCATTTTTAATGCCCGATACCCTTTATTCAACCTGCAGTTTTAGTTAGCTGCTAAGATCAATTCATATGGCCTCAGTTCTGCGGAAATGGTTTTGGAATGTCTGACAGAGCTGTTTGCTCCAATTTCCCTGATGACACAACCAAGAATGCATGATAAATAGCTCAAAGATGGTATTTATTTTTTTGTCCCATCCATACAGTATTAAAAAACTATTTATTCAACAGACCGATCACACCCCACTTTCACTTTTGATATCATACATAGCCTTCTCAAGTACACAGATCTATGGGAACATTTTAATCAAATCATAAGAACAAAGCTTTGGAGCAAAAAAAAATTATTCTGGTTTAATATCTTTGTTGTGCTTCCTTCAAAAATGTTGAGCCTGGTTTCTTCATCTCTACTAAAAGAATAATTCCCATTCAATTAGTTGTTTTTAGAAACACAAGGGATGATATATAAAGGTACACATAAATTTCCTGCCATGTGGTAGACATTGACTAGAAATTAGCCATTGTAAATCAGGATAAAAAGGACTATTGCTTTTAAAGAGGGAGATATTTCCACCTTTTAAGATCAAATTACTATTTCTTTATCGAAAGATATATTTTTATTACATATTCCAAATAAATGGACAGTCTAGCTAAACTGCTGCATTTTAAAAATACCTTCTCCCTTTCCCCCATTTACATCTAGGTGATTTCACAAATTAGGGTGTGGTGCCTGGAGGTTGTCAGCAATACCCAAGAAGAAAAATGCATTCATATTTGGTTATATGAAATTAATAGCAAATTATGAAGAAATATCAAGGCTATTCTTCCCCAAGCCATACATTTAAAACTTCAGGATGATTTCCTAAAGAATAAAGGAGAAAAGGTAATTTTACAATCTCTACCATTTTTATAAATTTAATTGGTGCATAAATTTGTCCAAAGCTTTAAGGAAAATAATATAGAAAAGAATCAAATTTATGTCCCAGGCAGTTTAAGTAAAATCTGAATATTTAGTTTTATACGTGTCATTTTCTTTTATTGATTAATTGGGCATTCAATATAAATATTTCTGTTTTTATCATTCTACTTGTGAATAATTACTTTTTTTTACCAAGTAGTTGAACCAAAATTAAGCAACCGCAATTTCTCTTATGTGTTACTAAACTTATTAGGTGTTTCTATTTTTCTAGGTCTTTACACTGCCTTATATGCCTTAACTTAAAACTTTGTGGTATATTTGTGAGTAACTATCCACTCTGAATCCAGAATATATATTTAGTTTTTAAAACCATTACAATATACATTTTACGAATTATCCAACTCAAAGAATGAGGCTTTTCTCTATACAAATGGCAATCTCAGGCAAATATTTGTGCACAGCTCTTCACACTATGCAAGTGGTGAGAACAGAAAGCAGAACCCTCATATAAAAACTGCAGAGGAAGAAGGATATTTAAAAGACAGCTGACAGTCCCCTACCTAATTTTCATTGTACTGATAATAGATTTAATGACCCACAGTGTTACAGTTTAGGCATGTTGCCTTCTTTCGCTTTTCATTTATTATTCATCAATTCAACAAATATTTGCTAGCTGCATACCGTGGGAAGACACTGTGAGAGGAGCTGGAAACACACTGTTAAGCAAAAATAGCCAGAGTCCTCCCTGGCTTTCATGGTGTTAAAGTCTTGGGGACACCGATGAATATGGCAGACTCAGTTTTTATACTCAAGGATCACACAGTCTTGTGGTTGATAGAGATGCAAGCAAATCATTAAAAGTCTATAATTAGCAGTTGTGAAAACAGCATTGAAGAAGTATAGAGACATACAAACATATGACAGTAATGTTTGTTACAAAATGGGCTTTGGGAAGGTGATCTGTGATTTGAGATCTGAAGGATGATAACTACTGTCAATTGGAATTGGGAGGTAGTCGGCCTTGAAGAGGAAAAAACAGTTTGTATAAAGGCACGGGGAAAAAAAGAAATCATAATGTTTGCTTGAAATTGTAATCAGAAGGTGCTGAGAAGACAGGAGCTTGATCCTGCGGCTCCATATAGAAGTTAACTTCATTAAGAAAGCACTGAAGGGGGGCGCCTGGGTGGCTCAGTCGGTTAAGCGGCCGACTTCGGCTCAGGTCATCATCTCATGGCCCATGAGTTCGAGCCCCGCATCAGGCTCTGTGCTGACAGCTCAGAGCCTGGAGCCTGTTTCAGATTCTGTGTCTCCCTCTCTCTGTGACCCTTCCCCGTTCATGCTCTGTCTCTCTCTGTCTCAAAAATAAATAAAAACGTTTTAAAAAATAAATAAATAAATAAATAAATAAATAAACATTAAAAAATAAAAAAAAAAAAAGAAAGCACTGAAGAGCTTAAAGAGAGGAACTATATGATGCATTTTAATTTTTTTAAACAAAAGATTACTCTGTTGACACTGTGGAAAACAAATCGGGCTGCTGGAAGTTTAATACCAGTAATGGAGGGAACTGGAGTAAGGGATGTAGGTAATAGAGAGGCAAGATCACAATGTCTTAGAATTAATGGTGGTAATGGAGACAAAAATCATGCATACAAAGATATTTAGGAAAACAAGCTCACAGTTGCTAATTGATACAGCATGGCAAGGCTTGAAGTCTGAAATCACTTGTACTTTTCCATATTCAAAACAAGAAATTCACCAATGCTCAAGTTTCTCTAGCCTTTCAGTTCTCACCTCCTGAACACCTCTACATAGCTTGGAGAACTAGCCGAAACAGTTTTACAGAATATGGAGTATGAATGGACTATTGCTTTCTTTATGGGCTAATCCAACAAAACTAGGATTTATGACTTCAGGAGTCACTTTTCCTACAGACAGATAGGGAACAGTAGATACAATGGAAGGTCACTAGTTCACGTCTGTCACAAGCCCAATGACTCATTCCTGCAGATAAACCTCATAACAATAAACAGAATCCACAATTGCACACCAGCAAAATGATGGATGACCACATGTCATAGATTCAGAGACTTACTAGTGAATAATAGTCCTTGCCACGGCCTACAAAGCTCGACTTTTTCTTATTTCTACCCACCTCCGTAAGCCCTGCTCCAACTCTGCTCAGCCTGCTCTTTGTGCTAATTCTTGTAGACATCAAGTGCCTAAGTTAGGACCCCTGTAACGGCTGCTCTCTCTGCTGAAAGTTTTCCTGCCACATCCTCCATTGCTTCTCTCCATTGCTTTATTCAAGTTTCTGCTCAATATCTGCCCTTCATGTCTCTGTTGATATGATCTTTAGTGGCTACTATTACTCAATATCCCCCTAACTTACTTATTTTTTACCCATAGCATTAATTAGTACCTGATATTATTTTATATTTCAAAAATGTTACTTGCTTTGTGATAGACTGAATAATGCCATATTCCCACACCCCCCCCCGCCACAAAATGTCCATGTCGTAATCTCCAGAACCTATTACCTTATACCATAAAGGTGACTTTGAAGATATGATTAAATTAAGGATTTTGAGATGGCTGGGTTATCCAAGCACACCTAATGTAATCAAAAGGGTTTTATAAAATGGAGACAGGAGGATCAGAAGAGTAGAAGACATGATAAGAGAACCAAGAAGCTGGAGTAACAAAAGGAAGTGGTCATAAACTAAGGAATGCAAACAGGATCTGAAAGCTTAGAAAAGGAAGAATGTAGATTATTCACTGAAGCCTCCAGAAAGAACACAGTTCTATCTTAGTTAAAGACTACTGACATCCAAAACTATAAAAGAATAAATGTGTGTGGTTTTAAGCCACTGAATCTGTGATAACTTGTTACAGAAGTCATAGAAAATTAACAGTTACTTTCTACGTCCTCTACCAGAATATAAACTTCAGAATATTAGGGACTTAATCTTGTTTACCACTATGTGTTTATGTGTAGACACTGTGTGTTCAAGGTAGGAAATTAATAACCATTTCCAAAATAAATAAATTACACTGTGAATTAATATGTGCTAATCAATATACACACAGAAATACACACACATACGTGCACACCTCAAATACACACACTCATATGCCTGGAAAATACTGTATACTATTCATGATTAATTAAATATAATCTATACATGCATTTCACAAACAACTGATTAAACCTCTTTTAGTTCCCACAAATATACAAAGAATGCAAGTGAAGCAAGAAATGATAATTTAAGTATAATAACCATACCCTAGTACACAGATGAAGCATGTTAATCGAGGAGATGAACTTCTATATCAACATCTGGTGTCTCCTGTTGCAATGCAGTTGAAATGAAGGTCACATGGCTATTATAGCTTAGAGTGAATATGCTTTCTGGACATAAAAAAAAGAAAGAAAGAAAACCTTCTTTGCAAGCCAGCTAGGTTTTCAGCTCTAGGTTTTTCAGCAATAGTAAGGGATTGACTTTTGGGAGAAACAGTGAATAAACATAACTCAGCACTGAGCAAGAAAATACATTATCTCCTTACTACTGAATTTAAAGGCTGATTTTTCAGCCCTTCGGGTGAGCAGGATTACCACTGGAGCCAGCCAGGAGCTCAACAAACTCCACTGTAGGCTGCCCTGGCAGCCACCTACTGTGGTATCCTGGCAACCCTGGATGTTTCATTCAAGCCAGAGGCCTATAATAGTCCCACTTTGGACTTAAGAGTGGTATTGTGATGCACAATTTGTTTAAAATTAAAATAAAAAGACCATAATCAAATGTAATTCAGATGCTTATATCAGTAAGTGGTTTTATCTCACTAGTTACACATTGTGGCTCCCTTTGTGCACTCGTTATATAAAGAGGACAATCTTCAGCTTCTGCCTTTGCCAAACAAATTCCTTACCTACACAGATGATGTGATTTCCTAGTCCTCCAATGTATTCAGCTATTAAAATAGAATAGCAAATGTTGGAAATTTACATAGAAGCGATCAGCAGTGTTCATTTTTAGAATAGCTAGGATTCCAAATAGAGATGCTGGGGAGCTGCAATCTGCCATTTTTATGTTTGAAAGAAAGGCCTATTCATTCAATGAGTAGAAATGAGAAATCACACAGCAATCGTTTTCTTTAAATGCCGTGGTCAATATAAAGCTGTTATGTGCTTTATTTTATGGAAACACGCTCATAAACAATTAAAGTCCTTTTGCCTGTGTATTTAGTTATATTTTAAGCAAAGCTGGTGCAGGTAGAACTCAGAACATTTAAACACCGAAGATTTATCAAACTACTATCTATCCAGACAGTATGCCAAGAAACCTGATCATACTATAGTTAATAAGTGTTTTGAGAAACATAACATAACAACTGGGTCTTGAGCCTGATTTAGCATTTGGCTAAAACAAATTACTTACAATTCTAGTAACATTTGTATACCCAGTTCTATTTATGTCTTTAAATAAATATTGGATTTAAATTCCCATATAGTAAGTAGTTTTCCAAATTCACTTTAAATATACACTTAAGATGCCAACAATTTGATTTTGTGTCTATTTGATTTTTTAGAAAGCCCTGGTGGTTTATAAATTAATTAAACACTTACCTTTTAGTAAATACATTTTAAGACATTTAACACAGTTTATTAAATTAAGAATGCAGGTTGATAGGCATTCGATGTTATAGCTTATAGGCAACAGTTTCTTAAATATTATACCAAAAGCAAAAAAAAATAAAAAAATAAAAAAATACAGTTTACTATTTCTTACTAAATGAAATACAGATTTGTCACACGATTCAGCCAAATCCACACCTTAGGGATATCCCTAAGAGAGGTGAGAACATAGGTCCACACAGAAAACAAAATGTATTTTAACATTCATAGCACCATTAGTCACAATAGCCAAAAAGTGGGGAAAACCCAAACGCCCATCCACTGAGGAAGGGAGAAACAAATGGTGTATCCACATGATGGTTATTATTTAGCTATAAAAAAGGAACGGACTACTAACACATGCTAGAACATGAATGAACCTTGGAAATTTTATGCTTGTTGAAGGAAGCCAGACAGAAAGACCATATATTATATGACTCTATTTATAAAATATTTAGAATATGCAAACATAGAGAGACAGAGACTAGATTAATGGTAGCCAAGGGTATAGGAAAAGGGGGAATTTGTACTGACTGGTAATAGGTCCAGGATTTCTTTTTGGACTGATGAAAATATTTTGCAATTGCATATGATGATAGTTGCACAGTTTTGTGAATATACTAAAAACCACTGAATTTTACATTTTGAAGGCTGAATTTTACATGCAAATTCTAGTTAAATTTAAAATAAAAGAAATTGAGAAATTTCTAACTAAATCTTGAAGGATTCCATTTGTTATTTTACATTAAGCTCAAAATTATGTCTATTAGCACAAAAGAGATAAAGCCAATGGAATGCAACACTGATCAAGTTTTTATTTTCCTTTAGAGATATGCCACGTTACTTTTAGAAAGAGAAACTTTTGGAAGCAGATAAAATTTGTTTGGAACTATGGTTTGAGATCTAGGGAAGTCCACCAACACTATTATATCTCAATTCCCTCACCTGTAAAATTAGAATCTATATTTTTTCAGAGTTATGGTTAGATATGGGAACAATACATCTAATGATCTTAACATAATGTGTAATACAGAAAAGGTGTAAAAATTAGTGGTTTTTATTATGATGATGATTACTTATTGTTTTAGTTGTATTATCTCAATATTTTAATGAATGCTTTTGACTGATTAAATCTTTCTTTAGTGGATTAAAATTCTATTTGATTTTAACCACTTATTCTGGATTAGTTATAACACAGTTGTTGAATGCTGAAGGTCAAGGAGGAATATGCCATGTTTCCACCTTCATTCTCCCAAAATAAAAAGAAGTGCAATGAGAAGCAATAAAAAATGTTCTACTTCACATCTTAACAGAGATACTTCACACAAGTGAACAAAAGTGGTTTGCTGCTCAAGAGATTCTTTTGAAACACCCTATTAAAATCTCATCACACTGTGTCACATTTCTATCCATGAGTTTACAGAAGTACAAAATTATGATAGGTATTGGTTTCCCCACATTAGGAGTAGGCATTTGGTACTCTGAAACAGCGACTGTAATGCTTATCTAAATGGTAATATCGATATTGTAGCTTCAATTTCTTACGACTAGGGATAGGTTTTTCTCAAATATTAATAATATGTTCCCCCAAACAGATTGGTCAATAGAGAACTGAAAGATCGCAATGATGACTTCTTATCAAATAGACTTGGTTGTACTGAGATTACATGCAAGCTAATGTAAGATATCACTGATATTCTGTAGGCTTTCATATGACAATATGATGCAGTTTGTGCATATATGCAGTGTCTCAATAAGGAGATCATAGGAGCTAAGAGGTCCCTGTAGAGACTGTAGATATTGACGGATCTCTGAAACCATACACAAACCACATGCTTGGACGTGTTTTAGAGAGACAGTTTGTACTTTTAATCAAGCCATTAAAAAACTTGATGCAATCAGTTTAATACCCATGTTAATGGCATGCACTTGCTGAGTCCACAACAAATATTCATGACTATTTACCTCTGTATCAGAAGCTCACAATGAACACTTGACAAAATTTAAGTATAAACTTTTCCTTATGTGACCTGCATTTTAATTTTTTAATGTTTATTTATTTTTGAGAGAGAGAGGGCAGGGGAGAGGCAGAAAGAGAGGGGGACAGAGGATCAGAAGCAGGCTCTACACTGACTGCAAAGAGCCCAGCCCTACACAGGGCTTGAGCTCACGAACTGTGAGATCATGACCTGAGCCCAAGTCGGACACTTAACTGACTGAGCCACGCAGGCGCCCCGCATTTTAACTTTTAAAGACAAATAATATTCAACAGATTTAATCAAAATGTGTAAAGAATATTAATATTGATCCTTAAATTGTCCATTTGGCAAATCAGCTCTATTCATAAATAATATTAGTTTATTTGGTAAGTAAACTACTATAGTCATAATAAATGCACTCGTAACATTAAGCAATATTTATAACTTTTTATAAAGTTATGACTTTTCAAATTTATACTCTGCTAAATGCAGTCTAATGTACATTCCCCTGAGGAATTGCTTTAAATGAAGCTGGGTTGCTAGAAATGTAAGCTTATTAACATCATCCATTTTCATTTTGAATTAAGCTACACTGACTGCATTTATTGAACGATTAACTCATTGCAACTCTGGAAATACCCTCCGTCTAATGGGAAAACACTATATAAAACAGATCAAAGGTTTAGAGATCTGGACAATCCTATACAAATAGAAAGACACCTCAGTGTCCCTTCCCTCAAAGATGCTGCACTGTTAATGAGGACGTGAAGAAGAGGGAACCCAAACTGTGGCCAAAAGCAGCAGATACTCCCCACTTGTATGTCAAGTGCAAATGTAGTCTGCTTTGTGTTGCAGGGAATATCTGTCTCCCACAGACATCAGTGGCAAGTCAGATAAAAGATAAAACCACACTCTGAGGCACATTTGACACGTAAAGCTGGATGAATGTCGACAACAAGAGAAGAACTGGAGTGATGCTAACAAGGTTCCAAATAGGCATCCTTGTTCATACCCCCTCCCCCCACAGCACCAGTTTGGCATCCATGTTCTCTCAAAAGTGCCTTGGGGCAGCTATGGGATCCATGTAAGAAATTATGAAACCATAGGGCCGTCTAGAAATGAGGAGTGCCATTTTAAGAAGACAGGCCTACACCCAGGTAGCTGACTCACCCACTGAAGTCTCAACAGTAGACCCAGAAACAACTGCATAAACCCAGAGAACTTCACTAACCCCCTGTTTTAGATTGAATTCTGTCATCAGTAACTTACATAAAGGGATCCAGGGGAGACTTACCCACTGGTGTGTGGGTATGAGTATACAGACCTTGGTTATGGCTCCAGACCCTGAAGTACCTATAAACTGACTCCACCCCACTTGGCCACAATCCAGGTGCTCTTGGAGAACACTGACTTAGAGAATCACCCATGAATAAGAGAGCCTTTTTGGGAGTCCAGGATTCCAAGGAAGCAGTTCTACCATACTCCTGGAGCAGAAAAACCAAAATTAGATATATTAGAGAAGACAAGAGAAACAGTTGGACTTCATCTACATTATCTTACCCCAAGGTAGTACAGCTCAGTGCCAGCAAACCCTTCTCAGCCCGTGATTCCTCCCACAGGGGACAGTGAGAGCATGTGAATGAGTGTCTGAGAGTGTGTTGTTTCACTGCTGTGCATGACACTACCAAAGAGACCCATTTCTCTTTTACCTCATCCAGAATACTGATTCATGAGCACAGCAGTCAAGGCTCAGAGCACAGCAGATTAAAGGGAAGCAGATCCCACTAACTGCATCAAGAACTCCATAGAGGGCCCTGTCCTCAATTCACTGTCGATACCCACCCCCAGTGGCCCACAGATACCCCCAGCACTGCAGGCACCTCACTCACTGTCTCTATCCCTCCCTATGAGCAGTTTCCTTTGCACTCTCCCAATGGTGGCAAGAGCAAGATTTTGCAGACAGCTAGTGAGCAAATGCAGAAAGCTGGCCTGAATCTGGGGCCTGGAGGAGAATGCCATTGTGAAAGTAAAAGAGGTTGTCAGCCCATGGCCCGGCTGTGCTTAAAATAGCCAGTTCTATCTGTAAGATGTCTTATGCAAGCCTCACAAATAAACACAAAGCAAACCCCTAAAGTGGGTACACAAAAGATAAAGAGAAGGGAATCAAAGCTGCTGCTTCAGCCAGATTTGTTTACTAGAAATGATTGTATGCACTTTCATGCTCTCAGACGTTCTTTATAAGCCAATTATTTCTGTTTTCCACTTCTCTGATTGATCTCTTCACTTACACATAACTGGCTCTTGACCTCTGTTATTGAATTCACTATTAATGAATGCTATTGTCTTTTGAACAAATAAAACAGCTAAAACTATGTTTGCAATTTACTATTTATAAGTTCTGTCAAAATTGGTCCTTTAGAAACAATTATATTAACATAAGCACAAAGTGACATATTTCTACAAGTACAGTTTGAAACTACGACACACTGGCAAGTGAAGTCATGGATTCAGAGAGCTCATCATAAATTTAAAGAGAAATCAATATATCTCAGAAACCATAGTATACACTCTGAAATCCTTGGCTTTAGGTATTCTCTAACTAAAACATATTGGTGCAATTTATGTCTTGGGGATGATTGCCCAGAATCTGCAGCTACGGTACCTTTTGTTCCTCAGTCCAAGGAGCTGGCATTCCTCCTTCATTCACCGAGTTATCCACTCAATACACACTAATTGATCATTTACTGCAAATCAGACACCATGCTTGGCCAAAGATAAACATTCGATGAAGACTTGCACTCTAGATTTGCGAAGTTCAAAACTCTCTAGGATGACAGGCAAGTGAACATATGGCTTTATAAAACACTGTTTAAGTGCTCTGACGGAAGGGAGCTCGGGACGAATGGTTCACCAGGAAGTATATAAAATTTCATATGCGATGTACTGCCATGGACGTCTCTTGTCATGGAGGGATGCCTGCGGCTGTTTATTGAGTGGAAAAATATAGGTTGGAAAATAGCATTAGAGAGGAAAGGAATGGAATGGGGAGCGATCGTTTCATGGCTACAGGGTTTCAGTTTGCAACTTTTTGGTGGATGGTTTCAGATGAACACATGCTGGCGACGGATGGAGGTGATGGTTGTACAGTGGTGTGAATCTACTTAATGCCCCTGGACCTACACGCCTAATGTGATTAAAATGGTACATTTGAGGTTATATATATTTTACCAGAATAAAAAATGAAAAATAATAATAATTAGTGTTTTCTAAAAAAGAGAAGAGGAGGGGCGCCTGGGTGGCTCAGTCGGTTGAGCGTCTGACTTCGGCTCAGGTCGCGATCTCGCGGTCCGCGAGTTCGAGCCCCGCATCGGGCTCTGGGCTGATGGCTCAGAGCCTGGAGCCTGCTTCCGATTCTGTGTCTCCCTCTCTCTCTGCCCCTCCCCCGTTCATGCTGTGTTTCTCTCTGTCTCAAAAATAAATAAACGTTAAAAAAAAAAAAGAGAGAAGAGGAAGTAAATACACTTGTTCTGCAATATTGCAAGATGAACTTTCCTACAAAGTTTCACATTTTTGATGAACTAAGACTTGGAAGAACCAGGCAGAGAAATAGATTTCAAGGGACTAACAGGCGTCAGGAAATAGTATAATGAATTAGTCATTCTCCCGAAGTATAAATTCTGAAAATTAAATAAAAATGTTTTCATGACATATTTCGAGTTGCTGAATCCTTCGATGTGAAACTACCTTCCATTTCAAGGAACGTTTTTCAATGATTTATCAGGAAGTCCTTGGAGACATGACAGTTTCTTCAAGCCCAGATGACTGAGAGACATAGTCACAACCTCAGATTCGGCCATTTAAACACTTGTAAAATTAAACATTAGCAGTTTTAATCCAAACTTTAGAAAGTATGAAGCTAGATATGTGGAGAGCATATGTAAAGAAAGATATCAAGTGATAACATTGAAATGGTTACTGCTGTTGTCAATCACCAACAGAATTTTGACCCTGTTTTTCTCCTTCTATGAAGGATAGTCTGCATCATTTAAATAGGGAAAAGTTCATAGCCATAGACATAGCCATCATATGTAAGCAGTTCTTTTGTAATGACAGTTATTAACAAACAAGAAATTATTGCAACGTGGTTTTATCATTTAACTTTGGTTCATTTTTATTCTGACCAAGTCAGTTTTAATATCTTGGTAGATATCTGTGGGACTCTTAGTTTGGAGGCCTATCAATTAAAACATAGAAAAATATTAAAAATTCAACATCTTCTTTTACACATTTCTTTAAAAAATAAATTTAAAACAGAATGGTGATTTTTGAAAATCACTGGTTATAAATAGTTTGTTCAATTTCTGTTTGGCTGTGATTTCTTGGTAATTAGTGCACATCTTTGGAAAAAACCAATGCTAGGGCTGAGGGAAAGAACCCAGGGAAGAAGAAACTTGAAAGTGGAGTCCCCTCCCCTTGGTTGGAGTTCAAACTTAACTGGAGATGGTTGGTTACAGGTCACTGTACGGTTAACAGCGTGAGAGCTGGTGCACTGTCACAAAAGTAGAAAGCAACCCTCCAGGAAATAGTACTTGCCCGTCTCTCTGTCTAAAAAATAAATAAACGATTAAAAAAAAAATTAAAAAAAAAAAAAAAAAGGGGGCGCCTGGGTGGCTCAGTCGGTTAAGCGTCCGACTTCAGCTCAGGTCACGATCTCGCCGTCCGCGAGTTCGAGCCCCGCATCGGGCTCTGGGCTGATGGCTCAGAGCCTGGAGCCTGCTTCCGATTCTGTGTCTCCCTCTCTCTCTGCCCCTCCCCCGTTCATGCTCTGTTTTTCTCTGTCTCAAAAATAAATAAACGATAAAAAAAAAAATTAAAAAAAAAATCGTACTTGCCCAAAGGGAGGTGATCATTAAGCCAGGCAGAAGCCCACTGCCCCGGGACCTCGCATTGTAGGTATGTGGCTATGGGAAAGTACAAGCAAACATTTTCACATTTGTATTGCTGAGGAACAGTCCTGTGGCCAGAACCAAGGGAAGCCCCTCTTGCAACATCCCTCCAGACCCTTCCTGAGAAGGCTTAACATCATGCTCACTGTGAAAGAGAAATGTTTTACAGAATTCTGTCATTATTACAGAACAGGTATTGAAGAGTGAATTTGGAGCTGAGAAGCAATACACTGATAACTGTCAGAAGTTTTTTAAGTATTTTGGGAGCAATCTTATGTGCTTTCATCATTTCTCAGGTAATGTTTGTAGGAAATTAAAAGGCTTTAGGTCTAGCACTAATAATTACTATTAGTTAAAATGGCCTTGGCTCTATATGTCTCTAAAGGGGAATTTGAATTTCAAATGGAGACTTCTCAACTGCCTTTTTTTTTCTTTAATCCTTCTTATCTTTTATCTTTTCCATATTCTGATTCAAAAGAACAATGATGAAGCAAAAGCAAATGGCTCTTCCCACAAAACTGGGTCTCTTCAATGTCAATTGATTCCATTTTTACACATTCATTCATGAATAGTTATTAGACACTTACTATGTGACTTTTCTGGGTCCAGCACTGTGCTGGGTAATGGGGAAGAATGAGGGGGGAAATAGATATGACCTCTGCCCTCAAGGAGTGTATTGTTGCCGCCAAAACCTTGCTCCTGGGGGTCCAGGAGAGGAGATCCTTTCTTTGGGTTTTTTGGCTGCTGTGCCCTGCTGTAGGTCAGGGTGGTAAATGGAAATAAATATTTCAAAAAGCTAATTTTGTGTGTGTGTGAAGAGAGGTGGGAAATGGAGAAAAGTAGAAAAAGAATAGTGATTATGAAAAAGAGAGACAATTCTTATGTGCTATTTTAAGACTGACCAATATCAAGAGACAGATTTAGCAATTGTCAGGGAGAAGAAATTGAAATTATTTTGAGAGGAAGTAAGTACTTTTAGGAAATTTTACTCTATTGAGTGTGTGTGTGTGCGCGTGTGTGTGTGTGCGCACGTGTGTGTGTATGTTTTCTTCTGAAAGTTTTAAAACTTTTTTTTAATTTTGTTAATTGTCAATATTAATCTAAAGGTAAATGTGGCTACCTCAAAGTCATCAGGTTTCTTCCAGTTGCCCAATGTGGAGGAAGGAGTAGACAGTAGGAGTCACACAAATAAAGATACAAGCAGAAGCCTGACTGTAATGATGAAAAAATCTATGTGACATTATGAGAGTTAAATATGAGCCTAGACCCAGTTTGGATGATGGGAAAAATATTTCCTGGGAGTTTTCTCTAAACGGCAATGAGTTTGGGAGTAAATTAGTCAAAGCCGTGAATGGGTAAGCTGGTGGTGGAGTCAGGTAGACAATTCTAGGAAGAGGAAATAGCTGGTTGGAGGTAAAAATATTTTCTGGTGTAATGCCCCCGATTTCGAATCCGAGTGACCACCAAGGAGTCGATACTGATGCAAACGCACGAGGGTTTATTTGCAAGCTCGAGCTTGGGCCCAAGTATACCTGACACAGCGGAGCAGGGACTTGGACCCCTAGGTTAAGAGACGTAGCAGTTTTACGGGGGCCAGTGGCCAATGAGATTGTAACACACACAGAAAGTTGCACATTCATGTCAGTCCACACGCAGGTGGCCGATTGAATTACAATTTACCCTATAGTAACTGTTTGAACTAGCCTATCACTCTGGTCAGAATTGGCTTGCAAGTTTGGCGGGCAAAAGGCGGGGTTTACATTCTTTGGCGGTTAGGGGTTCCGCATTCCTGTATGAGCTGGTTTCCAGTAAGGGTGTGTTCAGCGGCTTGACTAGGGTGGGGGAGTGTCTTAAGCAATAAGCAGGTCATGTGGGGGTTATACATGAGATGGTGGGTGTAGCACAAAATGGAGTTAGTCTTGCTCTGCTTGTCCAGGGGTAGGGGATTTTTGTTAAATTCCTTGGGTCCCACACTGGATAGAAATGTTAACTTGTGAATTTCTTTTCTTTATTAGTTTGCACTCTTCCATCACAAAAGCACAATCTCCACAGAAGACAATCACACAATTAGTGTGTAGTTAGTATAAGGCAGAGACTCTCAGTTGTACAGCTTCACTATTTTTCAGCTTAATCCTCCTTTACATATACAATTTAGTCTCCTTAGAGTATATGTGTGATTTAAGCCTGAAAATTTTAAAACTGAATTTCTTCCATAGCAAATTAGATTGAAAATGCAATAACAGTTCTGTTTTGCCTACACTATGCATATATTATTTCTAATTCTTTGACTATATTCTGTTTTCCTATCTTACGTGCCAAATGGAGACTCAGTTGGAGGAGTTTTCACTTTTATTTTTGAAACGAAATATTACTTTTCGATGAGTCACTCTCTATTCCATTAACCTATGTTATTTTCTTCAGGCAATTACCATTAGACAAGTATATTTCACGTACTAATTTTTGTGTGTCACCTGCCTCCTCGCACTAGAACATAAGATCAACTAAAGTAGGTATTTTCCACTCTTGGTGACTATTGATGTCCATCACTGGAGTACTGGTTCAATAAACCTCTGTTAGAATAAAGAATAAATGAATGAGTGAGTGGTATGTTGGCAGATATGGATGTTGCTTGAAAGATCTAGGTGTTATTATTACTCTGGTTATAAGGAGAGGTAATAATTTCATATGTATGAACAAGCAGGATTTTCTTCAGTCCTTATGGAAACAAATAAATATATAATTATATTTCAAAATCCTATTTTTGCATTTAAAGAACTGTTTAGCTCTTTTTTAAAAATTTTTTTTAAGTTTATTTATTTTTGAGACAGAGAGAGACAGAGCATGAGCAGGGAAGGGGCAGAGAGAGAGGGAGACTCAGAATCTGAAGAAGGCTCCAGGCCCTGAGCTGGCAGCACAGAGCCCGACGTGGGACTTGAACTCATCAACTGTGAGATCATGACCTGAGCCGAAGTCAGACGCTCAACCGACTGAGCCACCCAGTCGCCCCTGTTTAGTTCTTTAAAGTATTATTTGCAAACATTTAAAAAGACAGAAGTAGAAGTGGATAAAAGTTGTGAAAGACATTATGGGATGGAAATACTGGTCATATGATTATAAAAGAAAAATACAGCAGATGTCTCTTTCCAATTGAAGGTAGAAAATAAAACCTGTTAAATGAAATGACTGGTGAATTCATTTGTTCATTCCTATCTGTTACTTCAGAGAAGCAGAGACTCCTTTAATCTGATGTCATAGAAAAGTCATTATACTAAGCGATTCATACAAGATAAAAATGAGTAATTTCAGGTGTTGTTAGAAAAATGACTTTTATTGTGTTGACATGTTCCACTTATTTTTATGGTTTAAAAATGACAAGAACTTAAGTATAAAGCAAATCCTATGAAACAATTATGAAAGAAGTTTACTAGAAGTAATGGGAAGTGTAAAATTCTGTGACGCTCTTAAACACCAATTGTTACACAGAGTTGGTAACAACTTTGAACATCTCTTAAATTGAAAACTTTTTTTTTTTATATTTATTTTGAGAGAGAGAGACAGACAGAGTGAAAGCAGGGGAAGGGCAGAGAGAGAGGGAGACACAGAATCCAAAGTAGCCTCCAGGGTCTGAGCTGTCAGCATAGAGCCCAATGCGGGGCTTAAACCCATGAACCGGGAGATCGTGACCTGAGCCAAAGTCGGATGCTTAACTGACTGAACCACCCAGGCATCCCATTCTTTTATATTTGTCTGTATAATTTTGAGGTCAAATAATATGACAAAAACATTTGAATAATACCTCATTCCCCCCCTAATCCAATCAAGGATGTACAAATATAGTAAAGCTGAATGGAAAAGATACTAAATGCAGAGTGTTTCTGGATTTTTTGTGTTTATCTTTCTGGAAATATCTCGCATATTTTTTTTTCATTTTTTTTCTTCTTTTGAGAATTTCCCAGAAAATAAATTGGTAAGAGAAATTCGTGTCTTAGAAAATGCAACCTAAATACAGTTTTATTCATTCATGTATTTAAAATTTTTTTTTAATGTTTATTCATTTTTGAGACAGAAAGACAGAATGCGAGCCAAGGAGGGGCAGAGAGAGAGAGAGAAACATAATTCAAAGCAGACTTTAGGCTCTGAGCTGTCAGCACAGAGCCTGAGGCCAGACTTGAACCCATGAACTGTGAGATTATGACCTCAGCCGAAGTCAGACACTTAACCAAGTCAATCACCCAGGTGCCCCATGTATTATTTTTTTAAATAGATAAATTCTTGATATTTTACAAAAACTTCCAAATATCAAACAAAAATAATGCATCAAAAATATTTGCCACACAGAGTGCCTGGGTGGCTTAGTTGGTTAAACGTTCTAATCTTGATTTCCTCTTAGGTCATAATCTCATGGTCATGAGATCGAGCTCCGGGTATGAGTCCATGCTGAATGTGAGGCCTGCTTGGGACTCTCTCTCTCCATCTCTCTATCTGCTCCTCCCCTATATGCACACATGTACTTTTTCTCTTTTCCTCTCAAAATAAATAAACATTAAAAAAATATTTCCCACTTTAAGCAGCCCAAATGTCCATTGATTGATGAATGGATAAAGAAGATGTGGTATCGCTAACTAACTGAAATTTAAATAAAAACAAACAAACAAACAAAAAAAAGATGTGATACACACACACACACACACACACACGATGGAATGTAATTCAGCCTTAAAACGGAATAAAATCTTCTCATTTGCAGGATGGAGCTAAAGAGTATAATGCTAAGTGAAATAAATTTGTCAGAGAAAGAAATACCATATGATTTCACTCATATGTTAAATTTAAGAAACAAAACAAATAAGTAAAGGGGAAAAAAGGAGAGAGAGAGACAAGCTAAGAAACAGACATTTAATTATAGAGAACAAACTAATGGTTAGACAAGGGGTAGATTATTGGGGGGGTGGGGGAAAAAGCTGATGGGGATTAAGGAGTGCATGTAGAGTGTTGGATGGAATTGTTGAATCACTATACTGTATACTTGGAACTAACATTGTATGTTAACTAACTGGAATTGAAATAAAAACTAAAAACAAAACAAAACAAAAATGTCTCCCGCTTTGCTTCATAATTAAACCTAAACAAAAATTGAAATTATATTTACCAAAATACCATAGCATTTTACTATGTTTAATAAATAATCAATTTAACTTTGTGACTCATCAATTTTTAGGAAAAATGATAAAATTTCTGAAGTTATTTCATATAACGAATGATTTATGAAAAATAATTTCTGTAACCCTGACTTTTAACAAGTTACAGTATCTACTTTGCCTTAGAATCTTACTGTTGATAAGCTCTGAATCAAGTCTAAAATTTAAAATAAAATATCATTAAAACTATTATATTTAGTAATATTTGAAAATATGCCATGAATATAAAGAACTTGGAATTCTATCTCTATTTGTAAACAAATCTATTGCACTTTAATGCAAAAGTACACAAATATTTTAGTTATATATATGACTTCTCTACAAATGCATGTCTGACCATTATTTTACATGCAGTTCCTTCCTCTTTGTGTCCCCTCTAATGAGAGATCAAATTTCTAAACACAATGTTATCTAAACTGATTTTATTCCTTAGGTTGGATATCATTACTCCAACTCATCAGTTAGGAAATATATATAAACATTGCATAAATTATATATATTAAATATAAATTATAAATATATTACATATAAGTAAATATATGCTTGTTTTTAAACAGCGTAACTAGTAGTCACCATTCTTTCCCCAAATGAAAATAACACTCTGTATTATGCATTTTGTTAAGTGGTGAGGCTTCCTTCTAACACTCATTTACTTTCTTAAATCTAGACCAGGATTAATAGTCATGAAGCAAAAGGGAAGAGGGAAGTAAGTGCATCCAAACATACTTATACATTTTTACCCTCACTATCAATTCCTTTAGGTTATAATATTTTCACAAATAAAAACGTGAGCCAAAGATTCAGTAAGATTGTTTATGTCTTGAGGTGCCTAGGTGGCTCAGTCAGTTAAGCAGGTGACTCTTGATTTCGGCTCAGGTCATGGGCTCACAGTTCATGAGTATGAGCCTTGCATCAGGCTCTGCACTGACATTGTGGAGCCTTCTTGGATTCTCTCTCTCTGCCCCTCCCTGCCTCTCTGTCTCTCTTTCTTAAAATAAATAAATAAATACACTTAAAATAAATAAATAACAATTTAAAAAAAGATTGCTTAAGTCTGAATACTGTGTTAACTACAGACTGCTCTAGAACTCACGGCTTTGTAAATGTGCTGTCTAATCACCTAGTGTAAACACTAAAAACAACCCATAAGGCAGCGCTTCTCATCAAGTGCAATGACAGCTTTCAGGGGACATTTCGCAATGTCTGGAGACAACTTTGGTCCCTAATGGGTTTGCTACTACTCTCTTCCGGGTAGAGGCAAGGATGCGGATAAATGTTTCACACAGGATACTCTGCACAACAAGTAATTTTCTTCTTCAAAATGTCAATAACACCAAGATTGAGAAATCTTGATCTAAATGTAGTTTTTATTTAACATGTCATTTTAAATGAACTAAGTGGCCTTTTAATTCAAGACATTCAGATCAGCTTCAAAATAAGGAACTTCAGAGAGAAAAGCTGTATATTGGGTTTTTTTTTTAATTTTTTTAATGTTTTATTTAATATTTGAGAGAGAGAGAGAGACAAAGCATTAGCAGGGGAGAGGGAGACAGAGAGGGAGACACAGGATCCTAAGCAGGCTCCAGGCTCGGAACTGTCAGCACAGAGCCTGAAGTGGGGCTTGAACCCATGAACCAGGAGATCACAACCTGAGCTGAAGTCAGACGCTTAACTGACTGATCCACCCAGGCACCCAGAAGAGAACTGAAGAGAACATGCTTTCTATGCTCTCTGAGAAAGCATAGCTGAAGAGAAATAAATTTCCATAATTTCATCATTGTACCAGGCAATGGCATCTCAACAACTTGGAGTGTCTGAGGCACGCAGTGCAGATTGAACTGAGTTGAAGTAAGATATCAGATGGTAACAGAAAATGCCTTTCCAGAGACCAGAAGAGAGTTACTGGAAGTATCTTGTAGAAAATCGAGGAAAACATAACAATATTTCCTATTGGAGGTTAAGGCAGAGAGCCAGAGCCAGAGGGTGTACATATTCAATATTCTAGTTTATCCATCATCCATCCTAACCTCTTTCCCATGTAATTTCCTGTACTGCAGAGATTAGCAAGCAAAGAAATAGAGCCCCTGAATTCACAGCAGCTGAATTCTCATACAGCTATGTGTGATTTAGATTTCTATCAGCAGATGTGTTCATATGAGATCTGAACTGAAAACTGAATTAAAATAAGGAAGAGCGAGGAAAGATCAGAGAGAAACAGAGACAGACAGAGATGTAGATAAAGAGGAGGATACAAGAGGCAAGGCCTCCACTTGGCAAGTAAGCGTGTAGTGACTTTGGAGCCAATGGTTCTGGTGGTTACTTCTTGATCTTTAGATTGCGAAGTGTAGTTAAGTGATGGGAAACTGTGGTTGGCAGTTGGTGCAACAGCTTTCTCATCTCCGTTTCTGGTGTTGGCCAAGTGAAGTGTATGTAGATTAATGTACTATACTAATTATGTACTAATTAGTTACCATGTACTAATGTACTAATGTGTTAGCATGGTGTTATTTAAAATAGACAAAATATAGAGACAACCTAAATGTTCCACAAGGATGGGTCACTTAGATAAATGTACATCAATATAATTTATTTAAATTAGCTTATTAAAATAATACAGATATTTGTTCATCCTCAGATGTGATGATGCCAATATTCAGGTGTTCATTTGCTTAACAATTACTTTTTTATTTTTTACTTTTTTAAATTTTTTTAATGTTTATTTATTTTTGAGACAGAGAGAGACAGAGCATGAATGAGAGAGGGTCAGAGAGAGAGGGAGACATAGAATCTGAAATAGGCTCCAGGCTCTGAGCTGTCAGTACAGAGCCCTACGCGGGGCTCAAACTCATGGACCACGAGATCATGACCTGAGCTGAAGTTGGATGCTTAACTGACTGAGCCACCCAGGTGCCCCTACTTAACAATTATTTATTGGAAAAAATATTTATTGAACACCTACTATATACTTGGTAGTGTAAAAAAATATTTATTGAACACCTACTATATACTTGGTAGTGTAATAAATACTAATGATGCCAAAATGGAAAAATTTCTCTTAATTAAATAAATTAATATTTTGAAGTTGAGGACATAATTTTAAATGAAAAATTTTATGAAACAGTATGAACAGCAATGACCCAGCATTAAAAACATATGTGTATTTGCATATTCATAAGAAAACACCTAGGAGGTTATTTAGCAAATGTTGACAGTGAACATTTCTGAATTGTATGGGTAAAGCTACTAGCTTAATTCTTTACATACTGCCTAAATTGTTCATATAAGTAGAGGAAATAAAACATTTTCATTTTTAAAGTGTAATAATTTAGATATTTGTGATATACTTATAAATCTCCTTTCTCTATAATACACTATTTCTTCTCAAGTTCAGCTTGTCTGATACACATGTAAGTATATAACTGACATACATATATATATATATACATACATATATATATGTGCATGCATATGTATCTGTTTCCTTGTATGTGTGTTATTTTTATGTATCTATAACTGATAAAATAAATATAGTATGCTTTCTTAAGTTGTGATGGAAATGAAAAGAGTCAGCCAAATACAATTCTAGCCATGTTGTAAAAATGTCATTATTTAGGGGGCACATGGGTGGCTCAGTCAGTTGAGCGTCTGACTTTGGCTCAGATCATGATCTCACAGCTCATGAGTTCAAGCCCTGCATCAGGCTCTGTGCTGACAGCTCAGAGCCTGGAGCCTGCTTCTGCTTCTGTGTCTCCCTCTCTCTCTGCCCCTAACCCATTCATATTCTGTTTCTGTGTCTCTCAAAAATAAATAAACATTAAAAAATCTTTTTAAAAAATGTCGTTATTTATTTTTTTACAAATGGCTATGATTTATTGAGAATTTATAATGTACAAGACATGGTGCTAACTACTTTAGATGAATTCCCTTAATCAATCTTCACCATAACCCAATACCTATGGTTATAATCCAAAACCTAGCATTCCTCTGTGCAATAGGAAACTAGTGCCCAGAGAAGCTAAGTACCTTACCCAGTGTATGTGGCCAGTACATGATAGACCATAGATTTGGAAAGAGTTTTCTGGAATTTCTCAGTCCACGTTTTTAAATACTACACCTTGGGTACCCTGGATGGCTCAGTCGGTTAAGTGTTCTACTCTTGATCTCTACTCAGGTAATGATCTCATGCTTCATGAGTTCCAGCCCCATGTCGGGATCTGCATTGGCAGCAATGAGCCTGCTTGGGATTCTGTCTCTCTCTCTCTCTGCCCCTCCATTGCTCATGTTCTCTCTTTCTCAAAATAAATACTTTTAAAAAATAAAAAAAATAAATGCTACACCTTTTTATGTAAATACCATTTTATTTAAGTTCAAAATTATCTTCCAAAATATTGTTCTTTCATCTTACAAATAAACAAATAAATAAATAAGCCTACTAACTTCCTTATAGCATTTTCAGTGTTGATTATCTTAATGTGATTTCCATTTCAGTCTTTCTGATTGTGTAGCATAAGCCCTGACATTGGTTTTTCTTTTTTCTTGTCTTGTCTTGTCTTGTCTTGTCTTGCCTTTTCTTTTTAAGATTCTGTTGTTGTTGTTGTTGTTGTTGAAGCAATGGCTGTTACATACAACAACGTGGGGCTTGAACTCACAACCACTAGATCAAGCATCTCTAAGTTCCAAGGATTGAGCCAGTCAGTTGTCCCACCTCTTCTTTTTGATTGTTTAAAAATGTTTATGTATTTTTTAGAGAAACAGAGAGAGAGAGTGCAAGCAGAGGGGCAAAGAGAGAGGAGAACACAAAATTCGAATCAGGCTCCAGGCTGTGAATTGTCAGCACAGAGCCCAAGGTGGGGCTCGAATTCACGGACTATGAGATCATGACCTGTGCAGAAGTCAGGCACTTAACTGACTGAGCCACCCAGGTGCCGCCATCTTTTCTTTTTATAATGTAAGTGCCTGACTTAAGTTTGATTGTTCATTCACTTCAAAGAAGCACCCACTTCAAACCTGGCTATCCCAAACACACTGCCAGACATGTGACTAGATAAAGAGCCAGGCCACTCTGCATCTCCTCTGTCTTAAAGATCATAGTTGCTTTCAATAAGTGACCATTTGGGCTGCTTGTTTTTCTCTTTCCACACTTTAAATTCCCAATCTTCTATTTTAAATTCACCGATAAAGATTGAGCCCTGGAAACCCTAGGCCCTCACCCTCAACCCCAATAAACGCAGACCCCAGGTACACGTACTCGCTCTCTCTCCATGTGACCTGGCTGTCTGGCTCCAGGTGTGCCAAGCAATTTTCCAGACTTACTTAGAAGAAATACCACCTTTCCTCCCCCTCCCCCCACCCCCCAAGCTAATGATTATTGCTGAGGAGTTCTTGCAGTCATAATAAAAATCACAGGGTCTAGTCAAGCCACAACAGTGGTTATTAATAGGTTGAGACAGACACAAAACAGGCTATGTGAATTTGTCTTCTCTGCATGGCGAAGAGGCATAAGCTTGCTGTGTACATCTTCACATGAGTTAAGTGTAAGGTCTGGATTTAGCAGATGCAATTTATGATAACCCTGTGATTGGTAGCGAAATTCTGGTTCTTGCTATTCACAAAGTTATGCAAACATATGTTTTGTCTATCATCATTTCCTTCTGCCATTAAAAAAAATCTCGTTTGGAACTTCTAGTTTTCTGGTGGTAAAAATTTAGAAATAAATAAAGGAGCATATCACAATAGCCTCAGAAGATTATTATGTAACTTTATAGCAAGACCTTGCTGTCCTTCAAATGAATTCTTGCTGTGAATGATAGGCTGTGTGAATGTGAGGAAGAAATGAACATACGTTCTGAATTTCTGCAGTATAGATTTGTCTGTCCTTGCTCTACAATTTCTAAGTAGACTTCTTGTTTCTAATTGTCTTCGCAGCTGTTAGGAAGTCATATCCTTTGAAAGAAAGTTAATGATTGAAAGGTACCTTCCTATTAGCCAAGTGATTGATGTTAGATAATTGCTTTGTGAAAGATAGCAGCTACAAATAAGAGCCTTCTTATTTTCACCAGCTTAGCACTCTTTCATAAGACAACACCAGCATGTTACTTCTCAAATGTTATTATTCACACTTTGTTTTAGAACCAAAGCACCACATGAGAAAAGAACAAAGGCGGCAGGGAGATATCAAGAATGCTAGTATTATGGGAAAAGATAGAATTTAGTAGGCAGAGAGGGAAAGATTAGGACCTGAGTTCCCTCAGTGTGGAAAAACATATATTTTGGAACAATGCTGGGGGGGGGGGGGGCTTCTGACCACAGCAAGCAAACTTCTTTGAGCCTAAGGCTCCTCTTAAGAATGTAACAGACAGGGGCGCCTGGGTGGTTCAATCGGTTGAGCGTCTGACTTTGGTTCAGATCACGATCTCGCAGTCCATGGGTTCCAGCCCCGAATCGGGCTCTTTACTGACAGCTCAGAGCCTGGAGCCTGCTTCAGATTCTGTGTCTCCCTCTCTGCTGCTCCCCCACTCACGCTCTGTCTTTTTCTGTCTCTCAAAGATGAATAAATGTTAAAAAAAAAAAAAAAAAAAAAAAAGAATGTAACAGACACCACCTACTCCCCCCAGGTTTCCCTTAGGAATTTGACAAAAGACCTGACTAAAAATAAATAGACCATAAAAGTATGACCCACAAGGAATGGATGTGGCCATAGACCACCCCTCATACAATGGAAATAAGCCAATAAAGAATGGACAACACAGCACCTAGAGTTATCAAGTCAGTAAGGGTAGGATCTGAGAAGGAAGAGGGGGAAAGGGAGGGGTGGTGACCAGAACCTTATAAAACAAGGACCGTTACCTATAGTCTGCAAGCTTCACTTTTGAATGTCCCCTCTCTGTAAAGAGAGCTTTCCTAATATTCTTACGTTTTTTTATTAAAAAAATTTTTAATGTTTATTTAATTTTGAGAGAGAGACAGAATGTGAGCCGGGTTGGGGCAGAGAGAGAGGGAGATACAGAATCTGAAACAGGCTCCAGGCTCTGAGTTGTCAGCACAGAGCCCGATGCGGGGCTTGAACTCACAAGCCATGAGCGGAAGTTGGATGCTTAACTGACTAAGTCACCCAGGCGCCCCAATATTCTTACTTTCTAATATTATACTCCTTTATAATCTTACACTCTTTTTTAACTTTTGCCTGCTGCTCATCTGGTGCCTACCTCTTTATTCTTTGAAGTGTTGAGACAACAAACCCCAGGTATTGAAGTAAAAAAAAATCCTTCAACACTAGTGTTAAATGTGAAAGTGGTTATATTTTTTCCCTGAATCTGTAATAATGCTAAATATATTAGTACAGATCTAAGGCAAGTGCAACCAGATGAACCGCAAGCACATTAGACAGAAAATAGAGTGTTAAAATTTCCCAACCAGCCAGAATATACTCATTGATACAGTTAATAAAATAAGGAGCACTCTGATTTGTAGGACTGTGCAATTCAAATAATTTAAGTACTCACACATTCAACTACATATTGTACAAAGTACTTGGAATTCAATATTGAAAATATAGAATCTCTGGCTTCATAGTGGAAATGAGCCACCTAACAGATGAGATAGTGTCAATGCAATGGGCTATGACCCTGTGCAAATACATGAACTAAAAGTAAAAGAATCCCAAAGAAGGAGCTATATGAGTTAACTTTATGGATTGATAGGATTTTTTTTCAGACTAGGAAGGGGAAAAAAAAAATTATTCCAGGCAGAGGAAATAGCATACAAGCAGACATGGTGAAACTACATGGGGCATTCCCATGTTGGGTTGCAATCCAGTGCAACTAATGCGGATAGAACATGGCATGAGTGGTGGGAGATCAAACCAGAAGGTGGGTTAGAGATATATCATACAATTTAAATTACCATCTCCATTTTAGAAAGATAACTCTTGCTGTCATTTGGGTGGGGTGGAAGACAGGAAACAAGACTAAGGATCATTGTTGAGTCTATTATGGAAACCTACGCGCGAGATGAAGGCAGAGTGAGCAAGTAGGGTGAAGGCTGAATGGGGGGACAGAAGGTAGATCTAGAGAGGTATGGGGGTTAAGTCAACATCAAGGTGTTCAGCTTCGTGGGGGCATTTAAAAGGAGACAGAAAAAATTCAACTTTAAGTGTGTGATGCTTTGAGAACTGACATTCATTTCATTTTACAACATCTCTGTAAGATAGCCCCATACCTTACTTGTCGATAAAACAACAGAAACCCTGACATCAGGTAGTTACTCAGTTCAAAGAGGATTCAAATCTAAAATTGAGAGCAATCCTGACTATTATTCTGGTAGTTTTTTCATAGCAGAGCTTAAGTAAGTTTATATATAGCCATGACAAATTCTAGTAAATACTAACTCTCCATTTGAAAATACATCTGTATCTATATATCTTTATATCTTTACATCTATATATCTATACAGGCATACCTCATTTTATGGTTTTGCTTCTTTATGCTTCACAATATTGTTTTTTTTGTGTTTTTTTTTTTTTTTTTTTTTTTTTTACAAATCGAAGGTTTATGGCAACCCCACATCAAGCAAATCTGTCGGCATTATTTTTCAACAGCATTTGCTTACTTTGTGTCTCTGTGTCACATTTTGGTAATTCTCACAGTATTTCAAAATTTTTCATCATTATTATATTTGTTATGGTGATTTGTGATCAGTGATTATGATTCACTATAAGTTCAGGTGATGGTTAACATTTTTTAGCAATAAAGTATTTTTTCATTAAGGTGTGTGCATTGTATTTTTAGACATAATGTTACTGCACACTTAACAGACTATGTAAAGTGTAAATGCAACTTTCTATGCATTGGGAAACCAAAAATTCATTTGACTCACCTTATTATGATATCCACTTTATTGTGGTAGTCTGGAACTGAACTGGAAATATCTCTGAGGTAGGCCTGTGTCTTTCTATATCCACATCTATATCTATATCTATAACTATCATCTATCATCTATCTTCAGCATAATCCTCAAGAGTAGGAGAAGTTATGATCTTATTCTGTAAAGAATTTCTTCACAGTAACAGCTTTGTTATTTTTATATACAATATACTCACAGTGGGTCTTCTGATTTTTCTTTCCAATTCAGTTTCTATTAGCTCTTTATGACACCTTGCTCAGCTTGGACATTCATGTTCAGAAACTTCTGGAATGTTTTGACAATCATTCTGTATGGACTAGTCCAGCATTAAACACTACAGTTACCAAAGTAATTTGGTAAATTCTTCTCATGTGGCATGGAGTTGTTGTCAAGTAACAAGTTCTGTCTAGACCCAGCCCACTAAAAACTCATAATATTTCATTTCAATAATACTCTAGTTATGGTTTGGAAAAACGTATAGTCATCAATCAATGTATGTAAAATAACTTGAAACCTATAATATAAAAAGCAATATTTAAATTATATTGATATTGTTAATATTAATAATAATAATAAACTAGAATTTATTGAGTATTTACTGGTGTCGGTGTTCTAAATGTTTTGCATGCATTATCCCATTTAACTCTTACAATGGAAAGATGATGATGATGATGATGATGATAATTGTGTATCTCCAGCCACAGAGGTTTAGAAACAATAAACAAATATTTCAAGGTCACACAACTAGTAGCTGCAAAAACTAGAACTCAAGTTCAGTTCTATTCGTACCTAAAGTTAATTGCTTGCTATTATTTTATATCAAAGGTCTTCATACAAAGTTCCTTCCATAGTGTATAGCAAAAGAAAGTTGGCACTAAAAATGGCTGCCATTAAATGTCACAGTTGCTTAAGTATGAAATACATATATCTAAATAAACACAAAGACACTGAAGACAACAACGTAAGAGGATTAAAAAAAAGACTATTATTGAGTGGAAGGATGCATATACAATAATTAATATTTATATTTTTAATGAAAAGCCAACAGCACAATTGCCCCATCTCTCCTGATTTTTACCCAAGAAGTCCTTGAAATGATATAACAGATTCTGTACATTTTTAAAGAGTAAACTCATAATCATGATGGAAAGCCAGATAATATGCAAGCAATAGATCCTATATTTCCAGAAATTCTTGGAAATTATGAGGTAGATTAATCGATAAGAAAGAGCAGAGAAAATGACAATCAACACCACACCAAGGAAGATTCTGAGACAATCTTAAATGATGTAATAATCAAAAGCAAGATGGAATCTCCAAGGACATTCGTTAGCATTTTTAAGATCTTTATTCTGAGAAGCTGCCCATGGGCATCATAGGTAGTCTTCACTCTTAATCTCCCTCAGACATTTTCTAAACACAGTGAGCTATTTGCTAAGGCAGAACTCCTACTGTAATAGTCAAGACTGGAGATTTTCAGGAGAGGATGTAAATCCATACCACCCCAAAGACTACTGAGGCAGAAACAAAGAGAGAAGAAACAGATCTGACTCAGGATCTCATGCAGAAGCAGTGACCCTTTCAGGATCAAGACCTCTGACATGGCAGACTCTGGCTAGAGAGAGAAAGTAGAGAAGTCCCCAAATTCTTGAGCCTAAGAGGGATGCACAATTATTGTAGGTAGAATACAATTAACTGCAGAGTTTCCTTCTTCAGAATCATGCAGTTTTTAGCTATAGTAAAAACTGAGTATTCAATATCTTCAATAAAAACGTGCAGCTAACACAAATAAAGAGTATTTAAAAAAATTAAAACAACATTATTTTTAAAAAGAAACAAAACAAACATGATTGAATACTGACTTAGTAAATTGGAAGTTCTCATTGAAAGTTTCTATCTGGATGCTGTGTCAAGGGCAAAGTGGTAGAATATATTAAAGAAAAAGTAGAAAAAACGAAAAGATCCATATGTTCCAAGATCTATATAAGAGAAGTAAAAATAAATAACAGAAAAAATGAACAGAGAAAAATAAAGACGTGGCTGAATAAATTTCCTAGAGTTGTGGAAATACACTCTTTTTAAAATGGAAAGGACTAACAAGGGCTTTAAGCAAGAACAAGAAAAAAAAAAAAAAGAAAAAAAACCCAACAATATGTTTTAATTAAACAAATTTAGACATATCTGTCTCAAGTTTCAAACATCAAAAATAAATAGATTTAAAATCAACAACAGAAAATCCTCGGCGTAGGGTTTTTCATCGTTACTAAAAGACAATGACAACCGGAAAGAGAATTATTTTAAACCTATCATCCTATGCAGAAAAACAAACATTCCAATACACAGACTAAATAAGAGACATTTTCTGAAATATATTTTTCCAAAATTTATTGACAAATTGAAGAAAACAAAAATTAAACTTCCCGAAAACGTTTGGTGCAAAACACATTGTTGAGGGAAATTTAAAAAATACTATATTTTTATAATCATTTATAAAGGTATACATTAACCAAGAACATGAAATAATGTTATAGACACAACTATCTTATGCCTAGATATGAAAGAAAATAACATGGGGAATGTTAAAGCACTCTATTGTAATACATCTAATATAAAATAAAATCGAAGACATAATACTTTAAATGGAAACAAGAGTAATACTTCACATTAATAAAAGTTTAAATCCACCCAGGAGACAGAACAATAATGAGTATTCATTTATATTTAACAATATATTTATGAAATGTGTAAAGCAAAAAATATTGGACACAAGACAAAATTTTTAATTTTTTATTTATCCTAATAGCTTCATTAAGTCTCTTTTAAAGAATGACAAATCATGTATTCAATAAATAAGCAAAGAAAAATAGTATACGATTAATAAACATCCACTGAAGCATCATTTTCAAACTTGATATATTAGAAAACATAATAAATCCCAATGAGTTTCAAAAACTTAAGAATCATGCATACTCATATTATTTAACCAAAATGTAATAAATCCAAACTAAAACAACAAAAGCATAGTCTTAAAAGTATGCTCACATACAAATTCACTTATAATTAAAACAAAAAAAGATTCTTTAAGCTGCTATATAATTCAGAAATCAAAGGCAAGTAGAATTTTCCACCCCATATCTCTGAAATACCGTCAAAATTATTTTCAGGTAAAATAATAGATATAAAGTAAAAATAGTGAAATTTACAATAAAAGTGTAGGCCTACTCATAATAAAATAATTAAAGCACAACTTTGTTGAAGGTATCAAAGATAATACAGTTTAGTAAAGGTATAGACAAATATCAGATACATAGATAGATAGATGATAGATAAAAGTTAGAGGGCATAATGCAACTTCACAAAAATACATTTTAAAATCAGATATAACAGGTTAACTCCTACAAATATACAAAGCACCAAAATTGACCAAGAGGCAGAAACCTGACTAGACTAAAAACTATAGAAGAAATAGAATGGGTAGTCAAAGTTAAAGTCAAGACCTTTTATAAATGTAAAGAATTTACTTAAGATTAAGAAGTCACTATTAAACCTGAGTTCCAAATCCTGATTTGCCATGCTAAAATTTCACGGCCTTAAACCTAATATTAAATAATGTGATAATAATAATAATAATAATAATGCAAAAAACACAACATACCCTCAAAATATATATAAACTAATATGACTTAATATGGCTTTATATGAGATAAGAAATTTACAATTTTCCCATTTATTAGCAAAATTACTATTAGAAAATATAATTAAAAGAAAACATCTGCATGCCCGGGTGGTTTAGTCTGTTGATCATAGGTATCTTGATTTCAGGTCAGGTCATGATCTCAGGGTCATGAAATCAAGCCCTTCATCTGGGCTCTGTGCTGCGCACGGATACTACTTAAGATTCTTTCCCTCTTTTCTGTCCCTCTCCCCAACTCATTTTCTGTCTCTCTTTTCTTCTCTTAAATAGATAAATAAATAAATAAATAATAAATAAATAAAAAGAAAACATCCAACTGAACATAGTTTTAAGTATAAAAATATTAATCCTATCAATTGCTAATAAGTGTGTGGTGAAGTTTATGTATATCATCACACATTTCTGGTGGGAGTGTGAAATCTTCCATTTAAATTGAGGAAATTAGAATTGTCCACGCAAAAGAAAAATGCATAAATTTTATTGTGCGAGTTTGACTTCTAGTTCTCTATTTCTACTTTCTCCCACTCTCCCTCTTTCTCTTCAGTGTATGAGCATGTGCATAGAAAGTAAGGGAAAGAAATATTTACAACATCATGAATTATAATGAAAACAAAAAAAAATGTGTTTAATAAATTATGAAAGTCCATAGTCCATATCTTGATGTACAGATATAGAAATTTCTCTGAGCCTCATTATTAAGTGAAAAACAGCAAGTTTCTTAATAATGGATATAATGTGATACTTGTAGGTAAGCATACATGGAAATAAACTGGGCCCTTGAGTGTATGCCTTATAAATCTGTTTTTATAGAAAGATTATAGTTCTTTTTATTTTAATAAATATATTTTAAATACATACTTTACTGCTGTTTATAATTTTCAGATATAAGACTGAAGAAATTCATATATTCCAAGCTTTTAACTTATGTGCAGAGGCTATTATTAAATTATAATTACCTGAAATTAACAAATAGAGCTATCTTTCCACTTTGTCCCAAATGATCAGGAGTTTGTCACTAGAGTTATTGAATAACTCAGTATTTATCCAATGTCTGTTATATGCATAGTAACATGCTAAGCTCAAATTTTGTGCCAACACCAATGACTGACTTTCCTTTTATTGTACTTATAAACTGAAACAATCTACTGATTTTAACATGCACTAATACACATCTAGATTGCTTTCCTCATGATCTGTTTTTTTTTTCCCAGTTGACATACAGCACTGGATAAGTTTAAGGCACACAGCATGATGGTTTGATACTGTGAATGATTATCACAACCGGTTTGGCTAATATCCATCTTCTTATATACACAATTAAAAAGAAGAAGAAAAAGAAGAAAAGGAAAAAAGAAGTCCTCCTTATGATGAGAACTCAGGATTTGCTCTTTTAATAACTTTCCAAAAATCATACAGCAGTGTTAGCTATCGTCATCATATTGTACCTTACATCCCTAATACTCATTTATTGCACAACTGGAAATCTGTATCTTTTGATAATCTTCCATAATTGCCCTTCCTCATCCTTTGCCTCTGGTGGCCACACGTCTGATCTCTTTCTTTATAAATTAAAAAGAATTTTTTTTGAAATTCCACATATATTTGAGATCATACAACCTTTGTCTTCCTCTTTCTAACTTATTTCACTTCAAGTGTGATGCCTTTAAGACTCATCCATGTCGTTGGAAATGGCAGAATTTCTTTATTTTCTTGTGGCTGAATAGTTCTTCATTGCATATGTATGTATGTATGTGTGCATATATATGTGTATGTGTACATATATGTGTGTATATATATGAATATATATGTATATACACACACACACTTCTTTATTCATTAATCCATCGATGACCACTTACATAGTTTCCATATCTTGGCTTTCGTAAACAATGTTGCTAATGAACATGGGGGTGTAAATATCTTTTTGAGTCAGTATTTTAATTTCCTTTGGATATATTCCCAGAGGTAGAATTGCTGGATCATATGATAGTTCTATTTTTAATATTTTAAGGATCCTCTATACTGTTTTTAATAGTGACTGTACCAATTTACATTCCCACCAACTGGGTTCCTTTTTCTCCATGTGCAGGCCAGCATTCGTTATCTCTTGTCTTTTTGACAATGGCCATACTAACAGGTGCAAGGGGATATTTCATTGTGGTTCTAATTGTGTTTTCCTAATGACTAGTGATATTGAGCATCTTTTTATGTACCTGTTGAACTTTTATATGTCTTCTTTGGAGAAATGTCTATTTAGGTATTTGCACATTTTTTAATTGGGTTATTTGTGTTTTTTGCTATTGAGTTGTATAAATAATTTATGTTTTAGATGTTAACTCCTTATCATATATATGGCTTACAGGTGTGTTTTCTCATTCAATAGGTTGTCTTTTGCTTTGTTGATAGTTTCTTTTGCTATGCAGAAGCATTTTAGTTTGCTGTAGTCCCACTTGTTTATTTCTGATTTTGTTGCTTGTTGCTATGATTAATAAGACTCATAGCAAGGAGCTTTGTTCCTATGTTTCCATCTGTGACTTTCATTGTTTCATGTCATACATTTAAGTCTTTAATCCCTTTCAAGTTTTCACCACCCCTCTGGTCAGATGGGGCTGAAAGGTACTCGCCAGAGTAGGTGGGGGGGGGGCGGTGTCTCAACTACCGTTCCTGGATGGGAAGGGAGGGGCCACTCCAGGCTACACTCAATTTTCCAGTCTGTCTAGTTGGAAAGGTCCAGGAGCTATCCTCAGACCTATGAATGAATTAATCGCCCTGCCTGTGCATAGCCTGGAAAAATCGCATGCCCACTACTGGCTTTGCTCTGGGGACTCTCTGTGCTGTCTGCACTTCTGTTGGCTCTAGCACCACTGGGCACACAGCTTCTGGAGTTGGCAACAGCCCTTCAGACCACATAGGGCTGGAAGGTGTTCTCTCCACAGTGGATGGGACTGTGACTCCTTATTTGGACATGAACACACTGGGTTCCAAGGCCAGCAAAACTCCTCATTTGCCAAATCACTCAGATCTGTACCCCACTAAGTGCCCTGCTCAGTGTGTGCCCCCCACTTAGTGAGTCAGTGAGTAAAACCACTAATTGGGATTACTACTTGGGCACCACAGGTATGAACTCTGTCTGCAAATCTGTTTGCTGGTTGTTGCAAGCACCCTTCCCTTTCTCCATCACAGGTGGAGCCCCTCAGATTCTTCTGCAATCCCTGTGGTATGAGATCAGAGTAGGGGCTCTTACAAAATGACCCACAGGGCCAGGGGTCGGGGGAGCTGGTTTTTCCCCCTGGTCTCTCTTTTCCCACTTGGGGAACTGATGGCTCAGGAGAACCCTGTCCATATAATGCCATACTATTCTAAGGAAAGGGCAATGTGGTCAACATGTAGCCCCCTTCTCTTACCCTTCAATGCAGTCTGTCTAGGTCTCTGAGGTTCAGGAGTTTGCTTCAGCCTCACCCTATGTTCTAGGATTCTCTCAGTGGTGTTTTCTTCTTGAATAGATATTAGCTGTTTTTCTCATGAAGGGGAGAGAAGTTAGGAACAACTTATGTCACCATCGTGGTGACATCATTGTTCATGATCTCTTAATAAACCGTTACAGTAGCAGCCAGATATTTTGATAGTCTTCTGATACAAAAGAGAAAACAAATAAATGGTGAAAATTTTGCTTCAATTTTTCCCTGCTAGGGTAGGGCAGCAAATGCATAGCTTCATTAACTACTAAATATAATACCCAGTCTCAAACATCTATTGGGCCTGGCCAGACTATTCAAGGAAGTGTGGAGCCCACCCCACAGCCTCCATTGGGTAAGGAACCAAGCCAACAGTCCTGTCCATCTGTTCTTAGGCCATGACAGTCCCTCGTCCCCATCTTCGGAATTTAAACAGTTGGTTTCTTTAATAAATGGTGCTCGGATAATTGGATGTTCACATGTCAAAGAATGAAAGTGGACCCCTACCTACATCACTCAGAAAAATTAGCTTGAAATGGCTTAAAGACTTAAACATATGACCTGAAATAATGAAACTCACAGATAAAAAGGTATAAAAAAGCTACTTGATAGGAGTCTTGTTTATTTTTTGGACAGGATACCTAAACCAAAAGCAACAGATTTGCTGATTACTTTTCCTCCAGTTGGTTGAAAGACACATTTTCTTGAGAATAAAATTCTACAGAAAATATTTCCTTTTATACCCCATATATATATATATATATATATATATATATATACATACATATATTTGATAATTTCAAAAATATATTTTATAACCATTAAAAAATTACAGAAATCATCAGCCTATTTGATATTATATTTTTTGAATATATTCTATATAATGTATTATCCTTATTTAAGTTCTTGTGTTATTAGAGATTTTGGATAAAGATGGATAGTTCAGAGGAAAGAGCAATACATGAGCACTGGATTTGAAAAAAAAAAAATCTAAGAAAGTTATCGATAACAGAATAAAGGTTTCCTAGCACTTTCTCCTCTGGTTATCTCTGCAAGACAGAAATTAATATCAAGAAACTTCAAACAAACAATTCCATGGAGAATATGGCTGTCTTATACTTCATTTGTGCTTATCATCTAGAACAGTGCACAGAAATATGAAATGTGTTTAAATAAAAGAATAAATAAATATTTGCCTAAATGAATTCATACATAAATTGATGACCACAAGCCCATAAGATAAAATAACTTACCTTCGATTCCATATACGTGCAATGAAAGAACTCTTCAGAAAAGATTTATTACATTTCATATATTATATATAAGGTACTAAACATCAGGACACAACACTGAATAAGCCAGAAATCACCCCTGCCTTCAAGATGTAAACATCTTAGGAAAAAATAAAACTTAAAAAAAGAATTAAAACATAAGCTAAATACCAGCATAAGTGAAGGTTAGTTTGGATGCACAGAAGGAGTAGGAAAACTAGAAAAATCTGAATGATAAATAAGAATTAGGGAGGGCAAGATGGATGGGGACAGAGTAGTGGGTAAACAGAACGGGTGAGAGAACTATTTCCTCTAAAGTCATCCCAGTCTTAGATGCACAGCTAGGTTTCTGGATTTTTTTCCCTAATACCTCAACTAAAAGTTAGTAAGGGAATCTATAATTTGTATCTCCATTATGTGAATTGTAACCAGCTTTAAAAAAAAATTTTCTTCTGACAGTGCCTTAATTTTGATAATTCTCATTCTGTCTCGGGTTATCTTAATAGTTGCTGATCTTGCCTTGCCACTCTAACAGAACCTTTCCAGTGCCTTTCCATTTATGATTAGCGTCTTTTTTCTAGAAAACCATGCCAATCATATATCACTTGTCTTTCGGATAGTGTCGTGGATCCACACATTAACATTCTTACCATGGCAACCACAACTGCTGTTATGTGACATTAAGTGCCCTTTCTACTGTCTTTTTTAACCAATCTCCCCATGAAACCTCTATTACAGTTACCTTGGAAAAAGAACCCGCTGTGTCACTCCTCTTATAATATTTTCTCAATCTTATATCATTTCCCAATATTCTCTGTAATTTACTCATCCATTGCAGAATGTGGTGGTGTCTAAACTATACAAGGGTCTATATATGGTATTAAAGACAATTAAGTGTTAGGATGGGTCACTACCATAAAAGAAACATCACATGAGAGATGAAGACAACCAAAAATAATAATGCAATACAGTGTTTCAACATTTTTTTTTTCCATCTTCTCAAACTTAGTAAAATTTCTTATGCACTGAAACCTTTCTTGAAGTCTTGGGTTAAAATAATTTTTTCCCTTTTTCTGCTTTGACACTTTGTTTATATCTCCATGAGGATACTTAATTCTTTTTTTATGTATTAAAATTAGTTTATTCAATTATTCAGTAAATATTTTACTGTCTACTGTGAGCTAGATGTTTCCTGTGTGCCCCCTACTGGCTCATAAATTCATGAAAAAAAATTATATGCTTTATTATTTCATTAATATCTAGAAAAGTATTTGTGAAGGATAAATGTAATATTCTGTTTTCTGATTCGAAAATAAATACATCATTTAAGTGCAGCACTGGGAGGTGGCTTTCTGATTGTAAACAGAACGTTCAACAACAAAGTCATGTGTCTCTTATAAGAAATCATCCTATGTTATGTTGCCTTGTTAAAAATATGTTCACAAACAGTGATGTTCACACACTACTCTTTCTTAATAATCATCCATCTAATGCATTATGTTTACTTTGGCTTTTGACAATTTAAGAACTATATTTTAAAAATGAGATGCATGCAAAGACGTAAATGGAATGATGAGGCTTTGGGATATTAGGTTACAGGAAAAGAGTTGACAATTAGAGAAATGGGAAAATTATGTGTAGAAAAAGAAGCATGGCAGAGAAGGGAGGAAGAGAGGATTACTATCATTAAATTGTATGTAAAATTGATGAAAATTATATAATTGAGAGATGGAGTCAGATTTTGATTTAAACATATGGCACAAGTCACATAGAGTTCGAAAGGAGTGTTCACTCAGAAGCTCAATAAACACTGAACCAGAGTTCCTTAACTGGAACATTGTACTAGAAGTAGGACATTGTATTAGATTATTTCTAAGGCTACTTTTCAAGTTATGAGCCTACAATGCTTCCCATATCTATCCAGATTCCAATTTCCGCTTTTTATTTTAGGATTATATTGTTTTCACTTTAGCTAGATAGAATGGTACATAAGTGAGTATATTTAAGTAAAGCAATTATTTCCTAGTGTGCTTAAATTAACAGGTCATCAAAAATTTATTGAGTGCTTACACAGTGTTTTTAAATTATCTCATCAGTCATACATGGAGGTCCACTTTGACTTCACATGTAATTTTCTTTCTTAATAGAAGTACAAGTCCATTTGTGGAGATTGGGCATATTTAACACAAATAACAAAACTATACATGGGCTCAAGACTTTATATATTTCATGGGTTGGAGTATCTTTTCCACTCTTAGTTGTAATATTTACAATGTATAATATTAAGACGAACTATTTATTTATTTATTATTTACAGAATTTTTTAAAAATTGTATATTTTATTTTTGAGAGAGGGAAAGGGAGTGCGAGTGCAGGAGGGGCAGAGAGAGAGGGAGACAGAGAATCTGAAGCTGGCTCTGTATTGACAGCAGACAGCCCCGAGCCCCGCGCGGGGCTCAAACTCCTGAACTGTGAGTTCATGACCTAAGCCAAAATCAAGAGTCGGGTGCTTAAGCAATTGAGACACCCAGGCACCCCATAAAGTACTATTTGAAAAAAAGGATTATAAAACTATAAAATGTCTTTTAATAATACATATGACATTAATATATTAGGTGGAGAGAATGAATAGAAGGCCCTAAAAGAGCAAAGAAAAATCACAAGGAGTGAGAGAAGCAGCATGACAGAGACGTGTGAAAGAAGAGTAGTCACGCAAGTTCCAAAAACCACAGGAGAAACAACGCATGAGTGACTGAGAGGTACCTGGATTGCAGTAGGGTCACATAACCACATCTAGTCCCAAATTTCTCATCTCTGTGCTGAGGTTCCAAGTGCCAATCATCTGAAAAACCCTTTTGAATTTAAACATAAGATTTTATAAAATCCTGTCTGTATTTCTAATCAAATAAAATGTATCTTAAATTGCTTTGGGAAGCAAGCAGGGTGTCTTTTTATGAAAAGAAAGATATAATTGTTATGACTTTGGGAACATCTGTCATCTCTCAATTATCTAATCTGGGGATTATCCATTTTCTTTATTCATCTCTCATCTTTCCATTGCCCACTTTATAGTGGTTTTACTGCTTATTAACACCAGAAGTCTTGTAAGGAATAGACCATGTGGGAAATTTAAATCAACAAATGCTTCTATTATATGATCCTCTTAAAATCACGAGAGTATGAAATGGATTGAAATGAGACCTTTGCATTCATCATGGACTGAAGGGTCCTTCTCATCACCTCAGATTATTGAGACTTGACCATTAAGACTACAAAAAATCTTGATAGAACTTTCCTACTCAACAACTGATAATAATGTCAACAAAAACATTGTGATATAACAATAATTATGTAATTATTGATACATTCAGTGATAAGAATCTTATAAATTGGAATATTAGTATTAATCTCTAAAGAGGACTATGCATTTATTTTTTTATTTTTAATTTTTTTTTTAACATTTATTTTTATTTTTGAGACAGAGAGAGACAGAGCATGAACGGGGGAGGGGCAGAGAGAGAGGGAAACACAGAATCGGAAGCAGGCTCCAGGCTCTGAGCCATCAGCCCAGAGCCCAACGCGGCGCTCCAACTCACTGACCGTGAGATCATGACCTGAGCTGAAGTCGGATGCTCAACCGACTGAGCCACGCAGGCCCCCTGAGGACTATGCATTTAAAGATTGATCATATTTGAATCACTGAGGTGGGAAAAAAAGTAATCAAATTACAAAAGAACTCTTTTTAAGAAAGACTGATTTCATCAGAATGTAAAATAAAATGTGTTACCTGAATATGCAGACATATTAATTGGTGATGAATCCAATTGGTATGTATAAAAATTTTATTTGAGTACTGTATTTATGAAACAACAAACAAAGTATAATAATCTGACTTACAGGCTTGTATGTAAGGGAAGCTACAGTATAATTTTTAAATAGATCTTTGCTTTTCATAAAGTAAAATTTCTATTGGTGAAATATTTTATGTTCATATACTTTGAATTGCTTTTAGTTAATCATAATCAAATAATTATAAAAATAATTACTGATTTTACAAATGGGCAGTCAAAAAGTTCTTTAATCTTTGTAGGTCACCATTAGCATCTAAAATAATTGTTCATTTAGAAGACACTTCTAAAAGTTATTTGTTGTGCAATAATCATATCAAATGATGTCTAAATATCTACATAGGTCTTTGTTCATCTAGTCCTATTTAGCAGAGAATTTTTATCATCAATGGGTATTGATTCTTGCCAGTTGCTTTTTATCGCATGTGATTGTGCACAGTGTTCGGCATTTTTAAAAAATGGTTGCAAAATATTTCCCATCCAGCATGCTTTTTGCAGTGGGACCTTGCTAATTGGAGTCTGTGTATTATCTCTTGAATTTGATCAGACTTTGGGACTGCTTTGTTTAATAAAATATGGTGGCTGATTCTGCATGTAGCATTTACTGGGTCAGTTTCTTTTACTTGACACTTGGAAGACAGCCACTGTGCAAGAAGTGCAGTAACTCTATAACTACCATGCTGTGAGATATCGTCTCTTATTTTCTTCATTATTTATGTGAGACTTTGCAGTTGTGTTAGGCTTTCCAAGAACCAACATACAAGCATTGTTAATACTCTCTATGAGCTTTTTTTCACACTCATCGATTTCTGCTGTGATTTTTATTATTTCTATTTTTCTGCATAGAAAAATAGACTTACTTTTCTAAGTTTTTAAGGAAGAGACTTAGGTCACCGTTTTTAAGCTTTCTTTTTTTTTATAGTTATTTAATGCTATGTAGACTTCCTGAAAGTGCTTTAGTTTATTATGCAAAGTTAAATATTTTTGTTTACGTTATTATTTGGTTTGAAATATTTTATTATACATATTGTGGAATTCTTATTTGAGTCATGAATTATGTAGAAGCGCATTTTTAAAATTTCTGAATATTTAGATGTTTTGTCGATATTGGTTTCTAATGTAATTTCTTCATTATCAGAGAAAATTCCTTGTCAGGTTTCAATCTTTTTAAAACTTATTGAAACTTATTTTATGTCCAGGTATATTACTTCTCTTGGCCAATGTTCAATGCATCCTGGAAAGTCACATTTTAGCGTTGCTGGTTGCAATGTTCCACCTTACATGTCAATTAGGTCAAGTTGCTAGGTTGTGTTGTCTAAATCCTGAATACTTTAGCTCTTTTTATTCACCTACTTGTCCTATCACTTATTAAAAGAAGAGTGTTAAAATCCTAAACAATAATTATGGATTTGTCTGTTTCTTCCCTTAGTTCTACTTTTCTTTGTCTCATGTTATAGGTGCATACATATCTTGAGTTGTCAGTTCTTCCTGGAAAATTGTTGTGTTTTTTTTTTATTGATATCTAGAGTCCTTCATTCTTTTGTAGGACTCTGTCTTTATGTCCCTTTTTTCTGATATTAATATAGTCATGCTCTTTTCTTGCTTACAGTTTGCATGATACATCTCTTTTTATAACATGTTAAATGTATATCATATAAATAACATATAGTTTCTTGCTTTTTTATAGTCTGTTAATCTCTGCCTTTGAATGGGTTTGAATTTACCATCCTGCTATTTGTTTTCCATTTACCTCTTCTGGTTTGTCATCCTTTTTCCTTCTTTTCTGTCTCCTTTGGGTTAATTGAAATTTTTATCACTTCCTTTTATGTCACTCATTGGCTTATTAGGTATCACTTGTTTCACTAGTGTTTATTTTAGTGGTTACTCTAAGGCTAACCATGTATTCTTATCTGACCAAAATACATTAACAAACAATATTGTTCCTCTGAACTCTTTCCACTTCCTGCTTCACACCTGATATGTTATATGGTCTATCTCACCCTTGCTTCTTATGGATTCACACTTTGCATTTCTCTCTGCCCACTTTTCATTTCCTGTTTTACAAATGTATTAGCCTTACAACAATATAACTCAATTTAGCCACAGATTCCATTACCAGGCCATTAGAGTGACAAGATTTATAATTCCATTATCTGATGTCATATCTCTTATTCCTGTATATGTTATAAACTCACATCTCACAGTGTTATCATTTACTTTAATCAGCCAGTTTTTCTTTAAGTAAAGTAAGATAAGAAAGAAAGCATAACCTTTTATATTTATCTGCTTGTTTACCTTCCCCTGTGCTCTTTCTTCCTTCTTGTAGATGTAGCTTTCCTTCTGGCATCATTTCCCTCTAGCAAGACTGTTCCTTGCTGTTTCTTGTACTGCAAGTATTATGGCATCAAATTCTTTCACCTATTGTTATTCTGAAAATGTATTTATTTTACCTTTATTTCGAAGAGGATTTTTTTCGGCTGACTCTTTAGATCTTACTTAGATGATTGATTTTTTAACTTTAAATATGTTGTTTACTGCCTTCTAGTCTTTATTATTTTTAACAATAAATACATCTATGCAATACGTCTTTTTTATTTGGTGGCTTTCAAGATTTTCTGTGTATCTTTTATTTCAGCAATTTGACTCTCATACTGCCAGATGTGATTTGCTTTACATTTATATTTTTATATGTGTGGTTTACTGAGCTTATTGGATCAGTAAGTAGGTGTTTTTCATTATGTGTGTGACTTTTGGGCCATTGTTTCTTCAAATGTGTTTTTTCTTCCCTGATCATACTCTCTTTCCTTTGTTAAGACTTTGCTTATCTTCAATGTTTCTTTTCCTCTGTGTTTTTCAGATTAGATAATTTAAACTTATTTGTATGATCTTTTCTTCTGTCATTTCCAACTTTATTTTCTGTTTTGCTAGTGAAATTTTTATTTCAGTTATTTTATTTTCTAGTACTAGAATTTTTATTGTACATTTATATTTTCACTCCTTTGCTCAGATGCACTCTGTGTCAACTCACTAGGTGATATTTTTCTTTAATTCAATGAACATATTTCCTTTAATTTTTGTACCTATTTATAATTGCTGCCATAAAGTTTTTGTCTTTTACATCTAACATCTGATCATCTTGTTTTCACATTTTTTTATTGACTGATTTTTAAAAAGTTTTCATGGATCACAATTACTTTTTCTGTGTGTGTGTGGGGGGGGGTATTTGCATGTGTGTGTGTTTCTAATAGTTTTTGATAGGATACTAGACCTTGTGAGTAATATGTCATAGATTGTTTGGATTCTGTTATCTTCCACTGAGAAGTTTTAATTTGTATTTTGTGAAGAAGTTCAATTACTGGATCATCACCACCATGAAAGCTTGTTAAGGATTGGTTTTGTGCTTTGTTAGTTCCGATCCGTGAAAAATCAAAGGTTGAAAGCCCTCAACCTTCACATTCACTCCCATCTAGAAATCTTATCAAAGCTTGGTTTTGCATTTTGTTAGGGCAGATGCCAAGAATCTAATAGTTTACAGCATGGTGATTATTCCTAAGACATTGACTTTTATGGGGTTCCACTTAGAAGCCATAATTATTATTAAATGCTAATAAGATATCTCTGCTTTGGCTTGGCCAGAATTACAATACTCGCCAGGAATTCTTTTCCCTCCACACTGTTCTATATCTGGTATCTCTAATTCACTCTCAATCCATTGCAGCAGGTAATCCTAGAGTGGTGCCCTCCTGTGCAGGTACAGCTCGGACCCCAACTATGGATTCATGAGCAACTCCAAACAGACACTGGGGCCTCAACTCTGTGTAGCTCCCTGCTCTATCTAAAGTTCCCAGACTCTTGATGTTTCCTTAATCCTAATTTTAGTAACTTCAGTTTAGCAGGAAAATTTTGTTCTCTTCTGTGGTATTTTCAGGAAATTGCCCTCATGTGGAGAGCTCATGGGTTAAGTGATTATCTCTCAAACTTCTCTATCAGAGATCATAACGTCGCCCTGTTCTTCACTGCCTGAAAATCATTGTCTTTTATATTTTGCCCCTGTTTTATATTTTGCCCCTGTTTGGAGAAATTAATCCAGTACAAATTTCTTTGCTGTGGACAGAAGAATGTCATTCATCCTTTTATCCAACAGCTTTGGATGGAATTTGTTATTGGCTTAAATTTAAGTGCCAAAAATATTGCACTTGATACCATAGGATATTTAGCACTTAAATTGAACAAACCTTGTTAAAGAGGACCAGAGCCATATAGTAGTTAGAGCTACAAGGGAGATTTTATTTAGGAACTATTGCAATAGGAGAAAAAAAAAAAAAGACCTCAGTGTAGAACTAGCCTCAATTCTAAATACAACAAGGAAAAGTAAGGATTGATAGCCAAAGAGCAGGATGAAAGGGTGAATGGATGGAAAATGACTGTTAAGAGTAGGAGAATCCTTGCTCAAGGAATTCCAGGTGATAAGATATCAAAAGTTAGAGATGAAGGGTTTGATCAACAATAAGGGTGATGAGACATCACGAGTGGGGGATTCTCTCCAAACTGACTTGGCAGGATTCTTGCTACACCTGAGCTATGCAGGCTCAGCAAGCATAGAGATCAATGCCAAGGGCTAGTTGAGAAAAGGGTTCAGAGGAGCCTGACTTAAGTTTGATAAAGGGGAGAGTCTTTGGGTCTAGACTTTAAAAATGTGTTACAAGCTTAATGATTATTACATTTATTTTATCATGTACAGCATTATGCTGCTGCTGTTTTAATATTTTTGAAATAGAGTTGTATCTAAACATTGAAGAATATATTTAATGCTATAGACTTTCTTTTCTTTAAAAACATGTTAACATCACAATATATTAGAAGATCAATATATCCTCAGAATTAAAGCAATGCAATACTTCATAAGTATCATGAACTTCTCAAAATGTAAAGTAACCCTAAGAAATTAAAAAGCTTCTTGGGTGGGGGTGGCACCTGGGTGGCTCAGTTGGTTGAGTGTCAAACTTTGGCTCAGGTCATGATGTCACCATTTGTGAGTTCAAGCCCCATATCAGGCTCACTGCTGTCAGTGCAGAGCCTGCTTTGGATCCTCTATACCCCATTCTCTGTCCGTCCCCCACTCACACACTCTCTCTCTCAAAAATAAATAAACATTACAGGGATAAAAGCTTCTTGGACCATCTGGGTGGCTCAGCCGGTTCAGTATCCGACTTCACCTTAGGTCATGGTCTCACAGTTCATGAGTGAGTTCGAGCCCCACATCAGGCTGTGTGCTGACAGTGCCTCCTTGGGATCTCTCTCTTCTCTTTGCCCTCCTCCACTTGAGCTTTCTCTGTCTTTCAAAATAAAGAATAAAAATAAACTTAAAATACAGAGGTTTCTTGTCAGTTAATATAATAAATAATTGCCAATTCACCATTAAAAAAAAATAAATCCAAGGTCAGATTCTTTCTACAGGTGAGAATGGTAAACATAGTAAGTAGTTAAAATATTGCCTTTAGAGTCATAGGGACCAAGTTTAAAATCCTTCATCTGACAAATATGTCTAAAGACATAAATCGCCGTTTGAGAAAGTTTCCTCAACCATTCTTGGTATCATATGTAAAGTAAAGATAACAACACGTCCTTTCTTGGATTGTGGTAAAGGTTATACATAATTTTTGGAAAAAAAAATAGGCATACTACCTAGTTGATACTAAAAGCTCAATATACTTTGACTTATTGAGATTAAACTTTGATGACATTATTTGACAATGTTAAAATACATGTACTCTAAACTTCTAAAGGATCATTGTAATATAGAATTTTATTGCTGCTTCATGTCTGTGTCTGTGGAAGAAAAATAAAGACACAATGTAATCTGAATCTCGATATAGTAGAGTTTATTTACAGAATCATTAAACACTGAAAGACTAACTTGTCATCAAGTCTTCCTCCAGAAATGATTTACATTAAAAGATATTCCTCTGTCTGGAAAGATTTATGTCTACATTTTTAGCTAGATGCCTGGATCAGTTCTTTCTGCTACATGTGCAATGTATCTGGTATCCTATCTGAGTGACGCTGAGTAGGGGTGTGGAGGAGGGTGGATCTGGGCTGTATGCTGCGCTGGAGAGGCAGAAGTTGGCTAGAAAATAAAGGAGCATACCAAAAATAATTAAGCCCAAAGGAGTAAAAACAAGTTTAGAAACTAGCAACTGAAAATAAGTTCTTAGGAAAGTGAGGGCTAGAAAAATCCCCTGAGGCAATGTTACAAGGTCTAGATTTGGAGTAGAGAACTTTTTATAAAATGCCAGTGGAAGAGCTCTTGGTCAGGCAGATGGTTGTTAAGGGCCTTGAGCTAGTCGGGCAATTTAGACATGTGTTAGTGTTAGAAAAGGGTATAAGAATTAGAACGACAGGGTATTGAGAAATGTTTCACTCACCACTTAACGACAGAGACTTTAAAGAACAGGGAACAGTTGTAAAGTTAAACTTTAAGGGTCTAGAAAGAAACGTGAAAAGAAATGCATCAAAGGGATGCATTTGTGTCTGAGTCAAAATAATAAGGAAAAAAAAAAAAACAACCCTCGCTTATTATTAACTGACAAGACCGAAATCAGGAAGAAAGTATTGACATTGATTAAGTGTATTACAGTTTATAATAATTTATAGTGAGGTTTTGGTTTAGAAGAAAATAGGTTAGTTTGGTTTTCGTTTTAAAATTTCAGTTGTGTACCTAAATATCTCCGTGTGTCTAAATTAGAGAGTTAATAAATGGGCTTCTCATTTGAATTCCATCCCTGATGTTCATGTTAATGCAGATTTCTAATTTGTCACTTATATTAATTTAACTTAATTTAAACAGTTTTGTTAATGTATAATTCATAAACACACAAAAAAACCTTGGATGCTTGAATGCATATACTTTGATGAGTTTGAAGATACAAAAACACCCTTGAAATCATCACTACAACATATCTATCACCTCCAAAAATATTCTCCTTCCTCTTTGGACTTTTTGTTTGTTTTTTGTTGTTTTTATTATTGTGTAGTAAGAATATGTACCATGAGATCTACCCTCTTAATTTTTTAAGTGTACAATACTGAATTGTTAACTATAGTCTTGTTGTGACATCGATCTCTAGAGTTTCTTCATCTTGCGTAACTGAAACTTCATACCTTCTGAACAGCTCTCCATTTGTCTTTACCCCCAGGCACTGACAACCATCATTCTACTCTTCGTTTCTATGAGTTTGACAATTGTTAGATACCTCATATACTGAATTATTCAGTGTTTGTCATTTTGTGACAGGCTTGTTTCACTTATCATAATGTCTTACGGTTTTATCCATGTTTTTGCACATGGCAGACGTTCCTCCTTTTTATGACTGAATAATATTCCATTGAATGTAAATACCACCTTTTATCCATTTGTCAGTCAGTGGACATTTAGATTGCTTCCATATTTTGGCTATGATGAATAATATTGCAATGAACATGGGGGTGCAAATATATCTTCGCGATTCTGATATCAATTTTTTCAGATAAATACCCAGAAGTGGAATTGTTGGATTCTATGGTAGTTTTATTTTTAATTTTTGTAGGAACTGCCATCCTGTTTTCCACAGTGGCTGCTCTATTTTACATTCCCACCAATCTATACGACAGTTTCAATTTCTCTATATCCTTGCCAAAATGTGTTATCTTTTGTTTTCTTTATTTGTTTGTTTTTTGATAACATCCATTCTAACAGGTGTGAGGCTTTATACATTGTGATTTTGATTCGCATTTTCCTGATGATTAATAATGTTGAGCATCCTTTGACATACCTGTTGTCCATCTGTGTATCTTTTTAAGTTCTTTGCCCATTTTTAATCAAGTTATTTGATTTTTTGCTGTTGAGTTGTAGGAGTTCTTTATTATGTATTTTAGATATTAACCCCTTATCAGATATATTAATTAGTAGCCACATATATGTTGGGATATCTGTCACTACTCTCTCTAATGCTTCCATTTTCTTATCTACCCCTCATAAGCAATTGCCTTTTATTTTCTCCTATAGAATCCCTGAACACTTTCAATTATGTTTTTCTCAACTATGTTTTAAAAAACCAAAGCAAGATTTACTTATGTTTTTCTTGTTGTTGTGCTTTATCTTCTTTTGTTTTTTTTTCCAGACAATTTCTGCTTTAGGCATGATTATACAGTCCAGCCTGAGGCAAAGAAGGAAATCACTGTGATAAAAGAGAAGGAAAAAATGCATGAAAGCAGAATATAAATCAGTATTTCAGTATTTTCCTGGACTTCAAATTGTTTTGGTTTCCTTTAAAGTAGGAAGACAATTTTGACTCAAACTAGCAAAAGCTTTTCTTAATACCTACAAGACCCTGTTGGCCCAAGAACCTAGATCTTTCTTTACTTTTCATATGATTGTTGAATTCTTCTCTAGGTCCTTTTTTTTTTTTTTTTTTCCTGCATTTGCATTAGAATACATTAGATCAACAGTGAATTACCTACACATTCCTTGCTCTTTTGCTCCTGACACAATCTTACTGGCTTTTTTCTTTTAGTGTTTTAGAGGATTCTTCAAACTGGGTTTTTACCTCACTGATTCAGTTTCACTCTTTCTGCTATTTATTACTTCCTGCTAAGTGATTTTTTTTTTTAGTTTGGTAATGACAATTAAAAAATTAGCATTTATCTCAGAATTTTTCATAAATTCATTGACATCTTAAACCTTGTTAAGATTATAAAAAGAGATTTTGAAAACCTTTCTCATGCTTATCAGAGCTTTTCTCTAAGAGGAGAACATTTACTTTTTCATATTTATGTAAATCTCTTTCTTTAGAATATTTATATATACTTGATATTTTTTCACTTTGCTTATTCTTACAAGAAGGTATGTGTTCGCTCCTCATTATGTTTTTTTTAATTTTATTTTTTATTTTTTTAAATTTACATCCAAATTAGTTAGCATATAGGGTGAGAATGATTTCAGGAGTAGATTCCTTAGTGTCCCTTACCCATTTAGCCCATTCCCCCTCCCAGAACACCTCCAGTAACCCTCAATTATTCTCCATATTTATGAGTCTCTTATGTTTCATCCCCCTCCCTGTTTTTATATTATTTTTGTTTCCCTTCCTTTATGTTCATCTGTTTTGTCTCTTAAGGTCCTCATATGAGTGAAGTCATATTTTTTGTCTTTCTCTGACTGACTAAACTCACTTAGCATAATACCCTCCAGTTCCATCCATGTAGTTGCAAATGTCAAGATTTCATTCTTTGTGATTGCAGAGTAATACTCCATTGTGTGTGTGTGTGTGTGTGTGTATGTATATATATATATATATACTACCTCATCTTTATTCATCTATCGATGTACATTTGGGCTCTTTCCATACTTTGGCTATTGTTGATAAAGCTTCTATAAACATGGGGGTGCATGTGTCCCTTTGAAACAGCACACCTGTATCCCGTGGATAAATGCCTAGTAGTGCAATTGCTGGGTCGTAGGGTAGTTCTATTTTGAGTTTTTTGAGGAACCTCCATATTGATTTCCAGAGTGGCTGCACCAGCTTGCATTCCCACCAAGAATGCAAAAGAGATCCTCTTTCTCCACATCCTCACCAACATCTGTTGTTGCCTGAGTTGTTCATGTTAGCCATTCTGACAGGTGCAAGGTAGAATCTCATTGTGGTTTTGATTTGTATTTCCCTGATGATGAGTGATGTTGAGCATTTTTTCATGTGTCGGTTGGCCATCTGGATGTCTTCTTTGGAAAAGTGTCTCTTCATGTCTCTTGCCCGTTTCTTCACTGGATTATTTGTTTTTTGGGGGTTGAGTTTGATAGGTTCTTTATAGATTTTGGATACTAGCCCTTTATCTGATATGTCATTTGCAAATATCTTCTCCCATTCTGTCGGTTGCCTTTTAGTTTTGCTGATTGTTTCCTTCACTGTGCAGAAGCTTTTAATATTGATGAGATCCCAGTAGTTCATTTTTGCTTTTGTTTCCCTTGCCTCCAGAGACGTGTTGAGTGAGAAGTTGATGCGGCCAAGATCAAAGAGGTTTTTGCCTGCTTTCTCCTCAAGGATTTTGATGGCTTCCTGTCTTACATTGAGGTCTTTCATCCATTTTGAGTTTATTTTTGTGTACAATGTAAGAAAGTGGTCCAGGTTCATTGTTCTGCATGTCGCTGTCCAGTTTTCTCAACACCACTTGCTGAAGAGACTGTCTTTATTCCATTGGCTATTCTTTCCTGCTTTGTCAAAGATTAGTTGGCCATACGTTTGTGGGTCCATTTCTGGGTTCTCTATTCTGTTCTATTGATCTGAGTGTCTGTTCTTGTGCCAGTACCATACTGTCTTGATGATGACAGCTTTGTAGTAGAGCTTGAAGTCTGGGATTGTGACGCCTCCTGCTTTGGTTTTCTTTTCCAAGATCGCTTTGGCTATTCGGGGTCTTTTCTGGTTCCATACAAATTTTAGGATAATTTGTTCTAGCTCTGTGAAGAATGCTGGTGTTTCTTTGACAGGGATTGCATTGAATGTGTAGATTGCTTTCGGTAGTATCGACATTTTGACAACATTTGTTCTTCCTATCCAGGAGCATGGAATCTTTTTCCATGTTTTGGGGTCTTCTTCAATTTCTTTCATAAGCTTTCTATAGTTTTCAGCGTATAGATTTTTCACCTCTTTGGGTAGATTTATTCCTAGGTATTTTATGGGTTTTGGTGCAAGTGTAAATGGGATCAATTCCTTGATTTCTCTTTCTGTTGCTTCATTATTGGTATATAGGAATGCAACCGATTTCTGTGCATTGATTTTATATCCTGCAACTTTGTTGAATTCATGAATCAATTCTAGCAGTTTTTTGGTGGACTCTTTTGGGTTTTCCGTATAGAGTATTATGCCATCTGGGAAGAGTGAAACTTTGACCTCCTCCTGAACAATTTGGATGCCTTTTATTTCTTTGTGTTGTCTGATTGCAGAGGCTAAGACTTCCAATACTATGTTGTATAACAGTGGTGAGAGTGGACATCCCTGTCTTGTTCCTGACTTTAGGGGGAAAGCTCTCAGTTTTTCGCCATTGAGGATGATATTAGCATTGGGTCATTCATATATGGCTTTTATGATCTCGAAGTATGCTCCTTGTATCCCTACTTTCTTGAGGGTTTTTATCAAGAAAGGATGCTGTATTTTGTCAAATGCTTTCTCTGTGTCTATTGAGAGGATCTTATGGTTCTTGTCCTTCCTTTTATTGATGTGATGAATCACGTGAATTGTTTTGTGGGTATTGAACCAGCCCCGCATCCCAGGTATAAATCCCACTTGGTCGTGGTGAATATTTTTTTAATGTTTTGTGGTTCTGGTTGGCTAATACCTTATTGAGGATTTTTGCATCCATGTGCATCAGGGAAATTGCTCTATAGTTCTCCTTTTGAGTGGGGTCTCTGTCTGGTTTTGGAATCAAGGTAAGGCTGGCTTCATCGAAAGAGTTTGGAAGTTTTCCTTCTCTTTCTATTTTTTGGAACAGCTTCAAGAGAATAGGTGTTACCTCTTCCTTAAATGTTTGGTAGCATTCCCCTGGAAAGCCATCTGGCCCCGGACTCTTGATTTTGGCAGATTTTTGATTACTAATTCGATATCCTTACTGGTTATGGGTCTGTTCAAATTTTCTATTTCTTCCTGTTTCCGTTTTGGTGGTGTATATGTTTCTAGGAATTTGTCCATTTCTTCCAGGTTGCCCATTTTATTGGCTTATAATTGCTTATAATATTCTCTTATTATTGTTTTTATTTCTGCTGTGTTGGTTGGGATCTCTCCTCTTTCATTCTTGATTTTATTTATTTGGGTCCTTTCCTTTTTCTTTTTGATCAAACCAGCTAGTGTTTTATCAATTTTGGTAATTCTTTCAAAGAACCAGCTTCTGGTTTCATTGATCTGTTCTACTGTTGTTTTGGTTTTGATAGCATTAATTTTTGCTGTAATCTTCATTATTTCCTGTCTTCTGCTGGTCTAGGGTTTTATATGCTGTTGTTTCTTCAGCTCTTTAAGGCATAAAGTTAGGTTGTGTATCTGAGATCTTTCTTCCTTTTTAAGGAAGGCCTGGATCTCTATATACTTTCCTTTTATGACCGCCTTTGCTGTGTCCCAGAGGTTTTTGGTTGTGGTGTTATAATTTTCATTGATTTCTACATACTTTTTTATTTCCTCTTTAACTTCTTGGTTAGCCCATTCATCCTTTAGGAGGATGTTTCAGTCTCCCAGTATTTGTTACCTTTCCAAATTTTTTCTTTTTCTTTTTTTTTTTTAAATTTTTTTTCAACGTTTTTTATTTATTTTTGGGACAGAGAGAGACAGAGCATGAACGGGGGAGGGGCAGAGAGAGAGGGAGACACAGAATCGGAAACAGGCTCCAGGCTCTGAGCCATCAGTCCAGAGCCTGACACGGGGCTCGAACTCATGGACCGCGAGATCGTGACCTGGCTGAAGTCGGACGCTTAACCGATTGTGCCACCCAGGCGCCCCTCCAAATTTTTTCTTGTGGTTGATTTTGGTTTGTGAGCATTGTGGTCCGAAAATATGCACGGTATGATCAATCTTTTTGTACTTACTTAGGGCTGATATGTGTCCGAGTATATGGTCTATTTTGGAGAACGTTCCATGTGCAATGGAGAAGAATATATGTTCTTCTCTTTAGGATGCGATGTTTTAAATGTTCTGAAATTATCTGTTAAGTCCATCTGGTCCAGTGTGTCATTCAAAGCCATTGTTTCCTTGTTGTTTTTTTGATTAGATGATCTGTCCATTGTTGTGAGTGGGGTGTTGAAGTCTCCTACTATTATGGTATTACTGTCGATGAGTTTCTTTATGTTTATGATTAATTGATTTATATATTTGGGTACTCTCACATTTGATGCATAAATGTTTACAATTGTTGGGTCTTCTTGGTGGATAGACTCCTTGATTATGATATAATGCCCTCTGTGTCTCTTGATACAGTCTTTATTTTAAAGTCTAGATTGTCAGATATAAGTATGGCTACTCCAGCTTTCTTTTGTTGACCATTAGCATGATAGATGGTTCTGCATCCCCTTGTTGTCAATCTGAAGGTGACTTTAGGTCTAAAGTGGGTCTTTTGTAAACAGCATATAGATGGATCTTGTTTTCTTATCCATTCTGTAACCCTATGTCTTTTGATTGGAGCATTGAGTCCATTGATGTTTAGAGTGAGTACTGAAAGATATGAATTTATTGCCATTATGATGCTTGTAGAGTTGGGGTTTCTGGTAGTGTTCTCGGGTCCTTTCTAATCTTTGTTGCTTTTGGTATTTATATATATATTTATTTTTTCTTTCTCCCCCCAGAAAGTCCCCCTTAAAATTTCTTGCAGGGCTGGTTTAGTGGTCACAAACTCGTTTAATTTTTATTTGTGTGGGAAACTTTTTATCTCTCCTTCTATTGTGAATGACAGCTTTGCTGGATAAAGAATTTTTGGATACATATTTTTCTGATTCAGCACATTGAACATATTCTGCCACTCCTTTCTGGCCTGCCAAGTTTCTGTGAATAGGAGTGCTGCAAACCTGATCTGTCTTCCCTTGTAGGTTAGGGACTTTTTATCCCTTGCTGCTTTCATGATTCTCTCCTTGCCTGAGTATTTTGTGAATTTGACTATGATATGCCTTGTTGGTGGTCGGTTTTTGTTGAATCTAATGGGGGTCCTCTGTGCTTCCTGGATTTTGATGTTTGTGTCTTTTGCCAGACTAAGAAAGTTTTCCACTATTACTTGCTCACATAAACCTTCTTCCCCTATTTCTCTCTTTTTCTCTTCTGGGACCCCTATGATTCTGATGTTGCTCTTTTCTAATGAGTCACTGATGTCTGTAATTCTTAAATTGTGTTCTTTTGCCTTAATCTCCCTCTTTTTTTCCTGCTTCATTATTCTCCATAAGTTTGTCCTCTATATCGCTGATTCTCTGTTCTGCCTTATCCATCCTTGCCACTATGGCATCCATCCGTGATTGCAGCTCAGTTATAGCATTTTCATTTTCATTCTGGCTATTTTTTACATCTTTTATATCTGCAGAAAGGTATTCTAATCTATTTTTGACTCCAGCTAGTATTCTTATTATCATGATTCTAAATTCTGGTTCAGACATCTTGCTTGTATCTGTGTTGGTTAAATCCCTGGCTGTTGTTCTTAGTGCTCTTTCTTTTGGGGTGAATTCCTTCATTTTGTCATTTTGAAGACAGAAAAGGAATTAATGAGGTAAAAAAATTGAAGTTAAAAAAATTAAAATTAAAGAAATATTAAAATTAAAAATTAAACACACACACACACACACACAAATCGAATAGATGATGCTAGATCCTCGGCTTGTTTTCATCTTGGTGTTGAAAGTAGTTTGACAGATTAGAGAAAAACAGTTCGGGGGGGGGAGAATAAAAAGGAAATCATTTGAGAATTTGAAAAAATGAATACACCAAAGTAGACTAAAATGAGATGATGGGGGTAAAATCGAATTTGAAAAAATATACACAAAAGTAAAGAATATAGTAGAAAAAAATTAAAGAAAATATTTTCAATAAAAATTAAAAATAAATATGAAGTTTTTCTTTTCTGTGTAAGAAAAAGGGAACGTGGGGCGCCTGGGTGGCGCAGTCGGTTAAGCATCCGACTTCAGCTCAGGTCATGATCTCGTGGTCCGTGAGTTCGAGCCCTGCATCAGGCTCTGTGCTGACAGCTCAGAGCCTGGAGCCTGTTTCAGATTCTGTCTCTCTCTCTCTCTGACCCTCCCTGATTCATGCTGTCTCTTCCTGTCTCAAAAATAAATAAATATTAAAAAAAAATTAAAAAAAAAAGAAAAAGGGAACGAAAAAGAGAAAAAGGATGAAAAAAAAGAATGTTTGAAAATTTGAAAAAGTGAATACACTCTAGCAGAATAAAATAAAATGATGGAAGTAAATTAGAATTTGAAACAAAATTGCATAAAAGCAAAAAACATAGAAAAAAATTAAATAATTTAAAAAATCAATTAAATAATGAAATTACTTCATTTTCCCCTAGAAGTCAGACTATGAAGCGATTTATAGTCCATCAACTAACAGGCAGTGAGACTTGTGTTCTTGGAAGAGAGACTTTGGCCCATTTGGGCAGGGCTCAGTGTAACGGCTCTGTTCTCCACTAGATGGCGCTGCTAGCCTACTGGGGTGGAGTGTTGTGGTGCTTGTAGGTGCGAATGCACATGCATGGGAGTGTTGAAAATGTTGTCACCCAGCTACCCAGTCTGTTCTCCTGGATCATCAATCACGCACCCATCCTCTGTCTTCAGCTTTTGTCCACTCCCCACTTTTTTACTCTCTGTGACCAGGCTCCAGGCAGTACCTCTCTCCTGAGTTTTGTCTCAGATGCGACTGTTTTCCCTAGCCCCTTACTTCAGAAAGACTGTGGCTTTGATCCATTCCACCCCTCTGCTGGAGGGTCTTACTGAGCAATGGGCGAATGAGCAGTGACCGAATATTGGCTGCACCCAGGAATGCCTGCTGGACCCTGCTGCTGCTGGTGACCCAAGACTGTGGCCCGGTGCCAGCCTGCCCCAGAAAAAGTTTGCGAGATGGTGTAGCAGCAGCGTTTCAGAGATTATGGAAAATCACAACACACATCTGGCACCAGGCTTCACCCTTAAGGACCTTGCCCCAGCACCAGCAAATGTGGCTGCCTTCTGGGGTCTGCTGGGTCCAGGTAGCTTCAAGAGTCTCTACCAAATTCCAGCAATGGAACCGCTTTTCCCCATGTGGCCTGAGATCCTCGTGGACCCCACTCTGCTCCTGGGGATTCGCCCTTCCCACCAGAGCACCACCAGGTATTGAGCTGCGGAGTTGCAGACTCTGCGCTCCACTTTGTTTACATTCTCAATGGAATTTAAACCCTCTCCTTTCTCCTTTATCCTTTCTCCTTTTTTAGTTTAGTCCCTGCGGCTGTTTCCAATTTTTCACTTTCTCTCCAGCTGCTTTTGAGGAGGGATGCTTTTCCCATATTCTCTCCGCGCCCCCCCACCCCCGCCATCTCCATCCTCTCTCTGCCTACAAAAGCAGCTCCCTGCTCGCCGTGGCTTCTCGCTCCCCAAGTTCACCTCTCCACGCTGCATACCTGCTGAATTATGTGGTTCAGTTTGGGCAGATTGTTGTGTTAATCCTCCAATCAGTTTTCTGGGTATGCAAGATGGTTTAGTGGTCTGGCTGTATTTCATGGATGTGAGACACACAGAAAACTTCCATGCTGTTCCTCCATCTTGGCTCCTCCCCATTATGATTAAGACTGTCCTAATAGGTTTTTTATGAGTACAGTTGGAAAATTAATCTTAGGCAAAAAAGGAAAACGATATTGTTTGCATTCTTGTGTTCTTAACTGAGAACTGTATTTTTCACACAAAACATATAGAAAGAGAGAGCTCCATAGAGAAGAAATGTGGGATGGAAGAAACAGTTACCACCATGGGATTATTTTTGATAGTTGGATATCAGCTTGGGGCAACATTCTTCTCAACATGTAGTTAAATAACAAAAATTCAGCTGAGTAAATTTCAAGATCTAACTGGCAATATTCAACAATTCATAAAGTGAACAGCATTCCATGTAGCTAATAGAGAGAAACTTCAAAGAACTGTACAAAATGGGAGCCTTTTATAGGCAGAAGGATTCAGAGACAAGGGAAGAGCTGATTGCTCATCCTTCTTTAGGGGACAGAAGAGAGTCTGTCAGGCAGAATACCCCTCTACTGTTCACCAGGAAATTTCTGGTGAAAATTGACTGATTTTACATTATATTCCTGGGAAAGGCTGAAAATGCAGTTTGGTTACATATTAAGTCTTGGTTTACTGATATGGGGCTTAGCACAAGCGACTCCATTTGGTGTCTGTCTTTTTAACACTGGCATATTTGGTCTTGTTGAGAGCCTGTCCTGGCAAAAACCTCCTTCATAGTAATCTCTGTGTCTCTCCTTAGTTTCAGTGGTATTACATTACAGCACCCCTTCTCGTGCTGACATTTACTCAACATCCATACGTGCTTCTTAAAGTTGATATATGCCTAAACACCTTCTGTCATGGCCACCCTTCACTTTCAGCACCTGGTACACTAACTTGAAGTATTTTTTCTTTTTTACTCTTTTAGAAGATTCTATTCAACTTCTGCTCAGGTGAACTTTTTCATTGAACTGATCATCCCACATGTTTGTTGTATTTCTTTTTGTCCAGGACCTTCTACATTGTATTTTGTACAACAATATCAGACATTGTGGCATTTCAATGAGAGTTTTAAAAGAAGAAAACTCAAATGTGCTGGTTTAAATCATCAACTTGAAATGGAGGACTCTTCTTCTATTCCAGGATAGTATATCACCCATGAAAAGTAGAAAATTAGAGTTTGACAGCACATTTGAAATTGTTTAGTATGTACTATAAAAAATACAATGTCTGCACAGGGCTTTAAGCTTTTGTGAGAAAATCTTGCATAAATGCAAAGACACAAAGACCTGACTCTTCCTCAATTGAAAAGCTCTTTTGTATAGCTTGCATAATGATTTGGAGCTTTCCATAGATTACCAACAACCACCCCCCCCCCAAAAAAAGACAAGGACAAGGATGAGGAGAAGGGGAAGAGAAAATAAAATGACTCTTCCTTAGAATTCTGCATCTGATTTCCCTCTTTTTAAATTCAAGTATAAAAAGAGAGCATATTTAAGCTTAAAAAATAGCATAAATAAATATTTATATTTATTAAATATAATCTATATATTAGCCTCCTTAAATGCAATTTACTATTTAATGTTCTCTCACAGATTTATTAATTACAATTAATTTAAAATTCACATTTTTAGCATACTAATTGGAAACAAAAGACTATGTACAATATCTCATGTACTTAGCTGTCTTGTTTAAATCTCTAGTTGGGCTGAATTGCCTGGCTACCTAATATGTCTATTTGAATACTCATGGCAGTACCGTTTTTGAAGTTAGGACTTGGATTCTTTTTCACTCTCTTATAAGAGAGTTACTCAAATATTAAATAACATTTGAGTTTTAGATGACACTTAAGCCTATTTTACACACATTGTCTATTGTGCTTGCTTTAGTGAGTTTCTAATCATGTATCAACTTATCGTCACTCATCTATTTTTTATAAATAAACATCTAGGCCAATATGTTATTGGAAAACTGAAAGATTAGTTAGCTGCATGTATGCTTATTATTTGAGTAAATTTTGTTTTGCCCATTCTCGTCTAATTCTATAAAAAAGGGAAAAGGACCTTATCTGGTACATACTTGTCTGATGAAATCTGTATTCAATACCAATTGTGTACACAATATATTTACAGCTGCAGTGCTAAGGAGGTATTAAGGTGTTTATCGTGTGATCCTGTTTTCAAAAGGCTTATTTTGTTCTGATTTTAAAAGATTATTGTGTACTGTTTATAATAGGCACTAGTCCCAGAAAATACATTATAAATAATTAAATTATATCGTACAGAAGTGCCAGAAGTGACCAGATAGTACAAAATACAGTGAGTGTTTGAAACTAAGCTGCTTTCAAAGTGAAAATGTAGTTTTAGTTTTGTCTTACAGGTATAGTAATATTTGAATAGATGGAAAAGAAGAGAGACATCTCAAGAGAGACTGGGAAATAAGAATCTCAATTTTATGAACTTCTGAATAAAATGAGATATTTTATCTATATGCAGATTAATTTCTAATGTGAGTACCCAATAAATATTATTTGAAGAATTTATGTAGCTAAGTGTAGAATTTAAAATATATTTGGAGACCCTCATTCCCAAGTAGCAACTTGGTTGTTTATTTTACTGATATTCTCTCTTGTTTTCCACATCTGAGCACATGATGAAATTCTGCTGAGCACATGATGATTTTCATTGCCTCAAGAGAACGTATATAATGAGTTGAAGGAGTCAATGACAGCAAGATATACTCTACTTTGACCTGGCGTCCTAGAGTTGTCTATCCTGTGTGCTTTGGTATCATATCGATTCTTTAAGTCTTCTTATTCAATAATTTTAAAGTGGGTATCCACTGCTCTGAAAAGTTAATACACTTTGGATATGTTTTTAATGCTGTCACATGTATACAGGATACACAGAGGTCTAACACACTGGTTTTAAATAAATATAGGTAGGGAGAACATGTGGCAAAGAAGAGGATGTTTTTTAAAACCAAAGTCAAACAATGCAATTCTATACCCTTTATTTTGTCTAGCAGTGAAAAGAAATATAAAAAGTTTCTCAACACTTATAGTAAAGTAATATATGCCCATATTACTTCTGAAGGAGTTAAAAAGGTATTCTTTGGCTATTTCATTTCTGCAGTCATTAATATGTACAGTATGTGTTTTTCTGGTACTCTTCTTGGGAGTTAAAGTAGTTAGATGGCTTCAGAACGGTGGAGGCTATAAGAGCTATTTCAGAGTCATAAAATCTGGATTTGTTCTGACCTCTGCTACCTAACATGCTAAGCAACATTGGAAAGATATGTATCTCTCTGGCTCATGAAGGTTAAACAGAATAATGGTTTCCTAAAGATGCCCACCTCCCAATCCCTAGAAACTTACCTGGCAACAGCATCTTTGAAGATGTAATAAAATTAAGAATTTTGAGGGACACCTGGGTGGCTCAGTCGGTTAAGCATCCGTCTTCAGCTCAGGTCATAATTTCACACTTCGTGGGTTCGAGCCCTACGCTGGGCTCTGTGGTGACAGCTCAGAGCCCGGAGCCAGCTTCAGATTCTGTCTCCCTCTCTCTCTGCCCCTTTCCCTGCTAACACTCCGTTTCTCTCTGTCAAAAATAAATAAATGTTAAAAAAATTAAAAAGAAAAGAATTTTGAGAAGGGGACATTATCCTAGATTATCTGGGTGGGCCCAATGTAATCAAAATGCCATTGGCAAAGGAAGTAAGAAGATCAAAAGAAGAAGGAGCTGGGACAACTGGAAGCAGAGGTTGGAACAATGCACTTTGAAGGTGGAGGAAGGGGGTGGGGAATGTAGCTGGTCTTTAGAAGCTGGAAAAAACAAGGGAACAGATTCTCCCATGAAGTCTCCAGAAGGAACACAGCCCTGCCAACACCTTTATTTGTTTGTTTGTTTGTTTGTTTGTTTTTTGGACTTCTAATTTCCCAAATATTTCTTAAAATGTTCCCAAATATTTTAAGAAAACAATTTTGCATTTTTCCCAAGGCTCCAAGTATGTGGTGATTTGTTGCCAAAGTAATAGAAAACTAATACATCATGCTCCATCTGCTTAAATATTACCTTAAATATTACCTACTTCATGCAACATTTAATGCATTGCAAGTATTCAATAGATGTCTCTGATAACGTGGGTTATTTTTTTTATAGGCTAATACACAAATATGAGATCCAATGAAATGCAGCCACTGTCATTAAAGTATAGAGCGGCCATTGGAAAGAAAAAAAAAATTTTCAATTAGGCGTTCTTCAGAGGGTTAGAGAGACTGGAAGTGTAAAAAGGGGGAAAAAAAAAACAACAACCTGCAGAGTATTTAAGTACTGAGTGATAATCATTGGTTTTGTGGAACCAATTAACATAGCAGAATTTATATTGCATATTTTAAAGAGGAAGTGAATGTGTTTTTTTTTTTCTTGAAAAGTACCAGGAGGAATTAATGATGACAACTTGAATGTGATTTTGTAGATCTGGAAGTTAATTTTCACACAGGTTCTAAAATTATGATGCTATCTTGACAAAAATAGATCTGCTGCATTGCCTTAAAATAACAGTATGTGATAAAATTAGACACAAATTGTACATACAAAATCCATGTTATCTTGAAAGAAAATGGAAATTTGCAAGTGCATAAACTGACAGCTTATTGCTGTGTAAGTATGGAAATAGATTAAGTTAAAATAGATTTCTCTTCTTTCCATATTAGATTTTCCATGTTTCCATAACATCAAATAACTAGGTCCAATGTTAATGTAGAAATCAGAATCTGTAGGAATCTTTCCATAAGTAGGTTTTACAACTGAGATTTTTGTGTCTACTGAGATTTGGTTCCAAACCTACAATTTCGTATGGGTTATTTCTTCATGTTTATATTACTATTTGATCAGATGTAATATGCCAAATATTGAATTAATCATTCTCACATACAAATTTTTCTGTCAAAGTTTTTGTTATTTGCTGTTATCCAAACTATTAAGAAAAAAAAAACCCAGTTCTTAGTTTTATCTTTGTTTATTTTTTGGTCTCACTGTATCTTGCTTGTCAAGTTCTATTGACTCTTTGTTTGGAGTAACTCTCTACCTCGTCCTCTCCAGGCTACCTCTTAATACTACAGTTTTAACCCCTACCATTTCAAAATTAATGAATGTGATAATGACAAATTATTCCATAAGCTTATGAAAGTCTGTATATTGTTATTCTGTGTTCTAATAGTATCATTGCTTAACATGCTTTGTAAACCCAGACCTTTTTCTTTTTTTAAATTTTGACACAGCACTATTTTTAAGTAGTTCCATTTTTTGCATGATTTTTTCATAATTATTTACATCAACAAATTCATACTATTACTTTCTATTTTCTAGTTGTACTGCTTGCTAAGACATGTCATATGTAAACTGACACAGTATGAAATGTCAGGCTATTCATGACTTCTCTTTTTTTTCTTTAATTTTTTTTTATGTTTGTTTATTTTTGAGAGAGAGAAAGAGGGAGAGAGAGTGCAGGTGGAGGGAGGGGCAGAGAGAGAGGGGTAGAATCAGAAGTAGGCTCCAGGCTCTGAGTGGCTAGCACAGAGACTGATGTGGGGCTCAAACCCATGAACCCTGAGATCATGACTTGAGATGAAGTCAGAAGCTTAACTGATTGAGCCACCCAGGTGCCCCAAATGGCTTCTCTTTAAAAAAATGATAGAACACCTTATAGTTCCTTTTGAATAGAATAATATTTACCATTTTTTAAGAAAGGCTAAGAAAAAATTCAAAAACGTCCAGTCATGATTTTGATACAGAGAATCTCAGATGCACTTCATGTCATGGGAGCTCTACTTTTCACTGCACTAGTGATATAATCCAGAGTTTGGCACATTTTCATGATTCAGTAAAAGTGAATCAAGACATCAGATGTAACATGCTGCTTTCCCATGTATACAGAAAATGGAACAACAATATGATACACAGTTTACTCAAATCTTCTATAGTTGTTGAGTCTTTAGAACTTATGTTCTAGATATAGATAAGCACATCAACTATTCTGAAAGAGTCTGAAACAGAACAAACAAAAAAGCTGTCATGCCTCCATTAAGGAAAAACTTCCAGGCTCTTTTAAAGGGCATAATATTTATTATATTTTTATTTTCTAGAAGGAGTTTGGAATAAGATAACCGTGAAGACATGAATATTTATATATACTACAGTTTCTTATTAATCCATTTCATAGTCTATTTTTTAATTTTTTATTTAAATTCAAGTTAGTTAACATATTGTGTAATAATGGTTTAAGAGTGCACTCATCACTTACGTATAACACCCAGTGCTCATCCCAACAAGTGCCCTCCTTAATGCCATCACCCATTTAGCCCATCCACTCACCCAACACTCCTCCAGCAACCTTCAGTTTGTTCTCTTTATTTAAGAGCCTCTTATCCCCTATGTTCATCTGTTTGTGTCTTAAATCCCACATATGACTGAAATCATACGATATTTATCCTTCTCCGACTTATTTCACTTAGCATGATACACTCTAGTTTCATTCACATTGTTGCAAATGTCAGGATTTCATTCTTTTTGATTACTGAGTAATATCCCATTGTATACACATATCACATCTTCTTTATTCATTTGTTGGTTGGTGGGCATTGGGGCTCTTTCCATAATTTGGCTATTGTTGATAGTGCTGATATAGACATTAGGGTGCATGTGCCCCTTCAACTCAGCATTTTGGTATCCTTTGGATAAACACCTAGTAGTGCAATTGCTGGGGCATAGGGTAGTTCTATTTTTAGTTTTTTGAGGAACCTCTATACTGTTTACCAGAGGAGCTGCACCGGTTGGCATTTCCATCCGTAGCGCAAAAGAGTTCCCCTTTCTCCACATCCTCGCTAATATCTGTTTCCTGAATTGTTCATTTTAGCCATTCTGATATGTGTGAGGTGGTATCTCATTGTAGTTTTGATTTGTATTTCCCTGATGATGAGTGATGTTGAACATTTTTTTCATGTGTCTGTTAGCCATCTGGATGTCTTCTTTGGAAAAGTATGTGTTCATATCTTTTGCTCATTTCTTCATGGATTATGTATATCTGGATGTTGAGTTTGATAAGTTCTTTATAGGTTTTATATACTAACCCTTTATCTGATATGTCATTTGCAAATATCTTCTCCCATTCTGTAGTTTGCCTTTAGGTTTGTTGTTTCCTTTACTATGCAGAAGCTTGTTATCTTGATGAGGTCCCAGTAGTTCATTTTTGCTTTTGTTTTCCTTGGCTCTGGAGATATGTCAAGTAAGCAGTTGCGGCCAAGGTCAAAGAAGTTGTTGCCTGTTTTCTCCTCTAGGATTTTTATGGTTTCCTGCCTTACATTTAGGTCTTTCATCCATTTTGAGTTTATTTTTGTGTATGGTGTAAGAAAGTGGTCCAGGTTCATTCTTCTGCATGTTGTTGTCCAGTTTTCCCAACACCGTTTGCTGAAGACACAGTTTTCTCCCCCTCCATCAGATATTCTTTCCTACTTTATCAAAGATTAGTTGACCTCACCTTTGTGGGTCCATTTCTGGGTTCTTTGTTCTGTTCCATTGACCTATGTGTCTGCTTTTGTGCCAGCACCATACTGTCTTGATGATTACAGCTTGAAGTCCAGAATTGTGATGCTTCCAGCTTTGGATTTCTTTTTTAACCTTACTTTGGCTATTTGGGGTCTTTTCTTGTTCCATACAAATTTTAGAATTGCTTGTTCTAGCTCTGTGAAAAAATGTTGGTGTTATTTTGGTAAGGATTGCATTGAACATGTAGATTGCTTTGGGTAGTATTGACATTTAACAAAATTTGTTCTTGCAATCCATGAGCATGGAATGTTTATCCATTTCTTTGTGTCTTCTTCAATTTCTTTCATAAGCTTTCTATAGTTTTCAGTACGCAGATCTTTTGCCTATCTGGTTAGGTTTATTCCTAGGTATTTTATGTTTTTTGGTGCAATTGTAAATGGGATTGATTCCTTGATTTCTCTTTGTGTTGCTTCATTATTGGTGTGTAGAAATGCAACTGATTTCTGTATGTTGATTTTATATCCTATGACTTTGCTGAATTCATGTATCAGGTATAGCAGTTTTTTTTTGGTGGAGTCTTTTAGGTTTTCCAAGTAGAGTATCATGTTGTCCATGAAGAGTGAAAGTTTGACTTCATCCTTGCTTATTTGGATTCTTTTATTTATTTGTGTTGTCTGATTGTTGATGTTAGGACTTCCAATACTTTTCTTTGAAGCCAGCATTCCCTGACTCTAAAACTAGACAGAGACCCTAAAAAAGGTAGAACTATAGATCATAACCTATTTTTAAAAGAAAATATATTGTTTTTTAACAGAAGTTCTTACACTGCATCCAAGAGCTCTATCTGGACCAAGTAAATTGTACAATATGCTGATGAGTTGCCAAAAAATGAAATAATAATAATAATTCTAGCACAGAATTTTCCCATATATAGTATTTATTTATAAATCTCTTGTCTGTGTTTAAGTGTGATCAAGCTACTATATGACAGTTCTTGCCAGATCAATTGATAATTAACTAAGGGAATATTTCATAAAGGTGTTTTATAAAAACATCTGGTATTTTAATAGATGATGATATTCACAATAACCTTTCAAATTAAAAGTTTATCCATTTTAAAGATTCTTAAATTGAAACTCAAAGAATTTAACTAAAGAGATTATTTTATTGTTTCCAGCTTTTGGAGTAACATTAAAGAATCTAGCATTTCCAAGAGTGGTGACCATAATGAAAAAATTACTCAAATTTTCATAATATAAAGTTAAAGGTTTCGTAACATTTAGAGTGCATTATGCCTGTCTTTTAATATTTTAAAAATTGACATATTTTGGAAGGTCTACATTTGTTGTATATATTCCTAGAAGATATTTACACTTTGACTTTATATTCACTGAATATTTTGTTAGTCTGTTAGATACTGAGAACTACTACAGTAAAACATAAAGATATGGGGGTCTTTCATGATCATTTATACAGCTCTGTTTGGGGAAAAGACATTAAAGAGAGAGATTTATAAATATTTATTAACTTGAAAGTATTTTTAAATACTTATTAACTGTAATTTTGATTCATGGAGAAAACATCTCATCAGTTGAAGGTATAGAAAGGCAATATTTGTATATAAATAAATAAGCCTGTTTGAAAAATAAGATATATTTCAAAGCAGCTATGATAGATGTGGAGACAACTGTCATCTGAGCTGTTCATCTATTAGTTGGATATCATACATTCAGGGTCTGTAGATACAACTTGAATGGTTCAGAATGCCTCAAAACCTTAGGATCATTTGAGATTTTCCCTAAAATTATTTACTTTTCTATGTACACATTTGCTCTATGCATTATGGACACTAAAACCAAGATGATAATTACCTATAATGTGTAATGGGGCTATATGAATAAAGCTATGCATGTAATTATTAATTATGTCTTTTTGTTTATAGTCCATAAAATTTATTCTACATGTTCCCCTGACTTGCTTAATTGAAGTCTAATCTCTCTCCCAGAACATATTTGTTAGTAAGGATTTCTTTTACAAAGTAATGGTTTGGCACTTTGAGATAGCTGATAACAATGGTGACAAAATAGCCACCTACTTCCCAGTATTTCCTCCCCATACAACAAAAGAAGTAAAGATTAAAGTTGACCGAAAACCACATTCTCACCATATATTGAAGGCAGATATTGCCCAAACTTCAAAATAGTAATAAGTAAAAAGAAACACTAAAGCTGCACACAAACTTGTGTGCTTCCTTCCCACTCCCAACCCACCTTAAGATTTTGTGGCAAGAAAGACAAAGTGGGAAAACTGAGGGGAATACAAACAGGGAAATTAACAATTGTGTGTATTCGTCTGAAATGACTGCCTAAAAACCTAAGTTTATCATAAATTTAAAATTATTAAAATACAGCAACAGCAAAACAACAACAACAACAACAACAACAACAACAACAACAAAACTGTTCTGGCCAGAAAATAGCATGGGCTACAGGGAAGGGCACCCCAATGTGCATGCGATTTAAAGACACAAACAGGGTTGAAATGGGCATTCCTGGAAACAGATGTACGACTCTGGGAAAGTGAAAAGTCTGAAAAAAAAAAAAAAAGAAAAGAAGGACGAGGAGGAAGAGAAAGGAAGGGAAAGGAAAGGAAAGGAAAGGAAAGGAAAGGAAAGGAAAGGAAAATGAAAAGAGAAAAGAAGGAAAAAAGAGAAAGAAGAGAAGAGAAGAGAAGAGAAGAGAAGAGAAGAGAAGAGAAGAGAAGAGAAGAGAAGAGAAGGAGAGGAGAGGAGAGGAGAGGAGAGGAGAAGAGAAGAGAAAAGGAAACACGCTTCAGCAACTGGGTAACAAAGGAAAAAAAAAAAAGAACACTGTTACAGACTGAATGTTTGTATCTCACAAAATTCTTGTGCTCGAATCCTAATCCCCTACTGAGATGATAGTAGAAGGTGGAGTCTTTTGGAGGAAATTGGGTCATGAGGGTAGAGTGCTTATGAATGGGATTAGCGCCTTTTATAAAAGAGACCCCAGAAAGCTCCCTTCCTGCCATGTGAGGAGCAGTTGGCTGTTTGCAACCTGGCAGAGAACCCTTACCAGAACCAGACCAAGACGGAACACCTATCTCTCCAATCTCGCACTTTCAGCCTCCAGAGAAAGGAGAAACAAATATTTGTTGTTTAAGCCATTTGCCTGCCAGGAAAAGCCTTTGTATTGGACTACAGTTGGTCCTGAAAGATCACACATAGGATTCTGGCCTGGAGCCAGACTCCTCATATGTAGCAACCTTGTTTATTAAGCAAAAATCTATAAGAGGTGCAAAGAGTCATAGATAAAAACATAATAATAGGACAGTGTAAAACATCTTTTTTGAAACAATTGTCCAAAACCCAGTAGCAAAACAAGAGACGTGAACACACAATTCTATATATATAATATATAGCATATATAAATATATGTCAAAAATAAGTCATATGATATAATCATATATCAAATATCATATTAATATATGGAACTAAAAATATGAAAGAGTGTTTAAGCTCTCTCAAAAATTAAAAAGTATGATTATACATTCTGTTGGCAAAGTTGTAGGGAAACAGACAGGCTCCCATATTGTTGGTTGAAATGCAAACTGGTACAATCATTCAAGAGAGGAATTTGGCAATATGTAAAAAAAAAAAAAAAAAAAAATTGCAATGTATACCTTTTGGCCCAATTACCCCACTGCTAAGAAACTACTGGAAAATATACCTGCAACCATATATATGCACCAGGTTATTCATTGCAGCGTTATTTGTAACTGAAACGTATTAGAAACATAGAGCCTAAACCTAGAAGAATGGTGGGAAACGCTTGGTATATCCACACACACACAAATACGATCTGGCTGTAAAAAGACTGAGGAAATCTCTATAAACTGATCTGGAATTATTTCCAGGATATGCAGAAAGCAAAATGCAAGAGAGTACAGATATATGCTATTCTTCATGTAAGAAAAGGGACCTAAGGGGAAAATGCCTCCATAGCTATATATCTTAATCGTTAGGGCTGCTATAACAAAATACCACAGACTGGATAGTTTCTAAATAACACATTTCTCACAGGTGTGGAGACTGGCACTCCAAGATCAGGGTCCCTGATCATGGTTGGGGGAGAGTGCTCTTCCCAATTGCAGATTTATTATGTCTTCACATAGTGGAGAAGGCTAAGGGAAGTAGGTGGGGTCCCTTTCCTAAGTGCCCTAATCCCATTCATGGCTCTGCCACCCTCATGATCTAATTACTCTCCAAAACTCTATTTCCTAACACTATCATATTGGGTATTAGGATTTCAACATATGAACATACGAATTAGGAGTAACACAAATATTCAAACCATTCTGACACACTCTTATGCAAAAGAAAATTAGGATGGTTAACCCAAAATAAAGAGATTGTCAATTAAAGGGGCTGGATGGGAAAATGGTGAAAATAAAGAATTGAGTAATAGGCATGCAGAGGAGGGGACATTATGATGGGTCTACCTTGTATAGCTTTTACTCTTAGAATCATATTCATGTTTACATGCCCCTTAATAAGTGAGTAATTAAAATCACTTAATGGTTTTGGAGGTGGTGGGAACCCAGATTGGAACACATACAGGAATAAAACAAAACAAAACAAAACAAAACAAAACAAACAAAAAAACCACAAAGCTAACTAAACAACAAATGAAAAAGTATAACCACACTAAAGGAAGTCAGCAATGTTTAAGGTTGAAAAAAATTGGATAAATCTTTGACCTCATGGATTTATAAGTTCATCAAATTAGGCTTTTCAGACACCTATATTAAACAAAGGCAGTTATTGTGTCTCTAGTTTTCAAAAAAGCATTGGGCCATGTTTCTTACATAGTATAAGCTCAACCAATGGATGAATGAATCTTGAATTTGAAATGAAAATGGTTATTCAATCTTCATTTAGCTTTGTTTTTCAACTGGTTTTGACTTTATCCCCTAGAAGACATTCGGCATTGCCTGAAACAGTGGTATTTGTCATCAAATCTGCAGAGAGAGAAGTTGCTACTGCCATTTAGTGTGTAGCTAGTGGCATTTAGTGGGAGAGGTCAGGCTATTGCTAAGCATTACACAATACAGAATATCCCCTGTCTACAAAAACTATCTAGCCCAAATGTCAAAACTGCCAAAACTGTTAAGAAACTCTTGATTTAGACTAATGCAGTTGTAATACAGATGCTCCATATGAATTAATATAAGCAGATGCAACTGTTATCACAAAAGGTATTTTTTTAATGTTTATTTTTAAGACACATACACACACACACACACACACACACACACACACACACACAGAGCAAGCTGGGGAGGGGCAGAGAGAGAGGGAGACACAGAATCTGAAGCAGGCTCCAGGGCCTGAGCTGTCAGCCCAGAGCCCAATGCAGGGCTCGAACCCATGAACCGTGAGGTCATGACTGAGGCAAAGTCAGACACTCAACCGACTGAGCCACCCAGCCACCCCTACAAAAGGTATTTATATAAAATTTAAAGAGTAATGATAATTGCACTGATTTTGAATAAAGTAGAAAAACAATCCTTTTTCTGTTTCAGTATTGTGGTGAAAATCACTGATATTAATTCAGGTTTGCCCAACATCTGATCAGAGAACTATATGTTCTCTTTTGGCAAGTGAAAATATTTTTTAAAAAACTCATCAAACACGCTAATTACTCTATTCTTTGTTCTGCACAAAAATTAGCCACAGATTCCTGCAGAAAACAAGGATGCAGATGTTTGCTTTTACATTCAGCTGGATGATTTCATTAAAACCAAATTGTAAACTCAAATATATGTTTCAATCTCTTAGCTCCCTTATGGCTATTGCATTTTAAGGTCTAGTTTATCAACTTTGTATAAAATATAGACTAAGAAATGTGCTTGAGATATCACTTTTCAGATATCAAAATCACTTCAAGGAAAACATAATTTTCATTTTTTTAAATTGATCTTTTTAATGTATTATACTATTAAGTGTATTTCACAAGTGGAATTTCTGGAAGTTTTGAGGACATTGTTGAATTCAGAGAGTTCTGCATGCCACCACTTTTTTTTTCATTTTATTATTTACTTTTTGAAATTTATATCCAAGTTAGTTAGCATATAGTGTGACAATGATTTCAGAAGTAGACTCCTTAGTGCCCCTTACCCATTTAGCCCACCCCCCTCCCACCACCCCTCCAGTAACCTTCAGTTTGTTCTCCATATTTATGAGTCTCTTCTGTTTTGTCCCTCTCCCTGTTTTAAAATTATTTTTGTTTCCCTTACCTTATGTTCATCTGGTTTGTCTCCTAAAGTCCTCATATGAGTGAAGTCATATGATTTTTGTCTTTCTCTGACTGACTAATTTCACTTAGCATAATACCCTCCAGTTCCATCCACATAGTTGCAAATGGCAAGATTTCATTCTTTTTGATTGCCAATTAATACTCCAATGTATATATATACCACAGCTTCTTTATCCATTCATCCATCAATGGACATTTGTTCTCTTTCCATACTTTGGCTATTGTTGGTAGTGCTGCTATAACATGGGTGTGCATGTGTCCCTTCGAAACAGCACACCTGTATCCTGTGGATAAATGCCTAGTAGTGCAATTGCTGGGTCGTAGGGCAGTTCTTTTTTGAGTTTTTTGAGGAACCTCCATATTGATTTCCAGAGTGGCTGCGCCAGCTTGCATTCCCATTAGCAATGCAAAAGAGATCCTCTTTCTCCGCATCCTCGCCAACATCTATTTTTGCCTGAGTTGTTCATGTTAGCCATTCTGACAGGTGTAAGGGGTATCTCATTGTGGTTTTGATTTGTATTTCCCTGATGATGAGTGATGTTGAGCATTTTTTCATGTGTCGGTTGGCCATCTGGATGTCTTCTTTGGAGAAGTGTCTCTTCATGTCTCTTGCCCGTTTCTTCACTGGATTATTTGTTTTTTGGGGGTTGAGTTTGATAGGTTCTTTATAGATTTTGGATACTAACCCTTTATCTGATATGTCATTTGCAAATATCTTCTCCCATTCTGTCGGTTGCCTTTTAGTTTTGCTGATTGTTTCCTTCACTGTGCAGAAGCTTTTAATTTTGATGAGATCCCAGTAGTTCATTTTTGCTTTTGTTTCCCTTACATCCAGAGACGTGTTGAGTAAGAAGTTGATGCGGCCAAGATCAAAGAGGTTTTTGCCTGCTTTCTCCTCGAGGATTTTGATGGCTTCCTGTCTTACATTGAGGTCTTTCATCCATTTTGAGTTTATTTTTGTGTACAATGTAAGAAAGTGGTCCAGGTTCATTGTTCTGCATATTGCTGTCCAGTTTTCCCAGCACCACTTGCTGAAGAGACTGTCTTTATTCCATTGGCTATTCTTTCCTGCTTTGTCAAAGATTAGTTGGCCATACGTTTGTGGGTCCATTTCTGGGTTCTCTATTCTGTTCTATTGATCTGAGTGTCTGTTCTTGTGCCAGTACCATACTGTCTTGATGATGACAGCTTTGTAGTAGAGCTTGAAGTCTGGGATTGTGACGCCTCCTGCTTTGGTTTTCTTTTCCAAGATCGCTTTGGCTATTCGGTGTCTTTTCTGGTTCCATACAAATTTTAGGATAATTTGTTCTAGCTCTGTGAAGAACGCTGGTGTTTCTTTGACAGGGATTGCATTGAATGTGTAGATTGCTTTCGGTAGTATCGACATTTTGACAACATTTGTTCTTCCTATCCAGGAGCATGGAATCTTTTTCCATGTTTTGGGGTCTTCTTCAATTTCTTTCATAAGCTTTCTATAGTTTTCAGCGTATAGATTTTTCACCTCTTTGGGTAGATTTATTCCTAGGTATTTTATGGGTTTTGGTGCAAGTGTAAATGGGATCAATTCCTTGATTTCTCTTTCTGTTGCTTCATTATTGGTATATAGGAATGCAACCGATTTCTGTGCATTGATTTTATATCCTGCAACTTTGTTGAATTCATGAATCAATTCTAGCAGTTTTTTGGTGGACTCTTTTGGGTTTTCCGTATAGAGTATTATGCCATCTGGGAAGAGTGAAACTTTGACCTCCTCCTGAACAATTTGGATGCCTTTTATTTCTTTGTGTTGTCTGATTGCAGAGGCTAAGACTTCCAATACTATGTTGTATAACAGTGGTGAGAGTGGACATCCCTGTCTTGTTCCTGACTTTAGGGGGAAAGCTCTCAGTTTTTCGCCATTGAGGATGATATTAGCATTGGGTCATTCATATATGGCTTTTATGATCTCGAAGTATGCTCCTTGTATCCCTACTTTCTTGAGGGTTTTTATCAAGAAAGGATGCTGTATTTTGTCAAATGCTTTCTCTGTGTCTATTGAGAGGATCTTATGGTTCTTGTCCTTCCTTTTATTGATGTGATGAATCACGTGAATTGTTTTGTGGGTATTGAACCAGCCCCACATCCCAGGTATAAATCCCACTTGGTCGTGGTGAATATTTTTTTAATGTTTTGTGGTTCTGGTTGGCTAATACCTTATTGAGGATTTTTGCATCCATGTGCATCAGGGAAATTGCTCTATAGTTCTCCTTTTGAGTGGGGTCTCTGTCTGGTTTTGGAATCAAGGTAAGGCTGGCTTCATCGAAAGAGTTTGGAAGTTTTCCTTCTCTTTCTATTTTTTGGAACAGCTTCAAGAGAATAGGTGTTACCTCTTCCTTAAATGTTTGGTAGCATTCCCCTGGAAAGCCATCTGGCCCCGGACTCTTGATTTTGGCAGATTTTTGATTACTAATTCGATATCCTTACTGGTTATGGATCTGTTCAAATTTTCTATTTCTTCCTGTTTCCGTTTTGGTGGTGTATATGTTTCTAGGAATTTGTCCATTTCTTCCAGGTTGCCCATTTTATTGGCTTATAATTGCTTATAATATTCTCTTATTATTGTTTTTATTTCTGCTGTGTTGGTTGGGATCTCTCCTCTTTCATTCTTGATTTTATTTATTTGGGTCCTTTCCTTTTTCTTTTTGATCAAACCAGCTAGTGTTTTATCAATTTTGGTAATTCTTTCAAAGAACCAGCTTCTGGTTTCATTGATCTGTTCTACTGTTGTTTTGGTTTTGATAGCTTTAATTTCTGCTCTAATCTTCATTATTTCCTGTCTTCTGCTGGTCTAGGGTTTTATATGCTGTTGTTTCTTCAGCTCTTTAAGGCATAAAGTTAGGTTGTGTATCTGAGATCTTTCTTCCTTTTTAAGGAAGGCCTGGATCGCTATATACTTTCCTTTTATGACCGCCTTTGCTGTGTCCCAGAGGTTTTTGATTGTGGTGTTATAATTTTCATTGATTTCTACATACTTTTTCATTTCCTCTTTAACTTCTTGGTTAGCCCATTCATTCTTTAGGAGGATGTTTCAGTCTCCAAGTATTTGTTACCTTTCCAAGTTTTTTCTTGTGGTTGATTTTGGTTTGTGAGCATTGTGGTCTGAAAATATGCACGGTATGATCAATCTTTTTGTACTTACTTAGGGCTGATATGTGTCCCAGTATATGGTCTATTTTGGAGAATGTTCCATGTGCACTGGAGAAGAATGTATATTCTGCTGCTTTAGGATGAAATGTTCTGAATATATCTGTTAAGTCCATGTCGTCCAGTGTGTCATTCAAAGCCATTGTTTCCTTGTTGTTTTTTTGATTAGATGATCTGTCCATTGTTGTGAGTGGGGTGTTGAAGTCTCCTACTATTATGGTATTACTGTCGATGAGTTTCTTTATGTTTATGATTAATTGATTTATATATTTGGGTACTCTCACATTTGATGCATAAATGTTTACAATTGTTGGGTCTTCTTGGTGGATAGACTCTTTGATTATGATATAATGCCCTCTGAGTCTCTTGATACAGTCTTTATTTTAAAGTCTAGATTGTCTGATATAAGTATGGCTACTCCGGCTTTCTTTTGTTGACCATTAGCATGATAGATGGTTCTGCATCCCCTTGTTGTCAATCTGAAGGTGACTTTAGGTCTAAAGTGGGTCTTTTGTAAACAGCATATAGATGGATCTTGTTTTCTTATCCATTCTATAACCCTATGTCTTTTGAATGGAGCATTGAGTCCATTGACATTTAGAGTGAGTACTGAAAGATATGGATTTATTGCCATTTTGGTGCTTGTAGAGTTGGGGTTTCTGCTGATGTTTTCTGGTTCTTTATAATCTTTGTTGTTTTTGTTATTTATTTACATATATATATATATATATATGTATATATATATATATACTTTTTTCATTTTTTCTCCCCTCAGAGAGTCCCCCTTAAAATTTCTTGCAGGGCTGGTTTAGTGGTCACAAACTCGTTTAATTTTTGTTTTTCTGAGAAATTTTTTATCTCTCCTATTTTGAATGACAGCTTTGCTGGATAAAGAATTCTTGGATACATATTTTTCTGATTCAGCACACTGAATAAATCTGGCCACTCCTTTCTGGCCTGTCAAGTTTCTGTGAATAGTTCTGCTGCAAACCTGATCTGTCTTCCCTTGTAGGTTAGGGACTTTTTATCCCTTGCTGCTTTCATGATTCTCTCCTTGCCTGAGAATTTTGTGAATTTGACTATGATATACCTTGTTGGTGGTCGGTTTTTGTTGAATCTAATGGGGGTCCTCTGTGCTTCCTGGATTTTGATGTCTGTGTCTTTTGCCAGATTAGGAAAGTTTTCCGCTATTATTTGCTCACATAAACCTTCTTCCCCTATTTCTCTCTCTTTCTCTTCTGGGACCTCTATGATTGTGATGTTGCTCTTTTCTAATAAGTCACTGATTTCTCTAATTCTTAAATTGTGCTCTTTTGCCTTAATCCCCCTCTTTTTTTTCCTGCTTCATTATTCTCCATAAATTTGTCCTCTATATTGCTGATTCTCTGTTCTGCCTTATCCATCCTTGCCACTGTGGCATCCATCTGTGATTGCAGCTCAGTTATAGCATTTTCATTTTCATTCTGGCTATTTTTTACTTCTTTTATATCTGTAGAAAGGGATTCTAATCTATTTTTGACTCCAGCTAGTATTCTTATTATCATGATTCTAAATTCTGGTTCAGACAACTTGCTTGTGTCTGTGTTGGTTAAATCCCTGGCTGTTGTTCTTAGTGCTCTTTCTTTTGGGGTGAATTCCTTCATTTTGTCATTTTGAAGAGAGAAAAGTAATTAATGAGGTACTAAAATTGAAATAAAAATATTAAAATTAAAAGAATGTTAACATTAAAAATTAAACACACACACACACACACACACACACACACACACAAATTGAATCGATTATGCTAGATCCTTGGCGTGTTTTGGTCTAGGTGTTGAAAGTGGTTTGACAGATTAGATGAAAAAAAGTGGGCGGGGGGGTAAAAAAAAGGAAATAGTTTGAGAATTTGAAAAAAATGAACACACTGAAGTAGACTACAATAAGATGATAGGGGTAAAATCGAATTTGAAAAAGTATACACAAAAGTAAAGAATATAGTAGAAAAAATTAAAGAAAATATTTTCAATAAAAATTAAAAATAAATATGAAGCTTTTATTTTTCTGTATTTAAGAAAAAAGAAACAAAAAATAGAAAAAAGGAAATCGTTCGAAAATTTGAAAAAGTGAATACACTCTAGCAGACTAAAATAAAATGATGGAAGTAAAATAGAATTTGGAAATATTTACATAAAACAAAAATATAGTAAAAAAATTAAATAAAAATATTTTAATAGAAATATTTTAATAGAAAAGTAAAATGAAGTTTTTCTCTTTCTGCATTCAAGATAAAGAAACAAAAGAGAGAAAAAAAGAAAAAGAAAAAAAGGATATTGTTTGAAAATTTGAAAAGGTGAATACACTGAAGTAGACTAAAATAAAATGATGGAAGTAAAATAGAGTTTGAAAAAAATATATAAAAGTAAAAAATATAGTAATAAAAATAAAGAAAATTATTTTCAATAAAATTTAAATTAAAGATTAATTTTTCTCTTTCTGTATTAAAGAAAAAGAAAAGTGTAAAAGAGAAAAAGAAAAAAAGTTAATTGAATAGATGAACCTGCTAACAGATTGAAGGAGCACTGAAATTGCTTCATTTTCCCCTAGAAGTCAGTCTATGTATCGCTTTATAGTCCATAAACTAAACTAGCGGTGAGATTTGTGTTCTTGAGAGCGAAGTTGGCCCATTTGGGTGGGGCTAAGTGTAATAGCTCTGCTTTCCACTAGATGGCGCTGCTAGCCTACTGGGGTTGAGTGTTGTGGTGCTAGTAGGTGCATCTGCGCATGTGCGGGAGCGATGAAACTAGGGTCACCCAGCTACCCAGTCTGTCCTCCAGAATCAGCAATCACGCACTCGTCCTCTATCTTCAGCTTTCCTCTACTCCCTGCTTTTTCACTGTCTGTGACCAAGCCCCAGGCAGTACCTCTGTCCCAAGTTTTGTCTCAGATGCGTCTGTTTTCCCCGGCCCTTTACTTCTGAAGGACTGCGGCTTTGACCCGTTCCGCCCCTCTGCGGGAAGGTGTCACCGAGCAATGGCGAAAGAGTAATGCCCAAATGCCGCTGCACCCAGGAACGCCTGCTGGACCCTGCTGCTGCTGGTGACCCAAGACTGCGGCCAGGTGCCAGCCCGCCCCAGAAAAAGTTTGCGGGATAGTGTAGCAGCAGCGTTTCAGGGTTATGGAAAATCACCACACATATCTGGCACCAGGCTTCACCCTTAAGGACCTTGTTCCAGCACCAGCGAATGTGGCCGTTTTCTGGGGTCTGCTGGGACCAGGTGGCTTCAACAGTCTCTACCAAATGTCCTTCCAGCAGAGGAACTGCTTTTCCCCATGTGGCCCAAGGACTTCCCGGACCCCACTCTGTTCCTGGGGATTCGCCCTTCCCACCAGAGCACCGCCAGGTATGGAGCTGCGGAGTTGCAGCCTTTGCGCTCCCCTTGTTTACACTCTTAGTGGAATTTAAACCCTCTCCTTTCTCCTTTCTCCCTTTTTAGTTTAGTCCCTGTGGCTGTTTCCAATTTTCCACTTTCTCTCTAGCTGCTTTTGGGGAGGGTGCTTTTCCAGTATTCTGCCCCCCTCCCCAGTCTCTGTCCTCTCTCCGCCGCAAAAGCAGTTCCCTACCTTCCATGGCTTCTTGCTCCCCAATTTCACTTCTCCGCGCCGTGTACCTGCTGAATCTGTGGTTCAGGTTGTGTAGATTGTTGTGTTAATCCTCCAATCAGGTTTCTAGGTGTGCAGGATGGTTTAGTGTTGGTCTAGTTGTATTTCATGGACACGAGACACACAAAAAACTTCCATGCTGTTCTGCCATCTTGGGTCCTCTGCATGCCTCCACTTTTAAAATCTCTTTCTATACCAAGAATATTGAATTATTTTCCTGGCAAAAATACTTGCCTCTCACCTACCACTCAGTCATGTTAGTTAACCATATGTGTTAAATGAATCACCGAATGTTTTATAATTAATAAGTCAGACAGAGTCTCTGTTATTGCACATAGAATATTATATTAGCGTATGCTTTCATTAGTGCCATAAAATAATCCACTGTTACAATTTGTTTTTAAACACAAAATGATATGAACTGATCTATAAATTTTTCAGAATTCTCAAGTAGTTTAGGCACAAGTGAAATAAGTTGAGAGACATTTAACCAGGCAATACATATGATTTGGGTTCAAATGGATGATTTAATTACTGACATATTCCCAGGAGATAAAACACGTGGCTTTCCAAAAATAAATATTCAAATAAAGTTTTTGCCTAATATAATTTTTAAAAGTCTTTTCTGGGAAAAAAAAAAAGAAGTCTGCCCTGAGATCAGTATACTTAAGCTAAAATTATACCTTATAACATTTTACTTCTAAATAGGATTTTTTTTTTGAAAAGCATTGAAAAGAATAATTTTAACATAAGGCTAATAATCATAAAAACAGCAATAGGGGCACATGGGTGGTTCAGTCGGTTAAATGCCTGACTCTTGATCTTGGCTAAGGTCCTGATTTCATGGTTTGTGGGTTTGAGCCCCATATCAGGCTCTGTGCTGACAGCATGCAGCCTGCTTGGGATTCTCGCTCTCTCCCTCTCTCTCTCTCTGCCTCTCCCCAACTTGTTCTCTATCACTCTGTCAAAAAAAAATAAACATTAAAAAAAACAGCAATAGATTTTCTTCCTTTTTTAAAGCTAAATATCATTCAATTTTACATATACACCGCATTTTCTTCATTCATTCTTCTGAGAGATGGACATTTAAGTTGTTTCTCTGTCTTAGCTATTGTGAATAACTGCAATGAACGTGGCATTGCACATACTTCTTCATGATTCCAAGTTCAAGGTTTTTGGATATATATCCAGATTGTTGGATCATATGGTAGTTCTATTTTCAATTTTTTTGCAGAACCTCCAAACTGTTTTCTAAAGTGGCTGCACCATTTCACATTCCCACCAAGAGTTCCAATTTCTCCACATCCTCACCAACATTTGTTATCTTCTGTTTTTATGATAACAACCATCTTAACAGATGTGAGGTAATATCTTACTGAGATTTTGATGTACGTTTCACTGATGAAGAGTGATGTTGAGCCTCTTTTCATATATCTGTTGACCATGTGTATGTCTTCCTTGGAAAAATGCCTACTTAAGTCCTTTGTCATTTATTAATTGGATTATTTGTTTTTAGTGTTTTTCTTTTCTAGTGAGGTAATGAAGACGCTTATATATTTTGGCTGTTAACCCCTTACCAGAATATAGTTTTCAAAATTTTCTCACAGGCTGTAGGTTGCCTTTTCACTTTGTTAATCGCTTTGTTTCCTTTGTAGGAGCTTTTTAATTTGATGTAGTCCCACTTGTATATTTTTTGCTTTTGTTATCTGTGCTTTTAGTGCCGTATCTAAGAAACCATTGCCTAAACCAAGGTCAGGAACACTTCCCCTTTGTGCTGTTTTATTTTTTTTCTAGGAATTTTACAGTTTCAGGTCTTACTCTATTAGGCCTTTATGAGTTTTGTATAGTATAATAATGTAAGATAAGAGTCTAATTTCATTTCTTTTGAATGTGAATATCATTTACATTATTAAACCTTAAAAAAGAAAATCCTGTGACAACATGGATGAACCTTGAGGAAATTATGCTAAGTGAAACAAGCCGGTAATATGCATATTTTTAGTGAATAATAGCATTTACATTAGGTATAAGAAATAGATAAATACACAGAATCAGTAAGTAGAATGGTGGTTGCCAGGGGCTATGAGAGGAGGCAAAGGGGGGTTTCTATTTGTTAGGTATAAAGTTTCAGTTATGCATGATAATTAATGCTCGACATCTGCTGTATGACATTGTGCCTCTTGTTAACAATATGGTGTTATATACATACAATTTTGTTAAAAGGATAGATCTCAGGTTAAGCGTTATTACCAAAAAAAGAAAATGAAAAAACCTAAGAAGCTACTATTCACTGCCTACATGCTGTGGCACAGTGTTCAGAACTTTAAATATTGTTATCATCTCATTAATAGTGATAATACTTGTGTAAAGAAGTTTTGAGTTGCTCCATTGTAACTCTGAGAAAATTAAAGTTTAAATGTGGTCAGAAGTTTTCCTAAAGTCATTGATCATATAAAAGGCAATAGTAAGATTATGAACACAGGCCAATAAATTTTTGAATCCATATGATTGGCCACAGACTACCTTCCACTTTGCATCCTCTGTCTTTAAACCATCCACCAAGCCTTAAAAAAATGTGGATAGGCAGAGATTTTGTTTTAAATTTAATTTTAAATTAGTTTATTGCTATTCTAAAATACTTTATCCTTGGGTGTGGCCACCATAAATTCTGTTATTTACTAAATCAGGAAAAATAAAAATTACTTTTAAATTTCATTAATTTTTGTAATTAATTTAAAAAGAAGTAAAATTACTAATGACTTCTATAATATAACAAACACACATCTATTGTGCATGTCTATAATTATTATTTAGAATTCACACACAAAAGGAAATTTTTATAACAGAATATATTCTCAGTTTATTAACTGATAATAAACCAACATTAAGTTGTTAATGTCATTTGCCTTACCTCTTTGGCAAATTTGTATAATTGCTAACTTTTGAACAAACAATAGTAAAAACTTAATCGCATAAAAAATTTTTAGAACATCCAGAAATTTACACACCATAGTCATCTATTTAAACTTGAAGCTGAATTAATAACATTTACCCAAAAAGTACATACTAACTTCTTTATTCAGCATTTTCAGAATTCATGATCTGTCCCAGCAAATAATAGCACACCTGAGCCCCAGTTATATTAGCCTATAGCTCTTTACTGTCAATCCATAATCCAAGATATGTTGTTTTCCATACATCTCTGCTATATAGAATAAAAAATATGCTGTCATATATTGAATTTAATATATTTTAGTAATGCTTTTTCTCTGTGTGTCATAATTTATCTATATAAAATTTTTTATAGTTCATAGTAATTTAGAGTAGTCTAGGAGAGCAATGTAATATTTTAAAAATATAATATAAGGCTTAGAAAAGGAAGGAAGCTCAAGAAACCCTTGGACTAAGCCCGGTGATTTCAAGGAGGTAAAGTATTAATAATAATGAAATAAACATTTATAGAATGCTTACTACCTCTCAGACACTGTCATGGCACCATACATTTATTATCTCTCTTAATCCTCATAACCACTATATGAGGAAGCACTTCGTTATTTTTCTCATTTTCCAGGATAGAGACTTGAGGCATCAAAAGGAGAAATAACTTGGCCAAAATCACACAGCTAATAAATGTTTAAGCCTGAACTTCAACCCAGATTCTGCCCACTAAACTCTGTGCTAAACTTCCTCATAAATCTATGTGTTTTTAGAGTCTACTTCAGTTTCCTAAACTTGTTATGTGCTTTACCTTATTTTAAAGTACCATTTTAGGGGCTCCTGGGTGGCTCCGTCGGTTAAGCGTCTGACGTCAGCTCAGGTCCTGATCTTGCGGTTCTTGAGTTCAAGCCCTGTGTCGGACTCTGTGCTGACAGCTCAGAGCCTGGAGCCTGCTTCAGATTCTGTGCCTCCCTCTCTCTCTCTGCTCCTCCCCCCACTCATGCTCTGTCTCTCTCTCAAAAATGAACCAACATTAAAAAACAAACAAACATCATTTTATTATTATTTGAAATAAATATTGTGCATATTTATTTGAGATCACTGTGGATGAGAAATTCTATACATTGACTAAGAGAAACAGCAAATAAAGGAAAGAATAGAGACATGTATTGAAATGCCTGGTTCCAGGGTCTGCGGACTGAATATTTGTGTTTGCACAAAATTCATATGTTGAAATTCTAAGTCCAAGGTGATGGGTTTAGGAGGTGAGGCTTTTGGGAGATGATTAGGTCAGATGGACAGTACCCATATAAAATAGGCATCAGAGAACTCCCTTACTACTTGCACCATGTGGGAACATAATGAGAAGTCACCGTCTATGAACCAGAAAGCAGAACTTCGCCAAACACTAGACCTGCATGTACCATGACTTTGGACTGCCTAGCCTTCAGAACTATGAGAAATAAATGTGTCAACCCACAACTAACATCATCGTTAATGGGGAAACTGACACTGGAATGTCCACTCTCACCACATTTATTCAACATCGTAAATGTGGAAGGACTAGTCATAGCAATCAGACAACAAAAAGAAATAAAAAGCATCCAAATTGGTAAGGAAGAAATAAAACTTTCAGTATTTGCAAATGACATGATACTATATATAGAAAACACAAAAGACTCCACACACACACACACACACACACACACACACACACACACACAAACTGCTATAACTGCTAAACAAATTCAGTAAAGTCACAGGATATAAAATCAATGTACAGAAGTCTGTTGCATTTCTATACACCAACAATGAAGGAGCAGAAAGAGAATTTATGAAAAAAATTTCATTTATGATTGTATGAAAAATAATAAGATACCTAGGAATAAACCTAAACAAAGAGATTAAAGACTTGTATTCTGAAAAACATAAAGCACTTATGAAAGAAATTGAAGATAACACAAAGAAATAGAAAGACATTCCATGCTCATGGATTGGAAGAACAGATATTGCTAAAATATTTATACTACCCAAAACAATCTACAGATTGAATGCAATCCCCATCAAAATGTCAACAGCTTATTTCACAGAACTAGAAAAAAGTACTACAGTTTTTATGGAATCACAAAAGATCCTGAATAGCCAAAGCAATCTTGAAAAAGAAAATCAAAGCTAGAGGAATCACAGTCCCAGTTATCAACAGATACTACAAAGCTGGAGTAATCAAAACAGTATTGTACTGGCAGAAAAATAGACACATGGATCAATAGAATAGAATAGAAAAATAAACCCACAACTATATGGTCAATTAATCTTCAACAAAGCAGAAAAGAATATTCAATGGAAAAGGTTAGTCTCTTCAACAAATGGTGTTGGGAAAATTGGACAGTGACATGCAATAGAAAGAAACTGGACCACTTACATTATACACAAAAATAAATTCAAAATTGATTAAAGACCTAAATGTGAGACCTGAAACCATAAAAATAGAAGAGAATACATGCAGAAAATTCTCTGCTCGTCAGCCATGGAACTTTTTTTTTTTAGATAGGTCTCCTGAGGCAAGGGAAACAAATAGAAAAATGAACTATTGGAACTACATCAAAATAAAAAGCTTCTGCACAGCAAAGGAAATAATCACCAACATTTAAAGGCAATCTACAGAATGAGAGAAGATATTTTCAAATGATATATGATAAAAGGTTAGTATCCAAAATATATAAAGAACTTATAAAACTCAACACCCAAAAAACAGTCCAATTAAAAAATGGGAAGAAGACATGAATAGACATTTCTCCATAGAAGACATCCAGATGGCCAACAGACACATGAAAAGATGCTCAACGTCCCTCATCATCAGGAAAATGTTAGTCAAAACTACAATAAGATATTACCTCACACCTGTCAAAATGGGTAAAATAAAAAACACAAGAAACAACAACTGTTGGTGAAGATATGGAGAAAAAGGAACACTTGTGCAACTATTCGTGGGAATGCAAACTGGTGTAGCCACTCTGGAAAACAGTATGGAGAACTACTCTACAGATCCAACAATCACACTACCTGGTATTTACCCAAAGAATACAAAAACACTAATTAAAAGGGATATATGTACTCCAATATTTATAGCAGTGTTATTTACAATAGCCAAGATAAGGAAACAGCCCAAGTGTCCATGGATTGATGGATGGATAAAGAAGATGTGAGATAGATAGATAGATAGATAGATAGATAGTTAGAGATATATAAAATGGGTATTATTCAGGCATAAAAAGGAATTAAATCTTGTCATTTGCAAAGATATGGATGGAACTAGAGAGTATAATGCCAAGCAAAATAAGTCAGTCAGAGAAGGACAAATGCCATATGATTTAACTCATATGTGGAATTTAAGACACAAAATAAATAAGCAAAGGGAAAAAAAGAGAGAGAAAAAAAGAAATAGACTCTTAGCTATATAGAACATCTGATGGTTACTAGAAGGGAAGTAAGTGGGGGATGGGTGAATAGATGATGGGGATTAAGGAGTGCACTTGTCATAATGAGCACTGGGTGATGTACGGAAGTGTTGAATACTATAATATACACCTGAAACTAATATAACACTGTATATTAACTACCTAGAATTAAAATAATAAATTTGAATGAATATATATCTATATATACCTATATATATCTATATATATAGATATATACACACTTGTGTTGTTTGTAAGTTACCTACAGTATGATATTTTGCTACATAGTCCAAACACACTAAGACATTGGACTATGAGGGAATAAAAATACAGGGAATAAATTTACAATTTACAATAACCGGGTTTAAAAATTATTGAAATAAAAAGTCATTCTCTATTTTAAAATAAATTTTCTTTTAACATATCAGTCATTATATTTAAAAGTGTGCCATAGTTTTAAAAGTGGCACTTTCTATAGAAGCATAAAGAGGCAAAGAAAAATGGTAAGATCAAAAGATAGTGAAGATTCAGCATTTAGACTCCTGTTAATCTACTGAAAATCATGTTGCATTGTTTCAAGATTTTGCATAAAATGTTCTAGAGTCAAACTAAAAACAAACTAAGTAACAAAAAGTATTTTTATTTTCTTTTAAATTGTTTATGAATAAAAGATACAATGTCCTCTGTTGCTACATTCCTGACATAAATACTGTCACTAACAGCAAGGTCTATTAAACTCTAGATAAGAAAAAAGGAATTCACATGAAGCTGTATGAGTAAATATACTAGTTTGATGGAACAAAAATTTTATATTGAATTCACAATTCTCTTTTTTTTAAGCTTTCTTTGAGGAGAAAAACAGCATGATTTATATTTGGCCTTGTGTCTTCTCTTGTTCCCATAGTTATCTGGTTCTTCAACAATTCTCTCCTTTAGAACATTTTCTAAATGGTATGTTCAAACCAATCAATATAATTATATCCAGAGATTCTAATTTGGTTGAGTGATATTTTGAATTGGGGCTCGTGGGTGGCTCAGTTGGTTGAGCGTCCGACTTTGGCTCAGGTCATGATCTCGCGGTCTGTGAGTTCAAGCCCTGTGTCGGGCTCTGTGCTGACAGCTCGGAGCCTGGAGCCTGCTTCAGAGTCTGTGCCTCCCTCTCTCTCTGCCCCAACCCACTCACATTCTGTCTCTGTCTCTCTCAAAAGTAAATAAACATAAAAAAAAATTTAAAAAGTGATGTTTTGAATACTTATTTTTAAAAAAACAAATTCATTTGTTTCATAATATTCCTCTTTTTAGCATTTTTTAACTTTGCATTTTTAATGTGTGTGCACAGTCTGATTGGCATCTAAAATGCCTGCTTTTATTCTGTTATATTTGTAACCACAACATTCCCCCAAATATCTCAGTTTTATAAAATTTGTGACTAGGAACTTCTGAAAAACACAGAGGTCAAACTTGTGATTAAGATGTAAGTTGGGGTGCCTGGGTGGCTCAGTTGGTTAAGCATCCAGACTCTTGATCTCGGCTCAGGTCAGGATCTTGCAGTTGGTGAGATTGAGCCCTGTATCATGGCACTGTGCTGACAACACGGAGCGTGCTTGGAATTGTCTCTCTCTCTCTCTCTCTCTCTCTCTCTCCCTCTCTCTCTCTCTCTCCCTCTCTCTCTCTCTCTCCCTCTCTCTCTCTCTCTCCCTGTCTCTCTCTCTCTCCCTCTCATTCTGGCTCTATCTCTCTCTCAAAATTAATAATAAAACATTTAATTTAAAAAAAGATATAAGATAGTTTGAGGCAACTCTGTTGTATGATACACACAGAGATGACAAAGAGAACATTGGAAACATTTAACTTTACTCACATAAAAAGCTAAATATCAGCATGCACCTGAAACTGAATGAATTGTTTCACACAAATGAGCCATGGGGAGTGCTGATACTGCAGAACTGCTTGGCTCTGTGTCCAGTGAGAAACAGAGGTGCCCAGAAGTTCAGTTCCTGAAGGATAAAGTAGACCAAAAAGTTGGTCCTTTGTAGGGTAGAAGGCCAAAGTCAGACTGAAAGGAAAGCATATCTCCTAAAAAAAAAAAAAAAAAAAAAAAAAAAGGTCTGAGAAGGACTCATGAAAAGAAGAAAAGCAGTGGCCAGCCATTTTGGGGGGTACTGGCCTATAAGAGGGCATGGCATCAGAAGAAAAAGTATACATATAAATAAGCAATCAATAACTAAATGTGTAATGTGCCTTGTTGCTGTTTCCAAATTCCCACATTCACAGATATAAAGAAGGCCCAAATCATCGATACAAAATGTAGATCTGTCATGCAGTCCCCCCAAAAATGCTAGAGACAGCACAACCCACTTGAAAAGTTAGGGGTGAAAATGGTTGGATTCAGTAATAAGGGGAGCCTTCCTCAAAAAATATCTAGCAAGCAAAAATCTCCAATGACCCAAAGAAACAACAAAGAAAACAGTTTAATCTAAATGAATTTAAATAGTCTGAAAAAAATACCTTAAACAAACATGTTAGAATGCTTACAGAATAAGTAGATACTACACATAAAAATGAAAAAGACAATAAGAGAGTATTGTGACCAACTTTATGATTACACATTTGATGACTTAGGTGAACGACACCAAAGTCTTTAAGTCACAAACTACCGATGGTCACTCAGAGGAAATAGATGAAATCAAGCACATGTCCCTGCAAACACATATGCATGCAAATGCTCACAGTGACTCTGTGATCACCAAAACTTAGAACAACATTTGTCTGTCACCTGGTTAATGGATTACTTAAGTGTGGCATGTTTATACAATAGAATATAATTCTGCAATGAAGAAACAAAATACTGATATAGGTAGCAAAGTGGGTGAATCTCAAATGCATTATGCCAAGTGATAAAGCCAAATTCATATATTACATCCAATTCAACTTATATGACATTCTAGAAAAGCAAAATCAAAGGACAGAAAATACATCAGTGGTTCTCAGGGGGTGGTGATGGTGACAATGGATTGATTACAGAAGGGCACAGGGACATTTCTGGAGTGATGAGAATGTTCTATATCTTGATTGCAATGGTGGTTACACAATTGCCTAATTGTTCTGGTTAGGACTTCTGGATTGCAATGGTGAAAGCAGTCATTCTTATTTCGTTTCTGATCTTGAGGAGAAAGCTTTTAATCTTTCACCATTGAATATGATGGTGGCTGTGGGTTTTGGTAAATTGCTTTAAGTAAATTGTCTTCTATTTCTAGTTTACTGAGTTTTTTTTTTTTTTATCATAAAAGAGTGTTGAATATTGCCAAATTCTTTTTACATCTATTGAACTGATCCTATGTGATCATTCTTTCTTTCATTCTATCAGTGTGATGCATAGCACTGATTTCTTATGTTGAACCCATCTTGCACATCTGAAATAAATGCCACTTGGTCATAATAATATTATTATTTCAGTGTGCTGTTTGATTTAATTTGTTGGAGAGAGAGACAGAATCCCAAGCAGGCTCCACACTGTCAGCACAGAGCCCCATGCAGGCTCGACTCCGTGAACTGTGCGATTATTACCTGAGTGAAATCAAGAGTCAGAGCTTAACCGACTGAGTCACCCAGACGCCCCTCAATAATAATTCTTCTTCTTCTTCTTCTTCTTCTTCTTCTTCTTCTTCTTCTTCTTCTTCTTCTTCTTCTTCTTCTTCTCCTTCTCCTCCTCCTCCTCCTCCTCCTCCTCCTCCTCCTCCTCCTCCTCCTCCTCCTCCTTCTTTAAATATAATTTGTTGTCAAGTTGGCGCAGTGTGCTCTGGTTTGGGAGGTAGCTTCCCGTGATTCATCACTTACATACAATACCCAGTGCTCATCCCAACAAGTGCCCCCCTCAATTCTTTAAATGCTTGGTAGAATTTACCAGTGAAGCTATCTGGTCCTGGAATTTCTTTATTTTTGCTTTTTTTTTTTAATTCAACAGTTTATTATAATGTTTCTAGGAATGGATCTCTTGGACTATATTCTGTTTCTTCATTGTGATTCTTGGCTATATGGATTCATGTCTTCATCAAATGTAGGAAGTTTTGAGTTATTAGTTTTACTACATGTTTTTTCTGCCCATTTCTCAATTTCCTCTCCTTTCGAGACTTTCACACTATGTATTTTTCTATTGTTGATGGTGTCCCTCACGTCCCTTAGATTCTGTTCATTTTTCCTCATCCTTTTTTTCTCATCAGTCCTCAGACTGGATCATTTCCAATGCATTATCTTGAATTTCACTGATTTTTTTTTTCTTTTGGATGCTAAAATCTGACATTGAATTTCTATAATGAATTTTTCATTTCAGTATTTGAGTAAAAGAAGATGGACACAAAAGAATATATACTTCATGGTTCTTTTCTTTTTAGCTAAAGCTTTTAAATGGGCAAAACTAATGAGGGGTTTTCCTCTAAGATAATAAATTTTTTTAACATTTATTTTATTGACAGACAGGCACAGAATGTGAGCAGGGGAGAGGCAGAGAGAGGGGGACACCCAGAATCCAAAGCAGGCTCCAGGCTCTGAGCTGTCAGTACAGAGCCCTATGCGGGGCTCAAACTCACAAACCATGAGATCATGACCTGAGCTGAAGTCAGACATTTAACCGACTGAGCCATCCAGGCACACCAGTCTCCTGAGATAATAAAATACAACAACTAAACAACAGTAAGGCAATATTTTCTTTTCTTAACATAAAAGTCAGGAGGGTGATAACTTTTATGGGGCAGAAATGAGCTTATTATAAGGAAGCCAAATATTCTGAAGTGCCAGCAATACTATATTTCTCCATTTTGGTGGTAATTATGTGACCACTCACTGTATATTAAGAAATTAAATTGCACATTTCTACTTCATGGGTCTTTTAACACACACATTGTACTTCAAAACTCTAAAAAAAATATGTTAGAAATTTTATCGCTAAGAACTGTGGATGATTTTTCCCATATACATAGTTGAAGGACAAACAAATATATTAGCTCAAATGTGAAAAGTGGGAAAATGTTATTCAGCATGAATGAGGAAAGTGAAATTAAATGAGGTGCTTGACTCCTCTCAAAACATGTTAAATAAATTCATATTTAGCTTCAGAAATCACTGTCCTTTCAGTCTCACTGAGTTGATTTTTAAAGACAGATGAGCTATGAACAGCTGGTCCATTTTCCTTTGTATAGATTTTTCACTAGAAAGATCTTCATTTCCATTACATCAGTTAATAGACTACCATATCAGACACTGATGCTCACTTTCCTCTCTTGATAACATTTCTGTGATTTACATTTCCTTTTATTGAAGTTTATTATTCATGAACTGTGGTTTCTTCCAAAGCTGATTCTCATCAAACATGACCTTTCATGTTTTTCTGTTGTAATGTAATACAACTTACTTGGTGGATGATTAAAGTTCATGTCAATCACAAATCTACTCACCATATCTATTTTATGCAGTCATCAATGAGGAGACACATATTTCATTTTAAATATAAAGTAATCTGTCTCGTGTATTCAAGGAAAGATGTCATTCTCTGTCTTTTTTGCAATGCTTTTCTTTTTTCATTTTTTTTTTAAATTTGAGACTACAGATGGTGACTATCTACAGTTCCAGGTCTGTGGTGGTTTTTGAGCCAATTATGCCATAAGCAAGAAGAGTAAAAGGAGCCCTATGTCCATCAGGCCTGACATAAGTTCCCCAAATACATATCTTGGTAGCAATCATGACTGTTTTTCTTTAACTTTAGAAATAATCCATGAATTTTAGCACTTGTTGAGAATGGATGATTCAAGTTTCAACAAGTCATGTTCGTATCAGTCTTAAATCTCCTTTACAGTATAATAAGTCACTCTGCCTAGTCCCATCAGAAACTGGTCACTCTGAATCATGTTCCCTGATTAGGACCATGGAATCTGCCCAGCTACTGTCAATACCACCCTCCTTTAAAAAGGCTGAGTTGGGGCACCTGGTTAAGTGTCCCATGTCTAATGCTCAGGTCATGATCTCACGGTTCATGAGTTCCAGCCCCACATCCAGCTACAGCCCCCCATCTGGTTCTCTGCTCTCAGCATGGAACCTGCCTCAGATCTTCTGTATCCCTCTTTCTTTGTCCCTCCCCGCCTTCAAAAATAAATTTAAAAATTTAAAAATATATTTTAAAAAAGGCTGAGTCATGGGGCGCCTGGGTGGCTCAGTCCGTTATGCATGGGACTCTTGGTTTCGACTCAGGGCATGATCTCACCACAGGTGGTGAGATGAAGGCTGACCTTGGGCTCCGTGCTGGGAGTGGAGCCTGTGCTTATGACTCTCTCTCCCCCCACCCCTCTCCCAATCATTTTCTCTCTCTCTCTCAATAAATTAATAAATAAATAAATTAATTAAAATTAAATTAAATTAAATTAAATTAAATTAAATTAAATTAAATTAAAAGACCAAGTCATATTGTCCCTATATTCCATTCTCTTCTGGAAGCCCTGCTGTTTATAACCAGTCTCTCAAGAATGATCACCTTTTACTCAACTCTCAACAATCATTGGCTATTTAAATATTCCACCATTCTGTTCCATCTCTGATGTTGTACCAGTTACTGCTGAATATTGCCAGACTAATGCCTATGTTTACCAAATTATTTGGACACTAGCTCAATCTGTGCAGCTCCTTTACTTTAGGGTATTAACTGAAACCCAGATAGTTCTTCTCATCTCTCATTCTACCCTAGTGAGTGCAGCTCTGAACTATGTTGTATTACTTCAATTTAATGGAAGCCCAATACAAAAAGGACCTCCAAAATGTCAAAAAAATACAACAAATGTTGAAAATTGAGGAAAACAATTTAAAAATGGACATGAGAAAAAAAATAAATTCAACGGTATGGATCTATGTAGCCAAAGACATAACCTGGATTAGTTTACATATATAAATTCTTCATGAAATCCCATATGGTCAAATTGGCAAACCCTTCTAGGTAGGCCAATATTGAATATGGAATTTCCAATTCTATACACAAAACTTTTGGGGAAAAAATACATACACTTATTTCTTTTCTTTGATGTAAATTTTTTCTTAAGTTGTCTTTTCAGTTTTTTAAATATTTAAAGTCTAATATTAAAAGTAAGATGATTCAAAAAAATCTATTAAATCTAAGTGGCATTAAAATTCAAAGTGAAGTAATATTGTATCATATAATTCATATAATTATAGTAGACATTCTCATAGATGAAATATAAGAAATTCAATGGATGGATTCCCATTTTAGTTCTATGACTTGCTACACATACTCATATTTACTAATTGGATTGTATACCTTTGTCTATAGACTATATTTGATGTCTGCCATTTAAAGTTCACAATTAAGTGAAAACCATCTGTAATAGAATTTATCAGGTGAAGAAAAATATAAGTGAAAAGATAGGCTTCTAGTTCATGGTATAAAGCTTCAGGTTAAGGATAAAATTCAATGATTGGTCTCACAGAGCTAACACCTAGCATATTAGATATCAGTTTAGGGCAGCAAAGTAATTCCAAATCCAAATATGCATTGAAATAGTTTCTGCACTTTTAGGATCATCTCAACTTGTCAAGCAATGACTGTCTGCCAGCAACGTGTTTTAAACTTGCAAACATAAATAAGTAGGCAAATTAAGTATGCACTTAAATAAATAATAGATAAGGCTTTCCATTAACATATGAAGGGGTTGCTGACTTATTTGTTTTACTAACAAAACTGTACCCAAAAATAAAATTCTTCTCATAGTCTTCATCCTATGTGATGTTATTTTGACCCTGCCTTTACAATATGCATAGAGATTAGTATTACGTTATGTTTAAACTTTTTATATACAAGTTATATATGGAGACATTTTTAAAGCAGCAGAGTACAGATGTCTGTTTGAAGGCACATAGTGGAAATTTTCCAGGAGATTTTCTCTTGACAGGAGATTTAATCTAGGGAGTGGTTAGTATGTAATGGAACCCTGCAAACTATGTAGGAATCCAAAGGACAGATGGCTGGTGAATGAGGGTGCACTTTCTCCAAACAGTAAGAATTGAAAACCAAAGGCCACATGCTAATGTAAATAACGATATTAAAACTGTGAAGACTTACATGGAAATAATTTAAATGTCTTGAGAGCCTGGAATTTTCCATTACTTATGGCAATAAATGCTCTCTCTCTTAAATGTGCACACTAGTTAGTGGTAAAATTTGCTGGGAAAAATTTTGCCACACAACAAGTTCTATCTGTGGGTTATTTTCCCTTGGTATGTTGTTTTATTCTGAACATTTTCACATAGAATCTTGCTTCTATCATAAAATTCAAATGATTAAAATCAAATGGTTTTTCTCCCCTAAAATAGCACTGCACTGACTCCTTTGTTCAGTTTTCTTCCCATTCAGTTTCAGCCCCTTGGAGTCAGTTTTACCTCTTTTTCATACTATCAATATAGTCCTCAGCACCTTTTATTTTTCCTGCCCATCTCTCTTAATGACTTTCTCCTTCCATTTCTACTACTACCTTCCTTGTTTAGATGTATATTATGTAATTCCTGGATCCACAGTGAAAGCCTCCACCTGAACTTGCATAATCTAAGCTCTGCACTTTCCAATTCAGACTTCCCTTTCTGGTGTCATCGTTTTCCCTAGAAAATCTGTTTTAACTTTCCACCTGTGTTCATCTAGCAATGTTCTAGGATCCTTCAGCTCCCAGGCACATACTACCTTATCCATGATGACAGAGACCCACAATCTGAAGAGATCTTTTGATCCTCTAAAATGATAAGCACATACCAGTGGAACATTAATCTGCACTACCTTTTATACTTAGTTATGAACATGTCTCAACTTTCTTACAGATGAAGTTTCAGGATAGCTGAGACTATGACATACATTTTCTCATCCATCCTTAGTTCTTTGCATCATATCTATTATAATCAAATACTGACTTGAGTATGTTTTGAATAATTTAACAAATTATGAAAAATACATATTATTGACTTCCGGAAAAATTGGTGTGAAGGAAATAACAGGTGCGTTGGTGTCATAGGAAGGTGACATTATTAATTTTATGCAATGGATTTTATAGTTAACTAATAAAATGTACAAATGTAGGCAAAAAGAAATACTAAAGCTTTAAGAAAAACTTTTTCCTTTCTTTTCCTTTCCTTTCCTTTCCTTTCCTTTCCTTTCCTTTCCTACCTTTTATAATAGCAGGGAACCTAGTCTATATAATTCAGATAAATGTGATTCATCTCTAGACATTCTTCTTTGGTGTGCATGTCATATAACTATAGCCTTCAACAAGAGGAGAGACCCTATCACATTTCTTGACTAATTAGCGATCATTAACCAACCTGGTATTTAATGTTTTAAGTGCTCCATTCTTTTTTCTGTGCTTTTGATGATTCATAGAATTTTCACCAGCTTTTAGTGTTTAATGTAAAGACAATTATAGTTAAAATTAAAGTACCCTGCAGGGAGCATTATACTAGTTTGTATTCCTTTATCCCCTTATATGTATATGCAACAGTATTTTATATAGCCATACTAAGATGGCCTTGATCTCTCTCTTCTCTATTTATTTCTCCAACAACTGAAACCTGACTTCTACCATTATTTCATTGAAATCACTTTTTCTCAAGTTATCTATAATCTTCTAAGTATTAATTTCAGTAGTCATTTTTAATGCCTTTTTGTGTCCCAATTTGATGCTGGTGATTTAATGTCAACTTTTTCTAGTGCCTTCTACTTTTCTGACCACTGAATTTCACTCTCTTTTATGAACTACTCCTTCTTAGTTCAATTTTTAACTGTGACACTCTCTAGCTTTCTTAACCTAACACTTGTGGTTTCAATTATATTGTAGAAGCTGATTACTCCCAAATATACATCAATTTACAAAAATATTCTTTCCTCTTCAGTCCTGCATTTCTGATTTTCTCTTGAACATTTCCACCTAGATGTCTCCAAAACCCGATAACACTTCATAATTCCAGAAGTTATTCCATCAGTTTTTACCAGAAAACATGAGAAATCATGTAACGTTCATGGAAAGATCGCTATTCTACATGCCTTGGGATAGATGACTGGAATTGTTATTTCCACTTCCTCAAATGCCAGTGCTTAAACACTATCCTAAACCTAACTTTCCTCAGTACCTACATCAATGTAGACAAAAATGTTTGTCAACTATACTTCTAAACAGCTCTCAAATCCATACCAACTGCTTAGTTCTAGGCTATATGATTTTTTTGCCTCGGTTATTTCAATATTCATCTCCTTTCTTGCCCTATTCCTTTTTCTTTTTCCAGTTCTTCACTCTGTAACCAGAGTGACATTTCTAAATTGAAATCTAGTCAGTCCTTTGCTTAAAATTTATTAATGTCTCCTCATCATCTTCAGTGTAAAATCCTAAGTGACCAATAAAGGATTCCATGATTCATATCCCCCAGTGACCTTTCTGTTTCTTGTGTCTGCCTTGGACCCTATGTACTAGCCAGGCTGAACTATCTTAAAATCCCTAATGAGTCCCTTATGTTTTTGTTCTGTTCTTTCTTTGCCAGTTAAGTTCCTCTTGGCCTCTGCTTTCATACTGCCTCCACTTGAAAGGTTTCTACTCATCTGTCAAATACCAGCTCAAGAATAATCCTTCAAAAGTTCTCCTGAAATCTCGATATTTACATTATAATTAGCTCTTATTTCTACCTCAGTGAGATCTTATATCATATTGTGTTGCACTGCAGTTTGTTGTTTTAAAATTTATTTCCCATCACTCTCCTACAGGCTCCCAGGAATAGTGACCATTTCAGGAAAATTAGTAAAGTTCAGTTTTTGTTGAATAATATGACTGTCTAAATATAGGTTTGTTCCATTGATCTGTGGTCTGACTGGTGTAGAAAAAATAGTGAGTGATTTGTCATTGGGCAGAGACATGCAATATGTTCATCCAATCATTTTATTTTCCTTCCATTCTCCAGATTCCTAACATCTAAGATTCCTAGTGTCTTTAAATTCAGTCTGCCCAGGGGCACCTGGGTGGCTCAGTCAGTTAAGTGTCTGACTCTTGATTTCAACTCAGGTCATGATTTCATGGTTTGTGCGATCCATGCTGACAGGGCAGAGCCTGCTTGGGAGTCTCTCTCTCCCTCTTTCTCTACCCCTTCCCCACTTTTTCTCTGTCAATCAAAATAAATAAATAAACTTTAAAAAAATAAATTAAATTTGTCCAATAGAATGTGGAGCATCAGCAATGTGACAGGACACCTGAAATCTCCTGGTTGGTCTGTAGCTTACTCTTTCTTTTCCTGTTAGCAACTGAATGCAGATTGTCAAATCAAGAATTCTGAGATCCTGGAAATGACACTGGATGCCTGTAGAACCAGAAAGTGAAAAAAAAGGTTATTGCAAAGGTGCATCTAGAATCCAAAGGTGCATCTAGAACAGTCATTAATTTATACAAAATGTGTTGCTTGCAGACTATTGGTTTGCAGAGAGTTCAATATTGCTTTTGATTTCCTTTACCTCCTGAGCAAGAATGAAATAATTCAATCAAATCCAGGTATATTCATTGTACAATCATGTAACTTTGGGTGGAGCTCTGTGCTCAAAGAAGATGAATTTCAATGTATCTGTTTCTGCAGGCTTGGTTGTTTTGTTTTGTGTGTTCGTTTTACTTCTTTTTCTCTGGAATCCATTTCTGGTGACAAGCCTTCTTGGCATGTAAGTCTTATTCATCACCGGTAGTGAAAGAAATTTGGAAATCTCTCTAACATTGCCCCCTGTCCCCTAAAAAAATCAAGTAGAAGACAGGGGAAACTTAGAAGAAAGAAAGAATGGAGTGAATACTTAAAGTAGTCTATTATAAAGGTATTTCCTTCCCACATTAGGTTCACTTTTTTATGCCAATAGGGTCATAAAGCATTCCAGAAAACTCCCAAAGCAATTCTCCATTTGCTGTGACTACAGACTGTAGGCTTCTGCTGGCTTTTGCAAAAGAAATCAGTGGTAGGCCCATGTGTGGCAGCTATTACTACAGAAGGCTGAAGGGTCTTGTAATAGAGTGATTCCACATGAAGAATCTATTTGGCACTTTTCCCTTATGAATCTGTGGAAGTAACACGCAGCTGGTCAGAGTCAGGAATCCTCAGTCTGGCTCAACATCTTCTAACATGATTAATGAGGACCTCAAAGCAAATTTGAATTTATTCATGAATTTGTATTTTTTCGTATACTTAACTCTAAAGGCAAAATTTCTGAACAAGTCTAATTAGAAACAAGAAAGAAAAAGAATGCTAGCAACTCAGAACTCTATGTTCACACAGGTCTGAGAGAATTGACAACAGTGTACTTAATTTTCTTTTCCTTTCAAGTCACCACTGTTATAAGAAGGGCAGGTTAGGAATTAATACTGTGATTTGGGAAAATATGGAAAAGAAAATGTGGGTGTATTTTACATAACAGAACATGGAATATATATTGTATTAAAAGTCAGTATGCTGAAACTGTAACGGGACCAAGGTTCACACAGAGTTGTGATACTGAGACTTTTCTTTCTGGGAAGCAACTTCATTTGTGGCGGCACGGGCTCTGTTGGGTTCATATCCGAAAACCTGAGCCCTGAGTGCACGGCAGTGTGGACCTTTATAAATTTTCTACTTCTTTGTCTCCCATACATGGTAACACACAGACATACAGTCTGATTGGGTGGTCTCATGTTCCAGTGTTGTGAGGGATGTCATGTACAGACATACAGAGTCATGAAGAATGTCACATATGCAGGTTGCCTTCTTTTATCTAGAGTTTTTTTTTTATTTTTATTTTTTCCTATCACCACATTCCTTAGGGAGGGGACTCTACCACAAAACCTGTGAATTAAATTAACATTTATGAGAAAAAAAAACCCAGAGGTTGTAAAATGAAGGTTTATCATTCATAAGGAAAATTCCTATTCTCACCTACCCTTCAAAAGGTATCAGGGTTACAAAAGCATCCTTTAGAAAATGGTGCCAACATAAACTATTTTGCACTGCATTGCTGAATTGCTGCTTTCCGGTTATCTCTACATATCTTGTAATGTTGTCCTTTTGGAAAAACCTTCCCCACTTCCTTGTTCAATGCTCAGTTCTCCTCACCTGTGTACTACTCAAGGGCAATTCATCACTTGCTTGGCTTTTCCTCTAGTGCGGCTACAATAAACTGACCCACGCCTCCAATTCTTTAGCTTAGACTCCTGGTGATTGGAATTCTGATAATCCACAAGAAATTCCTACACCCTTTATACAAAGCCAACATATACACATCTAATTTTTTTTAATAGTTTTTCTCAAAAATGGCATTTCTTCATACCTTTCTACTATAATATTTCCTGGCTCATAGTTATGGTAGAGAGAAAAAAAATCTGGATATGATGAAAAAAACCAGTAAATCCATGATTGAAAATAAAAGTTTTTTGAGCTTCACATTTCTTAGCTTACATCCTTTCCATTCAACAGGTATATTTTTAGTAACTATCATTTGCCAAGCATAGTCTTAAGACGGGGGTGGGGGGGGTGGGGGTGGGGGGAGGAAAACAAGGCACAGTTTCCTGAGCTGAGCTATTGCAAAAATAAATACATTGTAATGTGATCTTTGCAGCAGTAAAAGCATCTATGTGTCACAGAAAGAGCACGGAATTTAAACTAAGGCTTTCAGGGAGCTGTAATCATTAGGGAAGTATCACAAAAGTAGAGATTCTTGAGTAGAATTGTGAGGTCAGTGGGAGTGCCTAGATTTACATAAATTAGGAATTCCAGGGATAGCAGTAACATATGTCAATATCAGCATGTGGATGACTCTTTAGCATCAGTATGTTAGGATGACCTAACATACACTGGGTCAAATGGACTTACAAAATATTTTATTCTTTATAATTCACATATTCTATCATCAAACCTACTTTGCATTAGACATAAGATGATTCCATTCCCAATAATCGTCACTACCACCTCTTTCATCCAAGTTCAGAGGGCATACCTTGCTGTATGGCTACATCCTGATACATGCTTGTATCTATATTGGAAGCAGAAATCATCTCCTATATCTTTTCTGTTCTCCGTAAGCTGATCTTAGGACCCTACATGAGATATTAGAGCCATATGGCAAGAAGTGTTAAAACCCCAAAATGACAGGTCAAAAACTTCCCCAGTAGGCTTGGCAAACACCTGCTCTAACAGGTGATAACAAAGTGACCAGATTTCTGAACAGCTTATTTGCTTCTTACTCTATGCTAAAGAATGTGGCTGAATTAATATTGTCAATGACCTTTATATGTTTCTCTTTATTAGCCATCCAGATATTTGGTAGCTATTTAGAATCAATTAAGAATAGGCACCACACAAGAAACAATTGTTTCTAGATATTTTTCTAATTAACGGCAGAAGTTTTGAAAGTATGACCCTATTTAAAGGCCCCTAGAATACATGCTCTATAAGACAATTTCCCTAGCTTCCCACATTCCTGGGTATGATTCATGTATAATATTGTATCAATATAAAGTAGTATGTAGAAAAAGCCAAATAATTCATGGTTCCTCTACTATTTCCAATAGAAAACAATGAGCTAGACAATCTCTATAAAAAGCGACAAATTATAGATCAAATTTTATAGGAGCAAAAAGACACTTGGAAACTCCCTCTTTAAAGTATGTTATCTCTCTTTCATTAAAAAAAAAGAAGAGCAGAATGATAATTACTCAGTAAAGAACTGTATATTCTTAATTGCTTAATAGAGAGTTCCATCCTTGGTAGAAGGTTTGGACAGAATTTATGCAAGGCCCTCTCTATTTACATTTCTGAGTATCATTTTATGTTAAAAATAGAAAAATAAAGTTACATAATTGTTATTTTATAGGTATGAACTGTATCACTGGACTGGGCCCTTAGAAATCATATTCAGTTTTTACTCCTTACAAAATATAGAGATGCTCAAAGTCACTTGCCGAGATTAATTTAGAGTAAGAAAGTTCTAAAATAAATATTGGTGAGGACACAAACAAATCTTCAAAGCTGTCTTGGTTCAAAGCATATTTTCATGAAACTATAAATTGTTTTGCATGAAAGTGATTTTTGAAATTAATGTAACGGATTCGTTCATGATTGAAAGGAAATAGGTGAGCAAGAAAGCTTTAAATAAAACTTATTAAAGTGTGTTCATTGTAGATTCATGACATTGAGTAGTTACCACATTATTTAAAATAAAAACAACTATTAAAATCATGCAATTAAAAAATCCAATTTGAGGGGCGCCTGGGTGGCTCAGTCGGTTAAGCGTCCGACTTCGGCTCAGGTCATGATCTCTCAGTCTGTGAGTTCGACCCGCATCGGGCTCTGTGCTGACAGCTCAGAGCCTGAAGCCTGTTTCAGATTCTGTGTCTCCCTCTCTCTGACCCTCCCCCGTTCATGCTCTGTCTCTCTCTGTCTCAAAAAAAAAAAAAAATAAATAAACGTTAAAAAAAATTTAAAAAAAAATCCAATTTGATTGAATAATAAATCTAATGGAATAAAAGTCCTAAAATATAACCTTAATTTAGAATATAAGGACAAAGGTAAAGGTGGAGAATACAAAATACAAGTACACAAATGATCATTTGGATTATTTTTCAGAAAATATTCAACATTCCCTGACACTGTGAGTACAGTATATTTCCTTCTTGCATTAATGTTGGGTTTGGCTATGTAACTTATGTTGACTAATGGAATATAATGATGTTATTACAAGCAAAGACTTGGCTTGGGTCTTACGAGCTGATGATCTGTCATGAGAGAAATATGCCCCAGATAATGTAGGCCTCAAAATGGGGCACATAAAACAGACCACAATCCCTGTAGCTGATGGTTCCAGGAAGATGAGATAAATATGGAACTAACCTGAATCTATATCTGCAGCCTGGAGGCTGGGACCCAGAATCTGGAGCCTTGAGTCTGATCTCACCCAACCAATTTGCAGCCAGCTCTCACACCCATGAGCATGAGAATAAATGATTGTTCTTTTAACTTAAAATAATTTGTCTCTTAAGAGCTAAAAAGAAAAAGAACAAAGCTAGCAAGAAAATAAAGAACTGGGATCTCAAGCATATTTTTTTTATATTTTTACAATCATTTTTTACAATCCATTATATTTATGCTTCTTCACTGTGACTCTTCTGCACTTGGTAGTTAAAAAAAATAATATCTAAGTATTGTTGTTCATCAATGTGCTACTTCAGGGAAACTTGATTTTAGATGAAGCGGTAGAGAATAGTTACCGGATGCTAAGGGTTATGCATAATGACCTCCTATTCTTCAATAATAGTTTGTAAGTTCACAAAGACTGATACATCCTAATATTTTAAAGATCTTCAGGATTGGTACTAATATTTATAAATAACTAAGTTAAAAATTGTTTCTGAGGGGTGCCTGCGTGGCTCAGTCGGTTAAATGTCTGGCTTCGGCTCAGGTCATGATCTCACTGTTCACGGGTTCAAGCCCCCCCATGGGGCTCTGTGCTGACAGCTCAGAGCCTGGAGCCTGCTTCAGGTTACGTGTCTCCCTCTCTCTCTGCCCCTCCCCTGCTCACACTCTGTCTCTCTTTCTCAAAAATAAATAATAAAAACATTTTTAAAAATTAAAAAATAAACTTTGGAGAATGAGCGACAGAAAGAATAAAAACATTAGAAATGAAAGTGTCAATGGCTGAATTAGACATGTGTAGTTGCGTATAAAAATCTACCATTGGTTTGCAGTTCGATGGCAATTCTGTTTTTGTTTTCAGACATAATTGTGCCATATAACACATTGAATGTGATGGTCAGTGAAGTACTATATAAATTCACTTGTCAAGAAACAGTGTACTTTCTTCCTAAATTAATGAAGATTTCCAGGTAAAATATGAAGAGGAGAAATGTCGTATAGCTATCTTGTAATAAAATCCAAAGAGATTTGTTTGTCTTCTACACACAGTGCCTTATATTTTGCTATAGCCTGTAATTAAATCCAGAGGGAATTGATTGTAATTCTGTGTGATAACCCATCTTTCAATGTTTCCACATAAATTTGGGGAATGTATTGGTATTTGCTAATTGGTCTCTGTGGGAAATATAGAAGTGCATTTTGAAGCTGTTTGCTTTCATTTTACTATGAGTTTTGTTTGACATATAGTTAATATGTGCAACAAGAGATGGGTATCTAAGCATATGTAAACTCATGCCCATAATCCATATAATACATTGTGTTACATGAGGCCTGTCTTGAGTCAGTTCTTTGGAACACAGATTAAACTCTTTCAGAAACAAAACAGTATCTTCAAAGATTAGGTTTCAAGACAAGATTGAAAAATAACTATCTCAACTCTAAAACTAATTTAAATCCTCTTTGGAATAAAGCAGAGTATATTAAATAAATAACAAAACAAATAAGTCCTAAAGTAATTGATTTCTAGACTATATATTAACAATATTAGCAAGGAAAAATAATTTCAGGTTGTTTTCCAGGAATTTAATTACCTATACTCTACTCCAGGCATAAATAAAATGGACTGTTTTTTGAGAAGAGGAAAATAACATAAACATGGTAGTGAATTATATACATTTAAAGTGTATTAAAGAAAATAGAAGTTTCCTGTTGAAGGGCAAGAGTGAGATTCATGTTTGGCGTGGTCTTGTTGTATGGCAGAATGTTAATGTTATAAATCAGAGTGACAGAGTGATTGATAGTGGTGATAAGATGTGTGTGTGTGTGTGTGTGTGTGTGTGTATACAGCCATTGTATATATACATAATACAGAATGTAAGATGTATATATACGCAAAATATATATGATTTATTTTTTACATATATTAATTTTTTTCAGTGAGGGTACACAAAAATAAGATTAGTGGCAAAGGACATGATTTGGGACATGCTGTTTAGTAGCAGGATATACTGACCACCAGCACTAACAACAAAATCTGTCTGTTTGCAGTGGTTGTAAGTTAGAGCTCAAGAGTAAATACGAGTAAAGAAGAAAACTATTGGGAGCCATAAAGTAGGCAGTAATTTCAGAGACTGCAAGAGTGAGGAAAAATGACCAATCCCCAGGAGTAGAAGCTGGAGAAAGAACATCAGCTGAGAATTTCCCTCCATAATGCCCTCCAGTAAAAAAATTATTCTGGATTTTTTTTTTTTTATGTGTAGGTTAATGGCTTACTTTTTGTAGTTGAAGAAAGGTGATTCTCTTGGTAATATCAGCACAATATATTTTTACCACATGAATATATCTTTTTTTTTAATTTTTTAAAAATGTTTTTATTTATTTTTGAGACAGAGAGAGACGGAGCATGAGCAGGGGAGGGGGAGAGAGAGAGGGAGACACAGAATCCGAAGCAGGCTCCAGGCTCTGAGCTGTCAGCACAGAGCCCGACGCGGGGCTCGAACTCACAGACCGTGAGATCATGACCTGAGCCGAAGTCAGACACTCAACCGACTGAGCCACCCAGGCGCCCCCACATGAATATATCTTAAAGTCAGTAGTTCAGATGAGTGAGTTGATGAGACTGTTTCCAATACTTAGGACAGTGTTTAAATCCATTATGCTCAAAAGATTATATGGATCATCAATAAACACAAAATGAAAATTTAATCTAATGAATATTCTGGGATACAAATAAGCAGATTAAACAATAAACCGATGTTCACCAGAGAATGAAATCTACAAATATTTATTGAGCCTGAGTTATGTACAAGTAACTGCAAGTGTTAAACCTATGTCAGCTTGGCTACTTTGGTCAACCATCGAGCCAACTATGAAATACTCTCTCTTGCCTTTCCAGGGATGTTTGAAGTATCTCAGTGTAGATGTGCACCAGACAGTGAGAACCAAGATCTCAGAGGTTGGTGGCTGGCCAGGAAGTAGTTTCAAATGAAGGCAGTGTAAAAATCCAGAGCTGAGGACACAGTGAATCCTGAGGGGATATCAAGAGCCTCTGTGGCAAAACTTGATTTCAGTTTTCACACCCAGTTTACCAACTGGGCCTTGGTGACAACATCTAAAGTCACCATGTAATAAGCAATCTAAGCAGGACTAAGCAGGACTTTATTAATCTATCTTACTCACCACCATAGATCAAGGGACTGACACACAGAGTTTCCCTACAAATTTTTGTTGATTGAATGATACAGGGCCAGCGGGATAGATTCTAGAATAAGTACACAAGTAAAAACAAATGAAGGTAAGATGCTCTTTTGAACTATAATGGAGTTCTGCCCATAACTGCTTTAATTGGTAGGTGGCTCTCTGTTGCTTTGTTAGGAAGTTTCTATTTAAAGACAAAGTGTTCAATTGGGCAACAATATTTCTCCAGTTCCAGTTATAGTCCTGCCACTGCAGGGTAAGGAGGGGGAAGGACACACTGACTTTCAGTTGCCCTGGATTTCTAAGTCACTATCCAGGCTTGCTGCAGACCTAAATGCATGCTTATACAACCCTGGGAAAAACTGATCCATTTAAGAATAAACTTAATTTTATTGGATTATCGTTGAAGTCATGTTATATCTTTCAGGATGTATAATTTAGTACTTTAGATGTCATTTTACCACATTTAAATATAGTTAATTATAAAATGATACTTCAGGCCTCAATTTTTTAAGACCCTTTGCAATTTCACACTCTGGTAAATTTTGAATCTTAAAGATATCTAAAACTATCTTTAATGATCTGAAATATGGCCTTTATTTCAGTGGGAACAAAGCAGTAAATGTTTGGAACGCTGGTGTATTAGTTTCCTAAGTCTGCCATAACAAAGTGACACCAATTGGGTGGCTTAAAATAACAGAAATTTATTGTTTTCCAGCTCTTCAGGCCAGAAGTTTGAAAGCTAGGTTCTGGTGGTTTGCTGGCAATCTTTGGTGCACCTTGGCTTAAAGCTTCATGACTTCAATCTCTGCCTTTGTCATCACATGCCTTTCTCTCTGTGAGTCTCTTTTTTCCCAAAGCTATTTTCTTATAAGGACGCCAGTCATATTGGGTTAGGGGGTCATCTTACCTCACTATGACCTCCTCTCAATTAATTACATCTGCAATGACTCTCCTTGCAAGTAATGTTACATTCTGAGTTCCTGGGAGTTAGAACTTCAACATATCTCTTAGGGGAGATTATCAAACACTTTCTCAGACCTTTACACGGATTATTTTACAACCTTATGAGTTGAGTACTAGTTCTAGCTCTCATATATTAAAAAAAAAAAACAAAACCCTGAGGAACAGAGTATAATTTGATCAAGTCTGCACATCTAGTAGTTTGTTGAAAAAGATACTCAGACTCAGTCTGTCTCCAAAGCCTGCTCTTTAGACACTATGCTTTATAGTTTTTGAAAAATACAGCAAACAGATGGTAAACGGAATTATTGTGATGGCTATTCCATAATGTATATAAATATTGAATCACTATGTTGTAGAGCTGAAACTAAAACAATATTTTATGTCAATTGTGTCAATTATTATTCAACAACAACCCAAAACTTCAAAAGGAAGAAGGAGAAGAAGGAGGAGGAGGAGAAGAGGAGGAGAAGAAAGAAAGAAAGAGAAAGAAAGAAAGAAAGAAAGAAAGAAAGAAAGAAAGAAAGAAAGAAAGAAAGAGGAAGAAAAAATACAGGGGGCCCAAGTTTGAATCTTGATCAGATTCCAGGCCTATTGGAACTGAATCAATTAAATGATAGGTCCTTTGCGTATCAGTTTTTTATGAAGAGAATGAGAAGTTAGATTGGCAAAGGGGGTTGCTGTTATTGTAATATAAGTATCTGCCAAATATCCTTGGCCAGCACTAATGTACTCATGACCGAGAGGGTCTTCAGGAGAAAGCTGTATTATCTGCGTCATGCAGGACTCTGGAAAATACAGAATTGCCAACATCACACCTTCGTTCTGTTGGTTGTTTCTCAGAAAACAGACTATAAAACGGAGATTTGTACATACGTCGTGTATTGGGGTATATAATTGAGAGAGAGGAGGCTGATGAGGGGAGTTGAATACTTCTAAGGGACCGAGGAGAGCAGGTCTGGGGAAAGGAAGAGTTTGACTTCGCAAATTAACCCCACCCACCATTCATTTGGAGTGGACTATCCCTGAGAATGGGCATAGCCTTGGGCTTGAGCCTTCCCTGCAGCCCAGAATTCAGCTATGGGTTACTATTGCCAGCCCTTCAGAAATGGGAGTTTTCAGGGATGCTGCCCTTGAAAGGGCAAACTGCAACGGGGCAAGTGAACCCGGCACAGGAGGAATGGGCTCTCTCCCTACAACTGCGAGGAGTACAATGCAGCACCCACAAATGGTGACTTTGTAGGAAAAGGAGAAGTGCTTTGACACTCTGAGTGTCATCTGCTACATGTAGAAACAGGCAGAAACACAATCTTCATACTTCTCTGATCCTCACAATTCACAACTTAAGATTGCCATGCTCCTTGAACTAAGGAAAAGGAGAAGCTTATTCCCTTATTTCAAAGGGATGTACCAGACGCAGCTTCAGAATTTGACTTCAGAAACTCTTCCATCAGAGGATAGTAGTCGTACTCCTCAAACCCTAAGATGGACCAGACTCTGCCTAGAAGGAATCATCCCTCCTTAGAGGATTCAACCACAGGATATTCTCCAGTAACTGCTCATTTTTTTTTTCTATTACTTCTGATTTGGTAGGTCTGGCCAATACATAGATCCTAGGTGCATACTGAATCATGTGCCAAATTTTAGAGATGTTGTCTCATATTCATTAGCAGGCAAGAAAAAAACTATGTTTAAGAAACTCCAAATGTTACCAGTATAAGTCCTATCCCATAGGGCACTTATATGAAGAAACAGAACAGCTCTAGTGATGAAGAGCTTCATTAAGTAAGAAATCTAAGTGAACCAGTTGGCTTAATAGAAATCTATCCAAATTATATCTTTAAACATTTCCTTGTATGCAGTCTCTACCACTTGCAATATTTTGTTTTTACTTTTTTTTTTAACATGAAATTCTCTCAGGGCCCTCCAGGTTTGTCACTGTGCAGTTGTTTGCTCTCTCTTGTAAATGACTGTATACTTGATGCCAATGTTGAAAACCGATGACACAATCACTATTCTACCATAACTGAAAAAAGTCATTTAAAAATGGCAAGTTTATAAATAGAAAAAAGAAGCATCAGGAGAGATTGCCTTTGCCGTAGACAGAACCATTTTGATACAGGCTCTGAAAATAGGGGAAGGGATCAGGCATTATCTTCACATAGATCCAGACACATAGACAGACTTCATGTTGTTACTGACACATAGACAGACTTCATGTTGTTACTGAACTGGATCATCAGAAAGGAATTCTGATTGTTTATGCTTGTTAGATATAAACTCCCCTTGGAATTTCAAGAATATTATGAGTGAGAATAGGTAACGAATACACAGGAAAAGAAAACATATTCATTTTGTGGATTTGTTTATCACTGAATTTCTGTGTTATATAAAATGTCTGTCAAATATTTTAATTTGTATGTATTTAAAAACTTAATATTCTTGATAAATGGGGGGTTTGCTTCTTATAGATATAATATTGTTTTCATTCTGTAATACAGCAAACAGCAAGCTAATACTAGGAGAAAGGGTCAGCTGTGGCATTGTTAGCATTTATTTTTCTTGTATTATTGTAATTATTTAAAATCTCAAGTTAATTGGTAGAATAATTTTAAAATAATACTGCAATATCTTACATATTCTATTACTCCCCAACCCTAAGATAACACAAATCATAAACACATGGTCATCTGACAAAATGATTAAAAGCACTAAGGTTTAGGATCATTCTGAATATTAATACATTAAAACTTTTATTTAGGTTTTAAATTTTAAAATACAAAACAAATACAAAAAGGCATTGTTCCTGGAATAAGACAGAAAATCTTCCCTGATAGACCTTCCAAGCTAAAAATGCTTGACAAATAATGTGGTGGGGAGAACTCTTAAATTCATTGATGAGCTAGCAAGACAGTTATGTAAGCCAAGCATTGAAACTATCATTTAACACATAAAACTTTTCTTTAGCTACATTTTTAATGGACTTTCAATAAAAAGAAGACAAGAGAGAAGAAAAAGGAAAGAAAAAAGATTAAACTAGGGTGCAATTATGTAATGGGATAAAATGAAGTTGCTTAAAAAGAACATAGAGGGGTGCCTGCTTCGCTCAGTGGGTTGAGCATTTGACTCTTGATTTTGGCTCAGATCATGATCCCAGGGTCATGGGATCGAGCTTCATGTCAGGTTTTATGGTGAGTGTAGAGCCTGCTTAAGATTCTCTCTCTCTGCTCCTTTCTCCTGCTCACACGTGCTCTCCCTCTGTCTCTAATATAAATAAATAAATAAATAAATAAATAAATAAATAAATAAATAAATAAAGGAATGTAGAGGTCTTTTTTTTTTCCTTATATGGAAAACCACAGGACATAAACAGCATCTAGAAAATTTACATGGACTTCTACATTTTATCTTGGAAATGGATGATACGAAAATATATTTTTCTATTGGCTTTTATTTACATAAAAAACACTGGAATGGTAAACAATTAGAAGGCATTACATTAGTAAAGAGAGGAGACAAAGCATGATACACATATACAAGGTGGTGCGAATACCTCTTAATTTATAATTTTAATTTGTTTTGAAGTGTAAATATATGACCAATTCATAAATATAATATATTTTTTAAATGTTTATTTATTTATTTTGAGGGAGAGAGAGAGAGAGAGAGAGAGAGAGAGAGACCCAAGCAGGCCCTATGTTGTCAGGGCCTGAACTTGACCTGATCATGACCTGAACCTAAAGCAAGAGTCAGAAGCTTAATCAATTGAGCCACCTAGACTCCCCTAATATATTTTTTAAAAGACAAAGGGAAATTAAAATGGCAAAAACTAAATGTAAATAATCAGTAATTGCAATAAATATAAATGAACTAAATGTTCCATTTAAAAAACTAATATGTTACTAAAGTTTATAAAAATTAAATACAATTGTATACAACTCATTAGAAATAGAGCTTGAACATCAGTGTCCTTATTTTAAAGTCAAAGCAAAAAACCTGAATTAGGTATATCTGGAAAGTGCTAACAGTAAGAAAGCTGAGATAACATTTTCATATTGGACAAAATGGACTTTAGGGGAAAAATATTGATGAAAGTAAAGGTCTCTGTATAATAATAAAAGTGTTAATTCACCAACTATATATGCTAATTGTAGGTATTTTAGAGTAAATATTTAACCTTTACATATATGAAACAAACGTAAAAGAATTACAAACAATAGACATATCCACCATCACAGTGAGAGATTTAACATCATTTATTATTTATAGAAAGAGACAGTTTTTTTTTTAATTTAAGGAAAACTGGTAAGGATATGACTCTATTAGTATTTTAATTTAATAGACATTGCACTTGAGAGCTGCAAAGTATACTTTTTTTTTTTTTTTAAATGAACAAAGCAGTGGACATATTAACCACTTGTTGGGACATAAAACCAATGTCAATTTAAAGTTTGATATTATACATAGCATATTCTCTTATAAAAATATGTCAAATAAGATTAAAAATACTATAGAAAAGAAATAAAAATACATGTTTCAGGGAATTAAGAGATGTACTTTGAAATGACTTATGATAAAGAAAACATTATGATAGAAATCAAAATCATTTTGAACTATACTATTGAACCAAATAATTGATTATTTTAAAACTGAATATATAATTGTGTAGGATACAGATAAAGCAGTTCTTAGAATTTTATTTCTATAAATGCCTTAAATATACAAAATGAAAAGCTGAAATTAATGTGTTAGGAAAAAAATTAAAAACTTAGGAAAGTATAAAACAAAAAAGGATATATTAAAACAAAAAATAAAATGCCTCAAAAAGTCAATATCCAGTACCTTGAAACAAAACAAAAACAAAAACATAAGTGATCATCCATAGAGCATTCTGATCAAAACAGAGGGAAAACACACACACACAAACTGTAATAGGATTGGAAATGCTTCCTGAGTACAGAGCTGAGGCATAAACAAGCTTACAAATCGTTATGGACAGAACTCTAAAAATTTGGAAGAAATTGATAAAACTAGTTAGCTATTATTGACTCAATATTGAAGAGAAAATCTGAGGGTGTCTGGGTGCCTCATTCTGTTAAACATCTGACTTCGGCTCAGGTCATGATCTCATGGTTCATGAGTTTAAGTCCCGCGTGGAGTTCTGTGGTTCTGTGCTGACAGCTCAGAGCCTGGGGCTGCTTCGGATTCTGTGTCTCCATCTCTCTCTGTCCCTCCCTGACTTGCACACTGTCTCTTTCTCTCTCAAAAATAAATATTTAAAAAATTTTAAAAAAATTAAAAAAAGAAAATCTGAGTGAAAAAAGGCTTTGAAAAATAAAATTGTCATTACTAACAGAGTATTTTTCTATGTAGAAAACTCAAAAAAAACACAGATATAAATAACTAGAATTAAAAAGATAATTGGCAAGTGTACCAGATTTAAGAAATTAATGTATACAAATCAATTGCTAAAATTTCATTAAACTTATTTGTGCACTTTTATGTAAGAATATTCTAACTCAATAAAAATGTCTGATTTAAAAGAGTGTATTTCTGGGGCACCTGGGTGGCTCTGCCCATTGAGCCTCTGACTCTTCGGCTCAGGTCATGATCTCACAGTTAATGGGTTCAAACCCCACATCAGGCTCTGTGCTGACAGCATGGAGCCTGCTTTGGTTTCTGCCTTCCTCTCTCTCTGCCCCTCCCCTGCTTGCTCTCTGTCTCTCAAAATATAAATAAAAATACACAAAAAAATTAAAGAGTAAATTTCTGAACACCAGCAAAAAAAAATTATCTTATTTATACTATCATTAAAAATATAAAGTTTCTAGGAGTAAATCAAAGAAATCTTAACACACAGTGTTCAAAATATTTTTGAAAATTTTATAAAACTTTACTGAAGAATTTTAAAAAGATTCAACTAAAGAAAATGCAAATTAATACTATGTTCATTGATTGGAAAACTAAATATTTAAATATCATACTTCTTTTCTAATTGGTGCAATTCCATGCAATTAAAAAACCAACTGGTGTTGGGGCACCTGGGTGGCTCAATTGGTTAAGCATTTAACTTTGGCTCAGGTCATGATCTCACAGCTCCTGGGTTCTAGCCCCGCAACTGGCTTTGTGCTGACAGCTCAGAGCCTGGAGCCTGCTTCAGATTTTATGTCTTCTTCTCTCTCTGCCCCTCTCCCTCTCACATTCTGTCTCTCTCTCTCTCAAATATAAATAAACATTAAAAATTTTTTTAAATAAAAAATAAACAATAAAACCTGGTTTTTGTAGAAATTGACAAACTAAATCTCTATATTTACATTTAAAAGCAAAGAACCAAGAATAGCTGAAAAACTCCTGAAGGAAAGAAACAATGTGAATGAACTTGACTTACCAGATATGAAGTGTCATTAAAAAGTAAATAATTCAGTATAATATTGGTCTAAGGAAATAAATATAGATTTATGAATACAGAATAGAGATCAGTAATAGATACTTAGAAAGACACACTTAGGAAATGACAAGAATAGGACTGATTTTGCAGCTCACTGTACATGGACAGGCCCTTTAACAACTACTGCTAAAACAATTGTATACACGAGTGTCTGTATGTACGTATGTGTGTATGTGTATTATAACATCATATATCATCTATTATATATTATCAAAAGGAAGTTCTATATATATCAACAAGAAAAATATGAACAACCCAATAGAAAAATAGGCAAAAATCTTGCCTATAACAGGGGGAAGAGCAACTGATAATTTATGAAAACTTGCCTAATCTCATTGGAAATCAGAGGAATGCAAACTAAAATCACAATAATATGTTATTTCACACATGCACTAGCTAGGCAAGAATTTTAACATCTGAAAATGTCAAGTATTAGGCAAGACGTAGGGGTGCCTGGGTGACTCAGTTTGGGTTCAGGTCATGACCCCAGGATCATGAGATTAAGCCCTGAGTCAGGTTCTGTGCTAATCGTGGAGCCTAAAATTCTCTCTCTCTCTCTCTCTCTCTCTCTCTCCCTCTCATTCTCTCTCAAAAGAAAAAGAAAAAAAGAAAAGATGTAGAATAGCCAGAAGCTAATAAACTACTTGGAACAATGTAATATGGTATAACAAACCTAAAAAAAAGTTGGTATTATCTAATACATTTGAACATATGCAAAACACTTATAAATTCTAATCTTGGGAATATGCCGTAAAGAAGTTCATGTTGTTAATAAGCTCCAGGAGACTAGGTCAAGAATATCAATGGCCATAGATTAACAGACACCTTGGAAGAATATTATCATCCATTCAAAAATGGATTAAGTCCTTCCTATATTCATCATCTAGAGTATATGATGCAACATTAAAACTGAGCACATTACAGCTATACACAACATGAACAGATCTTAAAAACTTGGTTATTATTGAGAAATACAAGTCACAGGAGTAAACAGACAACATAATTTCATCATAAACATATAAAATGTAATTATAGATTAGAAATAACATATAAAATTATTAGAAACAAGGAAATTATAAACACAAAATTCAAGATAGTGGTTTTTAATCTAACTGGGGGAAAAAGAAGGTGGATGGACCAGGCAAGGAACACAGGGGATGTGAAAACTATATTACTTTATTTCTTAACTTGATATTAATTAAATCACTATTCTTTATACTCCTTATATTTGAGAGTCTTTTATACCTACAAATATTTTTATTTATTAAAAAAAATTTTTTAATACTTATTTATTTTTGAGAGAGAGAGAGGCAAAGTGTGAGTGGGGAAGGGGCAGAGGGTGAGGGAGACACAGAATATGAAGCAGGCTCCAGGCTCTGAGCTGTCAGCACAGAGCCCAACGTGGGGCTTGAACCCACGAAACGTGAGATCATGACTTGAGCTAAAGTGGGACGCTTAACTGACTGAGCCACCCAGGCGGCCAGCCTACAGATATTTAAAAAAAATAAATAAATAAAGTTCTAACATTTTCATTTCACATCTCAATGGGTTGTCTGTCATACTCCCACTTGGAGGCCTCCTACTACAGATTAAAGGGGCAGATGAGTACTCATCCACACCAGAATTCCTTACAGCTCCCTAAAGGCACATTTCTAAATATTGTGTAGGGTTTTATACCACTATACCCTTTCTTTCTCGACTTTCTATACCAAAGAGCTTATAATAACTACCCTTTTTAAATGTTTATAAGGGATACGTGATCAAAAGCAATTTAGTAGAGGATAGCCTTTCAAACATGGTACAGCAGCAACTGACATTCATAGGGGAAAAAAACAAAATAACTGTAACCTGATTCTCACAACTTATACCAAAATTCATTCAAAATGGATAGTGGACTTACATATAAATCACAAAACTACAATAAAAGTTTTGGAAAAATACAGAGAAGATCTTCAAGATTCAGGACTAGAAAAAAAAAGAGTAGTTAGACTTGCCACGGAAAGTACGATTCATAAGAGGAAGAACTGGTAAATTTGGCTCCATCAAAGTGAAAAACTTTTGCTCTATGGGAGACCCTGGTAAGAGAATGAAAAGATAAGGTACAGAAAAAGAAAAAAAAATTACAAACTAGATATTTAATATAAGACAGGTGTGTAGAATATATAGAGAGTTCTCAAAACTCAATAGTGAAAAGCTGATGCTCCAATTAGAACATGAGCAAAAATGTGTAGAGACATTTTACGAAAAAAGAAGATACATGGAGGGGACAAATCAACACATAAAAAAGTGAGCAACATCATTAGCTACTAGAAAAATGCAAGCTAAAACCACAAAATATCTCTACACAACTATGAGACAGACTAATTAAAATAATAATAATAATGACAAGAATGCAGAGAAAGTGGGCCACATTGTTGGTGGGAATAAAAAAGGATATAGACACTTTGAAAAAGAGTTTGGTAGTTTCTTAGAAGGAACCTAAACATACAATTACTATATGATCCAGGAATTTCTTTCCTCACCATTTATTCTGACTAAATGAAGACTTAAGCTCACATAAAAACATGCACGTTTAGAAGCTTTATTAATAATAGCCAGAAACCAGAAACAATTCAGTTAGTCTTCAATGGGTGAACAATTAAGAAACACTCAACCGTGGGTAAATAGGCCGTGGTACTTCCTTATCATGTAATATCACTTAGCAATAAAAAGGAACACACTATTGATACACACAACAACCTGGTTGAATTTCTAGAAAATTATATTGAGAAAAAAATCAATTAAAAAATATTACAACCGCATAATTCCACTTACACAACAGTCTTTGACAGAATTATGGAAATGGAAAACGGTAGTTGCCAGGAGTTACAGAAAGTATGGGAACAGGAAAGAACGGGGTGTGGCTGTTAAAGGGTCACAAGAGGGATCCTTTTGGAGACAGGAATTTCCTGTGTCTTCACCCTATCAATGCTAATTATCCTGGTTGTAATAGCATACTGTAGTTTTGTGAAATGTTAGCATTGGGGGAAATGGGATATACATGGGAATCTCTCTGTAATTATTTCTTACAACTGCATATGAATCTATAATCATCTAAAAAAGATTTAGTTAAGAAATAAAAACACATAGTTAATGAAGGTAATCAAATTAGACCTAATGATTAAAATATATTCATCTCGGGGTGCCTGGGTGGCTCAATTGGCTAAGCGTCTGACTCTTGATCATGATCTCATGATCTCATGATCTCACACTTTGTGAGTCTGAGCCCCATGTCGGGTTCCATGCTGACAGTGCAGAGCCTGCTTGGGATTTTCTCTCTCCCTCTCTCTTTGCTCCCCTCCCCCCACTTGTGTGCGCTCTCTCTCTCTCTCTCTCAAAATAAATACACTTAAAAAACATAATAAATAAAATATATACGCCTGATATTAGACCATCTTATTGAAAGACTAGGTTTTTTTTAATGTTTATTTATTTTGAGTGAGAGAGATAGAAAGAGAGAATGAGCAGGGGAGAGGTAGAGAGAGAGGGAGAGAGAGAGAATCCCAAGCAGGCTCCACGCTGTCAGCCCAGAGCCTGATGTGGGGCTTGATTCCATGATTGTGAGATCATGACTTGAGCCCAAATCAAGAGTCAAACACTTAACCGACTGAGCAACCCAGGTGCCTCTGAAAGACTAGTTTTATCTTTTATGCCTCCGAAGTATTAAAATACAACTCAACTAGCAAGTGAGATGGTAAAATTAAATTTATCTTCTTTCATTTTTCATTATTACCTCTCAATTATGACTTCTAATCAATAAGCCATTTAACTTAACTGTGGTGACTTTAGTCAGTAATATAACCTAACTCCTCATGTCCAGTGGCAAATCTAAGGCAGAGACTTTCCAACTTTAGCGGGCATAAGAATTATCTGGGGAGTGTGTTAACTCACAGATTGCTGAATCCCACCTACCCACAGAAAGTCTACATTCTGTGCTCTGCCTGAGAATTTGCTTTTCTAGTAAGTTTCCAGGTGTTTCTGATGAAGGTGGATCTGCAGGTCAACCATGAGTCAACAGTCCACATTTTGGGTAATGCTTTTCTTAGGTAGGCTAGACAAATGAACTGTTTTCCTAAAGGTCACCCAATTCTCAGTAGCCAAGCACTATTTCCAATCAAATAATATTCTCTATCACCACTCCATTCTGCAATCGTGTTGTTGCTGTTTATTTTTGCTCTTAAAATAGTTATACTAAAAGAAGATTTTTCACCTCCATTGAGCGGAGTAATATGCTACGAAATAGATTTTCCATTTCTTTTGCACAAATCTCTTCATAAACGGGCCAGATTTTAGGAAGAATGATCAAGGTTGAATACAGAATTCATAGTTTAAAACTGTGGAAGCATTGGAGGCCTTGTACAAGAGGGGCGAACTTGCCATAAGACGTCGTCTTTCAAACACAGCACGTACACACCCACGCAGGAGTGTGCTCTTGTACATGCTCAAACTGTACAGTAGCAGTCCTTTAGAAATCTTATTTTTTGAGCTGTTCAAACAAAAAAGCTACATTATTTTTCTTAGTATTGCTTAAAAGTACATCTAAAACTCCAGGCGGATATGATAACATTGCCACCTAATGGGTAACCCATAGAGAAATAATACCGTTTATAATTTAATATGCTGTTGCTGTCAGATTCTGCTATGAACCCAGAGTAAGGTCTTAGGTTACCGCAGACGAGCACAGCTAAAAAATCAGACACTAATTGCTTTGTGATGTGGAAAATAGTGACGTAAAAATCACAACCTAATGAATTTGTTCAAACTTTCTCCTTTTTCTGGATGGCCTAATTTTTCCCATTTTTCAGGAAACAAAGGGGGACAAAATTCCTATTTTTTGTGCGATTCGTTAAGCGTTCACTCTCAGTCAAAATATGTAAATACTAATTGCATTTTGTGATAGATTAAAATTTATACAACTTTTCAAAAAATAAAATAGATAAATCATTAGAAAGAGAGAAATGACATTTATAAAGATCATTTCGGTAAAGAAACTGCATTAAAACAAGAAAGGATGGAGACCTTAGCCTGGCGAAGGAGCAGCTCACAGCTGTGGTCTGACTTAAGCAAATAGATGACAGTCGTTTCATCTACAAAATAAAACCTTGGGATCCGGTGATCATTTAGGTACTTTCTGGATTTAACATTGTTAATGGTTAAAATTAACAGTAAATATTTTTCAGAGTTGCAGTTCCCTTTGCTATTGGGGATCAAAGTTGGTTCCAATTTGGAGGCTTCTTTTCAAACAGAACCCATGATCACAGTGACTTTCTCTGGGATTTGCCAAGTCCTGTCAATGGCACTAATTATAAACTTGTCCTTTTTTTTTCATTTTTCACTATCCCAGATGTCAACAATGCCCCCAGTATCATGAGCATACATTTTCCTGCTTTACTCTATCCTTAGAGTCATCGCAATCTTTGGAGAAATAAAGTTTTCCAAGCATTCACCTCTCTTAGTATATATTTTCAGCAGCATATATGAAGACAAAAGCAGAATATCTAAAATTCTATTGTATTTAAGCTTGTCTGAGGTAACCCAATCACCCTCACATACTTTTAAAAGTTTTTCTTGTCTGTTTTTCCTTTGTCAATAAAAAAGAAAGAGGTGAAAATAGCTGGTGGGAGAGAGAAAAGAGGGAGAAAAAAATCCTAAAGCCAAAAAACAAAAGAAAACAAAAATAAAAATCAAACCAAAAAAACCCCCAAAAAACCCAAAACCAAAACCAAAAACAAAAACAAAACTCTGTAAGTGCAATAAAATTATTTTGAGACAATTTGACTTACATATGTGATGTGTCAAATTGTATACTCCATAAAATCTTTGTCTAAATATATAAGTATTTCCTGGTATATACTCCTAGAAGTGAAATTGCTACTTCAAAGATATGCATATTTAAATTTTGATTGATACTGCCAAAGAGACCTCTCAACAGAAAATAACAACCTACTGCTATTGATGAAAAAGAAAAATCCAGAGGCCACAGTAGCTATACTGATGTTGGTAAGAGGGAGTCCATGTTTTTAGGTTCATACATAGCCACCATGTCTGCTACAGAAATTATTACATATAGGTGTCCATCCTGACAGTTCTGGCGCAGCCAATGGCAAAGCCTGACAACTTCAACCGGCCAAGTCACTCTGTCTACTTAGTTGCTCAGTATTTCTTCCATGGTGGATGCTTTCTAGTGGATGATACACAACCTTCACACTTCATGTCTGTTGCCATGTGTTCATAAACATCCTTCTACTTCACATGTCTGTGTCTCACATCTTCTAGTGCTTTTGCTGTCAGGGTTCTAAGAAAATGGGCAGGCATCTGTTGTATACATTCTTACTTCAGGCCATTTTTCCGTTCCTCCCTAAGGTGGTGACCAAGGCACCACTCACATCTCTGCCCATCCATTAGTAGCTTGTATCTACATACCAGCTGACACATCTGTGAAACAAATTGGGCTTTTTCCTCTTTCACTTGACAAGACATGGCTCTCATGTGACCATAGTTGCAACTCAGGGAAAGGGTTCTGACACAGATAGGGTATCATGTGGGTTTGATCTGCCTGATTGTGCAACTTACCTGTAGTATCTAGTCCTGTCTAACTTCAACCCAGTATATTCCATTTCAAATATATGATGGCCACTGCTTACTATGTCCAAATTTATGACTTGCTGGGATCTTACAGAACCCAACTCATACTATCAGTTCTGGACACATAATTACTTGGCATCCAGTGGTCAAGTTCAGTTTTTACCATTAAAACACTTAAGAGCTATTTCTCAAGGAACACATAATTCCTTGCTAGGGCTGGTCAGGCTTTGCTCTATAAATCCAAATTCTACAATGTGATTATCCCATTGGACTTTACCATATGGCCCACAAAGCAAGTCTCTGTTTCCTGTCATCAACATTTTAATATATGCATGGTTTTATTGGCATAATTGCTTGCACTGTGACCTGGGTCTACTACAGAGCACTTTTTTGCTTTAGGATCAACTTTAAGCTTGCAGCATATTTCTTTTGGATGTGGGATGTGTTACTTCTAGGACATGAAGGGGCTCACTCAGTGCAGTGTTTCTTTCCTGATGGGAAGGATGCAACATGCAACTATTTGTCTTTGACTTTGGAGAGGATATACTAAAATGTTCTTCATCACGGCACCCCTAAAATCTACTAATATGAAAGGTGACTCTATCTTCATTGGGTTTATCTTCCACACTATAAAACATATGTACCTCACTACGGTGCACAGTGTACTAGTCACTTATTTCTCATCCTATCTAATCATCATGATGCTACCAACATAAGAGATCTGTCGAATGGCAAGGTGGTCTAGACCCTTCATACAATATTATAACAGAGGGGAGGAGAGTTAAAATAAGGATGAGGGGAATGTATAAATGAATAATTGTGTTTATTTTGTACAAACGTGAACTACTGCTGATCCTCTTTTATAACTGGAATGAAAGATAACTCATTCATCAAATCAGCAGCCACACACCAGCTACTTACGTTCTTATTAGTCTCCTCTAGCAATGATACCACAACTGGCACAACCCCTGACATTGGTTATAGTACTTGGTTATACCTGTGGTACACTACAGTAGGCTATTTAAAAACAAACAAACAAACAAACAAACAAACAAACAAACAAACATCCACCCTGTTTCTTCAAGGGCCAAACTAGAGAATTAATCAGAGATATAATAATGACCTTCATCCTACAGGTCTTTAATGGCATCGCTAACCTCCATCATCCCCGTTCCCCAGGATATGATATTAATTTTTATTTCTTGGCTGGTGGAGGGCAAATTTTGAAGTTTCCACTTGGCCTTTCTATTATGTATCATAGCTCTCATCCCATAGGACAGAGAATCTGAGAATTTCCATGGTCTTACTGATATCATCTAGAATTCTTCTCAGTCTCTGAATCATTGAATGTAAAACTTTTCTCTTAAAAGCTCTTAAAAAGAGTAGTAAGAAGATAGAAGAAAGGGCTATTTTCAGAATTTCTCTTGTGTAGTTAAGCTTTCAGATCTCATATTAAGGTTTACCTTTCCTTCTTTTACAACCAAGTTATCTATTTAGCGAAAAGTAGAAAGTTAAAGGGTAATAGCTAATAGGTTGTCTTCTGGGCTTTGGTGGGTTTCCTTGGCTACAAATTCAGTACTAGTCATTAGAGTCTGTTCAATTAATTGGTTTGAATTATATTGTTCTCATTTTCTCTAGAACATATTAACTGTGTTCTAAACACCTATTGGTGACTCATCCATTTTCTTTTATAGGACTTGCCTAAGTCTTGCTGAGATCTAACTCTAGTTACCAGTTTGAGGAGGTCAAACATTATCATGTGAAACATCTGCCTAATATCGAGTCTCCAGGAAATGGGAGGTCTTATCTCCTCTATAAAAGGGATACTGCTAGTTTGTTTCATGCCAGAGGGTACAGGGAAATCTGGGAATCGATGGATCTCAAAACCATCTCCTCAAACTTTACATCATGTATTTCAGGGTCCTACTTTTTTTCTGTCTGGCCTAAATTTATGCCCAGACTGAAGCATAGGACAGGAATAAGGTATCATTTTTTTTTATAAAGGACCACACAGAAAATATTAGCAATTTTGCAGCCTATATTGTCTCTCATGTAACTATTCAGCTCTACCATGGTAGAGTGAAAATAGTCCCTCACTGAAAAAAGCAAACAATGGAAATGGAAGCATTCTCATAAAACTTTAAAGAAACAGGTGGTGGGCTGGTCTTGATCTGTGGGAAATAATTTTCTGAACCCCTGCATACAATTCTTGCCAGGATAGTGAATACAATGTATTTGTATTTTTAATGAGTAAATTTTGGACTTTGTTACTGTATAGTCTTCCTTCTTATGAGAGAGAATGAGAGTCCTTGTATATATTCCATAGAGGCTTTCTGTCTTTTACAGTATGCCCTGAGTTGATAGTTGACTCACTTAAACTTTTCTCTTCTTTCAAGATATCTCTCGTGATTAACAAAATTCAATCCGATCCCCAACTGCTATCATTATTATTCCCCTCATATCTTTCAAGTGCTAGAACAACTTCTTAAGGCCTATCTTTCCAAAACTCTGCAAGCAAAGAATTTGGGCAATCATGATGCCCCACCAAGCTAGGATTCCACCACTTGTTGCAAGTGAATGAAGAGTGATTCGATTCCAGATTTCCAACCAGAGTGCTCACTAAGTTCTCCCAAACACATTTAGGTTTATTTAACAAGCCCCACCCCATATTGTTTCTGGGAATTAATAACCTCACCCACCACCCAATTCCTCCAGCCAGCTGCTGGATCTGGCAAGACATTCTTTTTTTTTTTTTTTTTTTAATTGTTTTTGCTAATGTTTATTTACTTTTGGGAGAGAGAGAGAGAGAGAGAGAGAGGCAGAGCGCAAGTGGGGGAGGGACAGAGAGAGAGGGAGGTACAGAATCGGAAGCAGGGTCCAGGCTCTGAGCTGTCAGCACAGAGCCCGACTCAGGGCTCGAACTCACAAACCAAGAGATCATGACCTGAGCTGAAGTCGGTTGCTCAACCTACCGAACCACCCAGGCGCCCCATGGCAAGGAATTCTTTAATGAAAGGAGAACACTTCCTTGTTTATAATAAAGGTTGCTGAGTTTCAGAAAATCATTTATCCAAAACTTTTTAGACTTACCATTTGCAGTAAATTTTTCTTTCTGGTGCAAATGGAAGGAGACTTCCTTGTGTATTCTAAAATCATCTTTACTCTTGTATCCAAAAGAGGAGAATCAGTCTTATTACGAAAATTAGAATATTGCTAATTGGAGAGTAGTTTCTCACCATCTGAAATACTTGCCTTTACTTTCAAAAGACTAGACTATATCAGACAAATCAATAGTTGTCTTTTTCTTATTTTATACTATCAAGCTGTAAAGAAAAAGAGAATATCACAAATACACACAGACACACACACACCCACATACATACACCAGAAATGAGGCCTTTAAGAATCGTAGGAACATGGAATATTTTCTTCCTGTACTTGAATTTTAGAAGAGATTATTCACAATATGAGTGACAATTTTTATTCTCAAAAGTTCAAATTTCCGAATGAGAGTTGATCTGAAATATAATTCCTGTATCATCAAATAATTATTTTTTCTTTATTTTATTTTTCAAATCTATTAAATGCATAAGTTCATTTTTTCGAAACATTTTTAATTTGACATATATTTAGGGGGAAAATCTGTAAAGCTTTGTTTTGCAAACAGTGTAAATTAATAGGATTAACTCAGTCCTCCATGATATTGAGATTTGGCTCTACCATAAAGGAGCTAAATCCAAGGTGCAGGTTAATAATATAGGAAGGTGAGTAGAAATCATCTACCAATGTTATCTCATGCTAGTGTGCCACTCAGAGGGGAGAATTATTTTGATATTTGTTATAGACCAATTGATATCCTTAAGTGTTTTATATAAATGCTTTTTATCCTCTCCCTTAGTGTTCCAGAAAGATGCGTAAGATGTACATCTGTGTTCTTATTCTGTGACAGCTATCTACAGAAGTACTTTCCCTTTCACTAGCTGCTAAACCTGGCCAGCCTTAGTAATTGGCCAGGTGATGTCTCTTCTCCATCTGTCACTGCCTCAGTAATCAGATTTAGTGCCCAGTAGAGATTTATTGTGAATACAAAAATAACTAATTAAAAAAAATAATGGTAAATAACCAATAGGAAATGTATATTGTATAGAATCCCAGTTTACCATTTTACTTAAAAACGACCAGTAAGAATATGCAATTAAAATAACTATAAATCCCATTCCTAAGTGACCAGATGATAAATCTTGCTCTACATAAACCCACATTCTCTATATACCACAGAAAAAAATTAAAGATCTTTGTTTTACATGAAGATCTGGAATTACAAGATTCTCAAGATCCTCTCTAAGATCTTTATTCCATAATTCTAACATAGAAAATGGATACTTTCTAGTGCAGAAGTATATAGCAAGAAGAACTCCTATGTCTCAGAAATGTTGAATCTTGATAACTTGTGAATACAGATACAAATTTTGGATTCACAAATCATCACCTACTGTACAGTGCAAAATCCTGGAGTAGTGGGGCAAATGTAAGAGTACAGGCTCAATTATTCTAGGAAGAGGTTAGCAGATAGTTCCCCTCTTTATACCTTTGACAAATAGAGAAGACATTTGTCACAAAATATATGCTCCTCCTAGAACAGGGAAAATATTTTAACAATTTTTATTCCAGAAATTGTCATAGTTACAATTTTTAGCCTTCTTTGACATGCTTTCTGTACAGATCAGAGTAATATCATCATCTCCCAGTTTAGAATGATTAGTGAGACTACTTATGATAACATTTTAGTTGTTAGAATCTTATCACCCAACTTGACTCATTTCTCTTATTTGAGTTTCATTCTATGGTTTATGAAATATCTCCCTTTTGAGAGTTTTTCTATAGTTAGAAAATATCAGAGTATGTTAAACTGGGCCAAACATTCTATGCAACCAATAAAAGTAATTCCAAATTAACATTTTCACTTTTTTTCAAGATTCTTCATAATTCAAACATCCCCAAGTAAGTGTTCCTATTGGTAGTAATTAAGAGCAAAATAGCTTCCCTCAGGATATTCTTATTTATTTATAAGAAAAGAAGTTTCAAATGAGTCAATATAAGACACTCCAAGTCCAAGTTGTTCAAAAAAGGCTTCTCAATATAAAAAAATAGATCATCATTATTATACTTTAAGTTAAAACTAACTTTACAATATTTAAAATAAATTAGTGACCTGTATCTTCCACTCATCAATATAGAGTAAAAATTTTATTTTGTTTCACATCATGTCTTCCCCATTTCTCTTAAATTTTACTTCAATGAAATGTTCTTTAACATGTTTTCATACAATTTTATGTTCAATCTCTACATATGCGAAATAAAATATATATTACTGTCATGTCCCTCTCTTAGTTATATACATTTATACACATATATGCAATACTACATATGTACATATTACTACTGACATCTTTCTTTTAGTTACATGTTTTCTCAAAGAAAGTATAACATCGTATCAGTTAGCTACTGCCATGTAACAAAACCACTACAAAACACGCATTTCTACAAAATGGCTGGGCACTTTTTCCTGTCTTGATTAGGCTCATACATATATCTTTCAGTTGGTCATAACTCTTCTAATGTTTATTCATTTATTCTTTATGTTTGAGATTCAACTGACTGATCTCTGTCTTTAGGCTTCTCTTGGAGGTGGCAATGTTGCCATGGAAAGGATAGAAGCAAGCAAGGATGCAAGCACTCCTGAGAGCTGGGTTTGACACTCAGAAGTCATTTTGACTGTATTCAACTTGTCAAAACAATTCACAAGACCAGTCAAGATTTAGGTGGGGAAGGCGATTTTACTTCTTGAGAGAAGGAGTTGTAAGATCACACTACTTTTGAAGAATTGGGTAAAAAATCATAGCCATTTTGTAATGAATCTACTAAATTTTCCATTAATGTATGTCACATAACTTTATTTTGTTTACCATTGTATGCCAGCATCTAGAAAGCTACTGGGAATAGGTGAGACACTCAAATGTTTGTTAGATAAATGAATGTAAAATTCTATCCCACTAGGAAGACTACTAGTTACATGAAAGAAAATATTGGCTATCTTGTCAACCTTTATTCCAATAGGTTTCTAGCATGCTTTTCTAGAATGCAGAGGTTCAAAAGCTAGCTCCTTTATTTCATAGATGCCGTTGTACTTAGCTGCCTGATATAAACTGGGCTTCTCAAAGCAAACATTTTAGAAATACATGAATACATAAAATAAATTATTTGAGGCAGTATCTACTCTAGGAGATACCTGTCTTTCAGGAACAGTGATGAATATATATTTTTTCTTCTTTTATGCTATATTTGGAAGTTTCTAGTCTCTGGTTCTTAGGATTATATTAAAATAGTAACATTTCAGGTTCTAAGTTTTAATCTCTGGTTTCTCCCCTTTGTTTCCCTTTTACACAAAAGATTAAAATCCACATTTTTAGTGTCTTACCAATAAACCATCCACTTTTGTATTTTACATTCTCAAACCATTAAAACACATTCTAGATTTTTTTGTGCCTTTTTTCTGATTTTGTTCCAAAATGAATTGCCAGGAGTGGGTAGCAATTAATGAGCATAGAAAATTTCTGTGTAACATCTGAAATACAAACTTCAAAAAAAACAGAATGTCATCTAATGAGTCATGTTAAGTCTAACTAGGACCTCCTGCATACACTTCAAGACAGTTACCAACAACCCCTATGTGTATACAAATGTGAGAGTACTAAGAGCTATGAAGTTTCTAAAATTTGAATTCCAATGAAGAACTTAATTTTGTTCATATGACTATGTGAGTTGAGATTTGCCAATCCAAATTCGCAAAAACCTAGATTTGGCATTAGGTGAGAATGTTTATGTAGTACTGAACCCACAGAATGTGTTGAGTTATATTGGTGATTGGATGCAGATTTTTTTTTACAAGGGAGAGGTCTCAGTCTTCATTCCACCCAAAAAAATAAGTAGAATAGAGATTTAATTATAGGAATGAACAGTAATTCATGAGAGGCATGGTTTATTAAAAACACATATTATCTGCCTCTTAGAAAATTGGCTTATACAGTAAAAACTTAATGTTCCAAATTAATGCATTACTCATGCCACGTTTCTCCAATAGTCAAGTTGAAAAAAAAAATGTCTACGTGAATTGTCAGTGTTACAAGTTAGAAATGAAAAGTAAAAATCTGATTTTCCTGATGTGTAAGTAAATAAGTTACAGTTCAGCTCTTTTATCCTTTTAAAGGCAGAATTTAAGGCAAAAATAAAATTTCACTTTAAATTAATATTACATTTAAATATTGGTTAATATTTAATAGTCAAATGCCCACTAAAAAGCCAAAAACTTGATGCAATATTGTTTCATACAATTATTTATGGTTTTTGTTTGTTTGTTTATTTATTTATTTTGAAACAGAGGAGAGAGACAGCTTAAGTGGTGGAGGGGAGGAGAGAGAGAGAATCCCAAGGAGACTGCTCTGTCAACATAGAGCCTGATATGGGGCTCCATCCCACAAACCACAAGATCATGATCTGAGCCAAAATCAAGAGTCCAACATTTAACTGACTGAGCCACCCAGGTGCCCCAATTATTTATAGTTTACATAAAGTAACATGTAGAGATTTAAAGGTCAATTAGTTCTTGGTGTAAGCGTTCTAAAATCAAAGGGGTTAATTTTCAAATCTTTTTAGCTCTAAGACAACTACATCCTGAAAATATAGCAGGTGAAAAATTTTAAGTGTAATGTAAATTATTGGTGTGAAAGGAGTAAAAGCATTGCACTTTGGGGACAATTACTTTTAGAAAGAGTTTTATGATAGTACAGGTTAAAAAGCTAAGATATAGTTTTGTCTGAGGACAAAAATAATTTATCGACAGGACAGGAACTCAGTCTTTGTTTCTTTCTTCAGTGTCCTATTGAAATTGTTCATATAAAAACATAACTAAAGAATTTAAAACTTGTCTTTAATTTTTAATAGCATTAGTTAAAAACAGAACATAGTCCTCCGATATGTGACTTAATTTCAAAGGATACCACCTTAACCAATGATCAAAGTTAACGTCACCAAAATTGGGACAAACTAATCTGATGCACTAACAAGGCATCACTTCTGTAAAAATCTTGTAAGAAATGCATATCCTTAATCTGATCATGAGGTGATATGAAACAAACCCAAATTGAGGGACATTCAGCAAAATAACTGGCCTGGACTCTAAGAATATCAAGGTCAAAAAAGACTGAGAAATGTTCCAGATTAAAAGAAACTACAGATACATGACAACTAAAAGTAACCCCACTTTAGAAGGCTCAAAGCTAGAGGAAACTTGTGTCACAAGAACAGAATAATAATGATCATTATTATAAATGTAAGACATGCCATATTCTCAGCTTTCCAAATGACGAAACTCAAAACTAAGGTGTTAAAATGAATTCTTGTTAACTTCTTCACCGAACTAAAGGGGTAGGGATGACAGCCTATAAATTGCATCATCTTGGTTACAGCTCCTCTCAGTGGCTTTATTTAGAATTTCATGTGGCATATATATGTGTGTATATATATATATATGTGTGTGTGTATATATATATATATATATATGTGTGTGTGTGTGTGTATATATATATATACACACACACACACATACATGTATATATATATATATATACATATATATGTATATATATGTGTGTATACACACACACACACACACACATGCACACACACAGAAGTACTCCTCATTTTATGGCCCCACAGAAATTTAGCTATATAAATAAAGTAAGAAGGAGTTTTTGAAAGACAACTACTTAGGTTCTTTTGTATATTTGAAAAATTGGAAAAGCAGGCTACTTAAAATATATGAAGTAACCAGATTCTTCTAGTTAACCAATCATGATTACAATCTTTTTACATAGGAGATATCAAAACAAAGATTTTTATTGTTTTGAAGTTAGAACTATCACTGAGGGAGCAGAGCTGGGCTATAAAAACTAATGTACAAATATAATAGTATGTTGTAACTTTTATTTCTTGCCCGTGTTTTCCTAGGAAGTTGTGTTTGAGGTGTGGAAGTGAAAGTGTAACTCATAACAACATATGTTTGTTTTCTTTCATTTCAGCAATCAATGTAAAACTAAATTTCTTATGTCTTAGCCACTCAAAAACACACAAGATAACAATGCCCATTTTAAAAAGTATGAAAAGATGTTGAGCTTATATTTTGAATATACAAATTACATGTTTGAGTCTGAGAGTTTTTGATCATTAGATCCTTAAACTAGAGAAAGGTGAAGCAGAAAGAGAAATGAGAAGTTGACGTAATAAATAGGATTTTAAAATTTTCTTGTCTGATAGTAGACACTGTGTGTTTGTGTGGGAGGCAGAGTGATTGCTTGGCACTCCTTTCTTCCCCTGGAAATAGTTCTCTCATTTCTAGGGGGGAGGGGAGGTTTGAATACCCAGCTTCTAGATGCATTTCAGATGAGTAGTAGGATTGTCCCACTTTCCTGGCCACAGTGAATGGTAGCCACCTGCCCCACTAGGATATACTGCCTTGGAGTTGCCCCAATGACCCTCACCTCCTGGCTTCCACAGCCTAACCCATTATGCCAGACTTGATCTGCCATACCAGTAGAACATGCCCACAGTGATTGTACGCCACTTCTGAGATTAGGTTATAAAAGACATGGTGGTCTCATCTTGGTCTCTCTCCTCTTTACAAAGGATAATAGCTGTTTACAGAAAGGAGGAAGAATTCATTATGGAACAGGATATCTGAAGTGTTTCTAAGACAGTTGATAATGATCTGTTTTATAAACTTACAGTTATTTGTCATATAATTCTTTAAGCTATACGTGTGTTTTGTAAATTTTTCTGTCTGAGGTTCATTTTGTAATAATATGATTTTCACACACACAAAAAGAAGAAAGATCCATATTAGGAAATTCACGGGTAGAGAATTCATCTGTTTCATAAAAGTTAATTTAAAATTAAACTGTAATGTCGCAAATTAAATTACTGAACTATCTCAGAATGAAGGATTAAAGATGAATTTTGAAACTGCTTTACTTGATTCATTTTGGAGAAAAATGAAAACTCAAGATTCTGAGGTTGATGGAATTAAAGTATCTTCTTCCAGTTCCAACAATGCCTTTCTGTGAGACTGGTTTCTCTATTCTTTGATTAAAATAAACTGCAAAAAGTTTATGTATATTTGCAGTGCATTTAGCATTGTCGCCAACCTTAGATTGACAAATTAAGCCCCCTGCAAAACAGCCCAATCTCATTTGATTCATGAAAATCTTTAGATGTTGCTTTGGGCAGAATTTATCCAAATTGTCTCATATAGGTATTTAATTTGAGCACTGGCTCTATCACTCATAACTAAATAGTTATATTTGTGAAACAACAAGAGTTACAATGGAATATTCACTATAGACAATGGAATGTATACACAACTATACAATGGAATAATCACTAGTACACAAGCGTTCATGGAGTGATATAGTTGTATAATTTTCTTGTATTTGCTTCTGTGTTGTGTTTTAATTATATTTATTGAAATGAAATTTTGTCTGTTGCATCTAATAAGAAAAAGTTGGTCTTACATTTCATATGAATTAATTTTTTAATTTCATTTTGCTAGCAATCAATTTTTATTGTGTTGGGGGAGAATTTTTCTCTGCAACGAATTGGAAATTAAAAAGCCTAGTTCTTCATCATAGATAATATGAGAAGTACTTCCTTTAATGCTAAGCAGAAGATCTTTCATTTAATACATAAAACCAGTTGTGTTGCTACACGAATCCATGTTATAAGCTAAATGCTAGAGAATGAGATGAGAGGGAGGAGAAGGGAAGGGGAGATTAAGAGGCAAAGATACATTATCCCCAGAAATTCCAAAAAGTGTCACTATAGACATGATGATAAATTCTATGATACAGGCAATCAGAAGCATATAAGAATAAAGATGAAAAAAAAAAAGATTCTGTCTGTAAGCTCTGACTTGCCTTGGAAGGATGATTGAGAGTAAAGTAGACAAAATACAGAGAAAGAATCTGGAAGGCCAAGGGGAGGTCATACATACACTTACAGTTAGCTAATCATACAGTTAACATTTATTGAGCTCCTACAGAATTTTTGGTATTTGACACAACTTCGCATACAAAATGGAAGCATGCAGGACATAATCTTTTGTGACTGACTTCCTTTACTTAATAAATGTTTATGAGATTCATCTATGCTATGGCATATATCTCTAGTTTATTTGTTTCCATTGATGGATGGTGTTCTCTAGAAAGAATATACCCCAATATATTCATCTATTCTATCACTGTTGGTCCTTTGGAACTATGACTGATGCTGCCATAAACATTCTTATAATACCTTTTGTTATGTATCTGTATCAGTTTTGTTGGGTATAAACATGGGAGTGCAATTCCTGGATTAAAAGTTGTGCATGGCACAAAGTTACTTGATATTATCAAACTGTTTTCCAAACTCATACCAATGTACACTCCCACCGGGATCATCTGACCATTCTCCTTGCCCCAGCACCTTGCAGATATTTACTATCGTCGTTCTGCTTAATTTAAGCCATTCTGATATGTGAATAATAGAATGTCATGGTTTATTTGCATTTCACTGATTATTAATAATATGCCCTCTTTATATGATTATTACCTATTTTAATTCCTTCTTTGATGAAGCAGCTGTTCAAGTAATACTCTTCTCAGAAAGAAAAAAGTCTAGGGGCGCCTGGGTGGCTCAGTTGGTTGAGTGTCAGACTCTCTTTCTTTCTTTTTTTTATTTTTTTTTATTTTTTAAGTTTATTTATTTTGAGAGAGATGGAGCACAAGCAGGGAAGGGGGTAGAGAGAGAGGGAAAGTGAGAATATCCCAGGCAGTCTCTGCACAGCCATCGCATAGCGCAACATGGGGCTCAAACTGACGAAACCATGAGATCATAACCTGAGCTGAAACCAAGTCCCATGCCTAACTGACTGAGCCACCCAGGTGCCCCGAATGTCTAACTGTTGATTTTGGCTCAGGTCATGATTGAGATCCATGCTGGGCTCTGTGCTGAACGTGGAGTCTGCCAAATATTCTGTGTCTCCCTCTGCCCCCTCCCCTGCTCACATGCTCTGTCTCTATAAAATTAAAAAAAAAAAATTAAAGAGTCTAGTGAAAAATCAATTTGAGATTGTAAGAAATATAATGACATTCTTTTGAAAGGCCCCAGTTTGACCTACTACTGGAACATAGAGGTGAAGATGTCCAGCAAACTGTTTGAAAGTGGCTCAGAGCTTGGGAGAGAAGGCAAACATGACTCCTAAACCTTTTCTAAGACAGGGAACAAAAAGTCCAGAGAGAAGTTAGAACAAAGATCACATTTTTCATAGAGCTATAAAGAAAGGAAGATAATAAAGACAGATTTAATGATCAAAAAGTTATTGATGAAGTTAGTAGATTTAAATGACTTCTGTCTTAGAGAAGTAATTGGTCTGGACTCATCTAATGAATTGTTTCGAGTTTCTACATAAACAGGGGCATCTGGGTGGCTCAGTCAGTTAAGTGTCCAACACTTGATTTCAGCTCAGGTCATGATCTCACAGTCTGTGAGACTGAACCCCACGTGGGGCTCTCCACTAACAGTATGGAACCTGCTTGGGATTCTCTCTCTCCCTCTCTCTCTGCCCCTCCCCTGCTCATGAATGCCATCTCTCTCTCTCTCTCTCTCTCTCTCTCTCTGTCTCTCTCTCTCTATCTCTCTCTCAAAAATAAACTTTAAAGGAAAACTGTATAAACAAAATCTCTTCTCTGTTGCTATACCTGTCATAGGAGACTTGGCTTTTTTTCCAGATTTCTTTCTCTGAAATTTTGTAGTTCCAACTCTCTTCAATTGCTATAGATCTAATCTGTCCTGAGGCAGAATCTCTCTACTCAGTTGCTTATATTTGCTACCCCCTATATCTCTGCCAAGAGCTCCGACCTCAAAGGTTCCTGGAGCTTCAAACATCTATGAATTATTAAATAATATCCTTTAGTAAAATAGTCATTTCCAACATGGATTTTATGGACTTGGCCTGTCTTGTAATCAAATCTTTACAGAATTTAGGTTACAAAATTCTTGCAAAGACTCCCAGTTTTAACTAGTATCCTGCAAAAGTCCCTTTTAAAAATAAACAGCATTGTGGTGCCTGGGTGGCTCAGTTGGTTAAGTGTCCAACTTCAGTTTAGGTCATGATCTCACGGTTTGTGAAGTCAAGTCCCACATCGAGCCCACTGCTTTCAGCACAGAGCCCACGTTGGATCCTTTGTCCCCTTCTCTTTCTGCCCCTGCCCCGTTCTTACTCTCTCTCTTTCAAAAATAAATAGAAGGTTTAAAAAAATGAACAGCATTAAAAAAAAAAACCCAAATAAATAAATAGCATTAAACTGACACGAATATCTTAGTGATATAACCTTAATCTAAATCCAAACTATTATAGAACAGAGAGCCTTTCAAGGAAAAAATATATAACATAAATTATTTGTTTTTCTCTAAATTCCAAGTGACTCCTCAAATTTAGAGTATTGCAAACTATTCTATATTTCTGAAATAGCTGTAGGGATTCCTCTTCTCTCTTCATTTTTCTCCCTCCAAAGATTTTCTGATGCAAATTGAGTTTAAAAAAGGACTAAAATGAAAAATACATGTATAAAATATAGAAAATTTTGTAGGCCATGGAATAAGACAAAAAGGCACATAAAATAAAGTTCAATTTATTTCAAGGGTAGAGTTGGAAGTGTTTTCTTGTGTATATTTAGATACCATGTTAAGATACCAAAAATATTGGTTTTATAATAAAAATATATTATCTGATTTTAAACCAAGGCTAGAATTTAGCAACAACATTTGTGAGTTAGAAATGTAAGATCAAGATCATTTTTTTTTTAAAGTGCAGAACATAAGGATAAAAATTTATTCTTGGGAACCACATTCAATTTTCATCTTCATTATCACTGGACACACACATAATAGCACTCTGGCTTAAGAAAAATTCTAAGATTGTTGTCCAATCCAATAACATCATGTTTTATTTCTGTCACATAGCTTGTCTGCTCTAGTAATTTTACCATAGTGGATGGATTTTTTTTTTTTTTGACACAGGTCATCTTATTTTCTTTTCTTGTTTTTATTAAGTTTTTAATTTTAATTTGGTATAGTTAATCTACAGTGTTATCTTAGTTTCAAGTGTACAATATAGTGATTCAACAATTCTATACATTACTCAGGGTTCATCGTAATAAGTAGACTCTTTATCTCCATCACCTATTTCACCCATACCCCAACCCATCTCCCTTCTGGTAACCATCAGTTTGTTCTCTTTAAGAGTCTGTGTCTTGGTTTTTCTCTCTCTCATTATTTGTTTGTTTTTTTTTTTTCCTTTGCTCATTTGTTTTGTTTCTTAAATTCCACATACAAGTGAAATCATATGGTATGTGTCTTTCTCTGAATGACTTATTTCACTCACATTATACTTCATATTTCACTTCCATTTCACTTCCATTAGTAGATGAATGGATAAAGATACGGCACATATGCACAATGGAATATTAGCCATAAAAAAGAATGAAACCTTGCTATTTGGAACAATGTGGATGGAGCTAGAGAGTATAATACCACAGTGGATTTTAATTTGACAACAGCAAAAAGGTAAAGAAGCACATTTTTATCTTAAGTAAAATATCTCATTTGTTTGTGTAACAAAACTGAACCCTAGAGAGGGTTCCAGTGTCCATATGGACATTATTAAAACGATTTCTTTCTTAAATTCAGATTACAAAATGAAAAAAAAAGGAAGCTCTAATATTTTTTTTCCTACACAATGGATGAAGCACCTTTTTCACAAGATTCATAAATACTTTGGAGTTTTCTGTTTTGAAATATAGACACCATCCCTGGGTAAAATACTGTATTTTATAAGTAAGGTTTACATTCAACCCCCACAATGATCACTTTTACAATTAGTTGATAAGTAAAAGAGACACAATGGTCATTATTCTGGTGAAACCTTGTTATTTTTTAATAGCTCAATGTGAAACTATTTGATAAAGTTGTTGGCCAAAAACCTTGTCATTCAAAATATAAACTTAAAACAGCTAACTCTTCTCATATTTTATACTTTTCCATAGTTTTCCTTCTTTTTTTCCTCTTTACATTTGTTTCTATAACTTTTAAAAGGGAGTAATATTCACTTCTGAAGTTTTTAGTACCATTTGAAGTCAATTAAAGAAAAACATAAACAATAGAACTTTACGTATCTAATAGAATGGCTCAAATTGTGAACCTGACAACATCAAATGCTGACAAAAATGTGGAGCAACGGGAATTCTCTCCTGTTACTGTTGGGAACGCAAACTGGTAGAGTCATCTTGGATGACAGTTTGTTGGTTTCTGACAAAACTAAACATACTCTTACCACACAATCTAACAATTGCACTCCTTGGTATTGACTCAAAGGAATGGAAAACATGAGCCCCCACAAAAATCTGTGTGTGGATATTTATAACAGCTTTGTTTATAATTGCCAAAACTCAGAAACAACCAAGATGTCCTTTAGGAGGTGAATGGATAAAGAAACTGTGGAACATCAGACAATGAAATATACTCAGTGTGAACAAAATCAGAAAAAATACGAAAGAACCTTAAACGCATAGTACTAGATGAATGAAGGTAATCTACAAAGGCGTGTATGATACCAACCATACGACATTCTGAAAAAGACAAGCTATGTGATAGCGAAAACATCATTTGTTGCCAGAGTTTGGAGTTGGGGAAGAAATGATGAATAGGTGAAATACAGAAGGATTTTAGGATAGAGAAAGTAATCTTTATGATGTCATAATGATGAATACAAGCCATTATACATTTGTCCAAACCCAGAGAATGTACAACACCAAGAGTGATCCATAATGTAAACTATGGAATTTGGATGGTAACGATGTATCAATGAAGGTTGGACAATTGTAACGAGTGTACCACTCTGGTGGGGGCTGTGGATAATGTGGAAGACCATGCTATGCACAGGGGCAAGAGATATATGAGAAAATTCCTGTATCTGCCTTTAATTTACTGTAAACCTAAAACTTTTCTTTAAAAAAGACCTAATTAAAAAGAATACGAACAGTTTATTATTTCTCTCTGGCATTTTGCATACAATTTGGGTGGTTATTTATGTTCTCTCTAATTGTATACTATAAGAATATTTACAAAATAATACAAAATATTTAAGTTAATAACCTTTTATAAACAGTATTTTCTCCTGCTGTCCAATAATTGTTTGATTTATTTATTCTGCATTTTTAGGGAAACATTAAATTGTTTTTAATGTTTGCTATTTATTTTTGAGAGAGAGAGAGAGAGAGAGAGCGAGCATGAGCGGGGGAGGGGAGGGAGAGAGGGAGACACAGAATCTGAAGCAAGCTCCAGGCTCTGAGCTGTCAGCACAGAGCCCAAGGTGGGGCCCAAATCCACAAACAGTGAGATCATGACCTGAGGCAAACTCAGACACTTAACCACCTGAGCTACCCAGACACCCCTTTAGGGAAACGTTTTAAAAGTTGTGCTGGTTTTTTTTTCTGGAATACAGGTAGGAAAGAATGCTAAAAGAGAGTAAAAAATTAGATGATCACCTGCCAAAGGACAAATTCAGACTTTATTTTTATCACATTGTACTTGATCCTTCAGTAACTGTCATGATATATTCTTTTCTTTTTAATTTTTTTAAATGTTTATTTTATTATTTTTGAGAGAGAGAGACAGAGCGTCAGCAGGGGAAGGACAGAGAGAGAGAGAGGGAGACATAGGATCTGAAACAGGTTCCAGGTTCTGAGCTGTCAGCATGGAGCCTGCAGCGGGTCTCGAACTTGGGAACAGTGAGATCATGATCTGAGATGAAGTCAGATTTTTTTTAATGTTTTTTTAATGTTTATTTATTTTGAGAGAGAGAGAGAGAGAGAGAGAGAGAGAGAGAGCGCACAAGCAGGGGAGGGGCAAGAGAGACAGGGAGACACAGAATCCGAAGCAGGCTCCAGGCTCTGAGCTGTCAGCACAGAGCCTGATAAGGGGCTCGAACCCACAAACTGTGAGAGCTGAAGTCTGGCGCTTAACCGACTGAGTCACCCAGGTGCCCCTGAAGTCAGATTTTTAACCGACTGAACCACCCAGGCACCCTGTCATGATATATTCGTAACTGGGTGTCCCTGAATAAGATGCTCTGACTGATTTCTGCTAAAAACACTGAGTATGTTTTGCACATATTTACTGATGACCCTTTTCTCAGTGACATCATCAAACCCCATGCACACATTTCTGGAAGTGAGAAACCCAAATTCTTCTGTGTAAGTGATATTTTAGCTGGCTGATGGAAACAGTATAAGGGGCCTTTATAACTTCACATGACAACACAAGTAATGAGTGAGGGCTGACATGTGAGATTTAAAAGATTAACTTCAAATCTAAAATTATTGGTCAAAGCACAGCAAAACTTCAACTCCATTGTCTAAAAAAAAAACTACAAAAAATTCTATAATATATTAGAATCAATTATGCTTTCATCAGTTGAAGGGAAAGGTAGTAAAGTATTGATAAATACATTTATTAAGAGCACACTGGTTAAACCTAAATCCAAGTAAATTTTCCCAATATAGCATTGTTTTTCACAGTACATATATACTCAGATCAAATATTTTTCTTTCTCTAGATTGTTCTGGCCCAAACTCCAGACATCTTCTCTAATTTCTCTTCTTCCATTTTTTCAGTATATAATCTAATAGCCTATTTGATCTGTCTTACTTCCAAAATGTGTATCAGATCTTTCTGCTTCTTTTGACTTTACTTGCTATCAACTCTTTCCAAACCAGCATCTTTTCTCATCTCAACTACTACAACTGAATCTGTGACAAAGACTATTAGGGCCACCGCCTCCTCAGTCTTTCGGTGTTGCCTCACCACATATCTGCTGGGCAGACGCCCATAAGATAACTCCTAAGTTGAGGGTGAGGTGAATGAACCATGCACCAAGACTAGTAAATAGAAAAGTAAAATCCTTGGAATTAAGATCTTTGTCAAGATAAGCCCTTTTGATGTTGCCATTAGTACATGAAAAGTGGTGGAAGCACCTAGATCAAAAAGCCCAATAAGATTTTGAACAAAATCTACTGCCAAAGAAATCTTATATTTATCAGAGACACTCGGTGTTCTGTCACCTATCACGGCATAATTCTTTGTACTTATTTTGACTTAACACCTGTTGCCAATCTTGTTTTCATTTCTCACTTCATATGATTCTACTACTTCTTTAAAATGTTATTTTTTGTAGGTAGGATATTTTGCTAAAGACTTGTTTAACGCACAACAACCATAACTTTGCACAATTAAGGCATCATCATAAAATTTAAAAATATATATATTAATTCCTACACCTAATAAAGTGAATGGTCCTTTTTTTCCACCATAGAAAATTATTTATGAACTACAGTAAACCCAAGCTCTGTGTAATATTGTATTCATGCTCCTTTTTCTTTTTTTCTCCTGGACTTTTTCCTCTTCACTGTACCAATTTATAACCACCAACTTTTGTTATTCTTCCATTCAGAAGAACTTAGTGTTTACAGTTCACTTTTGAAAGTCTCAAATTTCATCCTTTAAAGAACACACGATGTCTCCACATGAATTGTGCCTGTCTATTAATATTCACAAGGCAGATTTTTGAGGGGGGTGCTTCTTGCTTATCTCTCTCTAATGTCCTTCTACACAGCATCAATACACATATATTAAATTAATAAATACATGGCCTATATACACAGGTAAATGCAAAGGCCCAACACCCTTGTCTTGATTCAAGACAAATGTCAGAGGCTGTCTGAGCCTGAAAACTCACCATTGGGTCAGCGGAAGCTCCTGCTTATGTTTGTATTTCTACAAACACAAAATCAGTGGAGGGCAGTACATGATCAGATAGCTCAACTTTCTGGCAAATGAAGAACTACAAGGATATAAAAAACTCCCAAAGTAAGAGATTGAAAAAGAACTTCATTTAGTTATTCATTCATTCACCTGACACAACCACAGGAAATACTGCAAATAGGCAGGTGAAATACAAGCACACAAAAAGCAACAGGGCAGTTCTCCCAATTGCATCTCGCCCCCGCGCTTGGCTATCTCTTGGCCCAGAGTTGCTGTGCTTGCTCTCCAGTTTCCACGACCATTGCCGTTATGCTTTACCTTCCAATTTTTAATATTTTTTATTTAAAAATGTGCATGTATAAAAATTCAAAAAGCATTAAATGTATAGTCCGTGAATTATGAAGAAACGACCACATGAATGTAATCACTTCCTATATGTAAAGGATACTGTGTATGCCGCTGAAATTCTCTTCTTGAGAGTAGAGATTCATTCCTTCAGTTGTTGAGAGTGTCGGCCCCTCACAACTAAGTGTGTCTGTAGAAACTGTGGTTGGCCAAAAGTTGTTGCCTTTTTCAAGGTTACATTACCTCCCTGGAACAGAACTCATCCCAGAAAGTACAAGGCCCAATACCCCTGCCTTCAATAAGACACATCTCAAAGTCTTTCTAAGCCCCAAAGCTCACCCTTGGGTCAGCTGAAGCTCCTCCCATTTGTTTGCAGCTCAACTTCTTTTTCTGTCCAACTCTGCTTCTTTCACTCCTTTACAGATATTTTCCCCAAGAATCCATGAATGCAAATTTCTGCTGCAGCGTCTATTTCCAAAAGGTCATGACCTGAGAGAGCTGGTAATAGAATTGATCCTAGAAAGCAGAATTTAAAGTGGGAATTTTAGAAGTGGCTCATTCACTGACCTCCTGGCAACAAGGACTCTAATTACAGGTGGTAGAGAGAATACTGATAGCTTGTAACATACTGTAGCAATGCAATTGTTAAAACTTACACTGGTGGTGAGCTAGACTGGAATACTAATCAAAATGAATGCAATGGTGATATACCATCTCAAGCATTTGAGACATTCGGGGCAAAATAATAATTACAAAGACCATGTAATTGGATGGGACTAAGCATGCTTTGAAGAAAAACAATGAAAGACTACTGTGATTAATCACCAATTTAAGGTGAAGTGTGAAAGTCAGAGGGCTTCTTTGGCAGCATATAAAAAGACTCATTTGCTGAAGCAAGAGGGCAGAAAAAAGGTGATCATCAGGTCCAGGACTTAATTATAGTGGTAGCAGAGCTCCAGAGAAGGGTGACATTCAATCCCAGGATGTCTGCTATGCTAAGATCATTGCATTAATCGGTAAGTAGTGAGACTCTGGATTCGGAATAAGAGATCTGAGTCAATACACTTGAACATTTCAAGTGTCAGATTCCCCTGAACTCTCTGGGCCTGAAGAATTGGCCCACTCCTTGTTAGAGGCCAGTGATCCCCCTGGCTCGAGTATGATGCAGAAAAACTCTGATAAAAGAAATCATGTGCACAAGCTTCAGCATCTACCACCTTCTCCCATCCTGTGCACTAGACTGATAAGTACGGTTAGCATAAAGTCGCTGAAGAAATTATGGGTTTGTTAAAGAGGAAAAAAGGCAGTTGCAGAAGTTGCTGCAGAACCTAGACATGTAAATCAGCAAGAGACACAAGAGTATATAAAACTCAATTCTGATAGTGCTATATATGTATATGTGGGTTTGAGAGATAAATTTAGATAAGGAGAATTTTATTAATATGGAAGTCTGTCCCATGATAAAAGATTTCATACCGTGACAAAGATCGCAAGAAGTATTACTAATCAGTTCCTAAAATGGACAGTTCTTAGAAGCTTGGGTTCAGATATCCTGGTTCCCAGAGAGAGAACACTTCCACCGGAGGACATTGCTCAAGCCCCGTGAAGCTTGAGATGTGACCATCACGATGTCTCCTTTGGCTTCTTGTCCCCAAAGAACACATCAAGGAAATACTGGCAGATTGAGTTGGCCCCAATTTTCCGGAAGAAATAGAGCTACAATAGAGAAGGGGAAGAGTATGTTTGTCAACCACATAGCGTAACACAGTACCTCTTGCTACCCTCTGCACAGTGTTGATGGTAAATGAAAAAAGTGTAACAGGTCTGAGAAGGCATGGTGACCAATGGCTCAGTTCTCTCACAAAATAAGCCATAGAGACCAGCAGAGGTGTGAGCTAAGGATGAGGAAGATTATCCTACATCTCATGGCTGTAAAGAAGGCGGTGATACCAATTGTGCTCTCTAGATAAGCTGCAGCTACTGACCTATGATTCATCTCAGTAACCTTCCTGTCTTAAGTTTCTCTGGGGAGGAAAAAGAAAAAAAAGCCAGTTAGAATCCTGGAGAAAATCTTCGCACTTGGGGTTAACTTTCTACACAAAATAAGTAGATAAAAACAGGGCAAGGGGTGGGTTGTAGTAAATTCTGTGGTGTTTCATCCAGATCTCCCGTTCATGATTGACTTAGTTAGATGCAGCTTCCATGATGAAGTACTCCTGACTGGGTGTCACAGAATAAAATCACATTCTGAGATCCTGAGGGTTAGGACTTTAATACACGAATTTGGGGGTGACACAATTCAGCCCGTAACAATGACTGAGACTCTCATTCCATCAAGTTGATAGTCGTGTCTAAGTTGTGTCTAAATCTTACCCCAGATTGTGCCACTTCTCTTGGACATCCTTCATTGAAGGACAATGACTTGTCACTGCAGAGCTACAATGTCCAGACAGTCTTACCTCAATTTTGAGAAACACTAAAAGTTATCCCATCTTCTAAATGTCCCATAGGTATAGGTTCAGCTGAGGCCATTTTTGCAGTTCTGCTTTCCTGTGTCCAATCAGTCTTCTCTCCCTCCTTTAAAGCTTACATTTCTGAGAGTACCTCCCCCCAAATCTCCAACGTGCTATGTGATTTAATACATGAGGTCAAGAAATAAAACATCACCAGCAACCATGGACTTTGGGTGATCTTGATGTGTCATGTAGGTTCATCAGTTGTACGAAACATACCATTCCGGGGGTAGATGGTGATAATAGAGGGGGGTTCTGCATGCGTGGAGATAAGGCATATATGAGAAATCTCTGTACCTGCTGTTCAATTTTGCCATAAACCTAAAACTTCTCTAAGAAATAAAATCTAATAAACAAAAAAGAAAGAAAGAAAGAAAGAAAGAAAGAAAGAAAGAAAGAAAGAAAGAAAGAGAAATGGGAAATTAGAAAAAATGCAATAACAATACTAACAAAAAGTTACCAGTGCCTCAGATGTTCTCATAATATCTATCCCCAATCACCATTGCCATAGACAGTTTTACTTGTGACCTTTACAAAATCAAAGCTTTAACGAATACAGCCTTGACACTCAACCTTGTGATTTGAAGTGGGCCCACATTGTAAAATGCAACAATAGTTTAAAGTAACATGTAATATACAATAGTATGAGTACACCATGATATATTTTCTACTGTTGATGAATATTTAAATTGTTTTCAGTTTGGGGCTGTTATGAATGATGCTATCATGAGTACTCATATATCTTTAGCTGTGTATACGTGTGGATGCATTTATATTGGCATATAGCTAGCTATGTATTTTCTAGGGCAGAGGATATGTGTTTGTTAATATCCTTTAAATGCTTTTTTAAAAATTGTATTGCCTAGTGTTGAGTTCCAATCATTTTTTTATATTCTGAATAAAAGTCCTTTAAGATATACATATTATAAATATTTTCCTCATTAAGTGCCTTTCACTTCAAAAACCAAAAAAACAAAACCAAAAGTGCTCTTCACATCCTTAATGGTATCTTTCCAATATTAACTATATAAATTTAGGTGGATTCAATTTTATCACCTTTTTTGGTTGTTTTAATTTTTTCACCCAAAAATTCTGGCCTTCCTTCATGTTACAAAGATTTTCTCCTATATTTTCTTGTAGAAGTTTTACCATTTAAGTCTCAAGTTTAGATGTGCGCATTTCAGGAAATTTTCCATCTCATATAAATTGTTGGAATTATTGGACTAGAGTTGTTTATAACACTTTTAAATTCTTGTTTACTATTCTTCTTTTATCTTTGAAACTGGTAATTTGTGATATTTTTTCTGTACCAATCTAGCTAAAGTTTAACAATCTTATCAGTCTTTTTTTTTTGTTTTTTGCATTTTTGTAAGTTTATTTATTTATTTTGAGAGAGAGCAGGAGCAGAGAAGGGGCAGAGAGAGAGGGGGAAGGAGAGAGAGAATTCCAAGCAGGCTCTGTGCTGAGCCCGATGCACCCACCACTGCCAAACCATGACCTGAACCAAAATCAAGAGTCGGACAGTTAACTGGCTGAGCCACCCAGGCACACCAACAATCTTAGTCTTTTAGAAAATCTCAGTTCAAATTCCACTGACTTGTCTCGATTACTTTTTTCTATTTTCTATTCCACTGATTCATACTTTTATTCTCATTTCTTTCCTTCTTTTGCATTTGACTTGTTTTATTTTTCACTAGATTAAGGTCGAATCAGAGTTTTTGATGCTAGATCTTTATTTTGTCTCGCACAAGCATTCAAATTATAGATTTGCCTCTGAGCACTACTTTAGCTGCCTCATACACACTGTGACATGTTCTGATTTAGTACTCATTAAGTTAAAAATATGTCTAATTACCCTTATTCCTGACCTATAGAAATTTTGTTTAGAAATTAGGAATTTACCTTTAAAATATTTTGGAGTTTTTCGATCTATTTTTCATTACTGATTTATACAGAGAGTCAATTTTCATCAGAAAATGTATTCTATTTATTTTAATCATGTAAACTTCATGAATTTTGTATGGCACAATATATGGTCCATTTTGTAGAATGTTTCACTTGTACTTTGAAAGAATGTGAATTCTGCCATTGTTAGTTTGCTCTATAAAATGTGCTTGAGACCAGTTTGAATGAGAATGTTCAAGTTTTCTATATATTTACCGGTTTTCTAACTGTATTTTTAAATCAGTTACTGAGAGTACTTTGAAATCTTCAAATATAAATGTAGATTTGTGTATTTCTCCTTCCAGTTCGACATTCATGTTTTCTGAATAACTATCTCTATGTAAATACACAATCAGGATTTATATATCTTCTTGAAGAATTGACTTCTTTGCCACTGAAAGTTTTCCTCTTTATCTCTGATAATAGTAGTGAACACCTTGTCATATATTAACACACACACTTCAGTCTTCTGGGGATTATTGACTGCATGGCATAGCATTCTTCCCTTCTTTCATTGAGTACCTGTGTTTTTATATTAACATACATTTCTAGGAGACAACTGCTCCCTCATCTCTGGTGTTCTCAAGTCCCACAGGATTTCTCATGTACTCATACATTCTATTTGTCTCCATTACTCCTCAACTCAGCAAGGTTACTTATCTTTGAATGGATTCATCCTCAGATACCATGGTCCAAAATGTCTCTGGGGAGAAAACACAGGTGAACTTAGGGCTCCCTGGTTTATTTCCCTTCTCTTATTTTCTGAAATGGTTGTTTCATATATTTTGTCATGTTTTATTATTGTTTATGGTAGGAGGGCAAGTCTTCATTTGGTCGCTCCATCAAGGCCACACATTCTAAGGAATATGAACACAGAATAAGAATTGCCAAACAAGGGGTACCTGGGTGGCTCAGTTGGTTAAGTGTCTCACTTCAGCTCAGGTCATGATCTCGCAGTTGGTGGGATGGAGCCCTTCATCGGGCTCTGTGCTGACAGTTCAGAGCCTGGAGCCTGTTTCGGATTCTGTGTCTCCCTCTCTCTCTCTCTGCCCCTCCCCAGCTCATGCTCTCTCTTTCTCTCAAAAATAAATAAACATTGAAAAAAAATTTTTTTTTTAAATTGCCAAACAAAATCCAATAAGCAAGATTTGGTACTAACCTTAGAATACATATATAAAATGTATATAATTTATATGTGTATATATACAATTTTGACTATGTATATAGTCAGTCCCGTAAATGCCATGAGTCATAAGAGTTAAAAAACAAACAAAAGAGCAAATCTTGAAGCTATAAAAAAGATAAGAGAAGCTATGAAAATGAGTAGAAGTCTTTGAAAAATAAACAGAACTTCTAGAAATTAAATTGAAATTATAAAATGAGAAAAATAATGACTTAAATAGAATTAGATTGAGATGGGAGAGAATGGATAAGCTCCTAGATAGATTTGAATAAATCGCATAGTCACTAAATCAGAATATATAACCATCAAAAAATGTTTGAGAATATTAAACAAGAATTAAAATTTTGGGAGCATGTCTTTTAATATATTCTTAATCACAGTTCCAGAAGTAGATAAAGTGGAAATAGGAAAAAAAATGTTGATAAAGCCAAATGTGGTATAAAATTATAGATGTATAAAATCAATTCCAGACACATGTAGCAAAATAGCAGAACAGAAAAAAAACAAGATCTTTAAAACACCCAGTGAGAAGAAAAAGAGAGTTTACCCATAACTCCTTTAACAATTTTAACAATAGTGAAATGTGCCCTATCTATGGGCTAAATGGTCTAAATGGCACACACCCATATATACACACACATTTCCCATGATTCATTTTCCTTTGACTAAGTGGGTTCTTTTATGCATGATTTAAATTTTTTAATGTAATTTGATTTATGCATCCTTTAATTTATGGCCTTACTATTTCCTCTCTATTACTGCCCAACTCTAAGGATGTAAAAAATTAATTCAGGTCTTTTTAGTTGTTCTTTTATTTTCTTTTTACATTCATTTATTTGTATCGAAGAGTAGTTGATATACGGTATTACATTAGTTTCAGTTGCAAAATAGGGCTTCAACATTTATATACATTACAAAGTCACTATAATCAAAGTCACCAAGATCACCATGGTAGGTCTAGCTACTACCTGTCACCATACACAGTTGTTAAAATATTATTGACTCTATTCCCTATGTTGTACATTATATCCCCATGGCTTATATATTTTACAACTCAGGTTTATATCTTTTAACCCCTTCACCTATTTTGCCAGTCCCCCAGCCCCTTATCTTATGGTAATCACAGTTGTTCTCTGTATCTACATGTCTATTTGTGTGTGTGTGTTTTGTATTTAGAATTTACATATAGGTGAAATCATATGATACTTATCTTTTTCTGTATGACTTATTTTACTTAGAATAATACCCTCTAGGTACATCCATGTTGTCACAAATTCCTTTTTATGGCTGAGCAATAGCATATATTTTTGTGTATATAGTTGTATCTTCTTTATTCATCTATCCACAGACACTTAGGTTGCTTCCATATCTTGGCTGTTGTAAATAATATTGAAATAAACATAGGGTTACAAATGTCTATCTAGTGTTTTAATTTTCCTCAGATAAATTCCCAGAAGTGGAATCGCAAGATCATATAGTATTTGTAATTTTAATTTTTGAGGAATCTTCTCTAATGTCTCCACAGTGGCTGTACCATTTTGCATTTCCACCAACAATGTAGACAGTTTCTTTTTCTCCACATCCTCACCAACACTAGCTCTTTCTTGTCTTTTTGATAATAGCTTTTCTGACAGATGTGAGCCGGTATCTCATTATGGTTTTGATGTCCTTTACACTGATGATTAGTGTGTTTAACATCTTTTCATGAGTCTGTTGGAGAAAATGTCTTTTCTGGTCTTCTGTCACCCCTTTTTCTTTGTTTATTGATATAGAGATATGTGAGTTTTTTATACATTTTGGATATTAAGCCCTTATCAGATATATGATTTATAAATATCTTCGCCCATTCCGTAGGTTGCCTCTACATTTTGTTGATGGTGTCCTTTGCTGTGCAGCTTTTTAGTTTGATGTAATTCCATTTGTTGATTTTTGCTTTTGTTTCCCTTGGCTGAGGAGACAAAAGATCCTTGAAACTTTGCTCAGCCTAATGCCAAAGAGCTTACTGCCTATATTTTCTCCTAGTTTTATGGTCTCCCATCTTGTATCCAAGTCTTTGCGTTTATTTTACTATATGGTGTTAAGGAAGTCATCCAGTGTCATTCTTTTGCATGAAGTTGTCCAGTTTTACCAGCACCACTTACTGAAGAGACTATCGTTTTAGCATTGCATATTTTTGCCTCCTTTGCTGTAGATTAGTTGACCACATAAACGTGGGTGTATTGCTAGGCTCTTACTGTGTTCCATTGATCTATGTGTCTGTTTTTGTGACACTACCATACTATTTGGATTTCTAAAGCTTTGTAATACAGTTTGAAACCAGGGAGTGTGATACTCACAGCTTTATTATTCTATCTCTAGATTGCTTTGGCTACTTGGGGGCTTTCATGGTTCTATACAATTTGGGGATTATCTGTTCTGGTTCTGTGAAGAATGCTACATTAGTATTTTGTTAAGTATCACATCAAATCTATCGATTGCTTTGGGTAACATGGACATTTTAACAATATTAATTCTTCCAATCCATGAGAACTGTATATCTTTTCAATTATCATATCATCTTCAATTTCTTTCATCACTATCTTATGATTTTCAGAGTATAGGCTTTTTAACTTCATTGGTTAACTTTATTTCTAGGCTTTCTGTTTTTTATGAAATTGCAAGTAGGATTGTTTTCTTACAATCTCTTTCTAATAGTTCATTATTAGTATATAGAAATGTAAGATAATTTTGTATGTTAATTTTGTATCCTGCAACTTTACTGAATTAACTTATTAGTTCTAATAGTTTTTTATAGAGTCTTTAGGATTTTTTATGTTTTATTTATTTATTTTGAGAGAGAGAGAGAGAGAAAGTAAGAGACAGAGGGACAGAGAAAGAGAGGGAGAGTGAGAATCCCAAGCAGGCTCAACACCATCAGTGCAGAGCCTGACATCCCATGAGCAGCTCGTGACCTAAGCCAAAATCAAGAGTTGGATGCCCAACTGACTGAGCCACCCAGGCACCCCTAGGGTTTTCTATATATACTTATCATGTCATCTGTAAATAGTTAACATTTTTTTTTCCAGTTTGGATGCTTGTTATCTATTTTTCTTGTCTCCTTTTTACCCTTAGAACTTTGATCAGCTCATAAATTATTATTTTATTATCATTTTTTTCTCGGATGACTAACTAGGACTTCAACCATAATTTATTGCAAAGTTTACTTTCTCTCATAGATTACATATGAGACTTCTAACACATACTAAGTGTCCATTTATATTAAGATCCATTTCTAGATTTTTAATTGGATTACATTGACACAATCAATATATTTATGACAAAGTTCTGTACTGTTTTAATTATTGGGTTCTCATACTATGTTTACAACTTTTGGGAGAAGTTATAAGTCAGTATCATTGCATTTTCTTCATAGAGTTTTTATTGGCGATACTTGCTTGTTTTTTATTGCATTTCAAAAAAGAGGAACCACATTTTTTTAAAATGTAAAAATTGCTCAACTTCACTGTTAATCATTAAAATGAAAACAAAACCACAATTTGATATTATTTTACTCTTACAAAATTAAAGAAAAAGTAAAGTCTGACATTATCAAGGATGGTGACAATATAAAACAATCTAAACTCTTACAAATCTCTGGTAGAACAACTTTGGAAGAATTTATTATTAACTACTAAAGTTAAACATATACATGTTCTATAACTATTTCACTCACATTGACTTTTACACACGTGTGATGGCTATATGCAAGAATGTTAATAATGGCTTTGTTCACAACAGAGAAAATAAAAATATATTAAGCAACATTTCAAAATTTCTTAACAAGGAAGGGCTAAATGTATATTACACTTATATATACATTACTTGAATATGTATACAATAAAATATTAATTTTAAGTGTATAAATATATTTTCTTTACAATGTATTTATGTATTACATAGTTTAAAGCAAGGCAAAACCAAATCATATATTAGTTATGACTGTATGTGTGTGTGTGTGTGTGTGTGAATCTATAAAGCAAACCAAGGGAATAAATAACCTAAAATTCAGAATGGTGGTTACCTCTGGGAAGAAAGAAGGTTGTGTGACCAGTTAATGTACCCAGGAGGATTCAACTTTGTGCTATAATTTACAAGCTGAATCATGATGTTTTAATTTTGCTTCATCTTATTATGTCATATGTACAACACATAATTACTTTTGCATATAGGATATACTTCAAATAAGAAAGTTAATAAAATAGATAAAAACAGAATAAGAGCTCTCTTGAATTTTTTTCATCATTCAATTAATTTTGACATTTTTATTTTATACAAAATTATTGCTATAAATATGGTGATTTTCCATCTTGAAAATGTTAAAAAGCCACTTGAAATTACATATTTGTCCCTTTGTTGAAAACAAAATGCCTGCCAGATTAAATAAAATTTGAATATTTTCAGCTATATTGGTATTAAGCATTTCCCTTCCGTACCAATATGTAAAGTTGTTCTAAATCTGCTTTCATGAACATGCCATTTGAGCTAATTATCTTATAATAAATGCAGCTCTTAAATAATTGCTAAACCTTGGGAAATGCTTTCAATAATTGACTTGGTTTTCATAAGCAAAACTTGTGTTATTAAATATAAATTAAATGCACATTTGAGACCCTTAAAGTGTTAACATACCAGCATGTTAACAGTGTACTGGAAATAACTTGTAGAATTAATACCCAAAATAATTCAAACATTGCATTCAGATTTTTACATGTTTTCTTTCATCTGAAAAATTTGTATAAAGTTTCGATGTGTACTACATCATCTGTAATGAATGTGTTTTCCTACTTATTGACACAACCTAACTTGAAAATATTATACATCATAAGGTACAAATTTCCAGTTTGTGAGACCTAGAGAAAATGAGACAAAAAACCTTATTTGGGGGCACTTGGGTGGCTTAGTTGGTTAAGTGTCCAACTCTTGATTTCCACTCGGGTGATGATCTCACAGTCGTGAGATCAAGCCCCATATACAGTTCCATGCTGGGCGTGGCCCCTGCTTAAGATTCTCTCTCTTCTTTTCCCTAGCGCTCTGCCCCTCCCCCACTCACATGCTCACGTTTTTTCTCTCTCTCTTTCAAATAAAAAAAGGCTTATTTTATGGTGATGTTAGTATAAATCAGTGAAGAAATAAAATATTGCAGATAGATTGATATGTCTAAATGTTAAATTATTCATAATTAGAATTCATTGATAATTTTCCATAAATTTTATATTCAAATTTTATAAATGTCATCCAGTTGTGAGAAGAATGCACAGTTTTAGCCTCTGGTAAAGAACCTTCCATTGTTTTATCTCTTATTGTCTGTTCCTATGTATATATTTATCTTGTGTCTGCTTCCAAGAGAATTACAAGAGAGATGGATGGATGGATAGATAGATGATAGATATAATCTCTTAAGCATAATATTTTTCTCCTCATCAACCATTGTTCCTGCTAATGATGAAAAACTTTGTGCTGTGTCTCATACTCAAAATAGATTATACTCTCTAATATATTATCAATAAAAATATATTTTACTGAATAAATAAGGAAGGGGTGGTTACATTACATATCATACATCTGCTTTCATAATCATCTGTTTTAAATATTTCTTTTCCAGAATCCCTCTTCCCTATCCAACTACCTCATTTTTCTTTTTTTCTTTGTCTCTAAGCCTCTAAGTAGCCCTTTCTATGCTTCTCAAAAATTAACCTAAAAGTTACAATTAAATAGTTACATAAAAAGAAATAAATTCCACTCCCAAAGCATTTCTTTAGTGTACTCAGCCAATCCAGGAATCTGTGGGAGACATTCTAAGGCTTAAAAAAGACCTTTCTCTAAATGATGAAATTTGTGTATGTATATAAAAACATACATGTATACACACATATATTTATATGCATACACAAATATAAACATGCTATATAGAAAAATAAAGAAGTTCTATAGGTTTCTAACTGTCAGAAATAATAACAAAATTTTGGTATTATTGAGAGGGGAATTAATATGGTGGAGTAGTAGGAGGACCCTAAGCCTGCTTTGTCCCTCAAACACAGCTAGATAAATATCAGATCATCCTGAACACCCAAGAAATTGATATGAGGACTGAGAGAACAAATTTCACAATTAGAAGGAGTGAAGAGGCCACACAGTGGAGGATAAGAGTTGTGGAGATGTGATTTGGAGGAGAAAATCACGGGTGCTGTGGAGGCGGAAGCTCTGATCACAGAGAGAGGAGAGAGACAAGTTGGGAGAGAGACAGAGAGAGAGAGAGAGAGAGATTTAGAGAAAGCACACAGAGGATGGAACAAGAAGAACACTTACCCCAAACTATTGACTGGGAATATGAAAGGGGCTGATTATCGTGAGTTTTTACAACAAGCGCAGTTCAAAGACTAGAGTTTCAAAAATCCGTGCCATGGTTGATGTGGAGTCCAGTGGACACAGTGGTGCTCCTGTAGATAAGGAGGGCAAAGGCCCTGGAGCAGACTGTGTGATCTGACGATCCCCTGGGATTCAATGGGAGAGACAGTTCCCCTCTTGGAGCACACTTGGGAGGGGTAGCATTGCCTCTCAGGGGACAAAAGAGCTACTGGGGGCCTTTGAGCTTGCTCTTTCCTTAGCATAGGGGCAGAGACACTTGCTGAGGACAGCTAACCTGGACACTGGCTTTTTTCTGTGCTTTACTCTAAACTCTAAGCTCACGCACATTGGTACAACTGCCCTTGTATGGGACAAACCTGCATCAGCCCTAGCATGGTAAGATCCTCCCTGAGGACCAAAGCAAAGCTTTGTTGCAAAGCTTCTGCTCTAGTGGAAATAAGACCAGGCCTCTTTTAACAAGCAGACCAGAACACACCTAGTTAAAACTCACCACACACTGGACAAGGTCCAACAATTCCCACTGCAGGCAAGGAGAATCTCTGCAAAGACTGACCTGAGGGAAAGAGCAGCCAAAATATAGCAGCAGAGTGCACACAGCATACACCAGAAACACTTCCGGAAGCACCAGGCCCTGGACAGTATATGATCTCTTCTTAGTAAAGCCACTACTCTCAGGGCACCTGGATGGCTCAGTTGGTTGAGCATCTGACTCTTGATTTCAGCTCAGGTTATCATCCCAAAGCTGTGGGATTGAGTCCCATGTTGGGCTCCTCACTGAGCATGAAGCCTGCCTAGGATTATCTCTCCACCTTTGCTCCTCTCCCGGACTCATTCACTCTCTCTCTAAAATAAAAAAATAATTAATTAATTAACAAAAAAATAAAATCATTACTCTCAGAAGCAGGAAACATAACAAGCTTTTCTAACATAGACAAGACAGAGACCTAGACAAAATGCCAAGGATAAATTCATCCCAAAAGAAAGAAAAAGAAAAGGGATCTAATCAAAGCAGATATAAGTAATAAGCCCAATCCAGAACTTACAACATCATAAGGATACTAGCTGGGCTTAAGAAAAGCATAGAAGATGCCACAGAATCCCTTACTGGAGAAATAAAGCACTTAAAAACTAGTCAGCACAAAATAAAAAATGCTAAACTGAGATATGAAACCAACTGGATGTAATGACAATAAGCATGGAAGAAGTGGAGGGAATGAATCAGTGATATAGAAGTTAAAATTATGCAAAATAATGAAATTGTAAAAAAGAGGGACAAAAATATCAGATCACAAATGTAGACAGGGTACTCAACAACTCATAAAGTGTAATAACATTTGTATCATAAGAATCCCAGAAGAAGAAGACAGGGGAAAAGGGGCAGAAGGTTTATTTGAGGAAAATACAGCTGAAAACTTCTGTAATCTAGAGAAGGAAACACATTCAAATCCAGGAGGCACAGAGATCTCCCATCAAAATCAACAAAATCATGCCAACACCAGGACATATTACAGTAAAATTTTCAAAATACAGAAATAATGAAAAAATCCTAAAAGCAGCAAGGCAAAAGAAATCCCTAACTTACAAGAAAAGACAAATAAGGTTAGCAGCAGATCTATCCACAGAAACTTGGCAGGCCAGAAGGGAGTAGCATGATATATTCAATGTGCTGAGTGGGGAAAATATGCAGCCAAGAATATTTTATCCAGCAAGGTTGTCATTCAGAATAGGAGAAATAAACAGTTTCCCAGACAAACAAAAATGAAAGGAGTTCATGACCACTGAACAAGTCTTGCAAGAAGTATTAAAGTGGACTTTTTGAGTAGGAAAGAAAGACCAAAAATGACAAAGACTAGAAAGGAACAGAGAAAATCTCCAAAAACAACAACTTTTTAGGTAATACAATGGCATTAAAGTCATATATATCTTAATCACTCTGAATGTAAATGGACTAAATGCTCCAATCAAAAGATAATAGAATATCAGAATGCATAAAAAAAATAATACCTATCTATATTCTGCCTATAAGAGATTAATTTTAGACCTAAAGACATCTGCAGATTGAAAGTGAGGGGATGGAGAACTATTTACCATGTTAATGGAGGTCAAAGGGAAACTAGAGAAGCCATACTTATACGAGACAAACTAGATTTTAAACCAAAGACTGCGACACAAAGAAGGACACTATATCATAATAAAAAGTGTAAAAAACAAGAAGATCTAACAATTATAAATATTTATGACCCTAATTTGAAGCACCCAAAAATATAAAACATAAAGGAGCTTATTAATACAATACATTAATGTATTGTATTATATAATACATTACATTATGTATTATATAATACATTACATTAATAATACATTAATGTAATGTATTATATAATACAATAATAGTAAGGCACTTTATCACCCCTCTTACAGAAAAGGACAGATAATCTAAGCAAAGATCAACAAGGAAACAATGGCTTTGAATGACCCACTGTACCAGATGGACTTAACAGATATATTCAGAACATTTCATGCTAAAGCAACAGAATACACATTCTTTTTTGAGTGCACATGGGACATTCCCTAGAATAGATCACATACTTGGTCATAAATCAGGTCTCAACAAATACAAAAAGACTGAGAACATACCATGCATATTTTCCAAACTTAACACTGTTAATCTTGAATTCAAAAACATAAAAAAATTGGAAAGACCACAAATACATGGAGGTTAAAGAACCTCCTACTGAAGAATGAATGGGTTAACCAGGAAACTAAAGAAGAAATTTAAAAATACATGGAAAGAAATGAAAATGAAAACACGACAGTCCAAAACCTTTAGGATGCAGCAAATGCGGTCATAAGAGGGAAGTATATGGCAATACAGGCCTACCTCAAGAAACAAGAAAATCTCAAATACACAATCTAATTGTACACCTAAAGGAGCTAGAAAAAGAACAGCAAAGGAAGCCTAGAGCCAGCAGAGGAAAGGAAATAATAAAAATTAAAGCAGAAATAAATGATAAAGAAATGGAAAAAAAGCAATAGAACAGATCAATGAAACTAGGACCTGGTTTTTGAAAGAATTAATAAAATTGATAACCCCCTAGCCAGACGTATCAAGAGCGAGAGAGAGAGAGAGAGAGAGAGAGAGAAATGACCTAAATAGATAAAATCACAAAGGAGGATAGATTACAAATAACACCACAGAAATACAAACAATTATAAGAGAATACTATGAAAAATTATATGCCAACAAACTGGGCAATCTGAAAGAAATGGATAAATTCTTAGAAACATATCAATCACCAAAACTGAAACAGGAAGACATAGAAAATTTGAACAGACTGATAACCAACAAAGAAATTGAATCAGCAATCAAAAACCTCAAATCCAACAAAATCCAGGGAGAGATGGCTTCTCAGGGGAACTCTATCAAACACTTAAGGAAGAGTTAATGCCTATTCTTCTCAAACTATTCCAAAATATAGAAATGAAAGAAAAAGATTTAAACTCATTCTACTAGGCCATCATTACCTTGATTCCAAAACCAGAGAAAGACCCCACTAAAAAGGAGACTTACAGGCTAGTATCCCTGATAAACATGGATGCAAAAATTCTCAACAAAATACTAGGAAATCAAATTCAACAATACATTAACAGAATCATTCACTACAATGAAGCGGTATTTATTCCTGGGATACAAGAGTGGCTCAATATTCACAAACAAATCAATGTGATACACCACATTCATGGAAGAAATAATAGGAACTGTATGAACTGTATGAACTCTCAAAAGATGCAGAAAAAAGCATTTGACAAAGTACAGTATCCATTCTTGATAAAAACCCTCAACAACATAGGGATAGAAGGAACATATCTCAACATCATAAAGGACATATCTGAAATAACCACAGGTAATATTATCCTCAATGGGGAAAAACAGAGCTTTTCCTGTATGGTCAGGAATAAGACAGGGATGTCCACTCCCACCACTGTTATTTAACATAGTCTGGGAAGTCCTAGGACTTCCATTTCACTATTCACAGAGGACATGACACTCTATGTAGAAAACCCAAAAGACCCCACCAAACAATTGCTAGAACTATACACAGATTCAATAAATCCACAGAATATAAAATTAAATACAGAAATCTGTTGCATTTCTTTACAACAATAATGGAGTAGCAGAAAAGGAAATCAAGGAACCGTTAGATACTAGGAATAAACCTAACCAAAGAGGTAAAAGATCTGTACTCTACAAACTAGAAAACATTTATGAAAGAAATTGAATATGACACAAAGAAATGGAAAAACTTTCCATGCTTATGCATTGGAAAAAAATTTATTGTTATAAACAAATATTATCTACTCAACCCAAAGCAATCTACACATTTAATATAATCCCTATCAAAATACCACCAGCATTTTTCACAGAACTAGAACAACAATCCTAAAATTTGTAGGATTTTAAAAAGACACCGAGTAGCCAAAGCCATCTTGAAAAATAAAAGGAAAGCTGGAAGCATCACAATTCCAGATTTCAAGCTATATTACAAGGATGTAGTTCTCAAGAGAGTATGGTTTTGGCACAAAAACAGACACATAGATCAATGGAACAGAACAGAAAACCTAGAAGTAGACCCACAATTATATGGTCAATTAATTTTTGATAAAGCAGGAAAGAACATCCAATGGAAAAAAAGACAGTCTCTTCAACAAATGTTGTTGGGACAACTGGACAACAACATGCAGAAGAATGAAACTGGACCACTTTCTTACACCATACACAAAAATAAATTCAAAATGGATGGAATACCTAAATGTGAGAAAGGATATCATCAAAATCCTAGAGGAGAATCAGGGAGAAACCTCTTACCTCGACTGTAGCAACGTTTTTCTAGATAGGTCTCCTGAGGCAAAGGAAACAAAAGCAAAAATGAACTGTCGGGACTTCATTAAGCTTCTGCACAGCGAAGGAAACAATCAACAAACTAAAAGGCCACCAACGGAATGGGAGAAGATATTTGTAAATAACATAACGAATTAAGGGTTAGCATTCAAAATCTATATAGAACTTAGCAAACTCAACACCCAAAGAAACAATAATCCAGTAAAGAACTATGCAGAAGATATGGATAGATACTTTTCCAAAGAAGACATTCAGATGGCCAACAGATACATGAAAAAATGCTCAACATCACTCATCATCAGGGAAATACGAATCAAAATCACAATGAGATACCACCTCACACCTGTCAGAATGGCTAAAATGAACAACTCAGGAAACAACAGATGTTGGCAAGGATGCAAAGGCACACCCTCTTACACTGTTGGTGGGAGTGCCAACTGGTACGACAGTCACTCTGGAAAACAGTGTGGAGATTCCTCAAAAACTTAAAGGTAGAACTTCCCTACAACCCAGAAATCACACTACTAGGTATTTGCCCAAAGGATATGAAAATGCTGATTTGAAGGGGCACATGCATCCCAATGTTTATAGCAGCACCATCAACAATAGCCAAATCATGGAAACAGCCCAAATGTCCATCAACTGATAAGTGGATAAATAAGATGTGGTATATATATTCCATTTGTATATCATATAAAAGGAATGCCATAAAAAGGAATGAAATCTTGCCATTTGCAGTAATGTGACTGGAGCCAGACTGTATTATGCTAAACGAAATAAGTCAGTCAGCGACAGACAAATATCATATGATTGTACTCATCTGTGGAGGTTAAGAAACAAAACAGGTGAACCTAGGGGAAGGAAAAAAAGAGAGAGGGAGGCAAAGGATACGAAAGACTCTTAACTATGGAGAATAAAGTGAGGAGTGCTGGAGGGGAGGTGGAGGGGTTGGGCTGGGTAGGTGATGAGTATTGGGGAGGGCAGTTTTTATGATGGGCATTGGGTGTCGTGGTTAAGTGACAAGTCACTGAATTCTACTCCTGAAGCTAGTGTTACACTGTATGCTTACTAACTGTAATTTAAGTAAAAATTGAAATAATAAAAAAAAAGATTTTGGTATTATTTAAGGATCTTGAGTTAGAAATCAACCCACCTGTATTCATAACACGTCTAGACACCCTGCTAATAAATTTTGGTTACCTATAACTTGCACTATCTTACACATAAGAAATATCAACCTCATAGCTCTAGTAAGTCAATTCCAATAAATTGGACTTAGCAACATATGTATGTATGGAATAAATATGAGAAAGGCAAAAACAAGCCTCCAACTGTGATTCCTTTTCAATGATTAATGTGACAAAAAGGAGTGTAAATGGTGTTTGACCTGCACACATGTTTAAATACACTCAGATCGAACCAAGTCTCTTCCAGGTTTGTAACTGGGCTAAAGAGATGATTTCTTTTTTTTAACTTTACCACTCTATGATGTTTTTTATACTCCTCCCATACTCAATTATTTCTCCTTTTTTCTACACCAAGTCATGATAACATCATTTCTCCCCCATGAGCCACAATCCTCTCTTGTCTCATCAAAATTTCTGTCTCTTGTTTCTGTAAGGCTATAGCTTTGACTTTCTAAAACTGGAAAAAAGATCCTCAGCTTAGAATTTTCTTCTCACTTTTCTCTAAGGATAAGATAGCAATTCTTCCTACATGATTACGTTCCAGGAGAATGTAAATATAATTATAATATATTGATGAAATGGCACATTCTTTAACGTGCTGTATTACCAATGTGATAGTAATACATTAATTTTTAGGATTATTTCTAATTACATATAAAATATAATTTAAATCTACATTGAAGACTTTCAAATTTCTTTCTCTCATCTCTGATGTCTGTGCATTTAACTCAAGTTAAAATAGTTGTTTCGGTGGCGCCTGGGTGGCTCAGTTGGTTAAACATCCGACTCTTGATTTCGGTTCAGGTTGTGATCTCATGGTTGTAAGATCAAGCCATGCCTTAGGTGGAGCGTGGAGCCTGCTTAAGATTCTCTCTTCCTCTGCCCTTCCCCAAATCATGCTTGCTCTCCGTCTCTCTTAAAAATAAAAATGAATTAAAAAATAGTTGTTTCATAGATTCCATGTTCCAGAAAATAACAGCTATTGTATGAAAATTTGTGCATATTTTATTTTATTGAAAAAAAAATTAAGTTTATTTATTTATTTTGAGAGAGACACAGCATGAGTCTGGGAGAGGCAGAGAGAGAGACAGAGAGAGAGAGAGAGAGAATTCCAGGTAGGCTCCACATTGTGAGCACAGAGCCCCACATGGGGCTTGAACTCACGAAACCACGAGGTCATGACCTGAGCCCAAACCAGGAGTCAGACACAGCCCCTTGAGCCACCCAGTGGCCCTGAAAATTTGTGCCTATTTTAGAGATTATCTTACAAGTATGTGTTCATAATTTTCCAAAAAAATATAAGCCATGAATACACTGGATGAGAAAAATAATCCAAATAAAGAGGTTTGTCATAGATTCCAAACTATGTTTTGAGAAAATTAAGTGCCTCCAGATTATCAGAGTTCCCACAGGGTGTGGGAGATGGAAAGTCAAGTGAGTAGATAATGCTTTGTTCATCTATTCTACCTCTTCTTTACCCAGAGACTTATTCCCTATCTGAACTGGCCTCCGAACATAAAATTTCATTTGAGAAAATTTTCTCAGCACCTCACACGTTTGAAAACATTGCATTCGTTACTAGATAAGAAACAGCCTTGAAAGCCTTGAAATGACAGTAGCTTGCCCTTCCTCTATGCTCTCAGCTCCATGTCTGGTGTCCAGCACTGCCCTTGGCCATAGGCATCAGACACCCGTGGACTGTTAGCCCAGCAGTGGGTCTCTGCTCCTCATCTCTTAACTGGATACAGATTTTGTTCCCAAGATCCTGTTTTGTTTTCATTATTTTAAATTATTTTTCTTTTGTTTTTATGTCATACTCCTCCCCGCTTCAAACAGGGTGGGGCCCTATAATCATATTCTTACCTCATGACTCTCTTCCTTAGTGCATAATGTAATGCACTATGAGTAAACACCTAACTCAAACAGGGTCAGTGAGAAGCTCTTTTCTTGGATTAGAATTAAATCAGGAAGTGCGATGACATGACCCTGGTTGGGAGGAATGTGGGGCATATTCATCAGGAAACAGTGCCTCGTTTATGTATGCATCCCTGTCAGGACTGAAGCTCGCAGTTGCGTGAGTTCAGCTTGGAACAGCTCCAGGTTGCAGCATTCACGTTCATAATCAGTTTGGATTTCTAGAGTTATTATGACTTTATGCCAGCAGATGGCAGTAAAATGTTTTATTTTTAAAAAGCACCCTATTCTAATTAGCACAAGTTGCAAAGGGTAGATGCCTACTGCCAAGCACAGTATGGACCAATTTCTTTTAAGCTGATAATTGTTCATTAAATTAATGGATGCACGGCATGTCAGTTAAAGCCACTAGAATATTGTGATAGAGGAAATAAAGTGAATGGATTCTGGATTTAGTATTAAGATGAGTGTGGTGGCCTGAATTTTAAAATCCTTGTTTCAGTCCATTTTCCACTGCCTGTGAAAGTCTGAAATCATTCTACATCTATACCTTGGCAAAATATTCTGAGAAGTGAGAAGCTGGCACATGTTGGCATGGATACCTAACATCCACACCGTTTCCCTTTGACAAGTTATTAACAGAAATGTTTCACTGAATCTGATGGGCTTTGCTTTACTGAGGAAGCATTTCCTGCCAAAATATTTCTTTTCTGTAACGGGGCCAACCGAAATGGCCGACTGGGGTTCTTGCTTCAATCTTTCTTACCTTCTTTATTTCATTAGATGCAAATTCCATAAACTACACTTTAAAAAAGTTGTTGAACATTTACTAAGTGCCTATCTTGTTCTTTCCTTCCCTCTTTCTGCTGCCACTGTCCTAATCCAGCTCTGTTTGAATCATCTCTCTCAAAGAATTTGAAACTGGCCTTTCTCTCTAGTGATTCTACTTTTCATCCATTCAGTCATCTGCAAAGAAATCAGTTTTACTGATATAAGGTCTTGTGCCTGTTTGTGATTTGTCCTGCCTGTTTATTTAGTCGTGGTGTGTGTGGCCGGGGTGGGGGGGGGGCAGCCTGGGGAAATCTGGACGCCTAGTTTGTTTTAAGTTTCATCGTTTGGGTTTTTCTTTCTTTAGTTCTTTTTTTTTCCCTCTGTGTGTGTGTGCATGTGTGTCTGTGTATGTCTGTCTGTGTGTGTCCATGTATATGTGTGTGTGTGATTCAGAAAGACGCAAGAACTACGCTGCCACGACATTTATCTTCCCAGAATCCTCTCTATTATATGGATAATCTTTTATATCTATTGATACTTTATACTGGTCTATTGATATATCTTTAATAATATCCATTCTTCATTCTCAGCATGTGCAATCGGAATATATGGAAATATGTATACAAATAGTAATGTTAGTTATAATTTACAATCAATAAATTTGTAGGTGAATTTTTTTACTTTTGTCTTTACCAATGGAATGTTTTTAATACATAGAGACATATAGCTGTTGATATATGAAAAAAAAATGGTGCCAATTAGAGTAAAAATTTAGAGGCCCATCCAGAAAAACACATTGAAAATTGGGTACCTCTTGTATGGTTAAGAAAATGAAAGATTTCCCTGTATCTACTCAGTCATACACCAAAAAAATAAAAAAAAAGGGAATAAAGAGCTCAATGCAAAATGGAAAGCTTTACAATAAGAACATGATACTATTACAGAGCAAGTAAAAACTTGTGTGCTTTTATTCAATTATTAAAGCTTAGGAATACCTTTGAACATGATACTTTGCATTTTCTTTTTTGAAAGACACACATTTAATGACAGAGATTATGCTTCATTTTTTTCATAGAGTACACCAGGATTTGACATTGCTGTAAATAATGATCAAATGATCTGTATATCATTTGTGTTTTATTCATTTTTAATGGGTATAATCAACCTATAAACACAGATTATTGAAGTTTTGCCTACACTCTTAGGCCAGTAATAACTGCTATAACCCTGAAGCCTAAAGTCATTGCATATCTGAAAATAGTCAAGAGGTAGGAGTCGAACAGGTGTGAGGTATAGATGGACCAGATCCTTGGCCAACATAGTGGAAATTACACAGTGGGCAGTTGCTAGCTCAGAAATTCTTGTAAGTATCTTACTCATAGAGAAAAAAATAACAAATAGGGAAATGAAATATCTGCATGAGCAAAATGGAGGAGGTAATATAAATAATTATAATATGCTTAATGCTTTCATCTTTATAATATGCAGTAATAAATCTTGTCTACCTTAGATATAACTGGAAGTGGAGTTAAAACATACTATGTAGGACTTGATGGAAATCTACAGAACTAAAAACAGAAATGATATAAACTGTTAACCTTAGAGAATGGAAATAAGAATGGTAAATCTTTGATTATTTACTGAACTCTGTATTATGATTTTTTCACATATGTGTGTTATTTTTATAGTGACAAAACAAATGTTTATTGATAATTACCAATTGTGAGTTCTAAGACATTATATCAGAATGTTTTATTCTGAAGTATTTCACTTAAAATGTCTTTCCTTTTCTATTCTGACATAGTTAAGATATTTTTTACTTAGGCTTGTCAACTATTTAAGGCAGGCTATTGTAAATTTAAGTGACCTGTATACTTTTTTATGTTGTCTTGACAAAATAAAGTACTTCATTCGCTATATATTACAGAAAATTGAGTGGTATCAGAACCCCAAAAAACATGTGTAAAAGGTAAAAAAATCATAGATAATAACACTGATGAATTGGAAGAACACTTTTTAATAAAATGCAGCTTGATAATTCGATGAAATTTTTAGGAATAATTGAACAGATTAGAGGCGATTTTATGAATATATGTGTTATTTCATAAATTCTGTTTATTATTCAGGAAACTATTCAAAATTATAAAGATTTTTGTATTTCTACATTTCCGTAGCAATCACTTACCTCACAAAATGTTCACCATGTTCACTAATTATTGTTTACTCTTTACAGTTATACAACTTAAAGATCAAATTGAACATAATTATTCATGAACCTTTAATGACATAAACATTTCTTTTTTAATGTTTATTTATTTGTTTTGAAAGAGAGAGAGAGAGAGAGAGAGAGAGCATGCAAGTGGGGAAGGGACAAGAAGAGGAGAGAGAGAATCCCAAGCAGGCCCCACACTGTCAGTACAGAACTGCACATGGGGCTTGAACTCACAAACCATGAGATTGTGGCCTGAGCCGAAATCAAGAGTCAGATGCTCAACCAACTGAGCCATACAGGTACCCCATAAACAAATATTTCAAAAAATTAAATTCATGGGAGAATAGGCAAACATCCTATGCAGAAGAATTCAAAATTACCTATATAGATACTCTAAGAGGTGGAGTGTATCTTCCCCTTCATTAAGGGTGGGCTATGCATAGAGATTTCCTCCCAAAGACTACAGTATAGAAAGGGAGAGTGTGGATGAAGAACAACTTTAGAGTCAAGAAGCTTGACAAACATTTCCTCAGCAAGGTGATAATGTCAACATCAACAGAAACATTAACAGTGATCAATCTAGTTGGTAGTATGCACTCTTGATATGATGTGATGAAAATTGCCCTTTAACTCTCTGATATGACTCACAAGAATACACAATCCCAAGTCTAATCATGAGTAAAACATCAGGCAAATCCCAGTTGACAGACATTTTACAAAAGCACAAGTATTCCTGAAAACTGTCAAGGTCATCAAAAACAAGGAGAGTATGTGAAACTGGCATAGCCAGGATGAGCCTAAGAATCTATGAGGAGTCAATAGGATCCTGAAACAGAAAAAGGGCATTAAGTGGAAACTAAGAAAATCTGAAGTATGGACTTTAGTTAATAATAATATGTCAATCTGGTTCATTAATTGGGCCAAGAGTAGCATACTATTGCAGTAAGAGTAACTGGGTGTGGAATATTTAGGGACTCTATTTCTTCACAATTTTCATGTAAATATAAAACTGTTCTAGAATCAAAAGTTTGTTTTTAAAAAAAGCCATCAAAAAATCAAATGGAGAGTGACATAACTTTATGTAGCCATTATATTTTGCAAAAAGTTTTCCTTTCAAAAGAAATGACCTTTTCTCTACTCAAGAGACTGCATTGCAATTTGAAATAGTCAAATCGGTTCACTAATCACATCTCTGAAATTCACTAAGCTTCCCACCAGTAAGCAAAGTATGGCCATATGTATAGGCCATACACTAACCAGTTGGACCATTTCATGGTGATCCAATCAGTTTAGCCGTCTTGAAATCAGTGGCTCCTCATGACACAACTGATTGAGCGGCAATGATCAGTGTTGATGGTGCAAGTGTCAGCAATGATTGAATTGGCTGTTGCAGGTTAGCTGAGTTGCCCTGGTGGAAAGTTTATCTCCCGTAGTAAATCTACAGAGGCTTTCTTATTGGCAATTAGATTTGAAGCAGTAAACTAACATTGTCATTCCTATTAGCTACTTTAAATTATCCACTTCTTTACAACCTCACGGATGTTGTTTGTTAAACACTACATGTTCTCCTGGAAAAAAAAAATAGCCTTCTGTTTAGATTGAATGGTCATTTTGATTACAGCACTAGTGTTTACCTGTTTAAAGCAATTATAGAAAACATACATCCTGTTGCAGATATTGTAGGCTTTCCAGTCAGGGAACTAGTGTGACCTTCAAGAAGGAAAAAAATGAAAAAAAGAAGAAGAAGAAGAAGAAGAAGAAGAAGAAGAAGAAGAAGAAGAAGAAGAAGAAAAATATATTTTATATGAGAATCCAAGGATTTTTAAGGTACCGACAATTTTAAAATAATGTCAAAAACTCTGTCATCTTCCTATGTTTACCTATCACTAAAATGTAGCCAATATCTGTTCCTCATCCAACGTGAAATTTTACAAGCTTGCCTGCCTCACATCTGCGCATCTCAAACAGTTTAAACATGAATTAGAAATGTAGTACTTTTCCCCTTCCATCTTGAGTCATGCTTATTCTAGCCTATTATAAAACCAAAACCTGGGAGGAATAAGTAACGCAACAAAAATTTAAAACATTTTCATTTCCCTAAAATTTTAAATGCCCAAATCTTGAATTTTGCTAAAGCCATAAGCAATGTGACCAACTCTAGGAAAACAGCATGTACAAACAAAATAGCATAGTCATTCATATCATCTAATAACAGCATACTGTAAAATATTAAATAGGTTTTTTTGCCATCTTTTCTTTTCTGTTACAATGAAAAGCCGCTCTGAGTTCTGTGATCATGCAACTCCCACCTTCAAGTAATTTCTTCAGTCTCTACTAGATGGAGCCAAAGTATAAAAAATATGTTCATGTTAGGCTACACATTCTAAGAATTCTTAAGCTAAAGCAGTTTTATTTGTATAACAAAGCAATAGAAAATTATGAGAAACTGAATGTTTATTTTTAAGGCTACTCACTAGGACCCTGCGGACTTGAGTTATAGTTCATTCACATATTTGTTTCTGAAAAATTCCATATATGTCAACGTTACGTAGTAGATCTTTTCTAGAATCTTTTATTTGCTAGATTATTGACATTTTCTCACTGTAATATATTGAAAATATTAATTAATATTAATTTTAATATTAAGTCATATTTTAATAAAAATTAACATTTTAACATTTTAATATTTTATTAATTAATATTAAATTTTCAATATTTTTAAATACATTATTTTCAGTTTTTTAAAAAAGAGAACAAGGAAGAAAAAATGATCAAGGACAAAAAATGGAGAGGTGTGTTATAAAATCAAGGAGTAATAGTGTAAAAAGTAAAATACTTTAGAAATTAACATAGTTTTAACTATTCCCTTACATGTTTTTGCTTAAAAAAAAATGTGTTTCCTTTATCATGTTATCAAATTGTCCACGTCCAAATTGTCACGATTAGCTAACAATGTAGTCTTCTTTGGCATTTTAGACAACTATTTTTTTTGTCAAGGAGAACAATCCAAAATACAAAACATGAAAATACTAAACAAATGTTTTCTGTTGTAATTTTGCTATTTTAAGTAAAATATTATTTTAACGTCATAGAAAGTCAGAAAATTTTAGTATACAAATAAAGCTGAAACTGGGGCAACTGGGTGGCTCAGTCAGTTAAGCATTGGACTCTTGGTTTCAGCTCAGGTCTCATGGTTCGTGGGTTCGAGCCCCACATTGGGCTCCGTGCTGACAGTGTAGAGCCTGCTTGGGATTCTCTCTTCTCTCTCTGTCCCTCCCTTACTCACATTCTCTCTCTCTCTCTTTCATAAATAAACTAAACAAATAAATAAATAACTGAAACAAACAAGTCAAAAACCCCTAAAACAGAATACTTCCTTTCCTTGAGAAGTTTGTTTAAATTTTCCCAAAGATTCATGCCTAAAAAGCCAATCATAAAAAATTGAATGTATTGATAAAACATCAATTTAAATCACAGAGTCTAATCTATGATTCCAGAAGCTATTTGTTGTTGGTACGGAAATAAATCATTTGCAACTCAATAACACTCTGTTTATTATTATTTTTTTAAGTTCCCATAAATGAAGGAAGTACTCTTGAGATATGTGGCAGATGACTGAAATCTCAGGGTAATGATGGTAACCTACCTGTTTGACTAAGTAGTCCCCATTTTAAAAAATGTATTTTGTCAGTTATTTTAGTAAACCATTTTTATTTGGTTATATATTACCAGTCTTTCCAGATAACGTGAATAAAAGCTGGTTGAATTGTGAAAACTTTATCAATGAACACATTTTTGTCATCCTTAAAAGCAAATACATTAGATGCATAATTCATTTCTCTGCTGATTCTACCGGATCAATTGAGTAGTTTAGTAATGTATGGGCACACCCTTTACAGATAAATGAGGCCTATCACTTCAGCGCAGTGTCTGTAACATATAGGCTGTCCACCCTGCAAAAAACGTAACTAATCAATATTATCAGTTCAGGTAAATAACAGCAGAGGTCTGAACTCAAACTTAAACATGTTTGTGGCACTGTGTTGAAAAACAATCTGATTGTTTTATTGATTTTTCTACATTTTAATTGTTTAAGTCAAGGTTGTATTGTTACAACATAAAAAAAGTTTAAGTGAATTACATTGTGAACGATTAGGCAGCACTTGAATAAACAGGTAAAAGAGAGGCTGTGATTCTTCAAAATACCTCAATATATATTATGATCTATACTGGGATTTTAGAAGAATTTGATTGTAGTCGATATTTTTAAAATATGTCAGTGAACTAATTGTCAGCCAGTTTTCGATTCTTGTGAACTATTTGTAGACATAAATTGCAAAGAGCAAGAAGAAACTCTGACCAAGTCCAAAAAAAGAAACAAAAGAAAATGAAGAAAATTAATGTTTATAAGAGTTGCCAGGTCTAAGAGAACAATAGTACATAATAATACTTTGAACGAATAACTTTTCTTCCAAGAAAATTGAAATTCTTCCCAAATATCATTTTATTACCTAAATGTTGTGTGGCTTTAAAGATATTATTGTGGTCCAAGACAAAAAAAAAAAAAAATAAAGTCAATGAATTCGTAAAGCCAAATAATTTACTAATGACATTATGTATTTCTCCTGGAATTATTCACAGATAACGAGTATGTATAGAAAAAAAGGGGGGGGGGAAGGAGGGGGAAGGAGTGGCAGAAGAAAGGCAAAGAAAAAAAAAGTGGAAAAAGTTGGGAGCCGTACTTAAAATATGGAAGAAGTCTTGATTTGACTAATGATTCAAAAGCATTAATTTATAAGCTCTTATAACTCATTTATAAAAAAAACATCTTAAACATTATCAGATCCTATAAACGTTTTCAAAGAAAATGAAATATAATTGGTATGTTCATAGCACTGCTTTTGGCACATTGCATATCTCTTTTTATGGTAATTGGCCTTTGTCTTGTAACTGGAATCAAAGACAGTAATTTTCCAAGTTCGGCTCTCATTAGTGTTGTCAGGTAGAGATTATACGCATCCTGTTTATTTTTTGTGTTCTGTTTTGTTTGTCTTTAAAATTTCTCATACAACCTGGTGTGGACTTCTATATGTGATAAATACTTTGACTTGCAATTACCCATTTTTTTACTAATAATGTTGAATCAAAATATGAGACTGCTGGAAATAAGCAGGTAAATAATCATAATATGCTCAAAGTTATTTCCTTTCATAATATTTAAACAAAAAAAATTATACTTACTTTTAATATAGCACAGTTATTTTGGTAAAGGAAATCAATAATAGATAGTAAAGCCTCCAGGAAAAGAAATCTCATGTACAGTAGTCCCCCGCGTATCTGCAGTTCCCTGTTCCACCATTCCAGCTACCCCCGGTCAACCATTGCCCAGAAGCACGTGATCCACCTCCTGATGTACAGTCGGAAGTTCAGTAATTGCCTAAGACTATGTCACAGTGCCTACGTCATTTACCTCCCTTCATCTTATCCGGTAGGCATTTTATCATCTCATACCATCATCATAAAAAAGGATGAGTGCGGTACAATAAGAAGTTTTGAAAGAGAGAGAGAGGAGACCACATTCACATGACTTTGATTCCAATGTACTATTCGATTGTTCTATTGTATTATTACTGTTGCTAGTCTTTTACAGTGTCTAATTTAGAAATTAAACGATATCATAGGGATGAGTAGTTACCTAGGTATGTACATATTGGAAAAGACATTCTCTATTTAGGGTATGGTACTATCTGCAGTTTCAGGCATCCACTGGGAGACTGAGGACTACTGTATACAAAATGTCCTTTTTTTTTTTTAAAGAAAATATACATTCATTTCTCAATTTATTGGTCAAAAAGGAAAAGGAGTCAGTATCAACTACTGTTATCAAAATACGAGTATTTTAATTTTTCTACATACAAACTAAAAATATATGTAGGTTCCTATGGCAACAGGCAGCACCTTTTTCCATTCTAAAAATCTTATGTATTAGGCAGTTGACGAATTTTAGAATATCATCTGGAATTTATGCATTGGAATTTAAGATTTTTTTTCCATGACAAAGGATACAATACAACTAGTAATTATTGAGTGGGGAGAAAATAGGGCATGCCACGTTTTTGTACCATAACTTTCTGTCATTTTTTAAGTCACATTTCTGCATGACACACTTCAGGATATAGTTGATACAAAAATTTAAATGGAGCAATATTTTGAATGTTATACATTTTTTATTCTGCATTGAGATACCTGCAAATTTTCCCGTCCTCTGTCTGTATAAGATATGCTAAACATATTCTGGAAAACCTGTCAAAAGACACGTTTTGTTAAATATCAAATGAGGGACAGTTCAAATTCATTGAGTGCACCCGCAAAGGCCAGTCAGTGAAGCAAGTTCCCCCTCTACTTTTTTCACAGTCTTTTAATGGTTTATTTGTCAGCTACTTAACAGTCCCAGAAGTTTGTAATTGAAAAGGACATTAGAAATGATTTTGTCCAATTCGCGCATTTTCCAGAGGAAGCTGAGGCTTAAGAAGTTGTCTCATAAGTTCAAACCTATATAATTAGCTAGAGGCAAAAAAGAATCCGTTTCCACTGATTTCAGTCCTTGTTCTCAAATTGCTTTTGCCAAATTTCAGGCAAGCAATTACAATTAAAATACATATTACCATAAATTCGTATTTCTCTCCATAAAGTTACAAGATGGTTTCGGGTTTTTGCAGGACTACTTGATAAGTGACCATTGCTGTGGGGCAACGTGAATTACAATCTTGAAGAACTCTGACCTCCATTTTTTAGAAGATCTAGCTTTATATAAGAAGCAAAAAGCTGAGAAGCTCAAAAGAAAAGTATGTAATGAGTTTGGTTAGCCATAGTTTTATGAAGGCTATTTTTCAAAAGCAAAGATTAAATAAAAAGTATGCTTTCAGCACAAATGATTGTAAAGATCCACTGAATAGGCAAATATCAGAGATTCTATAAACTCAGGCACAGGCTGATGGAGACTCACAGGAGGTTTTACTATTGAACGTGAACTTCACACATAAAAAGGAAGTTGTAGAAAAAAAGGCAAAAAAAAGGGGGGAGTTTATTTTCTTCTGTGTGTTACCCTTATGGATAATTTATCCAGCACTAAAAAATATTTCTGGAGTGCTCTACTATTTCATAGAATATTAAATTAAAGTGTTCTGTAATAGCCAAACACTTGCCTTCTAACCTTACCCAGGATTTAACAGTGGAGGGATCAGTTTAGAATCTCACCACTAGATGGCATTGTTACACTTGAATACAATTTAAATAATACAATGACCAAATGAGTTAGTTAAATTAGTAGACAATTATCCCTCTTCCACTCCTCCTTTCATGTGATGACACTGGTTACTTATAGCCTGCAGGATAAGTCCTATAGGATGCCCCACTCAGTCAGGGCTGTTTTTTCACAAGCTCTCTTTTCCCAGCTTTCACCTCAATCTGTCATACAGATTTGACACCTCATCGTTCCAACAGTACTCAGAAATGACATGTATATAATGTGGAATATTGTGCACATTTACAGCCAGGGATCTTTCTCTTAAACATTGCTTGCTATATCTTGGCATCGCTGTTCTGCGTAGCTGGGTGTTCTTCACTTTCCACATATAAATAAGTGCCTAAACCAAAACACTATTATTATTATTATTATTATTATTATTATTTTAAAGCAAAAACCAAAGGACAGCATAACTGATTTCTGTCATTTTCTGTTAGCATTTTCAAGTTTCCACTGAGCCTCGTGTAAGCTAATGAAGGCCACGAGACATGGAGGGCAATGCTAACACATGATATTTTTATGATTCAGTGCCATTAATGCTGCACATTATAAATCAAGTTAAGTGGCATTTCTATTGAAAGAGGTTCTTCTTTACTTCTTTCTTCATTTTTTTAAGATCAACAAGACCAGTCCAATAAACTTAGCAACCATTTTCTTCCCTGGAATAGACCTTAGCTTTGTTTTCTTATGTTATCATAATCTAGCACTTTTCCTGTTCTAAATGAAAACCCACTGGGGAGGCAAAATCATTCTATTATGGGTGTTATCAAAAAGCAATACCATACTATTTTTAAATAAATACAACCCGAAATGCATTGTAAATTGTACCCAGCCCACACGTGGGTGATACCACCCAAACATTCTGTGTGTGATTACAGTACATCACATTTACATATTTCAGAAGAAGGAAATACAATGCATTGTGGGTGGTGGTTTCTATTTGCAAGAAGGGATGCTGGAAATACCTACCACGTCACAGAATGATACTTCTGTTTTATTAAGATAATAGGGCACAGTTTTTTTTGGCTGACTGTAATACAGCTGCAGTATCCATCTTCAGATTAGGATTGCCACTTTGTTCTTTCTCAGATGCCTCCCCCAACTCAGTATTTTCCCATGAATCTAGAAAATTAACTCTTTACATCCCTCCCACTAAAACCTTCTGAACACGTACTTTCAATTCCTATCAAAAGAACATAGATAACACACAGCTGACTGTACAACAAAATAAACCACTCAATTAATTCTTTACAATAAGCCATCAGTTAACAAAGTAGTTGTAAACATTACATGTTTTAAACTAGAAATAAACTAAGATTACACATGAAAATTCGATTTGGTTGGCTATGAATATATACCAAGAATAGAAGTTTTACAGGAATGTATGATATGATGCCAACTTTTGTTTGATTGCTGTTACAACAGCAAGAATGAACTGGTAAACAATGCCTGGCTGGCCTGGGTCTTCAATCATCAGTTACCTGAAAGAAAAAGTAAATCCTATTACTACAATTCTCAATAATCATAGTGCCGAAATTTATAGTAATATGTTATGTAAATTTTCAAGATTTTATATAACTTTCTTGACAAAGAACCTAGGATCAAGATTCTTAAGCTGAAATCTGAATATGTCTTTTTACCGTTTAAACTAAAATGTTATTGATTTATTCAGAAGTCTGTTCATATGTTACACAGGCTTACTGAGATGTTAAAAGCAAAACATTTTTATTCAGGCCAAAATTATTTTTTTTTAATTTTTATTCACCCTCACCTCAAATTCCTTTTAATGCTTTTGAGAAGCACAAAATAAAATGCTTCTGACTCAGAATTTGTCTGCATTCAAGTTTATATTTCCTGAGAGAGCATATTTAACTACTGAGAGTATGAATGAAATAGGGAACTTTTTCAATATTGTTTATCTGTATGATTCCTCAACTTCAGGGTTGCCTAATGAACTTTGGTGTTGAAAATGAAACCTAGTTGTTATTCTCCCAATGTTCTGATGAACTCCTTCATTTGACTTGTACATGCAGCAAATTAAAGATTTTTAGTACACTATACCAAAGTCAAAATGTCACTTATTATAATTTATGATAAATATACATTTTGTGTAAAGAAAAAAAAATGTTTATCCATGATAGGAAAAAAAATGATTTGATCAACTGATCTGCATTAAAATACTGGTCTGCTGAAGGATATTTAAACTGCTCTGCCCTGTATATCCTAAAGAACAGATATATGTATCATGTAAGCTCCTACAGTATATTTCTCACATGAGTATCTCTTGCACTGGTTCACTAATGCAGTCTCTCTCCCTCTCTGTCTCTCTCAGCCTCTGTTTCTATCTCTGTCTTTCTCTTTCTCCCCCCCTTCCCTTCCCCCCACATCTTTCACTCACATTTACATGGACTCGCATTAGCTCTTTTATTTCCTGAGTTTCAACTTTCGATTTATCTCTGAAGCTTAAAAGAGATGTACTTTGCATCAAAACTTGTAAGTAGAGCTGTTTATATCCACACCCTAGGGGAAAATAAAGTGCCTTCACAGGGCACAGAAATTCATCTGAAAAAGTTCACTATACTGTAATTTTCAGTATTTATGTCAGTCAAATTTGGCTAAACTAATTTTGTTCAGCACACTGATATTTTTTAATCTTTAAAATATGTTTCTAAAAGAGAGACCAAAATAAACTACCCAAACACCTACTTGAATTGTCTATTAACTCCATATTAACCTCTCATAGAGCTTTTATAAATAAATCCTTGACTGTAAATAATCCTGTTAGAATTGCAACACTAAGTAATGGTCATTTGTTTGTAGTGTGTATGCTTTCAGCTCTGTTTTAAAATTTCTTTGAAGTAAAATAGTGTACAGAAGAAAGTGGATGGCTTTAGAAACTTGGTTTCATTAGCATGATTGTAAATTTTTAAAGAAGTATTATCATAAATTACAGAGGTTTGTATACAAGTGCTACTCTATTTTATTTGTATAAATTGCCTTGACGTTTTTTTCCATCAAAAAAGAATTGGGTTAAGATGAAAAAATAGTCTTTAATTATTAGGCTTATAAATGCATTTCACTAAAAACCCTACAATGCATTAATAGTGTTATTGATTTTATAAAATGAGTTCATTTTGGGTTAACACAAGGCTCTCTCAAGGGGTAGATGATGAGAAGTAAGTGGTTTCTTTGTAGGCATGAATGTCAGAGGGCAGGATGGCATAGTGAAAGGATACTGGGACTGAAATTTGGTAACCAAGCTTCTATCCCTGTCATTTTTTTTAGTTATGTCACTTTCATCAAGCTTTCAACAACACAGATGCCTCTTTTCCTCATCTGTAAAATGATACTACCCAAACTTGCTTAAACTTTCCTCTTGGGGAAGGGAATAATCAAAGTATCTTGATAACTGTAAATTATTCTAAATTCAAGGTATTATTACCCTGCACATCTTCCTGGTGGGATAAATACTTTTCATGAATATGGGAAATCAAGTTTTGTATGCTTTTAAAATTTGGCAGTGTTTAATAATCAGGTATACAATCTGGCAGTTCACAAGAAGTGCTTTCTCTTTTGCACCAAAAATAATTTGACATTTTGGTAAAAAATGGAAAGCGTTTAGAATCTGAATATCAAATTTACAGTAATTGGAGAGATTTTACTCTCAAGGCACCTCACACAAGTCCTTACAGAAATATATGTTAAGATCATTATATTTCTGTGCTCAAATATCTTTATGGAGAAACTTATATATTAATATATAACATGTAGCACACATGTATATATTATACACACACACACACAAACACACACTTAAGTGATCCTATCTCACTGAAATGGAGAACACTAAAAATGACTGTTTTGGGATCAGATACTTAGTTTTCATTTTATTTCATTTTAACTCTCAGATTTGAAATTAATCCAAAGACCACCGTGGAACAGAAAAAAAAATGTGTGTGTCAACATCATCTTTGAAAACTCAACTTTGCCAAGCACAAGCCCTATTTTAGTCCTCAATCCAATTTGATGCAGATAACGAGATTAATGTGCAGGCTTCGTTTTAATATTGTCTTTATTTTTAAAAAGCCCTTTGACAGTGTCAAAGATTTTGATTAGATAATTTGATCACATTTCTCAAGCCAGATACAAATTAAAGTTGGAGCTAAAACAGAAAATCTTACTGTTTACTATTCAGAACAATCTTCCTATTTCAGGAAATGGCAGAGCTCCAAAAGCCACATGTGTACAAATGAAAATTCATAACATGTTATTCAAACTCCTGTTGTATTTGTGCAATTTACTAATTAGATATGGTAAGTATCAGCACTGAAATATCCTGGTAATAACATTAAAAAGGCAAAAAAAAAACCCTCTACTTTTCTCAGTTCACTTCTCTTTATGAATGATATAAAAGCCTGTTTTGTGGCATAACTGCTCTGGATATCAAATATAAAATAAAACCGTAAGAAGGCAGTACATGTTTTAGCAGGAGACTCATTTTCTGTATAAGAAACAGAAAGACTCTGAGAGAAAGAATACTGTAAAATTAGTGATATCTGGAATAAATCAAAGTACTACCCATGTATACAATTTTTTTTTCAAATCAGATGCATTACATTATAAAAATACCCAGTCATTTAACTTCATTGGATCTCAACATGTAACCTTAAAAAGAATTGTTTCTTCTCAGAGTTATCTTCCCACTTTTTAAAGATGTCTTGCTTTATCTCACTTACAGGATTCTTTGGAAATTGATCCATCGTATAAACATATCGTCTATATGTAATTATATACTTACAAGATGTTAAATTCTAGGTTAATGGTTTAAAAAAATAGAGAGGGTGTGTGTGCATGTGTAATTCTTTACAAATACAAAAACACTGATTCCCCAACTACTGCAGTTACTTTCTTTAGGTGTAATCATCATTAAGCTTCTGCTGGGCAGCTATTTTTGTTAATAAAAATAATAATATCCAACATTTATGAATATTTACCGTGCAGGACATTGTAATAAATATTTGACATAAACTTTATCATCAAAACTCTTCCCTTTGTCTATGAGACCATGCTATTCTGACAATCCATTTTTCAGCCTTAGAAAGTCAAGGCTTAGGGAAGTAAAATAACTCACTCAAGTCCCATATTATGGCGGTGCTAAAATTTGAAGACACATGTGTCTGACTTTGGAGCTTACCTTCTGACTCACTATCATGTGTATACACTGCCTACTAATTTTAATATAGATATTTCTCATTAGTGCAAGACATTGCCTACTGATAGAAATCAGACTTGTATAAATATTTGCTAATGACCAAAGACTTGCCAGTATGGTTTTCAAGGTTGACACTGTTAGCAGCTACATATTTCCTGCTTTCCAGTGCTAAATTAGGCATGTTGGATGTACACATTTTAGGACTCTGGAGTCAGGACACATTTTTCATGCCAACCTAAACACAGAACACTTAATTCATTTTCAAAAAAGGATGAAAGGGAATAAATGTAATGGGCACCTACTGTCTCCCGCAGGTTCCCATGGCAGCATAGCAGGCTCAAGAGCCATCAGACAGTGAGAAAAAAGAGACACAAAATGAGGAGGGCTGGATCTCTTACATGGAATCACATCAGAGAGAAAGCAGGAGCTAAGGCAGTATGATGTCTGGGAATTGCACCGGAGGGACAGATCCAGGGAGAGGTGGGCTGGCTTCAGTGGCATGTTCCAGCCTCCTCATTTCTCATCGCCTTGACCCTACTTTGATGATCTGGGGACACACCTGCCCTTTGTCCTACAGCCTCTCCACTTCTTCCTCAATTTATTTCATGATCTTTTTCTGACTTCCTTCCTTCCTCCCTTCATACATATGGAGACGGTCTTGAAAGCGCCTATGTACACAAGTGCACACATTCTTCTTTTTAATCTCACCACATCTTCTCATTGTATTCTGTTACACAAACTGAGAAAATCCCTACCACAGTGTTAACATATCATTATTTTAAAAAAAGAAAAAGAACTTTCAGATTTCTTAGAGACTGACGATTTATAGTGAGCATATGTAGACAAAGCTGAAGAAAAGGAAACTCGTGTTGTAAATTACTTGTATTGATAAACAATAAATGTTTTCAACAAATCAATGAGCAAATACATGCACACACACACACACACACACACACACACACACACACACACAAGCATTCTAAAGCTGCCATAATGAATGAACTGATCTTTTAAGTGCTGATCAAAATAATATAATCTTTCAACAGTTTTCAGCTTTGCCGAGTCTTTCTCTGACTGTTACTAAGAACAGCTTACTATTCAAAAGCCAAAGCTACTTAATGGTGGAAGAGTCTGAACCTCTCAGTTCCCAGATCAGCTCAAAGGCTCACTGCCAGCACAATCCCTTCATCGTTACATATGTGGACCTGCTTTTCTTCTCTTTGCTTTGCTTGATATGTTAACATAGCTCAGGAAATCAAGGGCTAAATAAACCAACTAGAATAATGGACAGGTATTTGTTTAATGCTTATGGAATTGTGTGCTGACCATTAATTCCTTCTTTCATTGAGCATCTTTCATATGCTCTTTGATTCTTTCGTATTATTTTCAATTAAATAATAGATAATGCTGGATACTTGGTCATTCTCACTCTTGAGACAATTATAATCTTGTTTGTTGTTTCCCTAAACAGCCTGGTTATAAGAACCAGGAGTGCTATTTAAAAATAAAGATTTTCTTGCCTCCCCCCAGAGAGTCTGATACAGTAGAGCTGAGATGGGACCAAAGAATTTTTAGGTTGGGACATATTTGTGACACAGTGATATAGTTGCGATGATTATTTGCCCAAGTTAAGGCAGGCTGTTGTATTTTTAACAGACATTGTGAAAGAAATTCTATATCAAAAATAGTTTAAATTATCATTTTTTTCTATTTTGAATAGAATCATTCTAAAAGCAACCTCAGGGGCGTCTGGGTGGCTCAGTCGGTTAAGCATCTGACTTAAGTTCAGGTCATGATCTCACAGTTCCTGGGTTCAAACCCTATGGTGGCCTCTGTGCTGACAGCTCAGAGCCTGGAGCCTGCTTCAGTTTCTGTGTCCTCTCTCTCTGCCCCTCCCCCGCTCATGCTCTGTTTGTCAAAAATAAATGTTCAAACAAAATCTAAAAAAATAAATAAAAAATAAAAGCAACCTCATTATGCTGATTTAGATACTATGTGGGAAATCATGATGCCTGGGTTCTGATACCTATACAATGATCTTAGGAAAAAAATACTTTTATGTACAAATGATTAATTAACTATTAACTACTTAATTCATTGCACAGAGTGTTTGGAGTAGTATCTTTAATGTCATGAGAAAAGGATAATAGGCAAATATTCAATGTATTTTTAATTATGGATGAACTCATGCTATCATTATTGTTTCTAGAATTCTCTAACACTGTTAGATATTTTCCTTAGTAATTCATAACTGTAAGGATGTATAAAAATCACCTTTTATCAAAAATACCCAATCAAACTTCCTTCCTGAGCTGACAAGTTACATTTTCTGATGGTCAAGAGTAGAAATGTGTATTTCCAAACAGTGGCTTTTGATGCCCTCATCACCCCCCGCTGACCCTACTCCCAGTAAAAAGCAATGATCTCCATGGGCAGTAGAGAAGTTATGTCCAGACTGACTGAACAAAACAGTATTGAATTATGAGAAAATGAGAATAGCTATTACACCTCATTCTAATTTGTATAATTATTCATTTTTATAATATTGATGTAAAGAGATAACTACAGCCTCGTCACCATGAGTAAATATATGATCCACTCTCTGAGAAGAGCTCTGGTCATGTAAAATCACAACTAATTAAGATATTTTGTAGTACATTTTAGAATGTGTTAAGATGCTTATTTTTTTAAATAGATAACTTCTCTTAGCTGAGTCATACGCTAATAAGAGGTAGGCTTAATGTCTTGGAGAATTTGTTTTGCCTCCCCCTTCCTTTAGCATCAACTTTCTGGAAACAAAGGAGGCAATTTTGGAGATGGTCAAATACAACTTTTTTTTTTTTTCTCATGCTATAACCTATTGCCAACTTTTGGAAGAAAATTTCACCTTTTTAATTTTTTTAATGTTTATTCATTTTTTTTTGAGAGAGAGACACATCGTGAGTGGGGGATGGGCAGAGAGAGAGAGGGAGACACAGAATCCAAAGCAGGCTCCAGGCCTTAAGCTGTCAGCACAGGGACTGACGTGGGGCTCAAACTCACAAACCGCGAGATCATGACCTGAGCCGAAGTCAGATGTTTAACCAACTGAGCCACTCAGCCACCCCAAAATTTCACCTTTAAAAAAATCTATACTTTAATCATATTTTTATATGATCCACAAAATAAGTTCAGATTTATAGTCTGAAATATTTGCTTTTTAACTGAATGCACAAATAAAATAAAAGGGTATTGATGCAGATTAATTTATGAAAACCTAATACAAAACCCTATTCTTCCCCATACTTTACACCCTGGATAATTCAGAGTAAGTCTCAGTGTTTTTGAGATGATTAAATGCAGTTTGCTGTATGTTTTCTAAGTGTGGGGCACACAGTTTGTGTGTTAGCTCCCCCCCAAAATGACAGACTTGGACAAGGTGGTGTCAAAGACTCTTCTGGTTTGGGAAAGAAAAGAAAAAGAAAAACAATACTGTTTAGCTCTATTATTGGAGGTAGAGAAATGATAGAGAGAGAGAGATGGGATCTCCAATCAGTTGCAGCTTAGGTAGTCTGGCCTCACGCCATTAGATAGGGCTGTTAAACAAATGAAATTTACTTTCCACATTCTTCCTCAGTGCCAGTCAGTTGGGTGTTTTTAATCATCTGTGAATTTTCAGAGTCCTTCTAAAACCATTACTAAGATGTGAGAGGTTAATCCCACCTCCTGACCTTATAGAGCTGTGGGCCAGACCTTTGGAATTCTAAAAGGCAGTGAGGTCTCCTTCCTTCTGATTTCGTTTCACAGACTCCTGGGACATCAATTTTTAAAGGCCCAGTCAACAGATTACAGAAATCATTCAAGTTAAATTTTTATTAGGAAAAAAAAAATTACTTCACAAATACCCTTTCCTATGAAAATATAAACTTAAATATCTTTATCTGGAGAGGAATAATGGAGGGGGTGGAACAAAGCACTTAAAAGATTTTTGTAATGTGGATATGCAGCCCTATGATTAAATAGTTTTTCTAGTGACTCTGTTTAAAAATTAGTATCAATTGCTATTTCAAAGGCATCAAAATTCGTTAGAAATAATTGGCCAAGATTCTTACAAAAAGAGCATCTGGGAGACAACTGTTGAAAACACTTCCAGGTACACTAAACATCCAGAAAAATCTTTCATTAGCTCAGTTTTTGGAAATGGGTTGTGATGTGTGGTAGGATTCCACCCTATTTCTAAAGAGGTTACTAACCTTTCAAACGTTCTTAGAATCTTCATTTTATAAATACAATATAGATCGTATTATAGAACATACCTAGTCAGTTCTGGAATTCCAGTTGTATTGGATTTCTTGTAATTTACACAGAAATTATTTCAATTCAGTAATTTGGGCTGCATTCCTCCATTTCCCATCTATTCCTATGATCGCCTGGCCTATAAATCACCATGTCTGAAAGAGTTAGGACACGGAATGGTTGGTGCTATCATAGTCTTGCCAGGATCAGAGTTTTAGGGTGAAGGAACAATAGTTATGGGTGCTATTCTTAGTAAGTAAAGGTGCATTTTAGTCTAGAATTTTGTATTTGCATTGTTTTTTTTTTTTCCCCTTAGTTGTGGTAAAGTATTTGTAGTACTCCATAGGCATTTGTAAAGCAGTTGGTTGGGTTAGGATTTTGCCCTGTGCTCCTGCAACAAAATGAAGGAAAATAATCTCTATAGGGATCAAACATTCACCCTCAACATCAGTAACAACTTTCAAGCTAATTGAGCTGACCAGCTTCAGAACAAACCAGAAGCTAGCAAACCTAAAACTCCTGACAGTTCTGCTAATTAATCCAACCTTTGTTTACATATTACATTTAGGAATCTTCCAGAATTTAGGACAATAGAATTCTCATCTTAAAAAATAAGGTGAGAAGAAAAGTGGTCCTCTTGAAATCTTACAAAATTTCAAGTTTACCTCATATAAAATAATCACAGTACTAAAGCCCCTCAAGGGGGTCTGACCAGCCAGCTCATCAAGGTTTGTAGATGACAGCGAGCAGCTGTGACATTATTGAGGTAGTCTAGTCAGTCTACCAAAATAATTACAAGGAAAATACACAAAGCATAAGCAAAGGCAGAAAGCAATAGATTGTAGTGACCAAGCAGGATTTTAAAAATAACTATATACTCCCTAAAAGGGAATACCAAATTTGATTCCTTAACCATGTCCTTCTGCTACCTGCTTCAAGTCTTCTCCATCAAATTAAATGACAATGGCATTCTGCCATTGCATAGGCAACAGGATTTGGAGTCTCACACCAATTCAACACCAAATTCCGTAAGCTGCATCTACAAAATATATCCAAAATCCAACCACTTCTAACCTTCCATCTACTACCAATCATCTCCTATCCAGATCATTTAGCCACTAGCATCCTATAGTCTACACTTAACACAGCAACCAGAGTAACACCACTAACAAATACACCATATCAAGTCACACAGTTATTCAAAATTCTCCATAAGCTTCTCATTTATTTAAGAATAATGCCCAAATTATTTTCCATGGCCTAAAAGAACCTATCTATATGGTCTTCCTTCCCACTGTCCACCGCTGATCTCTAATCTTATTGTTGGCCATTTCTTTCATCTACTATTCTCCTCACTGGTTTCCTTGTGGTTCCTTGAGCAAGCCAACATACAACAACCTCAGGGCATTTCAATGAATGGTTGCCTAGAACTTCCACCTAGAACTTCTTCCTTATATGCTATAGATTAATCTCTTACCATAGGTCTCTGGTCTCTGATCCAGTGTTACCTTTCTGAGAACACGTTGCTGACCACACTATTTATAGCCACCCCTCTATTCTCTATCACGTTATCCTGCTTTATTTGACTTCAAAATATTTACCAGTATCTGGTGTACTATATATTTCTTGTTTATTTTCTTATTTTCTGTCTCACAAAACCATTAGAATTACAAGTCCATGAACACAGGAATTTTGTTGTTGTTGTTGTTCACTGTTGTATTCCCAATACATGAAAAATACGTGGAACATAGGAGGAAATTAATAATATTTGTTGAATGAATGATGATGAAGAAATGCATTAATACATGAAAAAATGAATCAAAGGATTGTAAAACTTACTAAAACCATGGAGTTTTCCAGAGTATGCCAATTAACTCTCATAAGAAGACGTAACTATCAAAGGCTTTTTTTTTAATATTTACTTAATATTTTTCAGAGAGAGAGAGCATGAGCAGGGGAGGGGGAGAGAGAGAGAGAGAGAGAGAGAGAGAGAGAGAGAGAGAGAACGCGAAAAGGCTCCAGGCTTGGAGCTGTCAGCACAGAGCCCAACGTGGGGCTCAAACTCACCACCTGTGAGATCATGACCTGAGCTGAAGTCCGACACCTAACTGACTAAGCCACCTAGGGGCCCCAATCAAAGACTTTTAAAAATGCATTTTATAGGAAGAAACCTCCACAAAAACCCATGTCTCAAAGAAATATACGTTGATGTGCTGTAGGTACCCTCCTCACTCATTCAAGGGAGAGAGGTAGTAGCACATGACTCATCTCAAGTCTAATAAGCGATTTGGTAAGATCGCTTTGCTGCAATCACGTTGAAAGCTAGTTGTGTCTCCTTTGAAGTTGTGTAAATTTCAGAGGAGAGCAACATGTTCTCATTATCTTCAGGGCTGTCTTGAGGGTAAGAGATGAGGTTCTGAGTTACTGGGTGGGCAGCATGAAGGAGGGTTGTTGCTGCATTGAAACTGACCTGTACACCAACATTTTCTTCAGGCAGACTATACACATTCTTTATTTCTACAGCTGGTCATGATAGAAACTTGGTTGGTTTGGGTTATTTACCCAGGCGTATGATTCAATGAGCCCTTGATTATACAGCCCATAGAGGGTTTCTGCAGCTTTCCTATAACTGATATGATTATGATTGTAATTTTGCTTACAAACCCACTGGCATGAATCACTGGAAATATCCTACTGATAGAATAAATTTTCTCTATAAAGAGCTTTTCTCTTTAGTATACTCAAAGCTTCTTAACATGAAAAACCCAAAGTCATAGACAAGAAACAACTTTTCTGTAAGTGAGTCATTAGATAGAATGGTGGAAGATGTTTCCCTAACATTTACTTTTTTTTTCCCTCGAGTCATGAATTTTGCAGTGTAAAAATTATTATAATATATGGGTCACTGGATCATAGAATACACTTGATACTTTAGAACTTTACCCAGTGCTGAAACTGGATCTTTTATAAGTTGTCCCATGATTCTCTTTTGCTAGCTACTTCTGAATTTTAAGTTCATGTGGTTGAGCCTATGGAAAAAAAAATGCTAATACCCTACCCCCATCCCTACCTTATTGACCACATTGTTTATGAACTATTGAGAAAATTCACATGTGTTTGCAGAAAGACTCTTAGTGACCTCAACAGATTGGGACATCTTAGCCAACTGATTACTAGGAGTTTCCTCCATAGCTGGGAATCTTTTATGAGTTTTCACAATTCTCTGGCCACATTCCAAAGGATTCACTGTGATTTCTTTTTCAATTGTCACTAATCATTCATTCTTCTGTCTATAAAATGTTGATTTTCCGGTGAAATCATTAACCAATGCTCATGAAAAGCATTCCCTGTCTTTCCAGGAATGATATTTAATTAAATGTTCATCCTATCATTTTAATTCTGCATGGTGCCAGCGTATGACATAGAACCATATCTATTCCAGCTCATTTTTTTCTTCCTTAATCTTAGTAGTTATAGAATTCTACAGAAGGCCATGAGTATATGTTGATAAAAACTGTATTCTAAGATTATGCATGCTTAACTGATAAATCTGCTTACAACTTCAGGTCCTGTTTAGGCCAGGTGCCATCATCACAATTTCTACTTTATTATTGGGTGCTCCTGGCACATCAAACTTGTAGATGAGTGGATCAGATAGTACCATATGCATAATGGAAGGGCCCATTCAGTCATATGGTCTCCTGATATTTGATGATCAGATATTTGTTTTTTCCTGGAGCTCAGTATCAAATCAAAGAGCTGGTTTTATATTTTTAAAGTTTTTAATATTTATTTATTTTGAGAAAAAGAGAGAGAGCGTGCAAGTGGGGGAGGAGCAGAGAGTGAGGGAGAGAGAAAATTCCAAGCAGGCTCCACACTCAGTGTAGAGCCCGATGCAGGGCTGGAATTCATGAACCATGAGATCTTTGCCTGAGCTGAAATCAAGCACCCCAAGAACTGGTTTTAAAAGGAAACCATATTTGAAACTGTCGTTCTGCTTTTAATCTAGTACCTAAAGACTTCTGCTAGGGAAGCTTTATTCGGGCTCCGTAGAGCATCCCTGTTTGATATGTACAAAGTGGAAAATGGCAGAGCCACTTGTACTTCAACCTTCAATAGCTGAAGAGGTTTCTTTTGGGGCCTCACCAAAAGCTGGAAAGCTTTCAGTTTACCTGATAATTGTTAGAACACCACATCCCTATGGTTTTTGACTCCAAAACCAAAAAGGAAGTACACTGCCTGTTTCTTAGAACATGGAAATACAAGATGCAGCAAACTTCTCTTGTGTTATCCCAAATAATAGAATACTGTAATTCTATTGGATTTATCTCCGATCTGCTGGTACTGTTTAAGGTATATAAGGATACCTGCTACTTCTTTCTCTCTAGTTCCTGTCAGCAAGTTGGTAGAAACACAGTAGAATATTTAAATGGAGAAATATGGAGATGATCATGGTCATGGTCATTAAGAACTATATTACATTCACAGAAACTGCAAATTGATGTAACCCTGAGGAAAGTTGGTAATGGCATAACTTATCTCACTGCCATGTAAACTTTTTAAAAGTGCTCATTAGGTAAAGGGATTAAAAAAAATTAAAAAAAATATTTTTCCCCAAGTTAATACCTTGATATCATGGCAGAAATGCATCCATTCTTAGCTTTAGTAAGCAGAATAGCAGTTACAGTTGGTACTGTTACCTTATTAAGTTTTTAACTACATATGTACTGTCCACAATCCATTCAACCTCTTTACTGGACAAATAAATATTTGTACATGGTAGGTATCACCAACCCTGAATTTTCCAGATTTTTGGTGATGATAATAACTTCTGTAATTATGTAATTCCTCCTGGGATACAATATGATTATTGATCATTTTATTATTTTTTTAATTTACTATATTGGCAGAGAAGCAAATTTCTGGGAACCTCAGACTGTTACTTCTCATTACAAGAACTCTCACATCCAAGGTTAGGGAATCAATGTAGGAAATCTGCTATTTGCTAAGTCTGTATATTCCCACTATACAAAAATAGTTTTAGAAATTAACATGCATTTGTTTGTGGACCCAACAAACTTGCTATAAGTAGCTTTTGGATAAAACTTCATTATCACTTTACCACTAAAAGCCTGATATACCACAGGTAACATCTGGCTCCCCAGAAATTAGACGTAACTCAAAGTCAAAAGTCTGAGCTGTCAGCACAGAGCCCAACATGGGCTCGAACTCACAAACTGCAAGATCATGACCTGAGCCGAAGTCGGACGCTTAACTGACTGAGTCACCCAGGTGCCCCTATATCTTTAATATTTTTAATGAAATTGCAAAGCTTAAGAGCTTCTAACGAATTTCATACATTTTCTTTGGATTTTCTCTTTCTGTCTAATATCTCACTTTCGTGTCTTATCATTCATGACAAAATTTCCACTTTAACATTTTGTTACACTCTGATGCTGATTAGCTAACAATGACAAATTTCTTTCATAGTCACTGTCCTCTAAATGTTCTCAGTTGATGATATTGCTTTTAGAGAGTGGCACAATATGTGTATTGTGTTTTGAGCAAATCAGATGAAAAGGAAGCAAGTGGAATATAGCATATGAACAATATTCTGCTAAGTGCCTTCTTCACATAAGAAGAAAAAAAAGTGTGGGGAGGGGGTTTGGGAGAGGTGATGCACTATTATGAGGGAAAATATAAAATGTGATTCATTCGGTGAGAGAGATTATCAGCAGAATAGACCAAAGAAATCTCCCATCACCACCAAATTTTCAATTTTATCCCTACTCTCTTCTCTTTTATTAGTTTTGTGTACTCTCTCTAATTGCATTAAACACATTGTTCATCCATCTGGGCATTCTGTAACATAGTTTCTAAAGATTCCACTTTAAGTCCTCTCTTTAGTTATCTTTTATTAGCTTGTCCTCAGAATACCTCCAATCTTTAATCCCTGCATTACTTTGAAAGAATTTCTTGGACATTTACACAAAATTATTAGAATAATTCCACATGAATGGACTCCTCTAAGTCCTAAAAGTCCACCTTTCTTTTTGTGTTAAATAAATACCCAAATGTTAGGTGAATTCAATTTTCATTGTTGTAAGAAAGAAATTCTAGTAATTCTACTTGATTTTTCTTAGGCGGATTCTTTTGTTGAACAAATGGGTTTTTCATTTTATGTATGAAATGTTATTTCTCACAAATATACCTCAGATGATATTTTGGATAAGCATAGGAACAGACTATTTCTAAGGCACTGCGATTTTCACGTATTTACATCAGGGATAATTTTTACTCAAGAGTTTAAGTGCTTTTATTTATGTATCACTGTCTTTGGTTAGCTCTAATCTGAAAAGAAAGGTTTACTTTGGCAATGACTTGCAATCAAAAAATGATTTATAATCGTTTTCCAAGAAAGGTGTTGTCCAGTATTCTGCTAATTTTAAAAAGTACACAGGACTAGTTTCAGGATGGAGTATGTGCAAACACCATATTATTTACAGCAAACTAAATATAATGCCTTGATTTGGCACTGCTTGCTTGATATTTCTCTTGAAAACTGTTACATATGTTTGTTTTGAGTTTCTGCCAAAATAGCAAGATTGTTAAATATCTTTCATGTACTTCTTGTTAAATGCAAGGGAAGATTACAGATTACCTTAGCTTAACTTTCATACAACAGTGCAGTGGGCACTAAATCTTTTGAAAGAAAAAAACAAATAATACTCAAATTACATAGAAAAAAATTACACATGAAACACAAATGTATTGCAGTAGGAACATGCCAATATTCATTTTTATACCTAAATCAACTCTATCCATAATAACGTGATTCATTTATAAATTACATGTAGAATACAGTGAGATTGTAATTATGTGGGGACTGATTATCTAGGTTGTCAATTATTCAAGGCTTTTGCTTCCCCTTCTTCTTCCTGCTGTCCACCTTTTGGATAGTTATCACCTTGTTAGTATTTCTATTCTCTGCTTGTTAGTGAGACTGGCAGGGAAAGGAAAAAGGTGTGAAAACTTATATCAGTAGATATTATTACTTGCAAGACTTTCCTGTAAAAATTGATAGTGGAAGAGTTTGAAGCTAATTGCTAAAATTATGTTTGGGGTATATGTATTTCACTTATACTTGTTTATCTAATCCTCCATATATCAAAGAGATTTAAAAAAAAAGATGTAAGCCTTACAAGGGGTAGTAAATTATTTTGGATGGAGACTTTCTGAGAAAATTACTTTCGCTGCGACTCTGAAGAACCTTATATAAAATAGTCAAGCTAATAATTCAAATTTTTACAGTTAGACAATTATATTGGAAAAAAATAGATATATATAATTTGCTCCCTAACAGACTCCTCAAACACATAATTAAACCTTGACCAAATATGACTGATGAATCTCTTTAATTGGGACAAAATGTGAATCTGAAAGTCAGTATTTCATATACTTATGTTTTGCAGAAAATCATAGTATATAACATACAAGCTTAAATATTTTACTGACTTTTATTTAAAAGTTTTATATTTCTCCTGTTTGTAAAGCTGGGTGTATTTGAATGCACTTTTCTACATCTATTTTCAAAAGATATGCAACTCACCTCATTTAAAACATGTTCCATTTGTTCACTCTTCCTAAATTTAAAAACTTCATGCAAACATTCATTTTTAAATTATTCAGTCCTAAAACATTTATTGAGCATTAACTTCATGCCCAACATGAGAGATAAAATGGGAAGCAGTTTAGACATTGTTATGTCCTCACAATACTCACAGTCTCATAGTGAAGGCAAAGATAGTTCAAATAACCCTATGATTTCTTTTGCACCCAATTCAGGGTGGGTCTCATCACAAAAGAATATGAAGGGCAGGCAAAATAATCAAAACATACAGTTTACCAGACATCTACAATTTCAGGCCAATTTAGGGCTCCCTGAGCATGACTTTTCACCTCCCCCTCGTTTCTCATTTCTTCTCTGATCATTAGAACACATGAGACAAAGTGAAGTTACCATAACATGATTTATAAATATACATTTTAAAGAAAGTGAGAAAAAAGCAATATATCTATAATACCCCCTATGTCACCAATATACATGTTTGATTTTGAAATTTATTTATAAGCCACCCCACTCTCTTGTCTCTCTTTTTTAACCCTGCTGATAATCCCAATCTGTACCACGCTGAGGATTCTGTTCCTCCCTTAGAAGATCACAAAATACTGCCTCTTAAAATGTTCAAATTTGGCTCAAATGCCCATGTTATTATACTCTGGAAGTCGTTTATTGTTTTTAACTTCCATACCTTGCACTGCACAATTTTCCATAGTGATAGATGATAAGAATATTTTCTCTTCAAGTTCTTTAATAAAAAGTAGTGAAGAACCACATTTTCTTTTCTGTTACATCTTAGCACCAGTTGGTGGTTGATGACAGGCAAATCTTTTTTTTCTCTCTCTCTCTTTTTTAACACTGTCTAGTATGACAGGTGGCTAGTGGTCCAGACAGTGTCATTTGGCATGGTGGAGACTTTGTCATATTGGGTACCTGATGACCGCATTAAGTAATTGAGAACTAGCATTATTTGTTAATGCAACATAACCTAGTCTATCCAATTGTTACATTTAAGTTCCACTTTTCCCTCAGATATGTCCACTTACTTCTAAAGTAGTGTTAAAGAAATAACTCCCAAGTATAATAATAAGCAACAGGCAGGTAACTATAAGACACCAAAAGCAGGAGAAACATTTTTTCCTGTGTATTATCTTTACTTAAGTTGTTTATTGGAAGAAAACAGAATAGATTATTAACAATAATGTGAACTAAACATGGCATGTGGTACAGAAAAAATCATATTCTACATATTTAGAAAAATGGTTTGAAGATTTTAGTAAAGGAAACAGTCGTGCCCTACAAATTCCTATAACTGAGTCCCCCTGTATTATTTCTATGGAGAGGTAAGATTTTGGTGCATACAATAGATTGATGCACTTCCACCTGGTGTTTTACCAAAATTAGAGCAATTAGCAATTAGGCCATTGGGCTATTAGTTGAAAGAAGAATCTGAGAAATTCAATGTTTATCTTTTATATATTTTCTATCATAATAAAATGAGAGAATTAGTGTCCATTTGAAAAGATGACTCAGTCATAAGACAGCACAGGATAAGAATGTATCCTGTTGTTAGCTAGAAGAAGGCCTGTTCTATACTTTTAGGACATGAAGTTACTTATTCTCTTGAAATATGGTTGCGACACATTTTTTCCATTGCAGGACATACCCAAAACAGAATGCGTTCACTCTACACTTCTGTAGCTTGACCAATTTTCCTTTTATATTGAACAGGAACCCCCTAGTTGGAGATTAGTAGTGTAAAGAAATTTCCGTTATATATACTGGCAATACTCTAATTAATGAAGTCTCTTGCAGTGCATTTTTATTTTCAAGAGTAATTTTTTCTATATAATTAGAATTAGTGAGTACCCCCTCCATCCCCAGTTAGGACATTGAGTATGCTGAGACTTTCAGCCCTCTCCCCTCAAATAACACAGCCTCTACCTTGTCTCATGCCAAAGTACATAGTCACCAAAGCAAATCTATGGTTCTTATTCTCTGTGATTGTTTGACAGATTTATGCATTATGAAAGACCACTTTTTCACCAGTCTAATTTTATTGACGTTAAGTTACATAAATAAGTTTTTTAAACACCTGTCATATTTCAAAACATTCATATGTATTATGAAGAATTTTGCCAACTCCAAAGTTAAAGCGAGCGGTGTCTACACAAGCCTGCATATTCTTATTTCAAACACGAACTGTGAAAGTTTGGGCTATTGCACAGTTAGTGTCCATGTAAGATCATTTTCTCTTCCTACCCAAACTGCAAGTTTTGGAGGTTCCCCAAACTACTCTTGGTTTTGACAATTTGCTAGAGGTTGCCCAGAAGTCATTGAAAGCTATAGTCCTAGTTATAGTTTATTACAAAGAAAAGGTACAGATTAAAACCCATCACAGGAAGAGGTGCACCGGGCAGAGTATGGGAAAACACTAAGTGTGTATGGGGCCCGCACTTCCCCCTATGGAGTGAGTCAGAGTGCATTAATTCCCCAGCATCAGTATGGCACAATACATATGGAGTGTTGTCAAGCATAGAAGCTCACCCAAACCCTGGTGTATAGAGTTTTTACTGAGGCTTCATTACATAGGCATGATTGATTGATTGCTCAGATGGTTGATCTCACTCCCAGGTCAACTGACACCAGGTAGTCCAAAGACTTCACCACAAATCACATTGTCACTAACTGGCAAGCCAAGACCCGCAGGCAGATTCTCAAGCAGGAGCTGAAGACAAAGTCCAGATGTCATTTTGGGCAAGGTTAAGTTCTTTACTGCACAGCTTGTCCTGAAAAGTTACTTGAGAGAAAGGCAAATCTTTGAAGGATAATTCTGTACCTCTTGTTTGTTTATTTTTACCTTTTATTGATACCATTTCATCTTAGCATTATTTCTAAGAATTGCTAAGATTTCTTAACCCATCCTTAAATTTTCTATCATGTTAAAGATACTAATTTTTTTTCCATAGAATTCTCATTATAAGTCTACTTTTAAAACTAAAGAAACATCAACTGTTGTAGCTGTCACCAGCAAATTGGCAGTAATTCTGACTTAAACTGTTTTGTGTGTGTGTGTGTGTGTGTGTGTGTGCGTTTTTGCCTAGTTAATATAAGATATCTGCTGATAATTCTGAGATTATGGAAGCCATTTGAGTTTAAATAATCAGAAATCTAAATTAGTTATTAGTTTTCTTTAAACAATAACATTTATACACACTTATACAAACATTAATAATTATATAGCACAATATAGGTTGCCTATTTAGCAGGTAAATCTATATCTAAATCTATATCTTTAATTAGTAACTTTTTAAAACAATTCTTTATGAGATCTACTTGTGGGTACTCAGTAAACAACTTTAACTTGAAAACATATTTAAAGGCGATACAACTACACTGCTAAAAATATTGGCTATAATTCACATTAAAAATATTCATACATGCATTTCTTGAATTAGTCCAAAATTATGATGAAGAGGACATTAAAAGGAGCAAATTTGCAAAGTGGCTATATGTGCATAGTTAAGGTATAGATAGAACCAAGTAAGGGAATACTATTTATATGTTCTTAAAACATTGAGCTTCTTAATTTAAAGAATTGAATGTATAAGTAAGAAAAATTGGTAGAATAATTTTATCTATCTTAAGTAAAATATTTTTTCCCCTGAGAACAGCTAATGACATTTCAAAGATCTATTTCCCTAATGTTTGAGTATAATTCAAAGAAATAGGTGGGTAAATTATTATCTGTCTTACCACACAAGTAAGAGGTAACCTTTGAATTTCTAATTGAATTTTAAGAAAATAAATGATTTTTAGGTTTTCATGTTAGTAAGAATAAATACAGAGAATTCTTTATTATGCTAAACTGCTAACAGAAACAGACAACAGACCAGAACAAATTAAGTCCTTTGTTTTTTAAACAGGTGCGGAATGGTAAAGTCAGTCTCTTTATTTCTCTATTCTCTGTCTCTCTGTCTCTCTCAGTCTCTGTCTCTGTCTTGCTCCCTTTCTCTTTGTAATGTAAAAATGAGTCACTCATATGTCTTGAATTTTTTTCAATGTAGAAAGATACATGTGCCCTACCACAGTGACCATTATCCCCTTTTTAAAATTTTTAATTCTGATAACTCTTCTATTTCTTTCAAGTAGGTTATTACACTTTTTATTTCCATTTTACAATTGTAGTTATCTCAAAAGTGCTCAAATATCTTTTGTTATTGTTGAAAGCAGGAAAGAAAGACCTGTATTAGTAGCTTTGGGTTGTCTATTGCATATAAAGTTAATAAGTCGTGATCATCAAATATATTAAATTGTGCTTAAATTAGAATTTAATATTGCAGGAGTGCCTGGTTGGCTCAGTTGGTTAAACTTCTGACTTCAGCTCAGGTCATGATCTTGGGGTTCATGAGTTCAGGCTCTGTGCTGACAGCTTGGATCCTGGAGCCTGCTTCAGATTCTGTGACTCCATCTCTTTCTGCTCCTCCCCTGTTTGTGTTCTGTCTCTGTCTCTGTCTCTCTCTCACTCTCTCTCTCTCTCTCAGAAATAAATAAGCATTAACAATTTTTTTAAAGATTAAAAACAAAGAATTTAACATTGCATTACTTAGTGAAATTGTTATACTATATTATCATGGAGGCCAGGCATCAAAATAATTAGTTAAGCAGCATGAAAAATGGAAACAGTATTATAGAATATTGAATCATGTCAGGCCTTTGGGAAACATCAGAAATGTTCCAGAGTAGGTGTAATACATTTTTGCATCTAAACCTGTCCAATGTGGGGATCACAGAGATACTTATAAAGGTGTAAAGAAAACGGGTTTTAATAATAATGCTGTATTGGGGCTCCTGGGTGCCTCAGCCGGTTAGTGTCTGACTTTGGTTTCGGTCATGATCTCATGGTTTGTGGGTTCGAACCTGCATCAGGCTTTCTGCTGTCAGCACAAAGCCCACTTTGGTTCCTCTGTCTCCCTTTCTTTTAGCCCCTCTCCCACTCGTGCTTTTTCTGTCCATCTCTCAAAAATAAATAAACATTAAAAATGCTTTAAAATAATAATAATGCTATATTTCTCAGAGATTTTGATTATGCTAATGTACTTTGTGAAAAAAAAAATAGGATGGTTCTGAGATTTAGAATATAGTGTTTTTCTAAGCTTGTTTGATTATGAAACCTATATCCTTGGAGCACTTAAAAATTATTTTGCACGCCTACTAAGTAATTTATCATTGATCTACTAAGTAATTTACCACTTTTTTATTCCAGTGACCTACAAAGTATCTTATCATTCCATCAGACACACAAAAATATTTTAGGACCCGCCTTTTGGAATCAGAAATGCCTTGGCACATGTAAGAACCATTGTATAGTAGTGAAGAAAGTGTGAATGTTACAAGAGACCAATTATCATTTATTAAGTGTCAATGTGGGATGGTGGTGTATTTCATTTGTGTCCTATAAATGCCATCAATTAAAGATATGGTTGTATTTCGTTCAGCTAATGAGAAAAGGAAATATCTTTTCTTCAGGAGGTGGCAGAATAAGCAAAATACAGGCATTAATGTCTATGAAATTGTTAAAATGAACCTGGCAGTGAACAAAAAGTACTGCAACATAAACAAACTAGGACTACTTTTCAAAAGAGTTTTAAATAGATCCATATCATGTTCTAATTCTATTCTAAGTATGGTAAAATCTCCAGCAATCCCTTTTCAAGTCATTTAATATTATGAAGATAAGGTGGGAATTAATAAGAACATAATAAGTATGAACGATGAACTATGGTGTCCTATGGTATAAAAAAGCAAATATCACACCTAATGGTGGGAAAGTCAGAGCTTTTATACTAAGATCAGGAACAAGGCAAGAATGTCCTCTCTCACCACTCATTTTCAATGGCACACTGGATGTTGTTAATGCAATAAGCTAAGAGAAAAATAATTGAAGACATACAAATTGAAAGAAAAAATTAAAACTGCCTCTGTTCACAGATGACACCATTGTCTATGTAAAAAATCGTAAACAATCAACAACAGCAACAACAGTAACTTCTGAAACTAATTAGAGATTATAGGAAGATTGAGAAAATGTAGGTTAATATACAAAAGTCAATCACTTTTCTGTATACTGATAATGGACAAGTGAAAGTTGAATAAAAATGCAATGCTATTTACATTAGCACTCCCAAAATGTATCATTCAGTATCATCTAGCAAAATTTGTGCATGATCTATATGAGGACATTTGTAAAAGTCTGATGAATGAAATCAGAGGAGAACCAAATAAATGGAGAAATATTCCATGTTCATGGATAGAAAGACATAATATTCTCAAGATGTCAGTTTCTTCCCGATCTACAGATTTAATGCAATCTCAATCAAAACCCTGAAAGTTATTGTGTATGTATCAATAAATTAATTCTAAAGTTTATATAGAGATGCAAAACAACAACAACAATAACAACAACAAACAAAAACAAAATAACAAGCACAACATTAGTGAAGAACAAAGTTGGAGTACTGATACTACCCAGCTTCAAGACTTACTGAAAAACTTCAGTAAACAGCATAGTGTGATATTGGAGAAAGAATAGACAAATAGCCCAATGGAACTGAATAGAGAGCCCAGAAATAGACTCACATACCTATAGTCAACTGGCTTTGACAAAGGAACAAAGGCAATGCAATGAACCAAAGTTAGTATTTTCAAAAAAAGGTACTGGAACAACTGGACAGCCACATCTCCAAAAATGAATCTAGATACCAGAACTTACATTCTTTACAAAAAAATAACTCAAAATGGGTCATAGATTTAATGTAAAACACAAAATTGTAACACTCCTATAACATAAGAGAAAACATACCTTGGTTATGGCAATGACTTTTTAGATGCAATACCAAAGGCATGATCCATGAAAGAAATAATTGATAAGTTGAACTTCATTAAAATTAAAAATTTCTATCTGTAAAAGATAATGTTAAAAGAATGAGAAAACAAACCAAAGAGTAACAGAAAATATCTGCAAAGTTCACATCTGATAAGGGACTATTATCCAAGATATAAGAACCCGTAAAACACAAAAATAAGAAACCATACAACTCAAAATTTAAAAATGGACCAAAGACCTTATTTCATACCTCACCAAAGATTTACAGGTGGAAAATAAGCATTTGAAAGATGTTCCAGTCATACGTCATCAGGGAAATGTAAATTTAAAAACAATGGATGTTACTACATCTCTATTAGAATCACCAAAATGTGGGATACTGACAACACCCAATGCTGTGGAGAAGAATGTGGAACAGGAGGAACTCTCATTCATTGCTGGTGGCAGTGCAAAAATGATATAGACAGTTTGGAAGGCAATTTGGTGGTTTCCTACAAAGGTAAATGTATTTTTATCCAGTGATCCAGCAATTATACTCCTTGGTATTTACCCAAAGTAGCTGAAAACATACGTCCACACAAAAAACCTGCACATGGGTGCTTCTAGCAGCTTCTTTATAATTGCCAAAACGTGGAAGCAACCAAGATGTTCTTCAGTAGATGAAGGAATAAATAGACTGTGGTATATCCAGACAATGGAATACTATTCAGGGCTAAAAAGAAAGGAATGAACTATCAAGCCATGAAAAAAAAAAAGGAGGAAACTTAGATGCATATTACCGAGTAAAAGAAGCCACCCTGCCATGGCTGCATACACTGTGATTCCAACTATGTGACTTTCTGGAAAAGGCAAAACTATGAAGACAATAAATAGGTCAGTGGTTGCCAGGATTTGGGTGAGAGGAGGGGAGAAGGGATAAATAGGAGGAGCATAGAGGACTTTTAGGGTAGTGAAAATACTCTGTATGAGCCTATAATGATGGATACATGCCAATATACATTTGTTCAAACCCACAGAATGTATAACAACCAAGAGTGAACCCCAATATAAATTATGGATTTTGAATAATTATGTATGTCAATGTAAGTTTATCAATGATAACAGATGTACTGCTCTGGTGGGAGATGTTCATAATGAAGGAGGCTATGCATGTATGAGGGCAAGGGATACATTGGGGATTTTCAAGATTAAAAAAGTAAAATGAGTAAGTATGTAGCATTTAAAGCATATTGCTTTATTTAATTTTAAGCACTTTGACATATTAAATAAATTCAGAAAGCTATTTATGTCAAATTGTTATGTAATCGTTGGCTGATAAAGATGAGGTTTTGTTAAGTCTTAACATTTGGACCTAATGTTATTTATTTGTAACATAATTAACATGATTTCTATCACTGTGGCTTATATATTTTTTCTAGTATCACAATCCATCGTTAAGTATGAGAACTGTAGTCAATCTGTGAAAAAAAGTCACTGATGAAATGAAAAAAAAGACATATAAAAAATGTATTTCCATTTGGGCAGTGACTTATTTTATGTTTATCCAGTAAAAAGTAAGAACAATATTAATGTTTCAAATGTCTTAAATTCAAAAAGTTTCATTTTTTTTGGTGAAAATTCTTATCTTTATGCGAGCTCCAGCAATTAGGCATTGATTTTTGTGTGTTTTCTTCTGAAATTACACTGCAGTTCTCTCTCCATTTTATTTCAAAAGGCAGATGTTAACTTAGCTTTAAAGAACTTGCCCTATTTCCAATTACTGTACACTCCCTTTGTTACTAAGCCTTCCTGAGTGATCATGAATAATTTTAAGTTATGTTTCAGCATATTGAGGCTCTGGGACTAAAATGTCAAATTAGAAAGAGAAATGTGGGCCAAGCATCTTCCCTTGTGTCTTCAATAAAGTACCTCAAAATTGAGAATTCTAAAATGTTTGAGTCAAGATCCATAAAAGCTTGAGCAAAGACACTGAAATTTTTTCAATGCTGATTGACATTTAAATAATTTTTAAGATAGTTCCAAATTTCCCATGAAAAAATAAGTATATAATGTTGTACATTCAAAATATTAAAGTAAACATTTAACTAGTTTTGTTATCTCAATAAACAGTTGGCACCAGTTAGCATGAATAGTGAGTGAAAATGTAGGCAAAGGTGGATGTGAATTTGGTTGACAACCCCCAAACTTGAGGCATTTTACTGCTATGCATTTGACATTATATTATCTTTTTGAAAGAAAAGAACACTAAGGAAATTACTAATCTTAGGTTAAGTTTACAGTCTTAACATATAAAGATTTAGTAAAAACTTTGAAGATGCAATTTTTAAAAATATATAAAACTTCGCTTAGTGAACTTCCAGTTAACGGCAGCTTAACTATTGAAGCCTATACATATTAAATGCATAAATATTACATATATGTATATTACTCATACATGGGCATATCTATCTAGCTATATGTATCTAAGTACTTTAATTATCATATGTACCTATCTATGTGTCTATCAATCTTTCAATCTATCTATCTATCTATCTATCCATCATTTATCTAATTCCCAACTTCTTTTGCAGTTAGTTCTGGGCAATTCACTGTTTAGTTAATGAAATGTAACAGAACTGTTTGTTGTACTTCTGAGAAGTTTCCTCAGAAGAAAGGAGCTAGATTCTTCTTCCCCTTTTCTCCATCATCCTTTTGGAATACAGGATGAATTTAGGACCTATATCAGTCATTTTGGACCATGGGGATATGTTCTATGCCTTAAAGACGATGCATTGAAAATGTGCTTAGGCAAGGAAACACACAAAGCAATCAGTTTTTGTAAGTGTTGTCTGAACCTCCAGACTGGCCTGGAGGGATAGGAAAGGACACTAAGTTCGGAGTCCCTGCTGATTTGTAAAAGGGCCAAGTATACTTTGGCCTGTCTACTTTCAGATTTGTTTAATGGGATTAACTACATGTTTAAATACTAAATGATTAGTATTCCAGATTAGACTTCTAGGTTCCCCAAAAAACAAAAACAAAAACAAAACAAGGAAGAAAGATTCCCTGTACTTTAAAGGTAACACACTAATGAGTGAAATGATATAAAGGCAAGAATTAGCTCAAAAATATATCAGTGTGGTCAGTGGGTATGCAGCATTGAGAGATGAAGTAAGATCGACCTTGGATTGATAATTTTGGAAGCTAGGAGATGGGTACATAAGGGTTCATTATAGATTTTGTTTCTGTGTTTTGAAAGATTCAGTAATAAAAATGAGAGGATATACTTAAAATATCCAAAGGTGGAAGGTATAGAAAGAAAAAAAAGGGGAGATAAAAAGAGAGACAAGCTAAATGGGAGACAGAGAGATAGAGAGAGAGAGAGAGAGAGAGGTCACGTGTGTAGAATGGAAATTAAATATGGAATAAAAATGGCATCAGACTTCTCAAAAGTAGCCCATTTGCTAGTTTACTATAAAGAAATATATTTGAACTATTAAAGAAAAATATTTTAACTCACACTTTTATATTTAGATAAATGATCAGTCAAGTAAAAGGGTAGAATTAAGCCTTTTAAAAAATTTAAGGTGGGCTCCTCTTCTTGGTAAATACTGGAGAAACTGCTTTAAGAAAATAAGCAGTAAACAAAGGGAAAGACAACAGATTCAAGAAACAGAAGTCAGCAGAGAGCCGAGCAAAGAGAAGTGTCAAGATGACAGTTATGGCTTAAATTTAGAAATCGGGGCGCCTGGGTGGCTCAGTTGGTTAAGTGTCTGACTGCATCTCAGGTCGAAGTCTCGCGACCTGCGAGTTCGAGCCCCACGTCAGGCTCCGTGCCCATTGATCGGAGCCTGTTTCGGATTCCGTGCCTGCCGCTCTGTCTGACTCTGTCCCATCCATTGCCTGTGCAAAGAAAGTAAATAAAGGTTAAAAAAAAAAACTTAAAAAAAAAAAAAAAAAAAGAAATCAACCTGACCAGATTAGAGGAAGCAGTGGTTTAGAGACTGTTAGAAGTATAACATATATATATATATATATATATATATATATATATATATGATGTATATAAATGTAATTAATTGATTATCCAATATGTTTGGGGTTTCAAAAGTTAGTATTGGTCATTTGAAATAGCTGGTGGATCATTTTTTTAAAAATAATTAACTAGATAGAAAACTAAAAAAAATGGAAAAACATTGCCATAATTAATCCAGTAAAAATCAAGAGCGATTGTGGAAGAGTATAATTCTCTTTATTGGGAGAATGGATGACATTAATATCACCCTAAACATGTTAACACTGACTTCAGTGAATCCCATATTATAGTAATCTCTTAAGAGAATTATAAAAAGAACATAAAATAACATGGTAAAATTACCAAAAGTTAAAATTAATAGGTTTTTTTTGAAATTGATACATTAAGAACTGAATAAGTTTATTATTTAATAGTATAGTAGCAAAGTTTAGAATTAAGAGCTAAGAGAGCAGAGCTGGAAATTAGAAAGATGCAGGGCAAGGTACTGCTTTTTTTTTTCAAAATAAACTTTTAAGTACTATTTGTGTTTCTTGTAAAATCCTTACTGTATACATTTCAAATTAATTTTATTGATGAAATCCGTATGTACATACATGTATATGTTCATATAGATATACATGCATATGCACATACATACATATACACACACACATACATACATATATGCCAAAAGATATATTTTCACTGTTGTAATTGTTATGGTGGTTTTGTTTCTATATTACCCAGAGAGGCTGACAGCTGCTCTTTGAATTTGCAGAAATGGAAGGTCATCTTAGTGCAGATCTTCTTTGTCCTGCCCTGGGTCATTTGTGTGACCCTTTCAGTTATGCAAATATGAGGCAAGTAGAAACTCATAGTCCTGGGATTAGGTTGAAACAAGATTTTTTTTTTTCCGTGTGATTTAGCAAAATCCACCTCTATGCAGAGCTCAGGGTTAGAGAATGAGCCTATTTGCATAATGACTCTAGGGACATTCTGGTCAAGGTACAAAGCATGAAATGACAATGAGTCTTGCAAATGAAAATTTGGTTGATAAGCAGAAGAATCTAGACAGGTGATTTCCCATCAATACAAAAAGCAACTTACGAGTTTGTTGATGGGAACTGATTTTCGCTCAGTTTACAGCTAACGTTAGAAGCTCTTCGAGACTACTTGCCCAAGAACACTGCTGAACTTACATGTATGTCAAAGTAAACTGCCTCTTTGTTATTCAGCCTAGAGTCACAACTCAGGGTTGCAAGAACATATTATGCCAGCAGTGTTAACAAATAGCACCCATTGATCTGTGCAGGATGAGTTTCCCAAAGCTCCCTTATGTGACTGTAAAAAGTAACAACAGTGGTAAACCAATTAAAATCCTACTTCTCTTTTAGTTTGGCAATCAAATAATCATTGGCACACTATGAATAAGCTGATAACATGTTTGCCCAGTTTGAGGTGGTGAAGAAGTCTGGAGAAAGACAGATGATGCATTTACTGCTCATAGGGCATTGAAGGCTGTAGAAATGATTTGAAAAAAACAACAAAAACGTGTGACTCCATGTGTAACCCGAATTGGCATGGTAAGTCCCACTATTTATGTATATGAAGACATCTATTCATATATTTCCATTACATCAATTTACTTTGTACCACTTTAGCAACTCAGATGTATAGCTACACCATACATCATTCCCATTCCAAATTATAAATCTCTGAAATGTCTCCCTTAACACCACTAACTCTCTTCTTTCTTCTAATCACAGTCGTCAATCTTTGACCCTCTTTCTAATTTTTAAGTCAGCAAACATTTTTTTAATGTAAAGAGTGAGATAGAAAATAATTTATTCTTTCCTATTATACGATATCTGTTGCAATACTCAACCTGTCACTGTAGCAAAAAAGCAGTCATAGGCATTTGCAAACAACTAGGCATAGCTGTGTTCTAGCAAAACTTTAACTGCAAAACAAGTGTCCAGTCAGGAGACTGTAGGGCTTAGAATATTTCCAGGGAATATTTCTTCCATGCTTGGAAGAAGCATACATTACTTTCATTTATAATGTACTGGCCAGAAATGACCCACCTTGCCCCAATCTGATTGCAGAAGAGTTTGAGAAAAGTATTTGGTATGCCCAAGGGTAGAAAACAGAATTAGAGAGCACCCAGCAAACTTCTAACAAAAATACTAAACATTGCCCAAACCGTTTATCTCTACCACAATGTCTTTTTTTTTTTTTTTTTTTTTTTTTTTTTTTTTTTTTACAGGATAATTTGTAGTGCTAATATTTCTTGGGACTTTAAATATTTTCTGGCGTTTTTATACATTGCTTTTCAGTTCAATAGGTTAAAACTAATTTCTTCCCCCAATATGAACACGAAAGTAAAACGAGTTTGACTTGAGTCTACACGAAATAATTTGAATTCATATAACCAAACCAAAACAAACCAAAGGATGGGAAATCTGATGATCTGAAACTAGCTTCACAAAAATATAGGAGTATTGGGATGACTAAGTTATTTTGGGGGAAGGTGGAAAGTGAGGGTGCTGACTAACAACACTTCCCTTACCAAGACCAAAAACTCTAAGGTAGCAAAAAAGAAACAGAGGGGGGAAAAAAAAAAAAGAAGAGGAAGAACAACAAAAAGTAACTACAAGTTAAACATCTTCCTTGCTGTGACCATTATTTTAGTATTTAAGAGTATTAATTAAGCCATTTCACGTGAGTACCACATCACATGAAGCTTACATACCACAGAGGAAATATTCTAATCCATAGGCCACCTCTAACTATCCTGTACACATCTGGGTCCTGTGTAGGCTCATTTGGATCAAAAGATGTTGCTGCTTATAAGAATACGTGTTACAGCCTGAATAGCAGCCCTAGACGTCTGTCTGAGATCTATTCTACTTAGGCAGCTTCCCTCAAAAATAAAACTGGATGAGAGCTCCTCACCAATCACTCATTAAAAGGTAAGCTTCCTTGGGCTGGAAGTCACGTCAATCATCGTTTTCTTGCAAACCCAAAGCTGCCTTTTTCTCTGTTAGAAGCTGTTATCATCTTCAAAGCCATATCAAAACAGTGTTTGTTCTGTGCTTTGATTTAACCCACATGGTGAATTCAAAGACAGGTCTACTTGAGAGTGGAGAGAGCCTATTTCAGATGTTGTTTGAGCATTTGTCTTGCCATGTTTGTAAACGTGATTTAAGTGCCTCACGTCTAATAAAAATCCTTTAAGTGCAGTGGAATTTTTTGTTTTCCTTGAAACATTCCACCTTCTGTGTTTCAAAAGTGTTCATAGCTGAGATCTCATAATCTGAAACAGAAAACCCCAAAAGGTTTGGATAAGGGCACCATAATGGCAATTCACCTCAGAGAGTTGATTCCTTTTTACCCTGATGCAGTCCAGTAAAAACAACAAACAAACAAAAAGCTCTTTATAAATGACAATTTCTAAATACCTGGCACAAATAACCAATTTTTCTTTGGGAAAAGAAAAGTCATTAGGAAGATAATGTTACTTAAGGTTCATTTTGCATTGAGGATATTTGACACTATTCACCGGAGATAAACAGATGCATGTGATTTACATATGAAAACCTATCAGATAATGCAAAAATTTGTATGTGAAATGCTTCATTCACTGAATTAGCCTATGGTAATTTCTCATTATATGAAAAAGAAAATGATTACTACAAATGTCTAAATAAATATTAATGCGGTTATATTGTTTTTAAATAAATAAAATATTTAGAGAGAACAATATGCAAGGGGAATCATTTAAAGGTACAGTTGCTATGTGGGGTTTTATTTATCTGAAGAGCCAATAAAAAAGACTTACAAAATTAAATATGGTGATAAGCTGAAAAATACGATTTTCAAACTTCTCTTGGAACATTTTAAATGACAGAATAGAAGGAAAAGTTGACTTAAAAATGAACATGATATACATGATAAACCTCTCATATCTTGACAGAGGTAAAGCAATTGTGCATACGGCCAAATTTTTATTATAATCCCTCTCCTCTGAGGCAAAAATGGTACCAAGATTGTGGTAAACTGTGTTTCTCTCACTTAAATACTTTCTCCCCTTTTATAGAAGCTAACTTTTTTTTTTTTTAATTTAGGTAGTATGAAAACTGAAGTAGATTTGACCACAACATTCAACTCAGAACCATTCTTTTATTTTTTTTTTAATTTTTAAAATAAATTTTTTTAATGTGTGTTTATTTTTGAGACAGAGACAGAGCATGGACAGGGGAGGGGCAGAGAGAGAGGGAGACACAGAATCTGAAACAGGCTCCAGGCTCTGAGCTGTCAGCACAGAGCCAGATGTGGGTCTCGAACCCACAAACTGTGAGATCATGACCTCAGCTGAAGTCAGAAGCTTAACTGACCGAGCTACCCAGGCGACCCTCAGAACAATTCTTTTAAAAGAAAAGGAAATTTGCTGATATTTATCATTGACCATGTTCTAAATGAAAAGAGTTTATTGTCCTGGAACAATCTACAATCCACTTGCGTGACAAAGCAAAGATACATGGGGAGCAAATTAGAACAGTAAATAGAAAAAATATATATATTATGCTACCATTTGTGATAAACTGTCCATATAAATTTTAGAGATGCATACAAAAAGATGTCAAAGGGAAAGATACCTCTAGGATTTCTTTTACATAACTCACAAGAGAGAAAAGTAAGAACCTGAGGGCCAGAGCTGTAGAAGGGTTAGACAATAATTTGGCAAAACCTTGGTAACAGCTGAATCTGTGATGGGTAAAGAAATATTCATTTACACTTCTTTCTACTTTTGTGCTGTTCAAAACTTTCACATAATAAAATATATTTTTAAAGGCTGTTTTAAGTCATCTGCCAAATGTAGTAAAGTGCATTCAGTATATTCTTTGGGTTATTTTATTGTTTTTTAAATTAAATTAAATTTAATATAATTTGTTGTATCCTTGGGTTATTTTAAAAGGAATTATTGTTCATTCCTCTTTCACAAACATCTCTCTAGAACCTTTAGGATCCTGGATATTTTATGATGGCTAATAAACTAGTAAAGCTGATAAAAAGCCTCTCCCAACCCCTTCCGTAAAACATGGGCTCTAATAACCTGTAAATTGGCTAGGCTCCTACCTTGTCCTTATTTTAATGCTGCTTTATCAGTGCATGTAGGTAAGAGAGGAGGAAACTGTACTCACAGATATATAGAGATGTATGAGATTCACTTTTCTTTAGATGAACTCTTTATAGATTAAAAGTTGTTTTCTTTCAATATTGGCTAGTAAAGATGTTCTCTCCTCTTTATTTGCTAGGCATATATATATATATATATATATATATATATATATATATATATATATATGGATCAGATCCAAGTCATATCTGTTATTTTACTGTGGGTTGAAGCATTATTTCTGTTGTGACATTATTAACTCTCAACTCCAGATTATGTTTCCCAACTTAAACCTCATCTCTGACCATAGCTAGGGTTATAGAAAAGTCAGCAATACCTCTTGGTTCCTAAATATTGACTTCCGTAAAATGTCATTAATCTGTACTAATTGGAAGAAGCTTAGGCTCAATTAAGGAAGAAAACCTGAAAATATATTATTTCAAAAAAGGAATAGAGTTCTATTATTTCAAGTACCTACATTAACTCACATTAAACTAACCAAGTGTTATCCAATACGCATCCTTGACTTGATTTAATGGTTTGTAATTAGCATATCAATTGTGTGGAAATGGATCCTTCTAAAGTGCTTGAGGGTGCTTAGAAAGTTTGTTCTACTAAGTATTTTCAAGGATCCTCTTGCAATCTTATTTACATTATTAATTTACTCTCTATAAAAAGAAAGAAGTTAATCGATGCAAAAATAACAGTCTTGTCAGCCTCTGGTCAAATAATGAATTTTGAATTAGTGAAACTCAATTATTAAAGTTTTTATCCAGTATTTACATCCTAATTATAATATCAGTTTTGCTAAAGTTTGATGTATCTTGAGCCATCTGTAAAGGTGATTCTACTGATTGGAAGGAGGATATCTTCTTCTGATTTTATGTTCTTTTCCCTTTATAGAGAGAGAATGGTTCATGGGGTTTCCTTGAAACCAATAACAAGTTATTTGAGATATGGTTAGTACTTATATGAGAGATATATATGAGACTCCCATGATCTTGAAGAAAAGAAAACCATATTTGGATTCTGCCTTTGGAATGGATTTTTTAAAATCTAATTTTATTGTCAAGTTGGCTAACATACAGTGTATACAGAGTGCTCTTGGTTTTGGGGGTAGATTCCCATGAGTCATCGCTTACATACAACACCCAGTGCTCATCCCAACAAGTGATCTCCTCAAGGCTCATCACCCATTTACCCCTCTCACCTCCCCACCCCCGCCATCAGCCCTCAGTTTGTTCTCTGTATTTAAGAGTCTCTTATGGTTTGCCTTCCTCCCTCTCTCTTTGTAACTATTTTTACCCTTTCCCTTCCCCCATGGGCAATGGGTTTTTATTAGTGCCTAGTACAGTGCCTGGAACATTAAATCAATTCTTATACTGACCAAATTTTTTTAGCTTCTGGACCAGTAACAAACACAATTCATCTTCCATCTTATACAACTTACTCCCGTTTTGAATGTAGAATTTACTCTTTTCACTTTCTTTTTTACCTTATTATATTTTTATTTTTTATTTTTTTAAATTTTTTAAATTAATTTATTTTTTTAATATATGAAATTTACTGTCAAATTGGTTTCCATACAACACCCAGTGCTCATCCCAAAAGGTGCCCTCCTCAATACCCATCACCCACCCTACCCTCCCTCCCATCCCCCATCAACCCTCAGTTTGTTCTCAGTTTTTAACAGTCTCTTATGCTTTGGCTCTCTCCCACTCTAACCTCTTTTTTTTTTTTTTCCTTCCCCTCCCCCATGGGTTTCTGTTACGTTTCTCAGGATCCACATAAGAGTGAAACCATATGGTATCTGTCTTTCTCTGTATGGCTTATTTCACTTAGCATCACACTCTCCAGTTCCATCCACATTGCTACAAAAGGCCATATTTCATTTTTTCTCATTGCCACGTAGTATTCCATTGTGTATATAAACCACAATTTCTTTATCCATTCATCAGTTGATGGACATTTAGGCTCTTTCCATAATTTGGCTATTGTTGAGAGTGCTGCTATAAACATTGGGGTACAAGTGCCCCTATGCATCAGCACTCCTGTATCCCTTGGATAAATTCCTAGCAGTGCTATTGCTGGATCATAGGGTAGGTCTATTTTTAATTTCCTGAGGAACCTCCACACTGCTTTCCAGAGCGGCTGCACCAATTTGCATTCCCACCAACAGTGCAAGAGGGTTCCTGTTTCTCCACATCCTCTCCAGCATCTATAGTTACCTTATTATATTTTTAAATGAAGCAAAAATAAAATATTTTTCAAATATGGATAAAGCTAAAAGTAGCCACATTGCAACTAGAGAAAGAGTAAGTAAAATTGGATTTCGTCTTTGGAAGAAAGGTCTTGGTTTATATCTGTTCTTCTTTGTGGTAAGGCAGGCTTAACTTCATTATTTCTGAGTCTCTGTTAATAAGCGTCTAACATCAATCTGGGCTTTTCTATAATGACAGATACTATCGCAATACGAGTTGCATATTCTCTTGGTTTACATCCTTCATTGTTAAGAGATTTGCCTAATTTTTGCATGTCTTTTCTTTTCATAGTTTCTCTTATGTCTCTGTCTTCTATCATTTCTTTATGTGTTTATAGATAAATATCATATTTTTCTTTATGTTCATGTGACTGAACACACCTTGTTCTTTCAACCTTTCCTCACAGGTCTTTTTTTCAAAACCTTTGTCAAGTCTTTTTTCTGAACTCTTCAATTTGTCCATGTTCTTTCCCAGATGTTTCAGTACTGTATACATTTATGTACGTGTGCACGATAATGAATGATGCCCTAAGGTGTGTGCAGTTTTAGCTGAGCTTTCTTTCCAGTGAATGTAATTATGGGTATTCACATATTTGTTATTCTTTTTAATTTCCTGTATTTTCCCTTGATTTATTCTGAATTTTTTTCCTGTTTGAAACATTTACACTTAGGTTAACAAATTTACTTATGGAAATATTGATGAATAAATAAATGTGTGAAGTGAAGTGGATCCAAAGTTTATATCATTTTTGCTTCCATGACCTTCTTAAAAGTAGAAAACATTAATTTTGGACAAAATACCTATATGTGGACTTTTTCCTTTTTTTGAATTTATATGTTAATAACTGGTTGAATTAGATGATCCTTATTTAGCTCTTTATATCCATAAAGCAATTCTCAGCACTTTTTAATAATTCATTGGATGTTTTGCTGCAGGGCTGCTGTGTTCTCAAAATTATATAAATCATATGATTGAGAGGAGAGATGCAAGAATTTATAGTTTTTCTAAAGGAAGTTTATACGCACATTGTGTAACACAAAGATGTCATGGAAATATAAGAACAACATTCTCTTTGAGTATAGAGTCAAATCATAAAAGAAGATAAAAAGCTTTAAACATCTAAGTATTTTGCATTACATGAATTTATTTTGATTGTACATATCTGAGAAAAAGTTTGAAATTAGAAATGTACTTTGTCCAAAACAAAATGTTTTTATTAAAGTCAATATGGGAAAATGAAGTTATGACTGATACTCATATCTTAATACCTTCATCCCCACAAAAAAAAAAGAAAAAAAAAAAGGAAAACACCCATGATTTTCAAATGTGATGCCCCTTTTCTAGGATATATTCCAAAAATCTCAAGTATCTTTCCATTAGAAATATTGACTTTCTAAAATTAGACAATATACACTAATCTTACCAGAGAGTCATCAGAAATAATCTTGCCTTGTAAATCAGTTATAATTTGGGATGCCTATGCATTCAGTGGTTGAAAACATGATTCTTCAAAAAGTTATAGATTCAAACTTTTTTTTTACCTTTGAGTTTTGTCTAAATTCAGATTTTAAAAACCGAATTTCCTAAAATAGTATTTTATCCATTTATATTGTAATAGATTCATATATACCTAGAGTCAGAATATTTACTCAAGCAAGGGTTCTGATAAAGTATAAAAGTTCAAAAAAGTAAAACCATGACTCTCATACAAATATAAAATAAACACAAGTAAACTGAAAAGTAGGTTAAGGTCAAGTCTAATAAATGAAGGGATTGCTAAATTGTTAAAGGCAAATCAAAGATTTTGAAGATTTTATATATTATATAAATATATATAAAATGAGAAACCCTTAAAAGATTTTGCTGACAGATGTAAAAATGATTAATATTCAAAGTTCTATTAAATGGAAAGTTTCAGGTCACAATTTCTACAAAGTAGAAATTAATTGTATCTCTACTGGACGAAACTCATTTGCATTTCTATGGACAGAAATCACGAACATTACTGTCAGTTTTCTACAGCTACTATTGTCAGTTTTCTACAACTTAATTTGTAGAGATATCCCATAGAGTTATAAACTGACCTAGTTCATAGAAAGATGATCAAATGTGCATAGCTCTATAGAATCATATAATCCCCAGTGAAATCAGTAGATAATGCTAAATGCTCCACTGAATGAACACCCAGAACTTTTTTTTTCTTATTTTGCCTATTTTTGTCCCCTGTACAGTATTTCCTAGCAGTTGTAATATACCTAATCGGACTGCAAAAGATTTCAGTGTCTAATGATCCCTACCTACCTCACCCTCTATAAAACACCTTTTCATTTGAAGTGGAAGAAAGTAGTTTAGCATAAAATCTCAGAGCCAGAAATATTTTATATGGTTTTATCTCATCACTTTTGTCAATTTCTCTTGTTTTCTTTGCTGTTCTCACAATATAACCATTCTAATCAAATTGCTCCTTATGGATGCCTATGGTTTCATTTTATATGTCTTGATATGTTTACCCATTTCTCCACCTAATGAATAATATTTTTAAATCATGTTCTGCTTCTTTGCTGAATCAGTTAATAGCACCAATTTGGGAATCATCGAGCAAGTTGAAATACCAAACCCTACAATTCCTCATAAACTATGAATTGACTATTTTCTGGGGTTAGACATATTACCGATGTCCAAAACTGTAGCCCATTAATTCCATATCATTATTCCTTGTGTTTTTCCCATATCTATCACTTTTTTTCTCTCTCACCATTTTTGCTATATTTAAGTCCCCAAATTGTGTTCCTCTTTCCCTACAATTGGGGAACTGATTCAAAATAATAGCTTAAATTTGGTTAAATGCATTCTATACTTCCTACTCTGACTTATGCTCCAGTCCCTACTATTTTTTTACATCACATCAAGTCTCTTAGAATTAAAAATCATAGAGCTGAATCAAGCTAGAAGAAAATTAGCCTAAACTCCTGACTGATAAAAAATCCTAATAGTGGTGGTGGTAGACAGAATAAAGCTCCCCATTCTCTGCCTCCCCCAAATGTCCACATTTTATTCTGCAGAACCAACAAATACAATACTTTATATGACAAAAAGGATATTTCAAATGTATTAAATTAAGGATCTGAAGATGGGGAGATTGTCCTAGATTACCCTTGTGGTCCAGTCTAATCACAAGAATCTTGATAAAGGAGAGGTTGGAAAGTCAGAAAAGAAAATGATAGTAGAGAAGTGTGTGTGTGTGTGTGTGTGTGTGTGTGTGTGTGAGAGAGAGAGAGAGAGAGAGAGAGAGAGAGAGAGAGAGAGAGGGAGAGGGAGAGGGAGGGAGAGGGAGAGACAGGTAGAAAGGTGTGAAGATATCACCCTACTCTGCTGATCTTGAAGATGGAGAAAGGTCATAAAGTAGTTTTGGAAAGCAGATAGCCTCTAGAAACTGTAAAGAACAAGAAAACAGATTATCTCCCTAGAGTCTTCAGAAAGAATACAGTCTTGCTAACAGTGGCTGTTGTTTTGAGCCACTGAGTTTGGGTTAATTTGTTAGAACAGCCATAGGAAAGTAATGCTTGTGGCCTAAATTAGAATACTTATATAAATAGGGAAATTACTATTTTCTAAAGTAGTCTGTTCCATTCTTGATAGTCTAAGTGCTCAGGAAGTTTTTTTTTTTTTTAAACTGAGCTGATATCGGGGCACCTGGGTGGCTCTATCAGTTAGGCGTCTGACTCTTGCATTTGGCTCAGGTCATGATCTTACAGTTTGTGAGTTTGAGCCCCGCATTGGGCTCTGCACTGACAATGGGACCCTGCTTGGAATTCTGTGTCTCCCTTTCTCCCTCTGTCCCTCCCATGTGCGCTTTCCCTCTTTTTCATTCTCTCTTTCTTCCTCTCTCAAAATAAATAAATAAGCTTTAAATTGAGCTGATGTCTAGGTATTCTGATCTAGGTATCCAGCTGTTGCCTCAGATGGCAGCTCCCTACTTGATGTCATTAATTTCACGTCCAAGGAGTGCACCATTTCACAGTGCTGCCATGTTGTATGTGTTACCAGCATTTTCTCAGTCTTCTAATTAAAACCAAATGGAACCAACACTCACTGTCACGTTCATTACTTTTTCTTTGTAAAAATCTGTCATCACGTTATATATGTCACGTTTTCCTTTCCTCCTCATTTGTTCTACCACCATACTAGTGCAAGCCTCTCCCTCAGGCTACTGTTACTCCAAAAGTCTCCAAACTCTGATCTCTGAATTCTGGACTCATCTCCATGTCTCTAAATCTGAGGTCTTCTCACTGGCTTAACAGCCTGTTTTTTCCTATTCCTTATCAGATATAAAGTGTTTGTATCTAACTCTCATTACCTTTATAAAAATGTCCCCCAGCAGGGCTGGCTTCATAGGCAGGTGGCCTGTTCAGTGCTGAAAACTCTATGCTTAGAAAAAGCCTCACTTTTGCCTATACTCTGCTGTTACTGTCTTGAAATTCTTAACATTCTTAAAGAAAGTCTAGCATCTCATTTTTCACTGGACCTTGCAAATTATGTAACTTGTTCTGTCTCCTAGTCTACCCACATGTTATTGTGTTATTTTATTCGTTTTCTCAATATAGTCTTATTTCTGAAAGGCAAGTATTCTCCTTTGAATCTACCCTCTTTAGGCCAACTGCTATATTTTAACAGTTCCTATGTCTTTTTCCCAGAATTCCCTTTTTCCTTTATTTCTTGCTTCTAGAACCAGCTCAGGCAGTGTGATTGTGCCAATAAGAGGGCATTGCACACCGTCATTTCTCCTCTTGTTCCATGGCTGCTTCTATTCCTTCCAATCAATTTTATCAAAAAATTCATACCTACTTCCTCAATTCTCACCAATTTTCTTCTTTGAATTTAATTTGCACTTGACTGTTTTGTAGTTACTCCATGTAATTTACCATTCTCTCCCTATCTGTATCTTAACTGTGTAAAAACATTAAACCTGTCTTTCCCTATTATGTATCCACCCTGGAATAAGTATAGCACTGTATGCATTTAAGCAGTATGTATTTGTCAATGCATTAATCATCTACCAACAGATTCTTCCTATTGCTAAATACCCTAAGAATTTGGGAAGCCGCTTAAAAACTCTCCTGCTTCTATAAAGATAAGTTGGTTAATTCTAGATAGGTCAGCCCCAGGAAGTAAATATTATTTTCTAATTCCCTCCATATTAAAAAGACTAAATGGAGATGCATTTTTGTAGCAAGTGTCATTGGAACATTTTAGTTTGAAGCCATGCTACCCTCAAAATTCTCCTACAAGTGAATTTTTATCTGTCTTTGTATATGAGGAATTACATTTATCTGAGTGCTAAATATAACAAGGTAAATTATAAGTTTATATAAACATTTATACATAGTATATATTCATGTGTGTACATATACACTGCACATCTTTGGCTATGGCAACGAAACATAAGGTTGGATAGACGGGTTTCTCCCCCCCACACACACACAATTCCTACAAAGTGTAATAATACTTCTCCTTATGGAGACCACTGTATGTGTGAAGTGAAAAGATTTTCATCTGTAATTTGACTTCTATTATAGTTCATAATAGTAGAGGACCATTGGTTAAAGGGAGACTCAAACTTGAGAAGGTCTGCTTTGGATAAGAACTTACCTTCCAAACTAATGGATATAGAGAAGAAAAGCTGAAGAGTAACAAGATAGAGAAGCACCTGGGCTTTTCAATTACCTCTGGTGAATAGATTTTTCTTCTGATGCTAACCATTTCTACTGTAAAACTCCTGATCATGTAATTGAGATGGAGTAAAAGGCCAGGCTAAGCCATTTGGAAGGTAGGGAAACGAATATAAAGGGTCACAAAAGCTCAGGATAACAAACCTATACAGAAGAGGTAAAAATAAAAAAAAAGGTGGCCTCATACTTAAAACACCTCTATTCTTTAAAGGCCTCTATAATATTATTTGAAAGAAGCATCATTAGCTTATACAAGTATGTTCTCTTATGGAATCAGTTTGTTTTTTCTTATTTGAAAGCATATGGTTAAGATTGGAGTTAAAATTAACTTGGTTTATTTATTTGTGTTGAGTTTATGTATCTTCTATGTGGTTCAGCCATCTTCTGACTTTTTAACCTAAGCATTAAAAATGGCTTTTTATTCGTTGTTATATTGTTTTGTGCAATAATCAACTGTTAAAGACTTCCTAGAGAACTCATTATATCATTAAGAATCCAGAAGTTTACAAAGTTTATAAATATCAATGTTATAATTAAAAATAATAGATAAATAAAGTTTGGTAGATGAATATCGTTCATTGAATGTAAACCCTAACATTCATTATTAACAAGAATAAAACACAGATATAAGATTTCTTTATGGTCAATAATTTTTCTTTATTTTCCCCCTTGTCTTCATTTAATGGAAAATCATACACTTAGAAACAGAGGATCTGGGTTTGGATTCCAAATCTCATATTCAAACTGATGACCTTGAATAAACTTCTTTCTAAGTCTCTTCTGTAACTATGCCACACTCTTTCTTTTAAAGACTAAATAAGAGATGCCTTGTAAAAGTCTGTTGTTTCATGTGTGAAATGATGGGGATATGGGAAGGGAGCATGCATGGGGAATTCTGGTTGGAGTGGTAAGAACATTCAAATAGTAAAACTGATAAAATAGAGTTTGGTCTTTGAATACAAACATACCTGGGTTCAAGTATGACATCAGTTACTCATTTGGAACTTCTAGAAATTCATAAATTTTCCTAAGATTTGGTTTCTTCAGTTTTAAAGTAACTGGTAATATAAATTTTAGAGGGTCACAATAACTATGAGACTATTTACGGCCTGTAAAGTACCACACAGTATCTCACTATATTCCTGACGTAATAAATGAAACTCATCAAAATTCCCCCTTCCCATTTTTTCCCTTGTAAGAATTTTATCCAATGAAAATATTTTTTCCAATTATCAGTTATAACCCTTCCATTATAATGAATAAAAAAGTAATTTTACCAAACAATGAGTCACATAACTAGGTTGTTACAAGATTTCAATCTTGCCTACAAGGATTGAAGTCTTGTAATAATTGGAATTATATTGCTTTTGAAATTGGAAGAGTTATGAGGGCTTTGAACAGTGAAGATTAGAAGTAGTTGCATAGATTGGTGGGTGTAAAAGATCCAAGATGGTTTCAATTTTAATGATTTTCCCACTTTCTTGAGTTTGGAGGACAGGGGAAATCCCATTTTTTACACTCAAGCCACAGTATAAAAATATGAAATAAGCTAGAAGGTCTCCAAACTTGGAGTTGAACTTGAATATTTACCTCTGGAAGCACTGGTCAGTAAAAGGAAGTTTGTCCAGATATTCAAACAGTGTCATAATCTAGAGAAATGAGAATAAGGAACTGGGCTAAGGAAGGGTTTAGTCCTTTAGGAACCTAGGCAAGCATCCTTGCCTACAATTCAATGACAAATTCCCTAAGTAGGATTTAAATTTCTTCAGAAAATTTGGTGTTTTGTAAAGTCCCAAATGAGTGACTGACCCTACACTTGAACCCGGGTACGTTTTTATTCAAAGATGAAAGTTTCCTTTTTTCCTGTCTCTTTGATTATCTCTGTCTCCTACTTTGAATAAAATCAGTTGTAACACCATTAAACTCAAGCCTTTATTTTGAGAGCTGTGTCATGAGAAAGTGCGGATGAAGAGGTCTGTAGAATTGGGTGGGGTGTTTATAAAGCTTTAACAAGAGTGGTTAACTGAAGTTCAGCTAGTTTTGGAAACAGTTCGTTTTTAAAAAAATCCTTGAAAAAAGGAAAAAAAATATGTCCCTCATACTAGGGTCCATAATCTGGCCAATTTTTTTTTTATCAAAATGAGTTGAAAAGAATAGGATTATTTGCAAGACAGAATAGGGGAAAACAGCTGTCAGTCTAAGAATGCACAAAGGACAAGGATATGTAGGATTGGCACAGAAAATTTTCAGTCCCTCAGGATCTCTTGTGCCAAAACATTTTAATTTCTGCCTTTTTTTTTTAGCTTGATCCTTCTTTTTCTAATTAGGGATTTCCCTAATACTTAGAAACTTGATTCTAGAAAGTTCACAGTGAAGAATGAGAAAGAAGAAGGGCTTTTAATAAATTTTTATGATTGAAGACAGCATGTCAAGCAGCCATTCTTGCTTCCATGAGTTGAGAAGCCCAGGAATGTTGAGACAGAGGACTTTATTCTTGGCTAAGCACACTCACAACCAGTTACCCTAATATTCCTAGACATTTACAAGTTGGATTTCTTTAGCAAAAATTCACCTCCATTGTACTCTCTCTCCTTAATGCTTGGAAGTTGGTGTTTTGCACTCAGAGATGAAGTTGGTAGGCAGAGTTCAGAGGTAGGAAATCAAGGAGAGGAGCTGCTGTACACAGTCCTATTCCCTCTCTCTTCAGTCCCATACTTCTTGTTCTCATTCTGTAAACCACAGAGTGTTGTTTGCCCATTTCCTCTTAATTTCTCTTATTCCTTTTTTTAAAAAAGTTTTTTAAAATGTTTATTATTTTTGAGAGAGACAGAGACAAAGCACAAGTGGGGGAGGGGCAGAGAGAGAGAGAGAGAGAGGGAGGCAAAGAATCTGAAGCAGGTTCCAGGCTCTGAGCTATCAGCACAGAGCCTGACGCAGGGCTGCAACTCACCGGACTGCGAGATCATGACCTGGGCCGAAGTCGGACGCTTAGCCAACACAGGTGCCCCTCTTCTTATTCCTATGCATTTTATTTATTTATTTTGGTATTGTTGGTACTTCTTCTAATATATTTACTACATTTTTTAAATAGCAAAACTATTGAATTTGTGTATGAATTTCATATTTAGCCACCTTGGTGAATTATCTTATTATTTATAGTGAAAGCAAGCTCTGATTTGGGTTTGCAGCAATAACCCTAAAATTCTATTTGAACTGAAGTTCTTTCAGCATTATCATAGAAAGGCTCTATATATCATTCTGTGCTTTGAAATAAGAATGTTTAGATTTAAGCTTATTTTTCTCTTTCTTTGAGCTAGCTAATATTCCAAGAAACTCTCTGAAGGCACAATGCCAACATTCCACATCCACATCACATTATTTTATGATAGCAGCTCCTGGGTACCTAGAATTTCACTCCTAATGGGTACTTGTCCTAAGTAAGGAAACATGAAGATCTGTTATTATCTCTTTGACACTAAATACCAAGGCCTCCCAAATTTTCATATCTTGATTTCTTTTAGCTACCTCAACTTTTAAACCAACATCAAAAGTTGCTGAATTTCTCTGAATTTCTATTTCCTACACCCATCTCTCTGGTACATCTTTACTGAAACAGGGTGATTTCTCAATTAAAAAAAAAAAAGTCAACCTAAGTGAGATTAAAACAAAAATAGGTTTTATTGGAAAGATGCTAAGTATGTCACAGAATCAAAGTTTCACCAAACAGGCAGTAGAAAAAATGTTAAGTGGGGCTATTGTAATTTTTCCTTTCTTCCTTCCTTCCTCTTTTTTTTTCTTTAATTTATGCCTTCCTCCTTTTGGGGGTTAAATATTTTACATGTACATACAATTATGTAACCACTACCATTACAGTCAAGATTTCAAACATTTCCATCATTCCAGAAAGTTTTCTCTTGCACTATTGCTGTCATTAAATTCCTCCTACTCCTTGCCCCCTGGCACACATGATCTGCTTACTAGCACTGTAGCTTTTCATTTTCTAGATATGCATATGAAAGGTATAGGGGAGGAAACTAATTTTCCCTCAACTTGTCTGAGTTCTTAGCTAAGACTCTTGTAGTAATAATAACAAAAAGATCGACAAAAGAAAAATTGATAGAACTTTATTAACATGAATAACTTGCATAAGTATGGAAGATACCAAAGAAAAGATGAGTTGACTCAAAGAGTTAGCTTTACAATTCAGGCTTACATACCATTTTAACAGGGAAAGGGGGAGAGAAATGTAGACTGCTTAACAGAAAGTAAACAGTAGTTTGGATAGATGAATGAGCCCTTAGAAGAATAGTTGGAAGGTCTTAGAGTTTGTGACAAAATCCATTTGAGTGTGCTGTTGACTTCTAGTCTCCGTTCTTGAGATAAGAGACTATCTTCATGGTTTGATGATATTTCCAGGGAGAGGATTTATGACATTTGAGTTCCCTTTGGAGGATCTTTAGAGGATCTAAGGGGAATTAAGAGAAAGCCTCTCCCTACATTTGTTTTTCAAGTACCTACAGCTTAAAATCATCAGTATGCCAAAGCGACATATTTTGGGGTGGCATGTCATGAATTCATACAATCCTATGTTGGGATGGTATATTCTATTACCTTTCAAAGTACTCACAGTATGCAGGTGTTTGTGTCTGGATTATTTCATTTAGCATAATTCTTTTAAGATTATTCATGTTTTTGCATATATTGGTAACTCATTCATCTTTAATTGATAAGAAGTAGTTCATGGTATGGTTGTGCCCCAATTTATCTAACTCATAAGGATGTGTCCAGGTTTTTAACTCTGGTATATAGAGCTGTTAAGAACATTTGGGAGACAGTATTTTTGTTAGAATGTTTTTATTCCTCCTGGGTTAATTCTAAAAGTTGGATCCTGGATTGTAAATTAATATTTTTACCTATATAGAAACCATTACACTAACTACTAAAGAGGCTTATACTATTATGCACTCCACCAGCAAATATTGTTAGTTTCATTTGTTCCACATCTTTACATATTTAGTATTTGTCTTTAATTTTAGCCATTCAAGTAAGTGCATACCACTGGTATCTCATTGTGGTTTTAGTTTGTGTTTCTCAATAATGAAAAGTATTGAATATCATCCATGTTCTTATTACTCATCTTCATATCTTATTTTGTGAAGTATCCGTTCAAATCTTTGGCCCATTTTTTTAAAAAGTTTATTTATTTATTTTGAGAGAGACAGCACAAGCTTGGGGTGCCTGGGTGGTTCAGTCGGTTGGGCGTCCTACTTTAGCTCAGGTCATGATCTTATGGTTCGTGATTTTGAGCCTGTGTTGGGCTCTGTGCTGACAGTTCAGAACCTGGAGCCTGCCTTGGATTCTGTGTCTCCCTCTCTTTCTGACCTGGCTCATACTCTGTCTGTCTCTCTCTCAAAAATAAGTAAATATTTAAAAAAAAAAAAAAAAAAGGCAGGAGAAAGAGACAGAAAGAGAGAGAGAATCACAAGCAGGTTCTGTACTGCCAGCTGCAGAGTCCAATGTGGGGCTTGAGCCCATGAACCATGAGATCATGACTTGAGCTGAAACCAAGAGTTGGAGCTTTAACCAATTGAGCCACCAACACGACCCATGGTCCAATTTTAAAATGATTTGTTAGTGTGAATGTTGAGGGTTGACCACTATTAATATTTTTTCCTTGTCTTATTTCATTGGCCGGGACTTGTAGAACATACTGAATAGAAGGGGAATGAGCAGAAATCTGTACCTTGTCTTGATATTAGGTGGAAATCATTTGCTATTTTACCATTAATCATAATGTTATGTTTTTTGTAGATATCTTTTATAACTTTGCAGGATCCATCTTCTAATGTTAAGTTTTTGATAATGTTTTTTTATTATATTGAATTTTGTCAAATGCTTTTTTGCATTTTGAAATAATTTTACTAAATTTCCTTTTTGTTCTTTTAATATAATTTAAATTAAGTTGATTTTCAAGTGCTAAATCAACTTTTAATTACTGTGATAAAGCCCACTTGGTCATGCTGTATTTTGCTTTTATATGTTACTGGATTTGTTTTAAAATATTTGCTTATGTATTTTTGCGTCAGCATTCATGAAGGGTTTTTACAGTAGTTTTATTTTTGAGTAATGTCTTTGGTTTTGATAATAGAATGATATTGGTCTTCTACAAGGGTTGGAAATTGTCCCTTCCTCCTCATCCTCCCCCCCCTCCTTCTTCTTCTTCTTCTTCTTCTTCTTCTTCTTCTTCTTCTTCTTCTTCTTCTTTTGATAGAGATTGTGAGGATTCCTTATTATATCTTCTTTGAAGTTTTGTAGAATTCACCAATAAAGTTCTCTTAGTCTAGAGTTTTCTTTCTAGAAAGGCTTTTAACTAAATTTAATTTAATAAATAGATATAGGAATTTTCAGGTTATTCATATCTCCTTGAATGAACTTTAGTAGTTTGAGTCATTTGGGAAATTTTCACTTTTTGTCTAATATAAAAAAAATTATTGGCTTAAAGTTTTTGTCAGTGTTTTTTTTATTATCCTTTTAATATCTTTGGAGTCAGAGATTTTAATAAATGATGGATCCCTCACTTTCTATTTTTATTACCTTAGACAAGGTGATAATCATCATGATTGTGTTTGCAGGTATTATTTACTCTGCACTTACCAGGGGCCAAACCATAATTCATAGCCTTTCCGTCCTTAAAAGACCTAGATTCCAAAAAAGACTGCGGGTTTTACTGGATTATTTGCCTACAAAAAATGAATTTCTTATGTTAAAAGACTAATTGCATTTCATAACCCCATCCATATTTTTTTTCTGTTAAAATAATCCCATCTTAGGGGCGCCTGGGTGGCTCAGTCGGTTAAGTGTCTGGTTTTGGCTCAGGTCATGATCTCGCAGTTCGTGATTCAAGCCCCGAGTCAGGCTCTGCACTGACATTGCTGAGCTTGGAGCCTGTTTCGGGTTCTGTCTCCCTCTCTCTCTCTCAGCCCCTCCCTTGCTTGTGCTCTGTCTCTCTCTCTCTCTCAAAAATAAATAAACATTAAAAAAAAATTTTTTTTTAAATAATTCTCTCTTAAAGATCAGACAATCCAATGTTGGGAGACATCCAATGGGATGCTGGTCTAATACTCCTGATGAAATTGTCAGATGAGACTGAGAAACTGTCATGGACTAGAGAAGACTGGGAGACATGACAACTAAATGAAATGGTACGCTGGGCTGGTTCTTAGAAGAGAAAGAGGGCATGAATAGAAAAACTGAAGAAATCTAAATAAAGTCTGAATGTTAGTTAATAGTAATGTGAAAATTCTTAGTTTTTACAAATGTACCATCATAATGGCAACTGTTAACAGTGGGGAAACTGAATAAGAGATATATGGAAAACTTGGTGCTATGTTTGCAGCTTACCTATAAATTTAAAATTATCCAAAATTAAAAATGTGTAGTAAAAAAACTTTATTGACTGCAGTCTTTTTGTTTTGTTGTTTGCAGCCTCCCCACACCCTCAGCAATAAACTCTCAGTTAAGAAGCACTGATACCACGTGCCCACTTTTCTGTTAAACACACTCCAGGAAGTCTTCCATGCTCACTAATTCATCAAAATCCTTCTTATCAGGATGGCCAATGGCATCACGATGTTAAATTTGGTGGGGAGGTTTCAGTCTTCATTTTACCTTGCCTCTCAGCAGCATGTGACAGTTGATTACTCTCTCACTTGCTTGAACCCCCATGATTTTCTTTGTCTATAATCAGCTGTTCCCATTCAGGCTCTTTTATCAGCTGCTTTTTTTTTTTTCTTCCCAACATCAAACCATCAAAACGTCCCTGAGTTTTATCCTTGTGTCATCCATCTCTCTTATCTATCAACTCTTCATTTTGATGATTGCTTCCAGTGTCGTTGATTTCACATTTTTTTTACTTTGAGAGTACCCAGATTTATTTTTCCTACCTAGACCTTACCCTTGAACTCTAAAGTTATCTATCCAAGTCCTTCATTTACCAAATGAACTATGATAGTCTTCCTAAACTAGTTAAATGTGACTTTTTCCATCCAGTTGCTCCAGCAAAACACCTTAGAAACATCCTTCATTCATTTATTTTAACAGTGTATATGAAATGCAGCCAGAAATCCTGTAGCATCAACTTCAGAATATATCTTTAGTCCAGTCACTTCCCATTCCACTCATTGCTACCACTTGGGTTCAAGCCCCAACCATTTTTTTTTCCCTGTGTTATACCAGTAGTCCACTAAATAGGAACCCATATTCTTTCCTTATCTCCCTAGAGAAGAGAATCTCTTTTCCACAAGGCAGCTGGCATGGCTCCCATTTTACCAAGGATAAAAGTGTTAGTCATTTCAAAGACCTGCAGGCTCTACATGATAACATTTCTTAATAACTTCTGACTTCATCTCTACTTCCCCTTTCACACTGGCTGTCTTTGCTCTGATGGGAACAAGTACAGTTCCCCCCTCAGACCCTTTGCATTGTTTTGTTTTGTTTTGTTTTGTTTTGTTTTGTTTTTTTCCCTTTCTGAAATAAATCTGCATGGCTGTATCCCTGGAGTTCCTTAAAACTTCTCCCTTTTCAGTGAGGACTGTGCTGACCATCTTACTCAAAATTGCAATGCCCACATCCTTGACATTTCTTGTCCTCCTTACTTTGTTTACTTTTTATGGCAATTCTTACCTTCTAACATTTTATACAATTCACTCATTTATTAAGTTTACTGTTTGTCTCATGAAAACAGAAATCATCTAATTTGTTCACAGTACATAGAATACAATTAATAAATACTTGTTGAGTGGATGGATGGGTTGACTTACAATGATGGCATTAAAATCCTAAATATTTTGGAGACTTATTATTGATTTCTGTCTATAAATTAACATGACATCAATATTAAGAATAATTCCTACGGGAAGCCTCTGCAGGACGGTGACATGCTGTACCTCGTTTTTCAAAGCAGCAGTTTTCCAGTGGCCTAGATGTTCTTATGTATTTTTCATCAATTGAAAAAATTAAATAGATTTACCGAGTACCCAATTGTGTAAAGCACTGTATTTCCTTCTACTGAAATATTATAAAATAGAAATTTGTGCCCCTATTCATTTTATTGAAATGTGTTTTGAATGAAACCAAATTTGCCCCTTTTTGAATTTAACTCAATATGAGACAGTTCTATTTGTCAAAGATATTTTTATAGTAGAGACCAATTAAACCCAACAACTTATTCACAATGGTTTCTTGTGTGAGAGCAGCTCAAACATATTACATTAAGAAGACGATATAATACAGAGCATAGGAACAAGAACAATTTGATTTGGGAATGTTTTATGCTTGTCTATATTTGCCTTTTCATTGTTGTATTTTATATTGACAAGTTTTGAAAAAAGAAGAGAAATGCTGTTTTATTTAATTTCATGAAACACATTTTAATAGCTTGCTACTATTATAACTTACCAGTATAATGATTGGGGAAAAGTGTTAAGTATTACTTTTAGTCTTTGAAGAGTCTTGATTAAGAGCAAACCGGGAAGTATAGTCCTCAGATATTATTAACAAGTACTTAGAGAATACTTATTTATTCCAGCCACTGTTCTAATAATTTTACTAATAACAACTCATTTAATCATTTTAACAACCCATGAAATAAATACTATTATTATCCTTATTTTATAGATCATAAATGTGAGGCACTTGCCCACAAGTTAAGTAACTTGCCAAAGATACAGAGAAAGTAGGTGGTAGAACAAAGTTTGAACCGAGGCATTCTGATTCCAGAGTTTGGGTTCTTAATTCTTTATGCCTTTGACCTCATTCCAGTTATCTTGCTTAGCTTTTCTTAAAAACTGTCTCCTCATTTACTCTTTTACTAGAGACAATATGAGTACCAACAGTTCCCTTCAGAGGGTTTTGAGAATTGATGGTACACTTATTAATTTGGTACGTTGAAGCTGACTCTGACTGAGAGTGCATTATTATTTTAGGAGATTCTCTCTGAACTACACACTCCTGGAGGGGAGGAACTTTGGGTCATTATAATTGTATCTGCAGCATCTATTATGGGTTACTGGTACACTGTATAAATTCAATAAACATATTCTTGGGATAATAAATAGCATTTACAGAAGGTGCCTTTCTGCTTAAATAATTCTTATACTGTTCAGATAGGTTAGACTATGCTATGGTAGCAAATACATCTTGAATTCTATGAACTTAAGGGTGTAAAAGTGTATGTAGAGGTAACCCTCATGACCTGAAGTTAGACATTCTGGAAAAATGGACCCCCCAATTACTGTTTCAGGAGTAGAAACAGCTGGATAATTTTGCTATATAGTTTTCAAATCCAGGTCTGAAGTTCCTGCATCACTTTTACCCAAATCTCGTTGGCTATTCCTGAATCATATATACGCAATCTAACTTAAAGGAAGACTGGGAAATGTAGTCATCCTGTGTGCCCACAAAGAAAAAAAAACTATTTAATGTCTATGTATGACATTACCTCTGTCAAAATTCAAACTTTTCTAAGAGATAAAATGTGGAAAATCAGCTATGCCAGGTGATTATCTAATTGTATGATCGAGGTGACTCATTGATAGCAAGCAGCACATTTGGCAAGAGATTTACAATTTTCTTCGAGTCTATTCTTTTCCTGTTTGCAGTAACGAAAAACCAGATTTTTAGTAGGCACATGGCTACTCTAAAAGACTATATTAGCTTTCTTTGCCACTTTATGTGGTCCAGTGACTAAGTTCTGCAAATACGTTATAAAGGGAAATGCTCTGTACATTAATTGAGAAGTGCCTTATTTTTTTTAAATGTTTATTTATTTTTGAGGAAGAGAGAGAGACAGAAACAGAGTGTGAGTGGGGGGTGGGGGAGGAGGCGGGGGAAAAGAGAGAGAGAAGAAACAGAATCGAAAGCAGGCTCCAGGCTCTGAGCTGTCGGCACGGAGCTTGATGCAGCGCTCGAATTTGTGGACTGGGAGATCATGACCTGAGCCAAAGTCTGACGCTCAACCAACTGAGCCACCCATTCACCCCAATTGAGAAGTGCCTGTAATGCAAGGCATATATCATCCCTGATTTCTACTTACATTTGGCCATGACGCAGGAGAAAAAAAGTGGCTAAGTCTCTAGTAACTACATTGAGCCACTAGATAACACTGGGAATGGACAGCAAACATGACAAAAGAATAAGGTATAAGAAGGCTGGTTCCTTGACATATGTAGCATATTTCCATCTCTACTATTTACTTTCTTGACTCTCTAAATATGGAAAAGAAATATTAAGCCAATCTTATGTTTTTATTCTTTAGCTACTTTCAGACAAATATAATCATAAATGATACAACAAGCAATCAATTGCTTTGAAAAGATCAAGTATACCTTGCATATAGACCTATATGTTATAACTTATGATTTTGAGGCCTCTCATTCATTTACATTCATTTTCATTAATTTGCACAAGACCACAGTGTGGTCTCTGGAGTCAAATTGCCTGATTTAGATGTCACATCTACTACTTGCTGGATAAATGGCAAAGGATGAGTTCTGTGTGTTTTGAGTTTCCCCCACATTTCTTTAAATAGTAATATTTCAATACATATAATAAGCTCTTAGAAAGATTACATAAGTTGACATGTTCCAGGTGCTGGTCAGACTTACTAGCTCAGAGAGAGTGGTCCTAAAATTCTACTCTTTTTCACAACAACTGAAGCAATGGCACTGTTAAGATCCCTTCATTTATTTAAACAAATGTTCTATTCAGAGAATAACGTTTTTGGGGCATGGATAAATTGACTAATTTTACATGGTTATTCCATGTTACTAAGTTAGTAGTATTTATACTATTGTCATTAAAAGTTTGACTAATAAACAGTACATTCCTTTACATCCCAGAATAGGAAAAATATGTACAACATTAAAGATGTCAAGTCAGAAACAATTAGGTTTAAAATTAGATTCTGAGAAGAGATTCTGGCTGCTGGAAAAGAGTTGTCCTGCTACGTGCAGGCGCGTGCATGCGTGCACGTGTGAGATGGTATATGGCAATGTTGCTCAAAGTGTGGTCCCTAGAACAGCAATAGCATTAACATAATCTGGGAAATTGTTAAAAATGCAAAATCCCTGGAATCACCCCAAATTTACCCGAAAGAGCAATCTGTGTTTTATTTTTTTAAATTTTTTTAACATTTTATTTATTTTTTGAGAGAGAGAGAGAGACAGGAGCAATCTGCGTTTTAAAAAGCTCAGTGATTCTAAGTGCAGACTAAATTTTAAAAGCCATTGATGTATATTTTTAGCTAAAATACCAAGGTTAAGAAAAGATTTTTAGTCTGTGCAGAATCACTGAGTTGGTGACCTTAATGAGAATTCAAGTTTAGCTCCAGCCAAATTGGAATTTTCCTCCTTGGATTTTTATTGTATTTATTTGTTTTCTATCCTTTCTTCATTATACCTTAACTTTATTTAAAAATGTTGTGTGGTAAAACGCTTATGAGTACTTTGGTAAAAAGGTGTTCTAAATACTCAAATGATTTAGGTCACATGCAAACAAATAAAGAAAATGCTGCAGGTTTCCCCTGCTATCTGAAAGTAGAATATTTCTATACATCCTTTCATAAGCCACAATTGAGTAAAGCGAAGAAGCAATTTCCATAAATTCGTATAGAAAGTTTTTTTGAGTGTTCCCAGATAGATCCACAAAATAATGTCTCTTAGGCTTTTCTGATACCTAAGGACACATCCTGCTAGTGGGTGCACAAAATAAATTGAGATAAAATGGATACTCACAGACAGAGTTCAAAGATGTGGCAAATTGATGATGAGATGTGCGTAGTTCCTGGTGAAGGAGCTTGGGGGTGCCCTCTTGGTGTTCAGGTTGTGTGCTGCCCTTTTAATGGCTCACTGCAAAATAAATGCTGAAAACTATTTTTACTTTTTGCCTTTTTCATAAAAGCAAAAGTCCTCTTAATATTTCTTTCATTTACCAAAAAAAAAAAGTTACATAGGTCTTTCATAAAAGCAACTGGCATAACATGAACTTTTGAAAAGTGGGAGATACCTGTATTACTATTAGTGGAGCAAGATGCTTTGCTTTCCACCGACCTTGAGATCCACCCTGCATGTAACATTTTGTCAAGAGCATCCAAGAACAACATTTCCATGGCTTGCTAAAAGTTAAAAAGAAAAGAAATAATGGAATAGAATAATAAACTACAACAGTGCACAGAAATGCTGCTTCTAAAACAATTGTTGCTACTTGTATTCTAGAATTTAGGGCATAGAAACCTTCCTGGTCATCAGCTGCCTATCAGGATGGAGCTCAAACAAGGTTCCTTTTAATATAGTCCCTTCAGTATCTACTAGGATATATATTTCATTATTTCAGAATATAAAAGTTGTTTTCCACTTGTAATATTAGTTATAGAATATACTTTCTTCATAGTTTTTTCTATTCTTTTTTAAGAGCTCCATAGATTTCCTATGGATTTGACTTAAAAGTGCTTGGAAAATTTTAGGTAAGCTCTACACTCAACATGAGGCTTAACCTCACGCCCCCTAGATCAAGAGTTGCATGCCTATATGATTTCACTCATGTGTGAAATTTAAGAAACAAAACAAATAAACAAAGAGAGGCAAACCAAGAGGAAGATGATTTTTTTAACCGTTTTTATTTGAATTCTTGTTAGTTAACATACGGTGTAATACTAGTTTCAGATGTAAAATATACTGATTCAACACTTCCATACAATGCCTGGTACTCATCACAAGTGCCCTCCTTATTGCCTATCTCCTATTTACCCCCACCCACCTCCCCTCTCATAACCAGCAGTTTGTTCTCTACAGTTAAAAGTCTATTTCTTGGTTTGCCTTTCTCTCTCTCTCTCTCTCTCTCTCTTCCCTTTGCTTGTTTGCTTTGTTTCTTAAATTCCACATATGGTATTTGTCTTTCTTTTACTTATTTCACTTTGCATAATACTCTCTAGCTCCATCCATGTTGTTGCAGGTGGCAAGATTTCATTTTTTTAATGTCTAAGTAATGTTCCATTTTATGTATTATATATATATATGTATATATATGTAGAGAGAGAGAGAGAGAGACTTGGGCTGTTTCCATAATTAAGCTACTGTAGATAATGCTGCTATAAACATTGGGTGCATGTATCCCTTTGAATTAGTGTTTTTGTATTCTTTGGGAGATACCTAGTAGTACAATTGTTAGGTCATAGGGTAGTTCTATTTTTAACTCTTTGAGGAATCTCCATACTGTTTTTCAGAGTGACTGCACCAGTTTGCATTCCCACCAACACTGCAAGAGGGTTCCCTTTTCTCCACATCCTCACCAATACCTGTTGTTTTTTGTGTTGTTGATTTTAGCTGTTCTGAAGGTGTGAGGTGATATGTCATTGTACTTTTGATTTGCATTTCCCTGATGATCACTGATGTTGAGCATCATTTCATGTGTCTGTTGGCCATCTGCATATCTTCTTTGGAAAAATGTCTAAAGAAACTGACTCTTGACTATGGAGAACAAACTGATGGTTGCCAGAAGGGAGGCAGGTAGCGGGAAAAGTTAAGTAGGTGATGGGAATTAAGAAGTGCATTCGTTGTGATGCGGACTGGGTGTTGTATGGAAATGTTGAATCACTATATTGTACACCTGAAGCTAAATTAATTAACTGGAATTCAAGTAAAAACTTAAAAAAAGTAAAGTGTTTGGAAAATTTGATAGAAATCTTTAAAATTTTCATGTAATAAAATGGGGAAGCAATAACAATATGTGTTAAAATGTCCCCAGCATTAATCTAGTTTGTTTAAAATCTTCAATAATTAAATATTTCTATAGTCTCTGAGAGGTGCTTTTATTTTCTTTAAAGCCAAATAACAAATTTACCGGCATTTTCTTCTTCGATACTATATTTAACCTGCACGTTTTTGAATACTTCCCTCTGTGATTAACAACGAGGTTGGGGCGCGGCAAATGGTGAAGATAAATTATACTTATCAACCACTCCATGGCTGACAGTTTGCTTCAGCCTTTATTCCCATGGCACTGCTTCCTGAATGTAATTCAAGTAAACTTATCCTGCATCTAAAAAGCAAATTATTTCATGTCAGGTTTTAAATTTAGTCTAAAGAATAATAATAAACATTTTTTAAAGTAAGGGTTTTAGTATGAGACAAGTGTTAGTATATTCTTTTTTAAACCACGTGAGCCTTGGTACTAATGTATTAATGCAATAAATGAAATGTGTATTCATTAAAATACAGTAATATCAGTTTTGGAGAAGGAAACTAAATGTTTATATCTATATATATGCATGTGCATTCTAAATCAGGTTTTGGTACTGTTAAATATGTTGAAACATTTTATAGCAGTAGTTGATTTCACTACTATATATATATATATATATATATATATATATATATATGTATACATGTATATAGATAGATAGATTTAAAAATTCCAAATGAATATATTCTACATATAGAATAGAATATATAGTCTACTTATAGTCTTTATATACCATGGAATTATGCCCTCTGTATCTTGGAATCACTTTTCTAGCTCTTTAAATTTTCATCTTCTTTTCATATATCATAGAGGATAAACTATTTATATGTTTATTGCCAAATAAATTTGTAAAGCAGAAACCTTCAGATTACGTTTACTGTTTACTGATTAAATTTATTTACTGGCTGGACAATAACGATATTATAATCAAATATTTAACTAATATTTCATGTGGCAGTATCCAAAGTTTGTCATGGAATCAATATGACACATGAGATGGAACTCAGTTACAGATCGCTGCACTGCTTTTGTTTTTGCATATGAAAAAACAAATCTAAATTATACAAAATAATGATAAAATGCTATGAAGAAATTAAAAGGATAATAACATAATCAGTGGTTGGTGATGAAACCTGAAAAAAATTTAAATACCATGATCAAGGAGGGATTTTCTAAACAGGTGAGATGCAATCTGAAACTTGAATAATATGAAGTTAGCCATGCCAACATTTTATGGAAGAACATTATAGACAGAGGAATAGCATAAAAAAAAAAATGCATGGAGCAGAAACAATGTATGAATGGAAAGAAAAGTAATTTGGCTGAACAGAATTGTTGTCAAGAGAGGAATGTAGAGACACAGGACTACCTCATACTCAGTATTGGGTGTCATAGAAATTAAACTTCCTAAATAAACTGACGTTAACTTGAACTCACTTCTAGCCTCATCCCAGACCTTGACAATTATGCAGTGATGGCTTGAAGGGAGAACCAAGATAAAGATAAAGCTAGACAGAATGTTTTAACAATGGTTTTTAAAGCTATAGAACACTTTAGTCATGTAATACAAACATTCAAATCAGAACCCTGAAAAAAGCAAAACTAAACTCAAATAGTAAGTCCTGCAGCAGGAAAAAAAGGGGATTAATGAAAATTTAAAAGAGAGAACTAAACTATGAAATAAAGCATAGAAATTTTCACGTTTGAATCATTATAGAATTGGGTATTAAAACAAACAAATAAGCAAACAGGTAGTGAGATGTAAAGAGAAGAGAAATAATTCATCAAAAGCTGGAAATTAGTACCAAAGTTGACTACAAGTTGCAAGAGCATATGAGACTTCACAGAAATATCAGAGAGTCCACTGAACTTCCCAGACAATGTAAAGTCAAGATTTAAGAGTATTTACCGTAAAGGGGGAGGTAACCTCTATTGTTTCTTGGTCACAATAGGAAAGCAATTACTAAAATTCAATAAAATTAAATAGAAATAATAATATCAACTCAATAGTTGCCAAAATCATATTGCAAAATTTAACATTCACTCCTCATAAAATTTTTGAGATAGATTGTCACTTATTTATTATGACAAAAGCTATTTATTTCAAACTAACAATCAATCTTTTATACTTGACCTCTGCATAGATTGTTATTGTCAAAAAAGTCAAGGAGGCTCCTTCATGGCAATATTTTTAAACTCATTTCAAACTGATACCAACCTGATTTATATATTAAAAAAAATGAATAAAGAGATATAACAAGAAAAAAAAAGGAATTAAATCATCATTATTGTAGCTAATATGACCATACTGCTGGAAACCAAAAAGAACTGTCCGACAATGAGTAAAAAACTGAAACCACAGTTAGGCATAGCCAGTTTATAAATGATATATGAAATCAATAACCTTGTTATATATCCACAATAAATGGTTAAGTAGATGTAGGAGTTGATATTTTTAATAGCAACAACAGAAAAACCCACTTATGAACAAAATTTCCAATAAATTTGCAGAAACCATATAAAAACAGTAAAGTACAAAATTAGACTAAGAAAGTAAAATGAGACCGGACCATATGGAGAGTCACACTTGTTCAAGATTGGGAAGACTTAATATTATTTCTCCAATAATTAGCCAATAAATATGAGTTATTTTCTCCTGCAAATATCAAGTATGTTTCTTTTTTAATTTGACAAATTGATTCTAAAATTTGTTGACTTGTGGCTATAACTAAGATATTTGTGAAGAGAAATACAGATTAGTAATTGGAGGTGAGGCAATTTGAGTGGAGGATTGTCCCATCAGAGGGAAACATGAGTTCCAATTCTATAATAAGCAAAACAGAGTAATTTTAGTATCCTTTAGGTGTTAAGGTCAAGAATTAAAAATTACTGAAGTATAAATGGGTGTAGAAAGACACCATCTTTGTGAAACGACCTGGCCTTGCTATAGCTATATGAGACTCCTCAAAAAAGAGGTCATACACTTGTCTGGAGCCCTAATTTTGTCAGCTGTTGCCCAGGGGACACCTTCAGAACTCCTGGTCATCAAAAATAATAATTGCCGCCCCACAGGATTGTTTATATTGATGTGCTTTAAAAGCTGCTACCTGAAGGTCAGGGTTCCAATCAGCTTGAAACTACATGCTAAATGAGATTCTTCGCCTTGGATCACTGACAAGTGTTGCCACACCTTCAAAAATGCAGGCATGTCAAGAATAAACCAGGCAATTTAGAAAATCACTAAAATTTAGGAGACAACAAAGAGTGAAGGAAAGGTTGAGCAAGAAGGATCATTATCTGAACAAGGCCATGCCTTCAAGACTTAGCTATAATTTTTGGCTCTGATTCCAAAGGCAAGAGAATCAAAGGCAAAAACATACAAATGGGACTATATCAAACAAAAGCTTCTTTACAGCAAAGAAAACATTAACAATATGAAAAAGCAACCTACTGAGGGGAATCAACCTTTGCAAATATATCCAATAAGGTATTAATATCCAAAATATATAAAGAACTCATACACCTCAATACCAATACCACCACCACCAAAAACAAAACAAACAACTCAATTAAAAAGTGAGCAGATGATCTGAATAGGCCTTTTTCCAAAGAAGAGACACACATGTAGCCAACAAGCATATGAAAAGATGCTCTACGTCACCAACCACCAGGGAACTACAAATCAAAATCACAATGAAATATCACCTTAACACCTGTCAGAATAGCTATTATAAAAAGAAAGAAAGAAAGAAAGAAAGAAAGAAAGAAAGAAAGAAAGAAAGAAAGAAAGAAAGAAAGAAAGAAAGAAAAAGAAATAACAAGTAGTGTTGGTGATGATGTGGAGAAAAGGGAGCACTAGAAATTGGTACAGCCACTATGAAAAACAGTATAGAGGTTCCTCAAATAATTAAAAATAGAGCTATTATATAAACCAACAACTACTACAGGGAATCTATTCAGAGTAAATGAAAACACTAACTGAGCATGGAGACTGCTTAAGATTCTCTCTCCCTCCCTTTGCCCCTTTCCTGCACTCATTCTCTCTCTCTCTCTCTCTCTCTCTCTCTCTCTCAAATAAAAAGACAGGAATAACATAAATAAAAATAAAAATAGGGAGAGAGAAGAAGAAGATGTGTTCCATATATACAATGGAATACTACTCAGCCATAAAAATTAATAAAATCTTGGCATTTGCAACAACATAAATGACTTGCTAGTATTATATTAAGTAAAATAAGTCACACAGTATTAAGTCACACAGATCTAGAAAAATACTGTATGATTTCACTTGTATGTGGAATCTAAATAAAACCAAAACCCAAATAAAACAAAACCCAGACTCAGAGATATAAAGAACAGAATGGTGGTTAACAGGAGGGAATAGTGTCAGGGGTGAGTGAAATGGATGAAAGGGGGTTACGAAATACAAACTTCCAGGGGTGCCTGGCTGGCTCAGCTGGAAGAGCATGCTACTCTTGATCTTGGAGTTGTGAGTTCAAACCCCAGGTTGAGTGTAGATGGTACTTAAAAATAAAATATTTTTTAAAAAAGATAAACCTCCAATTATAAAATAAAGCAGTCATGCAGATGCAATGTACAGCTTGAGGAATATAGTCAATCAGACTTCCATTCATGGAATAAGTAAGTCATGAGCATAAAAGGCACAGCACGGAGAGTATCATCAATGAGAGTTGGATGCTAGCAGATGGCAGCTGCACTTGTGGTGAGCACGGTATAATGTATGGAGGAGTTGAATCACTACCTTGTACTCCTGAAACTAATGTAATGTTTTGTGTCAATATATTCAAATAGAAAAAATTTCAAAAAATATCGTAATAATTTTGTAAGGTGGCATATTGTGACTAGACATTGTGGTGACCATTTCACGAGATATACAAATGTTAATTCACTGTGTCGTATCCCTGACACTAATATAATATTGCCTGTCAATTATATTTCAGTAAATAAAAATCAAATCATTCTCACCATAAGATCATATATTTCAAATATTGTAAATATTAACTGGAAAGAGAGAGTATAAACCTATCACTTTAGAAATTATCATAATGATGGAAGGATTATTAAAAAATATTTATTTACCATGTAAGCATTTTAATCACTCTTATGGTTAAGATTAACATGTATTAGGGATGCCTGGGTGGCTCAGGTGGGTAAGTATCTGACTTTGTTTTAGCTCACATTTCTTTTTAATTCTTTTTTAAGTTTATTTATTTTTGAGACAGAGAGAGACAGAGCATGAATGGGGGAGGGTCACAGAGAGAGGGAGACACAGAATCTGAAACAGGCTCCAGGCTCCGAGCGGTCAGCACCGACGCGGGGCTCGAACTCACTGACCGTGAAATCATGATCGGCTCTGGAGTCAGACGCTTAACCGACTGAGCCATCCAGGCGCCCCTCACGTTTCTTGTGATCAAGCCCCTTGTTGGGCTCTGCATAGAATCGTGGCACCTGCTTGGGATTCTCTCTCTCCCTCTCTCTCTGCCCCTCCCCTGCTCTCACACATGATCTCTCTCTCTCAAATAAATAAACATTAAAAAAAAGAATTAAAATGTATTAGATATTTATTACATACTTAAATGTATACTATCTACCATAAATAAGAGCATAAAGCATAAAGTGTGAAGAGCATAAATAAATTTTGCATTGCTTGATTTTCCAACTGCCTACTGGACATTTTTATATGAGGTTCTTTGCTTGCTAAATAGCATTCAAACTTTATTCAGCATCCACACTTTGTTAGAAATTGGGGATTCAAAGGAATATACAGTATGAATTTGTAGGACCACCTTATTGTAAAGATGTCCAGAACCAAACCTGTCTTTCTATCCCTTCTAAACTTGCTTTCATTTTTACTGACCTTCTCAGCCACTCAGCTGAAACCTGAAGGTGAGCCTCGATGCATAATCTCCAAGTTAAAAAAAAAAAATGCCTCTTTTCTTCAAAAACGGAAACAAAATAAAGACAAAGAAAATACTGAGCATATTAAACTATTTATAAGAACTTTATTGTATGATGAAATTATACCTTCAAATTAGTCCACAAGTATTGATACTTGATATAAGTAGACATAATGAACATTTGGTAAAATATCCAAGTGGCCAATGACATGGTATTAGGTATAATTATGGCAGGGTAGAAAAAGCAATACGATTATGTTTTGTCGTGAGCAAATCACTTGCAAAAACATAAAACATACAATTTGGTAGGTTGGAGAAAAGCGTTTTCTATTTTAATTTAATTTTTCTTCAGCCTTTTTATTGTAGCTTTCACAGTATTCTTATACAATGCACAAAAATATAATTACCTGCACAGCTAGTCATTTATATCCATGATTATCACTTACACATCTTCCCATGTTTTCTCATCTCTATATTCTAACTACATGAAAACCATGCAAACGCTTTCAAATTATTTGATCCTGAGAGCTCTGTAATCTTTGGACTGAATACTAAAAAAAAAAAAAAAAAGAAAAAAAAGAAAAAAAAAGAAAAGAAAAAAAAATTGAAGTTCATAATTTTAACTTCCTGGCAACCTTCTTATATCTGGGAAATGTATATACATCATGGTTATGATTAATTCTCTGTGTCATCAATCCTAACTTTCACTAGTAATGACATTCTTTTAAAGAAATTTGATTATACAATTTCCCTTCCATGTTGATCTCCGTCAATGATCTTTTAGATGGTGAATGAAAGAGCTGAAAACATTTTCAAATTTTAAAATGGGCTACGTACGTTACACCCAAAATCCCACTATATATGAAGAATCATGCAATTTGTTTCGTTTCAAAGAAACTCACATTTAACTTAATGATTATGGAAGAAATGATAAATGATTGAATTAAATTAAAATTCTTTTAAGTGTTAAGTAAAAGCTATGTACAAACATGAAATGTGATAGAAATCGTTTTTTTCAACAAAGAAATACGATACACTTTTGGTTTCCTTATTGCTGTTGGGGAAAAAATGCTACAAAGGGAAAAATTGCTTTATCTGGAAAGTTTGAAGTTAAAATAGAATAACATCAGGTTAATATTTTAAAATTAATATTATATAAATATAAATATAAAAGTCTTCAGTTTGGAGTCCTTTGGTCTCAAATTTTTACTAAAATCTGTTTCCTCTTTTATGTTTAATCACACTCCTGTCTACCAGAAGCAATACTTTTCAAATACAATATTCAGATACATGTATATACATATTATATACTATATATATATTTAAATGTATATATATATAAAACCTTTTTTGCCTCTGTGGCCCTATTCATCATTTAGTTGATTTTTCTTTCCACAGCATATACTTTTGTTATTATATCCACATTACCAAATATGCAGAGAAAAGATAAAGCTATAAAAATCATGGAATTAATGCTGATTCTCAAACTGTAACCCACTATAAAATATATTTTACTGCTAATAATACAGGGTTGATTCTTACACCAATTTGTAAAAGTGATACTTTCTTTACACCTGAGAAATATTTTTCTTAAAAGAGAGACAAATCTGGTAGCTTTAAACTGATCATTATACTACAAAGACTCTAAAGGAGTTAACTATAAGCCAGACATCTCAGTCTGTAAGGAGTCCCTGGGAGTCAAGAAATCACATTCATTTGCAGGATTATTTTAGGTGCAGAATTTCTTAATTACTGTTAGATGCCTCAGAATAGAACCCTAATTCCACCGAACACTTTTGCTGCAATAATTGCAATTCTGCCGAGGTTATTCCTAAAGCTGCTGTGTGTGACCATGTTCCACATTTACCTTTAAGTTTAAGCAAATTATGAAAAGCAAGCTTGTCAAAGCTGTCATAGCTGAATATCGTCATCATCACATAACTGTTTGGACTTAAGAAAAAAGTTCAAACTGTGAAGGGTTTTGGAAGCAGATGGTTGAAGAAGATAGTCTGGAAGGACTTTCCAGGTTTCTCTCTTTAAAATATCATGCCATGACTCTAGTGTCATTTCTGCTAAAATGGCAGATAAAGAAATTTAGGCCGAGAAAAGAACACCTACTTGTCTAAGTTCACTGAGGTAGTGGCAGAATTGAGGCTTGGACTCAATTTTCAGTGGCTCCAAATTTCTCTAGTGTATGCCTGAATGCCTTCTTGCATATCACAATTTGTTCTTAAAACACACATTTTATGGTTTTATAACTCCTGTTGACAGCATGTAAAGGCTTAAATTCCTCAGGCTCTGGCTTTTTGACTGCCCTTCCAGATACAGACCAAGAGATGGATCAAACTGGCATCTCATACAGCTAATCATAGAACATAGGAAGTCTCCAGAGGAGTCAGAAAGCTTCTCTCACCTCTCCACCTTACAGGGGTATGGGAAAACTTGGTCTCAGAATTCATATAGAAGATGACAAGGGCCGGGGCGGGGGGGGGGGGGGGGGCGGGGAACGCCTGAGTGGCTCAGTCGGTTAGGCATCTGACTTCACCTCAGGTCATGATCTTATGGTTTGTGGGTTTGAACCCTACGTCAGGCTCTGTGCTGACAACTCAGAGTCTGGAGCCTGCTTCGGGTTCTTGTCTCCCTCTCTTTCTGCCCCTCCCCTGCTCATGCTCTATCTCTGTCTCTCACAGATAAATAAACATTAAAAAAAAAAAAAAGAAGATGTGACAAGGGCATTAGCTTTGCTCTGCCAAATTTATAAATTTAGCAACACTTGAAAGGTACAGAGAACTTGCAAGAGAAGACATAATTCATAGAAAAGATTTGGCAATAAAGTTGGTTATAGAAAAAGTTTACAGGTACAGCATGGTAACTTCTAACTTTGTATTATCTTGCCAAAAAGTTATCATAAAACACAACTAGACATCTAGAGTTTGTATCTTAAGATAGTTAAAACTCCAGCCATTTATTTCAGTTGGAACATTTACTAAACTACATATATAACATTAGCAAAATAAGATTCACAGGAAGTATCAAAATTGTAATATTTTCTGAGTGATATAAAAGTATTTGTTTCAAACAGTAATCTGAAAATGCTCGTTTAATCCTCAAACAGTATTTTAAAAAAATTAAACTTGGCCCATGAGCACAGCCCAGAAAGGACCCAAGAAAAGGGCATTTTCAGGAAGCAGGTAGCGTGTCAGCCATACTTGCAGAGCAATGCAAGAAATTTGTACTCCTGAAGTTTCCTGCAGAGGTAGGATCTATGTAGTAGTAAATTGAAGCAGATGTGTGGAGTTCTCTTAATGCAGTTGACTAAGAATTTGCTTTGTATAATTGTAAAGAGGGTTTGATTCTTCTGCATTCATAATAGGTGAGACACTGTTAAATGGACCATAAACTGTGCATTGCTAATAACCAGAAAAGGATAAATGAATTGCGTAGAATTAGGGTGCTGAAAACCAAACTCAGGCCAGATCCAGACTGGAGACATTTCTGTTAACTACTTGAGACAAAGGAATTCACCAATATAAGAAGGATGAGGGATTAAAAACAAACCTCACAATTTCACTGTGTCTGCCTCTATACACTATTTAAGACATTTACGTCACTAAGTATAATGTCTATCACCATATAACAAAATGTTATTAGCCTACTTTGGCCAATAATCTTTGTAAGCAGCGTGATCTCTAGGGTGAGTTAAATCATTCTCAATTTTTATTACTGTGCCTTTAGCAGGTACTGAGCAAAGAGTTTTGTCAGGTGTTGCTTTGCAAAAGTTCGTGAACAATTGTATATGCAATTGTATATACATTTAAGAATGCGGTTTCCAGGGCAGGTAGACCAGGTAAACTAGACTTGTTACTAAATAGTGTTTTTGAAGAAAGCATATTGTGCACCAGCTTTTACTGCAACTTGAGTTATAAAAGAAACCTTGAGGGCCGTCTTAAAATATACCCAGACAAGGAAAGAGAAGACACCCTAGATTCTTCAAACATAAGGAATGTTATGCATGGAACTGACTTGTATGTGTGACGAAAGTGTTGAAAAACCAGTGAAGTAACCTAAAGAATAGTAAATAGCATGAACCAGACACCACTCCTATGGCTAAAGGAAAACAGATGGAAATCATTTTATAGAATCTGGAAGACAGACTCATGCTATACGATCTAGAACCATGGTTGAGACTGCCAGATGGGTGCCATGAATATAGAGAGGAACAGGGTAGCAGGAGCTGGAGCCACTGAGGAGACCCAGACATTTGTGACGTTATGGCAGAGCAGAAAGGAGATGTGCTATGTTTCTTTCTTCCTACCAGTTTCTAATATTCTACATGTGCCTCCTATTGGCTAAAAATAAGTCTAAATTCATTGGCAAAAGAGGATGCATGAATGTTGTTCCTTAAGATAACAGAACAGAGCAAATAAAAGACTAAGAATAGACGTGAGAGCAAAAGGCAAATAACTGTCTTGGTTGTAAACTTGCAAAAGGACGTATCAAAAATGTCTTCAATGTTACATTAATCAATTATTGGTCTATTCAATTAATAATGGATTGAATTTCATCTTGTGCTCATAGCTATTAACAACCATATCCTTCTTATCCTGCCACTCTGAATATGAAAAATCCCCAGAAATTACCTGATAACTAATAACTTTTAAGCACCACACATTTTCAAGCATATTTTTTTTCCTTGTAAAAGTTTTTTGCAGACGGATTATGTGTGTAAATACCTACAGATTGACAAAAGTGTGGCATTTATGGACTGGCTTACAGATACTTTAAAATTCCTCTTTCTTATATTTTTGGATTCAAGTTAAACCACACTGAAGAAATGCTAGTTGCCAGATTTTTCTTAGACAATAGGGATGCAGAGTTTCAGCTTGCAAGGAATTCAGTGAAGAATTAGGCTTTTTGTTAAATACTAGCTCTCATTTTGATAGGTGATACTTAAAATAAGAACAAGTAGTTCAATGCAAGTTTCTTACAGGAGGCAATGCTTGTGTTGAGACTTCAGAAATGAGTAGAAGAAATCACATTTCAGAGACATGTGGTAATGCAATTTCCATTTGGTATTTTATAGTTTATTTATTTTTACGTGATTTCTTTACCAAATGCTTACTACCCAAGTAGTAAATGCTTATTGTAGAATAACTAGTTAATACCTGTAAGAAAAAAGAAAAAAAAAGGCTCCATTAATCCTAGTAATTGGAAATACTTTGATATGTATCTTTCTAGATGTGTTATGCCTGTATACATATCAGTTTGTTTTATAAAAAAATAAAATAATCCTTGTGAATGAAAAATAAATCATGAATTTTTTTAAATTATGAATTTTATATTGTGATTGTTTTCAAGTAAAAATATATTATGAATTTATTTGGCAATATTTGTAATCTGTTTCTTAAATTGTAAAGAATAATCTTTCACAGCCTATTTTCTAAAACCAATCATATTTTGTTAGATATTTTTGTCACTTCTAAATATTCAATATTATGAGCAATGTTATAACAAATCTCCATATTTCTTTTAAAATGTATAATTAACTGTATGTTTAAGATAAATGCCTAGAAGAAAATAATTTGTATACTCATATTAAAGACATTTTATATATATTGTCTAAAGAAAATCTTCCTAATTTATAGACAAGCATAAAATTATTTAGAAGTTAAGCAAGAGGGTAATTGTTTTATTATACACATTAAAACTAGGTATCATAACTTGATATGTTTTATTATGAAAAAGTAATTTTCAAATGGTCTTAAGCAAATGGAGTCAAATTTTATTTTTAAAAGGGACACCTGGTTGGAACACTGGAACGTTTTTGTTTTTTTTTTTCCAAGCAAAATGTCCTTTAGAAATCTGCACTATTCACAGTTGTTTTTTCCCAGTTTACCAATGCTGAACACTTTTATTACAAAAGCCTCGCTGCTGTATGTTTAAACAAAAGATTTGTAAGATTTCCTGCAATAGGTTATATAAAAAAAGAAATTGTCAGATATTTAGCATTTTAGGGAGAAATCATTGTAAGATTAAGCAAGTTGACCTGAGATTGTTGGAAGGGATCAAGAAAATTTAACTCAATAGTTACATAGTAGTAATAGACCAAAATTATCAGTTACTTAGGAAATTTTTTCAAGCTACATTTGCCTCTACAATCCTGTCTCTTCCTTACCCAAATCATTCCAGAGCGTTCTATTTGTTCTTTCATTCTTTTTTTCCTCTTTCTTCCTTCCTTCATGCCTGCTTCCTGCCTTATTTTTTTAATTAAAATTCAATTCATATTATGTTTTCAGTACACAGAAGGAAATTAATAGAGCCCATAATCTCACCATGCAAGTAATCTCAATGATTAATTTTAAGTAAAATGAACACAATCATCTGCCAAGAACGTCAGTCTAAAATGGTACAAAATGAGAAGCAAATATGTTTTCTTTCCTTTTTTTTGACCCTATTTTTAAAAATTATTCACTGACAGCTTTTCTTCTGTGCGTTTCCAGAAAAATAATATGCATGTACTAGCATATATGTAAAAATAATATCTCTGTTACTATATTTAGCTATAGGTGGATATGCATATTCTATTTTTTAAATTCAAAATAAGTCATATAGTGCACACTGTTCTAGGCTTTAGAGAACTTGAATAAACAGATAGATCCACACATTATTTTTATGAATGCCAAATTATTCTGTTGTATGGATACATACCATAATTTATGTAACTGTATCGAGGAATATTTAGGGATGAATTCTGATATACCCAACATTTTACTGAGAACAGCTTTAGTCTAGTTGAGAAAATAAGGACAAAATATAGGACAGTAAATAATAAGTAGAAAATGACAATGATGAGTTGTTTGAAAGCGAGGTTATCTTATTTAAAATGGGAGCTCCATGGGCGCCGGAGAGACTCAGTCGGTTAAGTGTCCAACTTCAGCTCAGGTCATGATCTCATGGTTCGTGGGTTTGAGCTCCATGTCGAGCTCTGTGCTGACAGCTCAGAGCCTGGAGCCTGCTTCAGATTCTGTGTCTCCCTCTCTCTCTGCCCTTCCCCCACTCATTCTCTGTCTCTCTCTGCCTCTCAAAACTAAATAAAGATTATTATTATTTTTTTAATGGGAGCTCAAGAGTCTTTAATCTTGAGTTTCTTCTTACTGTGCTTTTGCCTCAAATTTTGTTGAATAAGTTTCTTAGTAAAATATAGATTTTGATGTGAGGCTGCAAAAAAGTATGTCTTCAAAGTGTCTACAAATGTATCTAATATCTCTGACTTAGATAAAGCATAATAATTGTTATTAAGTACAATTTTAGATCTCAAGAGGCAGGACAGGACTCACTTTGTGGTCTGATTGTTTCCAAATTAAGAAGGTGAATTCCTCTCAGAATGTATGCCTAAGCAAGTAGGCTAACTGATAGACTTGAAAGTGTGCTGTAAAGTAGATATTTAACTATTTGAAACTGCTGTGTTAGATCCTGTTTTCATACAATTGCCTAGGTAAGATTCTTACCTCACTTTCCTATGTCACAAGTTTGAAATTTCGATGCAAACCAGATTATGGGCACTGCAGCTCTAACTTTCCTAGCACCCTAAGTACCCCATGCCTTGGATTTTTAAAGACCAATTTCATTTGCTATTTCTTGGCATTAAGAGATAGAGTAAAACAGCATCCCCAATCACATTACTTGTTCTGTTATGAATTCTGTTTGCTATTCCACTACTGCATTCAATATGTGCATTTACATTTAAGTTAACATCTAGAGTTGGATAAGATGATTTGGAACATTTTACATTTAGTGCTAAAGAGAAGACATTTGATATTTATTCGCACTCTGCTCACCACCAGCAATTTCCAGATCTAAAATCACATTACATTCTGTTTCACATATAGTGGCATTTCCTAAGTGTCCTGCCATCATACTTTACTATTATTAAACCAATAACACTGGGTTATAATCTCTCTAGAGGTCCAGAAGGGGGAATCTAAAAGAAAAAAAAAAGACCAAAGAGCTTAAAATATAGATGTAAATTAAATTATTACAGTAATTTTTGTATCATTCTTCCTCAGTATTTAAAAATTTAGGAATAGCAATATGATTTTAATATATGCTCGGTCAGGGTCAGTGTCTTCAATGAAATGAAACCAGTACAAAAATAAAATTTCATTTTTTTTGCATGACTAGTATGTACGTACCCAAGAACCTTGTTTAGAGCAGACAAAGTTGAATAAGACACAAACTGTATGTTTGCAGAAACAATAGAATAATTTGAACATGTTTTAAGTGTTTAAACCTCCTAAATAAGGTTTTGTATATACGGAGAGAGTAAATTCATGATCCTAAGACTTCTGTGAAAAAAAACACATGATAAAAATCCTGCCTTTAAGGGTGTGTTGTACTCAAATATAATATGAGGAAGGAAAAACTGAAAAACAACAAACCAAAAAGCAGCTCTTCTGTCTTAATAGTAAGAGCGAAGCAGAGAATGTAAATAATAGCCACAGTAGATTACTATCTAGGCATTAAAATCTTCCAAGTATTAAGTCTGCATATCTTGTGTAGTTATTTGCTTTAGACCATTCTTCTGGCTTAATAGTGCTTTATGTTTAAGTTAGAGAATTAGTTAATTTTAACACTGCCCAAATAAATTCCTATTATCTCACTTTAAATGCATTTATTTTATATTTTTAATATAAAAATATAAGCCCCCCCATCTGCCCCCATAAGCAACTACTCTAATACTTTGACAAAAACCCTTATATATGTACCTGACCATGCAAAATATGTAGTGCTTCTTTGTGTTTTACACTTACATAAATTTCACTGTATTTCTAACTTTATGCATGCACACTCTGTTTTTAGGACTTACTAATATTGCTTTATGTTCATCTGGTCCGTTGCTCTAATTGTTGCAGGTTATTTCATACTCTACTTAGGGTTTGCATTTCTCTAGTGATGGGCTTCTGAGTTGCTTACAATTCCCCACTAAAACAAGCAACACCTTCGTAACTGTCCTTTGGTGATTCCCTTATGAACTCATGCTAAAATCTCTCTGGGACATAGCCAGGGGCTACACGATAAACATATAGTTAATTTCATTGATTAGCACCAGATTTTACCCCAGAGTAATGGTATGGACCTATTCACTCCAGCAGTATATAATACACTCTCCTGTATTTTTGTATTGCCATTATTTTAAATGTTTTCCAATATTATAGTTCACAGATACATGCATTATTATTTTAATTTGCAGGTTTTGATTACCAGTGAGTCTGAGTATCACATTTTTATAAAAATTTAATTCATGCAGGCTTTCCATTCTAAGAACTAGCTATTTGTAAACTTTGCCCCATTTTTAAAAATTACTTTTCCTCTATTTTGCTGAGTAATGTGCAATAGTTATTAGTAGATTTTAGGCATTTATTATGGGATTTTGACATGAAAGCATCTCATAATTTATATTTACTTATTAATTTTGATATTGGGTGTCTTTGGTAAGTACAAACCCTAAATATGATTGTAGTCAATATATCACTTTCTTTATGGTTTGAACTCTTTGTTTCTTGCTTAAAAATTCTTTCTCCACCTCTAGGTCACTACCATATATCCCCATGTTGCTTCTATTTATGTTATAGCTTTACCTTTCACATTTAGGTATTAATCTAAAGTAGGGAGGTAACAATTTATTTTCCCCAAAAGGTGATTTAATGTTCTCAATTTATCTGTTAAACAATGTATTTCCCATTACTTTGGTACCAAGTTCATCTTATACTGAATACCAAACCACATGCTTTGATCTCTTTATTTTGTTAGATTTATCTACTGTACACATACTGGTTTTTAAGAGTTTTATAGTATGGCTTGGGTAAATTTTCTAACATGACTTGGCCATTGTTGATCTTTTTTTTTTTTACATATTTTTATACAAATGCAGGCACTTTTTAACCATAATTACACGAATTTGTAAATTTATATGTTAAGATACATCTTTAGCATCACATAGTGTTTTATCTGCAAGCATAGTAGACATCTTCCTTTATCCACTTCTACTTTTATTTCCTTTAATATTTTTTTTAAAATTTTTGGTGTAACATTTCTATACATTTATTTACCTTATAATGTCTATTGCTAGAGAAGCGTGGTATTTGATTACTCATATTTTCTAGTTGGTTTGATAGTAGAGAGGAATGCTATTGAGTTATATGTATTGGTTCTATAAGTGTTTCTATTGTTTCTTTTGGTTTTCTAAAATAATAATGATATTATCTGCCAATATGAGACTTCTATTTCTTTCTTCTGATTCTTATACCTTCTACTCCATCTTCTTACCTTTAGTGGTTTCTGAGACCACCAATACCATATAAATTGTGGATGTAATCCTAAACTTTTCTGTCTTGTTTCTGATCTGCATAATAATATATCTATATTTTCATATAAAGACTGGTATCAGTGTTCTCCACAGATTTGTTAAAATTATTTTTATGTGAAGGAGAAATTCTACTATGTAATACCTAAATGCATTTTTTACCATATGTTGATATAAAATATCATATCATTTATTAATATTTATTAAGTGCTTCTTCTATAGCTGTTAATTAAAAACATGTGATTGGAGAAAACCTACATGACTTGGATATGCCAAAGATTTTTTAGATACAACACCAAAGACACGATCCATAAAAGAAATAATTGATGAATTCAACTTCTTAAAATGAAAACTTCTGTTCTAGGAAAGACAATGTTAAGAGAGTAAGACAAGCCAAAGGATGGGAGATTATAGTGGCAAAAGACACACCTGATAAAGGACTGTTATCAAAAATATACAAGGACCTTAAAAATTCAGTAATAAGAAAACAAAAACTTCAATTAAGAAATGGACCAAAGGCCTTAATAAACACCACACTAATGAAGATATAAAAATGGCAAAGAAGCATATGAAAGGGATACTACATGATATGGCATCGGGAAACGAAAAAAAAAAAAATCAAAAACCCAAAACAATGAGATATCACTGCATACCTATTAGAATGTCCAAAGTCTAAAACATTAACAACATCAAATGTGAAGCAACAGGAACTCTTTTTCATCGCTGGTGAGAATGCAAAACGGGAAAGCCACTTTGAAAGACAATTAGTGGTTTCTTGTAAAACTAAACACAATCTTACACAATACAGCAATCATACTCCTGCAGCATTTACCTAAAGGAGTTGGACTTGTATCCATACAAAAACCTGCTCAAAGATATTTACATCAGCTTTATTTATAAATGCCAAAACTTGGGAGCAATCAAAATGTGTTTCAGTAGGTGAATGGATAAATAAGCTGTGGTACATCCAGACAATGGAATATTATCCAGTGCTAAAAAGAAATGAACTATAAAGCTGTGAAAAGACATGAAGGAAACTTCAATGCATATTACTAAGTGAAAAAAATCCATCTACAAAGTCTGCATACTGTATGATTCTGACTGTATCATGTCCGAAAAAGGCAAAACTATGGAGAAATAAAATGATCAATGGTTGCCAGTGGCTGGACGGGAGAAGGAATAAATAGAAGGAGCACAGAGGATTTTTAGGGTAGCAGATTTTTTAAGTAGAGGATTTTCTCTACCTTAAATATCCTTTGCACAATACCATAATGATGCATACATGTCACCTATATTTGTCCAAACCCATAGAACTCATCAAGAGGAAACCCTAATTTAATCTATGGACTTTGGGTAATTACGATGTGCCAGTTTAAGTTCATCAATTGTAACAAATGTACCACTGTGGTGGGGGATGCTGATAATGGGAGAGTCTTTGCCTGTATGTGGGCAGGTAGTATATGAAAAATCTCTACTTTCCCTTCAATTTTTCTGTAGACCATAAGATGCTGTAGACCATAAAATAAAAATGAAAATGAAAACAAAGAAGCAAAAAACAACAAAAAATACCCATATGATTTAATTCTCCTTTAGTACATCCACTAACACGGTGAAGTAGACCAACAGAATTTCTTTGGTATCGATTCATCTTTATACTCTTGAAATAAAACATTAATGTATGTCAATGTCAGGATGTGTTGTTGTTTTTGTTAGGTTTATGAAGGCATAATTTACATATAATTGCAGTGACGCTTTCCTTTTCAGTGTGAAGTTCTGAGATTTGACAGAAGAATATACTCTTGTAACTACCATTACATTCAAGATCTAGAAGACATTTATTGTTGCAAAAGATTCCCTTATGCCCCTTCATAATCTACCCTCATACCCAAGCCTCTGTTCCTGCAGCCACCGATCAGGTTTCTGTCGCTAAGGTTTTGCCTTTTCTGGAATGTGATATAAATGAAACCAAAGTATGTATCATTTTGTTTGGCTTCTTTCACTCAGGATGGTGCATTTGTGATTCATCCACCTGTTTCATGGCTTGTTCAGTGTTACTGATGAGTGGTATTTCACTGTATGGATACAGTGCAGTTTGTTTACACATTCACCACTATATTTGATTTGTACTCATCAACACATTGTGTGTGTGTGTGTGTGTGTGTGTGTGTGTGTGTGTGTGGTATATATGAATAAAGCCACTATAAACTTTCACATGCAGGTTTTAGGCTAACATTAAGTTTTCACTTCTTTCGGTTAATTACTGAAGATAGAGGTTAAACTAGTGTTTAAATTTATAGGAAACTGCCAAGTACTTTTCAATTCGTATTTACCATTTTGCACTCCCATCTGTAATGTTTGGGAGTTCCCATTCCCCCTTATCTTCTCTAGTACTTCTGGTAATTCCAGACTTATTTTTTAAATGTTAGCCATTATAATGGGTATGCAGTGATAACTTGTTGGATTTATTTAGCATTTCCCTAATGATTGATAATGTTGAGCATCTTTTCATGCTCTTATTTGCCATTGATGTATCTTCCTTGGTGAAGTATATGTTCAAACATTTTGTTCATTTCTTAAGTTATGGGTTATTATTATTATTGTTGAGTTTTGAGCATTCTTTCTATATTCTGGATCCAAGTTCTTAATCAGAAAGCGGTTTTGCAATTATTTTTATCGCAGTCAGCAGCTCGTCTTTCAAAACGTAGAAGTTTCTAAATTTTGTGAAGTGCTATCATATTTTTTCACTTTATAAATATTTCCTTCAGTGTTACATCTAAATAATTCAGGCATTGGCAAATGTCCTTCATAAAGAAGCAGATAGCAAGTATTTTTGGTTTGTAGGCCACACATAGTCTCTATTGCCAACTACTGACCTCTGCTGTGATAGCATGGAAGCATCCATAGACAATAAGTAAATGAAAGGTGTGACTGTGTTGCAATAAAACCTTATTAACGGAAATAGGTGGTAGGTCTTATTTGGCCTGCAGACTGTAATTTGGCATCTCCAGGCCTAACACAAAGTCAGTAAAAATTTTCCCTATGTTTTCTTCTGGAATTTTTTTAAATCTTTATTTATTTTTGAGAGAGAGACAGAGACAGAGACAGAGACAGAGACAGAGGGAGACCTAGAATCTGAAGCAAGCTCCAGGCTCTGAACTGTCAGCATGGAATCCGACATGGGACTCCAAACCATGGACAGCGAGATCATGACCTGAGCTGAAGTTGGAGACTTAACTGACTGAGCCATCCAGGTGCCCCTCTTCTAGAATTTTTTTTTTTTAAAATAGTTATAGGATTTTCACATAGCTCTATGATCCAGTTTGGGCTAACTTTTATAGTTGTTGTATGGTAGAGGTCAAGTTTACTTTTTTTTTTTTTAAACCTTTTTTTTTTCCAGGTGGATACTCAACTGTCCCAATATCATTTGTTGAAAAAACCATCTTTTCTTTTTTGAACTGACTTTGCACCTTTGTTGAAATCAATTGATATATGTGTCAGTTTATTCTCCTGTTGTCGGGTGGAGTGTTTTTAAAATGTCAATTAGATTAAGTTGCTTGATACAGTTGTTCAGGTCTTCTATTTCCTAACTGATTTTCTGTCAACTTGTTCAATTGATTAATGAAAGAGTAGTGTCGAAGTCTTCAGCTATAATTGTGGATTTTTCTATCCACAGGGTTCTTTTAGTTCTATCACTTTTGTTTCATGTATTTCGAATCTCTGTCATTGAGTGCACAGACATTTAGAATTGCTATATCTACGCAGCAAATTGATCCCTTTTTTCTTGAGTAATACTTTCTTTACACTTGGTAATATTCCTTGTTATGAAGTCTTTTTGTCTACTATTAATGTAGTTACTCCAGCTTTCTTAAAGTTAGAGTTTGCATGGTATATCTTTTTTCTAGACTTTTACTTGCAAGCAGCATAAAAAAGCATCTTTTTTATCTGACAATCTCTGTATTTTAATTGATGTGTTCCCATCTTTAACATTTAATATAATTGTTGATATGGCTGTATACCATTGTGCTAGGCATTTTCTATTTACATTGTTTTTTGTTTCTTTATTCATTTTATCCTGTTTCTGTATTAAGAATTTTTTTTTTTTTTTGAGAGAGCGAGAGACAAAGCACATGTGCAAACGAGCGAGAAGGGCAGAAGGAGAGGGAGAAAGAAAGAAAGAATCTTAAGCAAAATCCACCCTCAACATGGAGCCTAATGCGGGGCTTGATCAAACGACTCTGGGATCATGACCTGAGCCGAAATCAAGAGTCAGGCACTTAACCAACTGAGCCATCCCGGTGCCGACTGTATTAAGATTTTTTTTGAAATTTAATTTAATCTTCACTCTATAGTTATATTTTTTACTGGTTTGTTTTTACTGGTCAGCCTACAATTTGCAACTGTGGTCCACAGGCCTAATCTGATCATTGCCTGTACTAGTCTGACCCCAAGCTAAGGTTGTTTTCAAAATTTTTAAAGGATTTTCAAACAAATTAAACAAAATCAAAATAAGTAAAAACAAACACAAATCAAGAAGAATAGGAGATAGAGATTGTATATGGTACACAAAGGCTAAAATATTTATTGTTTGTCCTTTTATAAAATGTGTCTGCTGGCCGCTGGTTTACTATGTCCATCTTTAATTAATCACAGTTTGGCTTGGTATGTTATGATATCACTTCATCTGTAGTATAAGAACTTAGGAAAGGTACATTTCCATTTCTTTCCTCCCACCTTTTGTGCTATATTTGTCACACGCTACACTTTGTCATAAATACAAAATTTATTGATAGTATTTTTCTTTGGTCAATCATCTTTTACAGCAAATAAAAAATAAATTTAAATGTCTTCTTCAATATTCTTTATTTTGACAGTTTCTAGGAACCTTCATTTCTTTGTGTGGATTCACTTTTCTGTTTGGCCTCATATTCCTTCTGCTTAGAGAATTTGTTTTCATTCTTGTAGTATGTATCTTTTCCTAATAAGTTCTCTGAATTTTTGTTTAACTTTAAAATTTCATTGTCCCTTTTCAAAGGTACTTATACTGAGTTTTGAATTACGGATCAATAGGTTTTTATTTTTGATGCACAGCTATCTTCTAAATTACATAGTTTTTGATGTGAAAGTTTCACATCTTATTTTTCCCTGCCCAGTACTGAGTTTATTTCCCTCCAATTTACTTCAAGATTTTCATTATGTATGTGATACATGTGTGTTATGGTATTTATCTTGCTTAGAGTTTTGTGAGTTTCTTAAATATGTAGTTTTCTTTGTTTCATTATTCTTCGAATATCTTCAGTCACTGTCTTTTCAGATATTTTTTCACTCCCGCCCAATTTTTTCTTTTCTTTTCAGATTCTTTTTTTTTATTTTTATTTTTTAACGTTTATTTATTTTTCAGACAGAGAGACACAGCATGAACGGGGGAGGGGCAGAGAGAGAGGGAAACACAGAATCGGAAGCAGGCTCCAGGCTCTGAGCCATCAGCCCAGAGCGCGACGCAGGGCTCGAACCCGTGGACCGCGAGATCGTGACCTGAGCCGAAGTCGGACGCTTAACCGACTGAGCCACCCAGGCACCCCTTTTCTTTCTTTTTTTTTTTTTTTAAATTTTCTTCTCAGATTCTAATTATGCATGCGTTAGACTGTTTGATATTGTCCTACAACTCTTGAATGTTCTATTTTTTTTTGTTTTTCTTTATTTATTTAATTACTAATTTTTCCCTGAAAATTATTCCAGTTTTGATAATGTCTTTCAACCCATGTTGAATTTCACAGATTTTTTCTTCAACTCAATTGAATCTACAGATGAGTTTGTTGAAAGCATTCTTAATATTTGTCGTAGTGTCCTTTACTTCCAGTATTTTCTTGAAGTCTTTTCTTTTTCAGACTTCCATTCAACTTTTCCTGTAATTTTCATCTGTCAGCTAAAATTATTCATGGAGAATTTAACATAGTAGCTATAGTTATTTTAAGTTATCTATCTCATAATTCCAACATATGCATCCTTTATTCCTGTTTTCCTGTTGATTGTTTTATCTGTTGACAATGTGTCATTTCTCACTTTTACGTATTTCATGAGTTTTAGTTGATTGTTGTGTGAAGTGTGTGAAACTGGAGAGCTTGAATATTATTTAAACCTGGAAATAGTCTTTTTCTTCTCAACCATTCGTTTGAAGGGTAGAGTTGGTCTAGTTTGAAGGGTAGAGTTGGTTTGAAGGGTAGAGTTTGAAGAGTAGAGTTGGTCTAGTCAGGAGATAAACTGGATATGGGTTTTGTTGAGGCTGTCATTACCTTCTGTGCACCAATATCTTCGAATTCCTCAGAGTTCACTTTGTGCTTAGGGTGAGGGCTAATTTGTCTGAGGTTTTATCACAGTGTTCTTGCTACCCCTTTGGCTTTCAGGCCTCTACCTGCACTTGGAGACCATTTATCTCCCTTATCTTGTCTGTCTTCTAGTAGTAGACTGCTGCTGTTTATTAGTAGTCCTTGCTAATGTGCTAAGGGCCCTTCTTCCCAATATCTTTTGGTGTGAGCTTTAGTTTCAGCTCTAGACAGACTGTATGTCTCTGCATATCAAAGGTGTGGTTTTCTCGGTTGTCCTGTAGGAGACCACTAATGGTCTGAATTCAGGACATTTTTTCTAGAACGGTGGCAATGGGGATTTGAGGAATAGTATGAATCTGAGATGTATTTAAGGGATAGCATCAATAAGACAGTGAATAAGTGAATATAGAGGATGTGGATATGGAAGGTTGAAGAGTAATTTTTTTTAAGAAAATAAAAAATTGCCTACACATTTTTGAAAGATATTTAATATTGGTTAGATGGCAGTCTGATAGATTCTTCCCGATCAAGTACTTATGCTCCTTTGTACTTATGCACTAACTGTTAAAAATTTATCGCTACCATACTTTGCAGCACGTGTTGAATAAAGTTCAAATCCATCTTTGCTTATGGACATGATTTAGCTCCTGTTCTTACATTCTTTAATTTTATATATTTATTTCAGAGTAAATTTAATTGATTAGACATGCACTTTCTTGCTTACAGTCACAAACTTGTGTCTCCCTAAAATTACTACTTTATTACAATCAGTCAGGTGATTCAACATTTTTGTCATCTATATACAGATTAAGGTAGGGGTGAGGTGTGCCAAAACATTTTTTTTTCTAAATCTATGCCTTGAGGATAACTGTACTACTTTTAAAGTTTAGGAAAAATGTGTGTCACCCCCATGATCATCTCACATTATTAAAGATACCTTGATTCTGGGGGCACCCGGGTGGCTCAGCCGGTTAAGTGACCGACTTCAGCTCAGGTCATGATCTCGCGGACCTTGAGTTCTAGCCCTATATCTGGCTCTGTGCTGACAGCTCAGAGCCTGGAGCCTGCTTCGGATTCTGTTTCTCCCTCCCTCTGCCCCTCATCCACTGATGCTCTGTCTCTTTCTGTCTCTCTCTCTCTTTCTCTCAAAGAATACATAAACATTAAAAAAAAAATTTTTAAAGATACCTTGATTATGGAATGTAATAATAGCAGCATCACATTTAAAAATCAAATTTTCTAATATTCCTGGATCTGTGGTTTGTCATCTGACATTAATTTGGGAAATCATCAGTTATTATTGCTTCAAATATTTTTTCTGTTACTTATTTCTCCTGATATTCTCATTATGTATATATTATACTTTTTACAGTTGTCCCACAAAATATGATTATTATGTTCTGTGTTTTTTTTTTTGTTTTGTTTTGTTTTGTTTTTCAATTCAAAGACTTTTTCTGCCTTTGCTTTTCAGACTTGGAACTTCTTATTGTCATATCTTCAAGTTCAGAGATTCTTTTCTCAATCATATCTAGTAGTAATAAGACCATCAGAGGTATTCTTCATTTCTGTAGAGTTTTTGATCTATATCAAAACTTTTGATCTGCTTATACTATCCATCTGCTCTTATGTGTTATCTATGTTTTTCATTATCACTCTTACCACATTAATCATTGTTCAAAATTTTTTTCTGGTCTAGTTTTCCCTCTTATGTCTGAATCTGATTCTGATGCTTGTTCAATGTATTAGAAGTGTGTTTTCTCACCTTTTAATCTGCCTTATAATTTTTGTTGAAAAATGGACACATGACGTACTGGATACAATGAACTCAATAAATAGACCTTTAATAATATAGTGGGAAAGTGTTGGTGGAAAGAAAGTGTTCCCTAGTCTTATAATTGGGTCTCAGTCTGTGGTGAGCCTATGCCCTTGAACTGTGAACTTCACCAGTGCATCTCAGTTTTGTTTTGTTCTTTGCCTCCCATATCCCTTAGATGGAGAGAGTGTAGCTACAGGAGTCTGGAGTTTTGCATTTTTCCTTCCCTAAATCAGTTAGGCTTTGATAAAATCCCAACAGGGAAGGCTCCTAGCAATGTAGTTTCACCTGATCTAGCATATTTCTAAATAGTTCCTTTTCCCATCCTCCTGCTGTAAGTACAAGATAATTTTTCTCTAATATTCACTGTAAGAATATGGTAGAGCCTTTGCAGGTAAAATTCACAAAAGCGTGTAGGACTCTCTATGACTCAGTTCCCCTAGAGATTTTCATTCTCAGAGTTGTCTACACTGGGCCTTCAACAATTTGTTGATTAGTTACTCTTGCATTGGTTCTCACAGAGATTTTTGTTTGTGGGTTTCTGCTTCAGTAAGTTTTGTTCTCTATTCACCCATTTGTCTCTCCAATATTTGGTATAGTGGTTTGCCCTGTGACCTGACTTCTCTGAACAGATTTAGAAAGTGTTGTTGATTTTTTAGTTTGATCAGTTTTATACTTGGTAGGACAGAGTGATGACTTCTAAGGTCCCTCCACGTTGTACCAGAAACGGAGTTGACAAAGGGCACTTTGTCCTTGCATAAGTCAGTAAACATCTGAGTTGGAAGGTTAAGACACTGTCTGGCCTTAAGGAGGTAGTTAGACCAGATGGATTTTTTAGTGTAATTCCGGGAGGTAGCAACAATTTTTAAAGGAAAAATTATATCGAAAAGTGTTTAAATTGTAAGACTCTTGACTATTTATAAAGCATAGCAATAATTTGAATACAATGTTTTTTAATTTCTAAATAGGATTTGGTAAGAAAGTTTCGAAGTCCATATCTATACATATTTTTAAGTCTTTATAAAGATAACATGACTGGGAGAGATAATTATATCTCACACTATCAGCAAGAGTAGAATGACCCTAGCATCTTGAAGTTCTAGAATAACTTTGTTATTCTTTGAGGGGAAAAAAAAATTCTGTTAAAATTGTAGATTCAATTCATAGAAGAAATAATTCTATAAATGATTTTAAAATGTTTTCAAGTGAAAATACTACAACATAGTGAATCAAATAATACAATTATTGTGAGTAAATAGAGATATTTGTTGGAAATCATAATAGCGGCAAGGCTCGCCGAACTTACACTGTCTTTTATACTAGAGACCATGGCTGTCATTGTTAAGAAGTAAATGAGGCTGGATAAGTTTTAAGATAAGAATTTTCTTAAATGTATTAGACAAATAAGGATGGAAAAAGGTCTAAATAAAAAATGCCAGACAGAGAAGAGCCATTTCTAGATTAGAAAAGATCTATTCTATTTTTATCCGTGGGTGAATAGTAGGGATAGAATTATATCTACCATAAACTGTGGGGGAGGAGGAGACTTTGTGAGGATAAAAACTAACTCCAGGGACAAATGATTAAACTGTTAATACTAGAAAATGAAGTATCTAAAATAATTCTCTTTCCATTGCATCCTCTCTCGCTTCTCCCTCTGACCCCAAATTCACATACCTGATATTGTCTGAAATATCTCTCTGATGCTCTGACATTGTTTTTCTTCTAGAACTTCTACTTAAATAAATTTTATTGACTTCGAATCTACTGTTAAGCCTTTCCAACAGATTTTTTTTTTTAATTTTAGATACAAAAGGAAGGAATGAAAAGACTAATGGAGGTGATAACAACCTATTCAACTGGCGGCTTTTGAAGAATGTGTTGAAATAAAGAACACTGACAAGATTTCCACAAGAAGATGACAGCATATTTTAAATACTTGGTAGGTGAGAACTTCAGTCTGATCCAAGGGAAATGTGGGTAACATCTTAGGCCTTATATGACAATTTGAATGACATAGCCTGGAGATGTTATGCAAAGCCTTTTTAAGATTGATGGATCTGGAGCTCAATGTATAGTAATTCTTATAAAGTATAAAGATGACACCCTGGAAGGTACAAAGTTAAACTAGGTGGATGTGGAAATTACATGAAGGAGAGAACTAAATTTATAAATTGACGAGATTATTAGAGAATAATAATCCAGTCCAGTCATCTTTACCCGAATGTATAATAGACTTGGATTATGGGGCATTTCTGCCATTAATCTTTTCATGAAGTTACTAATAAAGCCTGCCCTTTGTCCAGTTTTGATAGGCGATATTAAATGGAAAATTTTGAAATTATCCACGTCCTTTAGGCAGTAAAAATTAGGCAATACAGAAGTCTAGGAGACAGCATAAGATCTATATTCTGAAAGGGAAAATGGCTGGAGGTGGAGTTTGATTCCCCCCATTCTCTTTTTGTCAGTCTTTTTTGGCCAGTAGATAAGCATCTAGAGACTGATAATGGATCCTTAAGGATTAAAATGTTGTTCCTGTGAAATACTTTAGTTGTATGTGCAATATACCTTTATAGTACCTATATATTATTTTAAATACTGTATAGGAAATACAAGAGGCCAAGCAGGACTGATGAGCCAATATAGATATGTCTAACGATTTCTTTAAAATACCCGTTTTGAAGTCCAATTTTGCAATCTCGTGAAATGGAATCCAGTAAGCCACAAGGATATTTAAACTCACCGTCACATGGCCAAAATCTAGTGAGGTGATACTGGGACTAGGTAACCACAAACAGTAAATGTGTTACTCGCATTTATAAAATGATAATTTCTCTCTTCAAAGGAGGAAATGCAAGAGGAGTTAAAGACTGTAGTCACTCATGTGGCAAATAGTGTTTGTTCAATAAATCCACACCATATTCAAGGTTAATCCAGTTTGTACAATTCCTAAGAGCATGTGGCGATAGACATTCTTCAAAATGTGGGGAATAAGTTGCAATCTCTCACTGAACCTGCTTTAGGCAAGAAGCTCAGGGATCTGAACAGCGTTGTTCAGATTTTGATGAAATTACATTCCTTATCCGGGAGCCCTTTGAGCTTCTCTTCACAAAGTTGAAATAATAATATCAAAATTTGAATGGGGCTCTGAACAAAAACAAACATTACAAATCTTATCAAGAGTGATGACATAAGCCGTTCCAATCAGCTTTATGGTCTGACCAAGCAGGTGGTGGTAGAAATGTTTAAAACTAGAATAGGGGCCCCTGGGTGACTCAGTCGGTTAAGCGTCCAACTTCGGTTCAGGTCATGATCTCACAGCTCGTGAATTCAAGTCCAGCGTCAGGCTCCGTGTTGACAGCTCAGAGCCTGGAGCCTGCTTCAGATCCTCTTCAGAATCTCCCCCTCTCTCTGCCCCTCCCCTGCTCGTGATGTCTCTATTTCTCTCTCTCTCTCTCTCTCAAAAATAAGTAAAACATTTAAAAGATTTAAAGAAAAACTAGAATATATGAGGACTAGAACATTTGACAGAAATCGAATAAGCCTGTCTCACAGAGACATCTAGATTTTGAAGTCAAATGCGGCCCATGTGAAAGAACATTCCTAGCTTGTTACTGTTCATAGGTAAAAAGTAGTCCTATCACAGAAGGGCAGGAGAAAACTCTGAAGCTAGAAATAATGATCATGTCTTGGAGGATGTCAGAAGACCCGTTGAAGAGAGATAAAAGTTCATGGAGATGGAGAGGGAAAATTCAGGGTTAGTACATCATATATATGAGCAAGTTTTTGCCTCACTGCCAGTAGAAGCAACAAGTAAGTCTCCTGGGACCTCTACACCCCCTTTAAATTGAGGTCTGGACCTTCTGATTTTCTCCCAACTGAGGTAAAGAAGGCTACTGAGCTTACTGATAAGAGTTTCTAAGTTGAAGGACATGTTGGCATCTGGAAATCAGTCGCACTGTACCCTGTAGAAAGTAAAATGTTGGTGGGAGGAACCAAGGACAAATCTGCACTGGGCAAAACTGAGACTCCCCTATTTAGCAGAAGTGAAGGTTGGCTCCTGACCACAGAAAAATGTTTGGATATTTCTAGCCAATGGCCTTGTCGTACAGGCAGGCAAATGCATCTCTTAAGAAAGACATTTTCCTATGGGTCACTCAGTTATGAAAATCTCTGGGGAATTTAGACGGACAATTTAGAAGTACCACATAAATACCAAATAAAAATCTCAGCTGACAGTTCAGAAGTCAAATGGAATACAAAGGCAAAAGCAGTCAAATCCTTAGAGCAGATGCTAAGGCCGTGTACCAATGGGCCAAGATGGCACACTCACTTTGCACCTGATGAATCCACTAGTACAAGAAACTGCAACCACCGCCAACAAGAAGGGAATTGCTTGAAAGCATCTGTAAGCACAATTTCCCCCAAATACATGCCTATATATAGCTGATGAATATGTTATATTCAAAATTTATGCAAAAGGCTACAAATTAGGGTTCACTGTTGGTGATATTTAATCTGCTAAGCTTTGCTTACCTATAAAAGAAACAATCTTGGAAACTATGACATAATTAATTATTTGGAACAGTAAGTTTCTATCAATTTGGCCTCCCTGTACACACCTTATAGTCAAGGCTCATAGTGCTACGGGCAAGGAAATGTTCGAAACATTTACATGTTTAGTAACTTTTTTAATCCTATAGCAGTTTTATGAGGGACATATTACAACCCAAATTTAGAGATGAAGGAACTGTGTAATAGAGAGGGTAAGTGATTTTCCCTAGGTAATCCAGAAAGTTAGTGAGGTTTGCTTTGGATTCTCTGCTCTTAAGCCACATGCTCTATAGTGCCTGTTCACAGCCACACATTGATCAGAATGTTTTATAAAAGCAGCTTAGCAATATATTTGTAGAATCCTAAAATCAATCATTTTCCAGCACATATTTATTTTAATATATAAATAAATGCAGCATTTCTTGCAACACAGAAAAACACAGATCCAACTAATGGCTGGCCATATTGAAACGCTTATACAAATTATGATAAATAATAGAGTACTATACATATATTAAAATAATAACTTGAGGATTTCTGATTTTAAAAGCAATTAATGAAACAACAGAAGCACAGTTCCATACTTATGATGATTTGTCACTATATAAATTTTAAGCTTAAGTTTAAATTGGAAGGAAATGTTACAAAATGTTGATACTGAATATATTTGAATTATGACATTATGAGTCATTTTTCCCTCTTGATTTTTATGCATTTACCAAATTTAGAATAACAAACACATTTCCTTTTAAATGGAATTTATTTATTTATTTATTTATTTATTTACTTACTTATTTATATAAATATTTATATGTATTTATATATATTTACTTGGGTATTGGGAAAATAAATAGTTCTCTGTCCATATTCATCACTTCCATAGTGGCCACCTGGGCCATCTCTGTTTTTATGTAGCTTAAGGATATATTTTAATATCCATACACACATACCATTCAAGTAAAATTCTCCTAATTCTATGCAATTCAGTGTCCTTGTTGGTGGATTTTGCTTAATTCTTATGCTGAATTCAACTCTATTTTTCTCTTTTCTCATATGGAAAGTGAAAGGACACTACGCATCTAAGCAGTTCTCAGTACACTGACAAGGTCTCTTGCTAATAAATAGATCCTCTCTTCTTGTGAAGTTTGGGGCCTATATTCCACACTGGTGCAATGGGAGCTGAAAAACTGGTTATATTCTCTGTCATTTCTACAGGTGCATTTTTTGATTTTATTATAATTTCTTAGGAAGTATCATAGCTGGATATGATGAAAATAGTTTTCTGTGGCGTGTTAGAAAGCATAAAGCCCATCTTGATGGAATATATACCAAGGTCATCCCTCTAGGCGAGGTAAACATAATTACTTAGCATTTAAGTATCAGGGAGCAAATGAAGTTTAATCAATATCATTGGAATAACACATTTAGTTAATATAATCAGTAACAAAGATAAAAAGTTGTCTGAATTTTCAAGTTATTATCCACTTTTTTGAAATGCATTTTTATAGAGTTCAGAATTGTTTGTTTGTTTTTAGAGAGAGGGTGCAAGTGAACGAGGGGAAGAGAGAGAGAGAGAGTCTCACAAGGAACAGAGAGAGAGAGAGAGAGAGAGGGAAGCAGGACTCACCTGAAGCAGGCTAGAGCTCCCTTGAAGCAGGGCTCGAGCTCACCCAACACAGGACTTGAACTCACAAACCATGAGATCATGACTTGAGCTGAAGTCAGATGCTTAGCCAACTGAACCACCCAGGCACCCTAGGGTTCAAAATGTTTTCAAAAGTTGTAGGAATATTTGATAAATACTATAAATAATTTGGTTTAATGTGTTAACAGTACATACTTAAAAGGAGTATCGTTTGCCTTGTGACTTATTTGACGTATAATTTCACTGGTAGAAATATCTATCTCATAGAGGATGTTTCATAATAAAGCTCTATTTCTTAAACTCTAATCATTAGTGTCTCAAGCAAGTGCAGTGCTCAAGCCCTCCTTTCTGTAATAAACTCTAGGTGGGGTTTAAAAAATTAAGAAAAGTAGTTTCTTTTTGTCCATATGCTGCTGGATTTTACAATCAAAGCAAAAATATTTAACACATTTCCCGTGTTTTTCATCACCCAAATGCAGGAATTTGGGAATATTACAAATTTATATTATACACTAAGCGATGTCATTTCAATATCAATAAAATACTTTGATATTTTGACTTCATTATTTCCTCAAAATTAAAAAGGAAAACGATTGATTTTATTTTATCCGAATGAATATACACACTGTCATAAAAATTATACTGAGCATTCAATGTTTTTACTAAATAGAAAAGAATTTCTCCTTTTTTTTTATCATAAGCAAGGTTAAATAATACAAACACGAAGTTTAGGGAAGTCTTCACTATGCTAGTTCTTACCATCTGGAAATGTCTTGTGAGATTTAAAATATGGTTTTCTTATCTCAACATGGCAAGTGTTACCACTATTGACGACCCTAAATAATTATTCTATTATCTAAATGTTTTTATATTCAAATAAGACATTTAAAAAATTGCTGCTGACTTGCTGTGTGACCTGGAGCCATTCACTTAACCTCTCTGTTTCTCGATAGGAATCAGATTAAGATTAATTATCCATGCATGCTTTTCTAACACAGAGAGAAAATGAGAAAGACTCTGTAAACTAAATTAGGTGTTAAAATATGTCATACACATTCAAGGTATTATTCAAAAGTGTAATCATATATAGTAATGTCTGTCAGCATTTGAATTAAATGATAAGCTTGGATATTGAAAAGTCGTTTTGTGTGGAATTTAGAAATTCAAGTAAGGCCAAAGATTTCCCCCAATTCATAATCCATATTAAATGGTTAGAGGGGAGAAAATAACTGGAAATTAAGCTTCTGTTCCAAGCAGAATGCAATTTTCCTACATTTAAAAATCTTAGTTTTCTTAGAATGACATTATTCCTTCAGAGAAAGGGGGAAGTTTTTTTTTTTTCCTTGAAAAACTGTCATTGGTCAAGTCATTATTAGTAATCCTTTGACACCACAGGGGAATTAAGATTCCTGATTTCTAGCCTTAGCCAAGCAGCTAATTAATTTGCTGTACCTTGAGGAATTCAGCTACACAGTTTGAACCTCACTTTCTTAATCTAAGAAAAATAAAAAAAAAAAATGAAAGGGGAGTTTAGAGCAAATGACTTCTAGAAGGAATTTCAGAATGAATATTTTATGATTTCTAATCATCCAAACTATTTTTATAGCCTTGTCAATTCTGTGTGAAACAACAACAATAACACAACACACATACACAATGGCTTCAAAATAAGAAATGGATTAGGAACCAGCTGTCTGGTTTGCATTCAAGATGGTACAAGGTTCAATGCACACAGTTCCTTCACGAGATGGGATAATCTTACTTGTTGCACGGCTCTCACACACATACGTGAACCACGTCATCCTGAGGGAAAACATTCCCTCTTCTCACGGGTATTTCCTTAATATTTGAGTCAGACTTATTGTGGATGACAGCCATGTTCTCTGTGGAGGGTACTTGGGTCTCTCATCACAAGCAGAGGCCTGAAGTGGGTTGTTTCGTTTGTCTAATTTAGCACTTTTACGTTGTTTTATCTTTGATTCTTACCCACTGCATTTAGAACTGACGCCCAGTGCTTGAATCAACCAGTGTTTAACTCTAATAGGCGCACACTCCACACATATTTTTATTGCTTTTTGAATCACAGGCTCCTGCTTAATTCCTCCGTCCTAAGGTCTCCTTCAAACTTATTGTCTCTCCAATACTCCTCTCCAAATAACATCGGATTTTTTTATGATCAGCTGCACTCATCCGTTAGAGCACTACCTCCTTCACCATATGTGCGTTCTTAATAAGTTTCTTGTGGCCAGTCAATCATGAACCATTTATAATTTAAGCCATTTATAATTTAAGCCTTGCCCACATACCAAAGATTTCACTGTTATTCATGTGCTCCTTTATCTGCTTTTACTTGCAAACTAACCATCACTCGCTCCACCAGAAGCAACCATCCACCATCTGTCAATCTGAGACCCACTTGTCTCAGAAACTGAAGCCTGGTGTTCATATCTTGCAGGTATTATGAACACTTCTCATCTCACGTGCTTCTATCTCTTCTCCATTCATTTTTTTTATTGTTAACAAGCATCCTTTATGATGTTTTCTATGCTTTGTGACTTGTCTTCTACGTAGATATTTTCAGCATGACTACATTTTTGAAAGAAAAGTGGTGCCGTCCTATTCACCTTGTCATCTTTAAGTGTATCTGAAAGCACTGGGAACTTCGTCAGAATAAGAAATACAGCAGTAGTTCATTGCGTAGAATTTTTTTTTTCAATTTTATTATTTATATCCAGGAAGACACTGGATATAATAATTACATAGAAGAATTAACACTGCATGGATTAATTGATTGTCAGAGGAAGTTTCTTTTTATCTTGAAGAGTAATTTGTTTTTCCTATCCATAACCCTCTTGTGTTGTGTTCACATAAACCTTTTACATGGCAAATAGAAATAGGTAAACCTCAACATGAAATTCATTCTTGCTTTCTACGCGTAAATATGTGAGTGTAGGCAGCGAATATAAGTGGAAATAAATGTCAAATTAAGCTAAAAAATGCTGTTATTTGAGGAAAGCCCTCTCAAAAATGGACGTGGGGAGTTCTTAATTTGTACCACACTTGGAAAAGTTGGTAATTTACCTAAACCTGAAATAAGCTAGATATTTTGTCTTAAAAATTTAATATAGACTAGATCTTTGTCTTCTTTAAGTAAAAGCAATTAATAAAATAATGACTATCATGCCTTACCACACTCAGTGAGTTAATAAAAACTTTCACTAAAACACTTCTTTGTACCATAATTTTCACATAAAATACTCCTCTATTTTTCATTTTCAAGACAACTACCAAGTTCCCAGGAAGAACTGTGAAGTACTTAATGAGACATTTATCTGGTCTATGTATTTTATATTTAGCTGATAATATAATGAGGCCAAGGTACTGGAATGAAACATCCCTAACATTTCACATAATTTTCCACTTCGTCTCCACCATTTTCGGTATTTCGGCAGGGTATTTTAACTTTTTGATGTTTTGAACTTTACCATCACTATCAATAATCACGATGTCAGATGCAGCATCCTGCTAAAACTTACCCTGAAAAATACATCTTCAGTTATTGTTGAGTATATTATTAAGATGATTACAGTTTAACAAAAAAGTAATACATTTTAAATTTGATTTTTCTGTAATGTGACATGAAATTTTTTGTAACTCTGATGTTTTGTCATGCACATTTTAAAACCATATTACCAAAAGCAGAATTTCTTACGGTTTTCAAGTCTTTTCTGATTTTACATGCATCTCTCTCTCTCTCAAAAATATAGTTAATTACTACAGTTAATAAACTTAGTTAATAACAATGAAAGCATTCACTGCTACGTGGCAGCACCAACTGAAAATCAATATATTTAACAAGAAACACAAGGAATTCTCTGTAATTTTCTTCTCCTATACATATTTGAGCATTACTTTGAAAGGGAAAATTAAAGTATGACAGAAAAAAAAATCCATTTGTTCTCTTAAACCTATTTCTCCTCTGAGATATATATCCGATTTTATGTTCCTTCTTATTTCATATGACAAATCAATCTCTAGTCAAAGACTGACAGCTGTTAAGAGTCTTGCTGATAGGAAGAAATTGTTTCTCTTCTCCACAGTCTGCCGCAATAAGAAAGGGGACTACATAAGAAAGTTCTATATAAATAGCAAAGCACTATCCAAATAAAGTTATTGTTTTATTTATTTTCAAAAGGCAGTTTAATTTAGTGAAACATGTAAGAATCAACTCTACCAAATTGGCCCCTGAAGTGTGACGCCTGAACACGTTAACTCTTTTCTGCCTCAGTTTGCCAATCGCTAAAATGGGAGATACTGTTAATAATCACACTACAGGATTGTTCTTCACAGGATTGTTATGAGTTTGGAGGTGATACAATGAATTTGGCGGTGCGTTGTAAGCTATGAACCAGACGATAGATATAAAGAATCATTATTTTGCTTTTATTTCCCGAAGACTGATTTATATTCTCAATTGAAGTCTATAGAATGAAGAATTAAGAAATCCTACCTGTAGAAAAATTGGCATCAAAGTACTGCTCTCACTTCATCTTTGCTATTTCGCTTGACAGAATTCTATAGATCAAAAATAAAAATTAAAAAAATTGTATTGGTAAATTTTCTAAGAGTAAGGGAAATACGTAATAGTGTTGTATGAATACTGTTGAATAGGTTAAGCAAAACAGAGTAAGTAAAATTTCACCCAATTCATAAAATAGTGCAGAAGAAATTGCAATCACATGTACTATCAAAATTTCATGGTTCCTAGATAGAAACATTCTCTTGTTTCCTGGTTCTGCATGAACATCTAGTGTTTTCTTTTCCTTGGATGACTTTGAGATACAATCGAGTGCACAGAATATATTAGAATACATTTGCATTTAATTCAAAAATTCCCTTTTTGTATTTGGGCACAAATGTCCAGAGACAGTAGGTATAAAATACATATACATATATTTGTATGTATATATGTATGTATATATGTGTGTGTGTATATATATGTGTGTGTGTATATATATATATATATATATATATATATATATGTAAGAAATTAAAACTGAGAAAGGTAAGGTTTTTGATAACATTACAGGCTAAAACAATACTTTAAATAATCCTATATCTCATAATTTGGGCTTATTCAGTGCAAATCAGATATGTAATAGAAGATTTAAGAGGCAGGAACTCAAGTTGGGTCTACAGTTAAGCATAGAGGAAAATCACTATGTGTCAGGAATCGAATTTTATTCATAGAGACAAAAGAATAGTCCCAGGACAGCTGAGAGGGGAAATTCTGCATTGTGTTCATGAAAGCCTGAGCAGAGGCCTTGGGGGAAAAAAGAAAACTCCACAGAGATTGCCAACATTGAGTTGGCCCAAAATGACAGAGGACACATGGAATGTGGATAAAAAAAATGTTTAAAATGTGCTCAGGTAAATTCCCCTCTGCCAAAATGAAATTCAAGTATGAAGAATATATTCCCCAGTGAGCAATGCTGCAAATTGATTTTTAGGACCCCTTCCAACTGTACATAAATAGAAAAGTGCATGGTAGTAGTTGAAGGTGGATTTTTCCCATTGTATTGGGAAACTTCTCTATGAATAGAAGCATTTCATGGGGAACTGTCAGCTAATAAACTGCACAGGAATAATCTAGATTGATGTTAAAAGAGCATATAAAGCCTTAGTAAAGTTCTTTGGACAAGCTCTTAGTAAACTGTGCATATGTAGACTGGCATAAATAGTAAAACATTGAATAATCTCCCAATGTGGTTTTAATCATTATTGCTATCAGCTTATGCAATAAGCTTGAATTTTCAAGAAAAAACATTTGAATTATTAAGATAAACAAATTTGAAAAATCTCAAAAATAAGTTAATTACTCTTCAGTTCAATTGTCTGGCATTTCATTCAAAGATTCAGCCAACTAATAGTAGCACAATTCTGTTTAATGTGCAATAACTTACAGAGTCTTAATTTCACTTATTGTGGTTTTCTACTTTTTAGCACTCCTTTAATTTCTTCTTCTGGCTAACAACTGTGAAGTGGTCAGAAAAGGCAGGGTTAAGGAGGAACACGAAGAGGAGGAATCCACAGGGTGTATATAATCCACAAACAGACTAATTGGTCCCTAGATAATTGCTGATCTCTTCAGTAGCAATGCAATTGAGATTTCCAGGAGAATGAAAATACTTTATTTATATCTGTTCAAATTTTGTTTTCAATAATAAAAGTACTAATCAGATGGGTTTAAATATTTGATCAGCATCTCTAATCTATAACTACTTTCTAAATATTCACACATTGCTTTCGCATTATCATGTGGTTGTATTTTCATTCATTTGCAACGGAGCAAAATCCTGACTAATACAGAACTAAAAATAAGGTCTAGAAAACATCTGTGTTCCTCTGTTCCTTATTTTTCTTCTGTGTATTGCGATTCTGGCTCAGCCCTATCAGTGACAAGCTGTATGACCTTGTTCGATTACTCTGTCAACATTACACAACAGGGTTATCTCTTCTTAAATCATAATATACAACACTAAGGTATTCACCCATTCGCAAAAACACCTAAAGGGTGCTTATTTCATGAAAGCCTTGTGCTTGGCCATGAAAGAAACAAAAGCAGTAACTAAATCACCAGCTTTGTTTTAAGGAGCTAATATTCTGGTAAGGAAATAAATAACTGCAATAGAAACTCCTGCAATTTCCACGCAAAAATGTGAAAGCAAAATACAATGGATGGTAAGAGATAACTTCAGCTTGGAAGAGGGGATCGAAAGAATGCATTATTGGGAAAATGGTATTTAACCTGGGTCCTCAGAGATCATTAAAATTTGGCAGCCTGGAATATCCTAACTGATGAGAAATTACACAGAATGAAAAAGAAGAAACATGCCGTGGATTTGGGAAGCACAGGGAGTGTTCAGGGAAGGATGAGTAGTGTTGTTTGGTTGAAGCATTTAGTGTATGTAAATGAGCTGTTGGACACAGGTTGAAAAGGCAACCTGGAGTTTTGAAGTTCATCGAGAAAATGATTTTGACAGTGAGTGTTTTGCAGCAGAGGGGTTGCTCCCTAGAAATATTTAGCTTGATACAATGTGTGATATTAATCCAGAAAAGGGACTCTCAGTGGGTGGAACTATTAAGAAGGCTACTTCAGCGATCTTTTTGATGAGCAATTGTGGTAGAAGGATGTAGAATGGCGGTAATAGAAATCATAAAAGGGGAATAGATGTAAAAGACACACAACTTGAAGTGCAAATAGACATGTTTGCTAGGTAGAAGGAGAATCAAATCCCACTAATATTTCAAGTTGGTTGAGTAGAAGTAAGTTCGATGAAATAAAATAAAGAAATCCAAAGAGGAGTCAGAATGTAGCCAGTCATCTGTAATTATACTCATTGACTTTGACGTATTAATAGTTGACCAGTTGGTCACTGAATAGTATGTAATTGGATTTTGGGGCCGAATTTGAGGTTGTGAGTAGTACCTTTGTTCAAACTATAAAAGTGGATGAATTATCAAAGAATATATGTAAAGAACAAAGACACTGCCTTAGAATAATGGCACAATTAAGGATGTTTGAGAATAAAATGTGGGCCATAGATTTAACATAAAACGAGTGGTTGAGGCATGAAAAGAGAACACAAGTAGTAAATGGCCCTAGATATAAATACAAGAAGGAAAAAAGATGTTTGAATATTTTATGTGTGGCAGAGAGGGAAAGTAGCTAAGGAACAACAACAAAACTCATGAGAGTCTAGAGAATTCCCATGGAGTTGGAGTATTCCATGCTCAATTTAATCTCTCAATTTCAACTGAGGTTTTTATGGTGAATAACGCTTAGGATCAAAACAAAGGTGTATTCAAAATTTTAAACTTGGATGATGGGAGAGTATTGATGCTATTAATAGAAATAAGGATGTGAAAGTGGGCTAAATATTCACACAAATGCTATAGTTATTTAATAAATAGAAAATCTCAACTGTCTATGGTGATTAATATGGACACAGCTTGTTGCTGGACCACTAGGAAATCCCTCTCAATGTCACTTGCAGCTGTATGACACAATATGTATTTCTTTTACAGCGATCTAAAAAATGTTTACGTTAGTTCACATGCCAGGTGAATGCCCAGAACACTCACTCAGTATTTAGGGCATTTAAGTTAAAGATAAATCCTTGCAAGCCTATTCCTTTTAAGTGCATATATGTAGATATTTTTTGGTGTGCCAATGCAGCCGGAGGTGAAATCTGGGGTAAAGAGTGGGTGCAGCGCACAAGACTCATCTAGACAGTCACGTTCTGTGTACACACAGCTCTAGAGGTAATATCTGTTAGAAGCTCCAGTTTAATATCACCTTGATTTCACAGCTTCTGTGGCCTAGGGGATTTCAGGAGATAGAAGGATTCCAATGGCTAAGAAAGCCTCAGAAATGACAAAGATATCTGCAGCCTTTTAGACCAAGACCATTCGAAGACTGTGTTCTATTTTCTTAGATAACCATAGTAAACGCATGCCTTAAATGGCTTACAAGCACCAGAAATAATTTTGTGTTTCAGTTCCGCTAAACAAAGATGAATGGAGAACTGTTTTCTACTGATGTGTATGTGACAATATGAGGGCACATCATATAATTTAGCTATCCTCCTCTGGATTCACAAAGAAAGCTATGTGCTATTTTGGGGTTGGAATTTTTCACTGTTAATTTTCCATCTATAACAACTCTCCTTTTGAAGTACTGTCCACAGATCTGTTCTGGAAGGAGCATAATTCACTTAAAAGGTTATTTCTGAACTGTGACCACATTAACTTGATTGCAACACAGAGGAAGTATACAGGATAGAATTAATTTATTTCCTAAGAGGCTATGATATGAGGAATAAAGGTATCCATATGCCCTCTAGTTCCACTGTGCGCCTTTCAGTGTTTTTTGCTCATTCCTATCATTCTTGTCAAGCACACTTAACCTCAAAGCTCATGACTATGTCTCATTTCCCTCATTGCCATACATGTTAGACACATTCTAGTTCAACATTTTTGATAAAATACAGCAGCTAAGATTTACTGAGCTTTTTTTCCTGAACATTCTCTGAGTGTGAACAATTGTCATGAGCATTAAAAAAGGGGGGGAGGGGTGCCCTGGGTGGCTCAGTCGGTTAAGCGTCCCACTTACACTCAGGTCATGATCGCCCGGTTTGTGGGTTCAAGCCCCGTATTGGGCTCTGGGCTGACAGCTCAGAGTCTGAGGCCTCCTTTGGATTGATTCTGTGCCTCCCTCTCTCTTTGTCCCCTTCCACTCATGTGCATGCTCTCTCTCTCCCTCTCTTTCTCTCAAAAATAAACATTAAAAAACAAAAAAAGCATTTAATTCTCAAAATACCCCAGTGCAAGAAAGAGTCTAACTCCACTTTTGATATTTGATACCTGACAGCTTTCAAGCCCTAGTCTTCCCCTTTACTGGGCTTGGGAGAGGCTGATAAGAAAGCCCAGGTTCACCCTCCTTTTGAGGGTACTCAAGTCGTCCAAGGAGCCATATCCGAGAGTGGGCGGGATTTACATTTCAGTTCAGACAGTCTGCTTTCAGAGCCTAGCCCTTAACGGCTACACCAAACTGCCTCCTAATCTAGTAGAAAAGATTCTCAGATGAACATCAATAATCATGGTACTATGCCTGAATATATTAAAATACATTAGAATAATAAAATGAGTAATGTGAGCTTACAGGCTCAGTACTAATTGTAAATGAGCAAAAAGTTCTTTGTGTTAATACCTGTATTTTACAATTAATATTCTTCATAGGTATGAGATATTTGTGGCTAAGTTAGCTGCAAGTATAAAAACTAAATAAAAGCCCTTAGAGATTTATATGATGTTCACATGCTGTCAATTTAAATTTACTAGGTTATATTAATTTTTTAGTTTTGATTACCTTTAAGAGTATAGCCTATGCTTAAATTTAATAATCTTATCATTTAAGTCACCTGCAATAAAAAAAACTTCAATGACATAAAATTCTAGCCTAGAAGATTTTTTCTTGCTTTCTGCTTTAGCCGCTCATCTTCAACGGTCAACACAATCCAATCTTTACCAGCACTGTCAGAATTGACATTGGAATCTGCAGCAGTATTTGTCTTAATCCAATATTTGTCTCATTCCCAGTTCTTACTCTCAGTATTTACCTTATTCCTGAGTGTTTTAATTTTTGTATTTGTTATATGCCTTTTCTTCTCCCAAAGACTCGTCTTAACAGGTTTTCTCTCATTGCATCTGTAAATGACGGTGCAGCGGATGCATGTGTAATGTGGGACATTGCAAAGTTCCAAATAATGACTAGATGAGCTCAGCAGGTGAATTCGAATTACCAGTCATTGCTTTCAACTTTCATGAGTTTAAATAGCCTTGATGAATAGTCATGGTGTATGGGCTTGGCTAGATCTCAGACCTGGGAAAAAAGGTAACTTTCTATAGATAGTTGGTTAAAGCAGCTTCAACTTTGGACCCCTTCCTTCCTTCCTTCCTCCCTTCCTCCCTCCCTCCCTTCCTCCCTTCCTTCCTTCCTTCCTTCCTTCCTTCCTTCCTTCCTTCCATCTACCTTCCTATCTACCTACCTTCTTTTCTTCCCTCTTTCCTGCCCTCTTTTCTCCCTTTCAAATAAAAGAATATGTGCAGGAGAAATTTTATATTGGGTTATTTAAACTATGCCAATAGAAGGAAAACCACTAAAAATCTCAGGCACAGATGGGTTAGAGCCAATTCATAGAAGAGCAAAATAATAAATGATGTTTATTATTTTACTTAAAAACACAATAAAAAAACAATATTGGGTTTATCACAAAAACAAAATCAAAGAGTACTCTTTATAGCATAGGACTTTTGATCATGATTTATGCTAAAGAAGAGAATAATTTCAGCAAATGTATTATCGTCAATACTAAAACACAAAAAAGCTTGGTAAATTTGGTCTTTCTTTGCAAATTGAATTAGTTTCTTTCTCAAAAAAATGAGTGGCAAAAAGCACTTTTAATATGCAGAAATAAATGGAACTGCTCTCTGTGTGTGTGCAAAAATTTTTTTTCAGTCTGATGAGGATGATATAATTGAATTGAAAAAATAAGGAGGTAGGTGTAAAGGGATTGAGTTAATGTAGGAAGTTGATTGTCTCACAGCTTTAGAGAATATACACAGGGAAAGAAGGAAGATAAAAGATAAAATCTGTGAATATCTAATAAAGAACATGTCTTTCTTTGAAAATAAAAAAATGTGATTTATGACATAATGCATAGTTAAAATCCATTTGCTGAAATGGGATAAATGATATTTTTTATATTTTATATTTTATTCCATGAAAAATTAAACAGGTCTAAGTAAACTAAGTTTACGCAGCATAATAAAAAAAATGAGATATGTTCACTTGCACCAGTAGTGAAATGGTAAAAGGAATTGAATCTGTAGGTTCAAAGCCCACTGTAGATCTTGCTAAAGCTCCATGGTGAATTACTCATATTTAAGAAAGGTACTATGGTGGATTCTATGTCCCACAATAAAGTCTCCTCTCTACTCAAACTTCCAATTCTCCTCCCCCATCCACATCTGCAGATGATATATTACAGTAGTAACACTGAAGCAAACAGAAAAGAAACCCATCAACTTAACTCTTCTAAGCCATTTACTGCAAGTAGGTAAACGTTTTTCATTTGTTCGGGCTGTATGTTCTTCCACTCAGCCTGGACCTTGAGAATAAATAAGGGAGAAACACATTGGATGATATCTGGAAAGTAGAGTTGGTAGGGTAAGACACATTAAAACACTTCTGGATTTGGGTAACGAGAAAAACACCAAATGACAAACCGAAGTGTCAAATAGTTAGAGATGGAGAATATGCTATACACAAAGAAGATTCAAGATCATTTGTCACCCTTGCAATTTTCCTGTAGGTCAAGAGTCCATAGTTGATTACTTATGCCAACAGTTGAGAGCTATATTATGAGGGCAATAGTCACCAAATTTTTGGATTGTACTCCCTACCAGCTAAAATGAATTTTGGATTATACTTTATAAGCTTATTTATCATCCATGTTAGATTGAACATAAATTTCTATTATAAAACATACAAAAATGAAATATGGAAAGGAGCAGAAAACTATGCCTGGCTCTTTGCTCTCCAGTGGATTGTCTTTCGGTTATGTCCCTTTCCACCCCAACAGTGTGCTTCCTTTTCTGACTTTGGAGACTATAAACTTAGACCACAGGTCAGCAAACTGCTGATTGAATGCCAAATCTGTCCCTCCATTTGATTTCTGTACATTTCATGAGCCGACAATGCTGTTACATTTTAAAATGGTCGTAAAATAATCAAAAGAAAAATATGATTTTGTGACACATGAAAAGTATATGAAATGAAAATTTTAGTGTTTATGAGAAAAGGTTTATTGGCATGTAATCATGTCTGTTTGCTTACTTATTGTCTATCACTGCTTTTGAGCTACAGTGGCAAAAATGAATAGCTTTGACAGAGACCATGTAATGCACAATGCCTTAAATAATTACTATCTGACTCTACCAAAAAAGATGGCTGATGTTTGATTTAGAGGATAATGCCATGCTCCATATAAATTCCTTCCCTTCAGATCACAGAGCTAACTTTATATTCAAGACCTTCCTCTTTAATTCAAACTAATGCTACTTTTTGTTTTCTATTTCTTATATTCTAGAACTGACAAGTCAGATGATCCCAAAGTTTGGTAAAGCACCTAGCTAGTCTCATATGAAATCAGTTTTTACTTTGAACAAAAGCATACAAAACAAACCTAGAACAACTAGAAACATTCATTGATTTTCATTGCCAAAAAATGTCATCCAAATTTTCACTCTACTTCTTTGTGCCTCTTCTGATTGATTAACTACCCTTCTTACCTCATGTTCTTCAGAGAAACTGACTTGCATCAGTGGACAACTTTGCCCTCTTGTCATCCTTGTTTTTGACCAATGGTTGACATCAGAAGATTGGGCAAGTGGGTGAGGTCCGTATTTTCTAGTTTCCTCCCTAGGTTCGCTGCATCTGTGACTTGTGTGTGAGATTATGGAAATAAAGGCAACTTTATAGCTCAATATTTCTTTAGGTATTTTAACCTAAAACCTACAAATGTACATTTAAATTTTATAGTATATTATTTTAATGTTGCACCAAAGTTCACAAAAATATATACTTAAGCAAATGTTTTCTAATTTTCTATTTATTTGAGACTGGCAAAGAGCTGATTCTCAAGCTAAGCTTTAACAGAATGGAAAATAATACACATTAAGACGTATAATTTTTATTTTCCTTTAACTCTAGCAAAACATCAAATTATTTTCTTTTACAATCTTCTGGATTCCCAACCGCCCCTCCATTTAAAAATGTCTCTTTCTTTTCTCTGTAACAAATATCAATACAAAAAAAGACTAGAACAAATTTAATATAAATCTGTATCAATTGTATTTGCATATTAGTATCCATAAGACTTTTATTATTACATTTTACGTATTTGGAAAGAGACTAAAACGATGGGAAACTAAAATGGGATAAGAAATTGATTGGTTTACAAATATACTTTATTCTTTCCATGAATGCCACATTGCTGATGAATGCGAGGGGTTTCTCCCACCTTTCTTTCCATGAGAAAGAATATGCCGATGACCGTGATGTAGTGACAAGAAAGAATTCAGCCTCAGATCTCTAGATTCCATGTTACTGCTTAGAATAGAGATTTTCTTCTGAGAATAGAATTTTTCTTGAATTGGCTAAAAAAGTCGTACACTTCACGCTGCCTTCTGCAGTACCATATGGGAAGGGAATTAACAGTCTGGGAAAATAGTCTGTGGTGGAATCCTTTGCACTTCACTGTGGTGGACGGCACAGACCAGTTGCATTTTAACAGATGTGCAAAATCTTTGCAACTTGCCTATTATGCTTGTAAGGATCCAAATGAAATAAAGGCGCCAAATTTGCTCTATAAAACCAAAGATGAATAATCTAAATTCTTTGACTGCAATTTTCATTCATCTTTCATAGGATATTACGTACCTGCAACAGTTTCTTAAAATATATTCACATTAATAGAGAATATGACCTACTAATACGTTAATGAATAACGTTTACTGCATTTGTGAAAATACCTCTAAGAAAGTCACAATCTAACGAGGTGACATCTAAAATATGGAGTTAATTTTAAAAATTAAAAGTAGTGAATGATCTAAAATTGATGTTTTTCTTTTTTTAAGGGGCTAGACATAGTAGACGAAAGTTAAACTGTTTAATGCAACCATTGGAAACAGCTTTTTCCACCAAGGCCCTGACATTAAAAATAATTTTGAACATGCAGTCTCTACCTTTTTTAAAATAATTTCTTCAGATATTTTAAAAGTGTTTTTGCTTTTTAATAATATTGTATCATTCCTTATAGAGTGACTTCTTTCAAATAAAAATAATTTCTTTAGCTAATAAAATGCAAAAACAACACAGGAGAAAGGAAACACCAACATAAGCTTCTCTGGACCCAGCCTTCTTCCCTGACGTGGTCCACTAGTTTTTTCTTTATTGGCAAACAGTCTCTAATAAGTAGTATTTGTAAAATAGACTCTTGGTTTCCATTTCTCTTTTATCATTGGATCCTTTCACTGTTGTAGAGACAGCCAAGCTCTAGAAACTTAAATCAAATGTTAGATTCTAAACACTGAGATAAACAAATTGTACTGAATATGTAAGTTTTCTTTAAAAGATTTATGCCTCTAATAACTTGATTTATTTTTATAAATTGATGCCATGATAAAATTCAGACACTTGTATGCACAAATATTAGCATTGTTAACTTAACTTTAAAAAGATTTGTTCAAGGGGCACCTGGGTGGCTCAGTTTAGTTAAACATTGGACTCTTGATCTCACCTCAGGTCATGATCTCATAGTTTCTGAGATCAAGCCACACATCAGATTCTGTGCTGACAACGTGGAGTCGGCTTGGGATTCTCTCTCTCCCTCTTTCTCTCCTCCCACCTGCTCACGTGCTGTCTCTCTCTCACAATAAATAAATTAAAAAAATTTTTTTTGATCAAATAATCTCAGAGTAATTACAGAATATCAGAATGAACACACTACAGTAGAGATTCATAAAAAACACTGAAAATTTAACCCTAATAGACTACCACAGTTATTTTTAACATTTATTCTGTTCAGAAGATAAAAAAGTATTCTCTTCACACAATCTAATTCAAACCATGTATATAATTTTCATAATATGCCCTTTTTACATGTTACAAAAATTTTTATAAACATAATTTAAAGGACTGTTTAATATCCCATTATAAGAATTTGCAAACATATTTGCTTACAAAGATATAATAAGTTGGTTTAATAGGAAGAGATTGGACATTATCTAATTGCCTTTTACTTGGGAATAGTTTCAATAAGTTTTCAAATATTTCAACAAAGAAGTATCATGTAGTCAGCTTCATTGGTGGTGTGAATCAATACTTTTTATAAGAAAATAAGTTTACTAATTACAGTGAATCTGTATTTTTCTCACATTTGACTTATATAATTTTGACTTATATAATTTCAAATATAACATCAAATGAAAACAAAATTGTATTTTTGTTAACATAGCCCCTAAATATATATACACACACACACACACACACATATATATATATATATATATATATATATATATATATATACATATATATTTTTTTAAATATCTATTTATTTTTGAGAGAGAGAGAGTTAGCGCTAGGGAGGGGCAGAGAGGGGGAGACAGAAGATCCCAAGCAGGGTCTTTGCTGACAGCAGAGACCCTGGTGTGGGGCTCAAACTCGCAAACAGCAAGATCATGACCTGAGTCGAAGTCAGATGCTTAACTGACTGAGCCACCCAGGCACCCTAATGAACTTCTGAAGGATATATTTCAGGAAGAAATGAATCAAGAAGAAAGAAACAGGAAGTAAGAAGCACGGTGGATGAGGACAACTGGCAAATATTGTTCAAGAATGCTCCTTTTCATGCCTTATTTTCCCATGTTGACAGATACGTACTATGTTCTTGGTCTCTGTGCCATCTTCTTAGTTCCATCAGTTAGTAAAGGACGAATCTACATGATCAGTGACTTTTGATTGGTAACTATGTTGGATCTTTCTTTCCTTTAGGACTCTGCCTGCCTACAAAATACTTGTAGCCTGTGCTGCTATCCCATGATATAAGCAGTGGGGGCATCTATGAGAGAAGTTTGTAGTTTTCTAGCACTGTCTCTGACTGGTGGGGAAATTCAACTTGAAAAAGAGCTAGGAAGCCTATGTAGCTTACACAATAAGCTATATTTTCCATCTTAGCATTATCAGTACTATATATGATATTTTTGTTTCCATCTGTCAGACTTCATCTTCTAATTGGTTTCAAATTGATTATTTACAAAGGGCATATTATCAACTTCTGGTGCAAAGATTAGGAACTTCAATAACTTGACCCAGAAGATCATTTGGGAAATAAAATACTTGGGGTTACAGCATATTAAGAAGAGCTTTAAAGTTTAGAATTTGGTAAGGGCTTGTTGCCTGAGACTTTGACCTTGCCTGATCAACTGGAGCTTAAGAGGCTTTGTACACAGTATTTTTATTTTAAGTTAAAACTGCAGGCATTGACCTTAGGACTCACAAGTGCTTGAATTACAGTCCTAGCACATGGATAGTAGAACTTGACAGCCTTAGCAAACAGGGGACTGGATTGCTGAGTCCTTAGCAATTAGAAACAGCTGAGTCAAAGATTCATTCATACAAAAAAGAAAGTTGATAGGCGTGCTTTTTAGACATTAGGGTGTATTTTTACTGATCTTATTGGCTTTCTCAATCACATCATCTGGCACTGAGGCTAGGGATTTTAAATTGAAAAGTCAGTTTTGTTTCATGTTCATTAGAGAGCACTATTGAACATGGCGCTTTAGATTGTGGGTATCAGGAAGTGACAGATGAACTGTCCCCGTTTCTCTTTGTCTTAAATGTTGTTGTAAACCACATTTGGGAACAAGAGAAGAAATTCCAAAGGAGACTAATCTTGGATTTCTATGATTACTCTATAGGTTGGGAGGAGAAGAGAAAATATTAGGAACTAGAATGAATTTACAGATTTGTCAAAGGATAAAGATGGCAAATGAACTGTTATAAGTAAAAAGCATGTTTACAAATTCAGATACGAATGCAAGGGAAGATAATACAATTGAAAAGTGAGAGTTGGGATGCCTGGGTGGCTCAGTTAGTTAAGCGTCAACTCCTGATTTCAGCTCAGGTCATGATCCCAGGATTATGGGATCGAGCCCCATGTTGGGTTCCATGCTGACTGAGCATGGAGACTGCTTAAGATTCTCTCTCTCTCTCTCTCTCTCTCTCTCTTTCTCTCCCTCTGTCCCTCTCCTTCACTCATACTCTCTCTCTAAAAAGAAAAAAAATAGAAATAAAAAATTGAAAAACACAGTGAGTGTTGGGAAGAAGTTTCAAGTTAATTTTACTGTTGCATGACAGTGAACCAATGCATATAGTCTAAGAACCAATAAAGATTGTCTAACAGAAGAGGCCAACAATGTATTATGTAATATAGAAGTATGAACATGATCAGAAGAACAAAATTCTAATAAAAACAATAATAAAAATATATTATATTATAATATAATTATTATTTGTATTATCAGTTAAAGTAGACTTCAGTTAGTCAGACTGAGAAATACAAATATGATATCACTTATATGTGGAATCTAAAAAGAAAAGTGAATACACAAATGAGAAGCAGAATCTGTTCTATAAATACAGAGAGCAGACTGATGGTTGCCGGAGAGGAGAGGGGTGGAAGGATGAGCAAAATGGGTGAAGGGAAGTGGGAGGTACAGTCTTCCATTATGGAATGACTAAGTCATGGGAATAAAAGACATAGCATAGTGAATATAGTCAATGATATTTTAATAGCATTGTATGGTGACAATTGGTAGCTACACTTACGGTGTATATACGGTGAACACAGTATATATAACATATAAAGATGTTGAATCACTATGTTATACACCTAAAACTAATGTAACATTGCATGTCAACTGTACCCAAATAAAAAATAATAATACGGTAGAATTCAGGAAATAAATGCACATTATTTTATTAAAGGCTATAATTAAAAATGAAGGCATAGCACTTATGAATATATATTTTACAAAACCAAAACCTAGATACTACTTTGTTATTGTGGAAATTAGAGGGAATACAGACTAGTAATAATGAGCTATCAGTGAGTTGGTTGATAATACCTCTAAAAATAATACCTATACGATTAAGCAATATGATTGTACACCTTGATGATAGAGAGCAGGTCTTCTTTCAATGAACTCATTGAAAATATACAAACGTTGAAGATATATTTGGTCATAAGTACACTCTCATTGTATTTTGTTAAATGCAAAAATACTGGCATTATTCTTTGGTAACACTGCAAATAAACAAGCAATTGATAATAAATCCTATACAAGTTGTTTCCATCTGATCATTATAAAGTAATTTAAAAAATTATTCTTCTGCCTAAACAGACATTAATAATTATTAGAAAAAATCAGGAATAATTATTAGAAAATAGTTATTAGTATTATTAGTAAATTATTATTAGAAAAAATCAGTAAAATATACTAAAATTTATGGGACATGTCTAAAACAGTACTCTAAGAAGAATTCTTAGCTAGAATTACTTAACTTGATAATATAAAATAGTTCAAACACATAAATTAAACTTACTACTCATAGGTTTCAGAGAAAGAATAAAAATAACCAAAACAAAAGCAGAATAAATAATAAATTTCAGTAAATGGGATATACTACTAAAGAGAAAATAAATATGACAAGGGATGGGGTGCCTGGGTAGCTCAGTCTGTTAAGCATCTTACTGTTGATTTTGGTTCAGGTCATGAGCTGAGCTCCCCAAAAGGTGTGGAGCCTGCTTGAGTCTTTCTCTCTCTCTCTCTCTCTCTCTCTCTCTCTCTCTCTCTCTCTCTCTCTCCCCCCCCAGCCCCCCCCCCTCCGCCCCGGTCTCTCTCCTTTCCCCTTCCCACTCATGCAAGTGCATTCATGAGCCATGGGCTCTCTTAAAAAAAAAAAAAAAAAGAACAAGGGAAATATTCTGAAAATAATGACAGTCTAGTTTTATTTCGTTCTAATTCCTATGTCATCATTTTATTCCACTTCTCAGGGGGAACGTTTTCAATATCTCATTATTAAATGTGATATTTATCAGATTGAGAAAGTTCCCTTAGGTTCAAACTTTGCTAAAAGTTTTTTTCATGAATGGATGTTAACTTTGTCAAATGATATTTCTTGTATCTATTTAAAGGATGATTTGTTTTTCTCTCATTTTAATTTAATGTGGTAAATTAGATTTACTGATTTTCAAAAGTTGAAGAATATTTGTCTTCCTGGAATAAATCTCATTTGGTGACAATGTTTTCCTTTTTATACTGCTATAGTCAACCTTTTAACAATGGTTTAAAGTTTTTACATCTGTTTTATAAGCAATATTAATCTAGAGAATATTTTTATTAGTGTCCGTATCATGTTTTGAAATCAAGGCTATGCTGGCCTAAAATGAATTGAGAAGAGTTATTCCTCCAATTTTATGTTTTTCTTGTTTGCAAGAAAAGTTTGTGCAAGTTTGATTTTTTTTTCCTTTGTTCTTAAATGTTGGAAAAAATTCAAGTGTTAAACCATTTGAACATGGTTTACTTTTTTATGCAAAGGTTTGTTTTTTTTTTAAATAGGTGATTCAATTGCCTTAACAGATACTAGAGTACTAAGTGTTTCTATTTCTTCTGTTAATTTTAGCGAATTATGCTTTCAAGGAATGTGCCAATTTGATACAAATGTCAAATTTACTGGGATAAAATTGTTTAGAGCATCTTATTATAATATTTTTAATTATCATTAAATATTTAGCAATAGCCCCATTTGTTTCTTGATATTGACAATTTACATTTCCTCGTAATTTTTTCTTACAATTATGCTTTTAGTTATATATCATATTTCAATCTCTAAAAGACAGCTTTTATATAGTTTTCCTCTACTCTCCATGTAACATTACATTTCATTAGTTTGTTTTCTTGACATGATTTATTTATTTTCATTAATTAGGCTTGATTTACTGCTCTTTGCATTTACCTTTTTGCCATTTTCTACCTTTTCTGAATTGCATGTTTTAATTATTTACTCATTTTTAATATATTTGGTATGAGTGTTGACGTGAACTCTTCTTGGAGCACCGCATTGGCTGTGTTTCACAAATACTGTTACAGACATACCTCGCTTTATTGTGCTTTGCCTTATTGCACTTTGCAGATACTGCCTTTTTCACAAATTGAAGATTTGTGGCAACCCTGTGTTGAGCACATCCATCAGCATGGATCCATGCTACTTTTATCCAGTAGCATTTGTTTACTTTGTGTGTCTGTGTCACATCTTTATAATTCTCACAATATTTCTAGCTTTTTTCATTATTATTATATATGTTATCGTGATCTGCGTCTGTGATTACAACTCACTGAATGAAAGCTCAGATAATGGTTAATAATTTTTTGCAATAAAGTATTTTCTTAATTAACGTGTGTACATGTTTTAGACATAATGCTATTGCACACTGAGATGAGACTGTAGTGTAAACATAATTTTTACATGTGCCAGGAAACCAAAACATTTCTTTGACCTGCTTTATTGCAATATTCTTTTTATTGTGGTGGTCTGGAATCAAACCCACAAAATCTCTGAGGTATTCCTGTGTGTTGTTTTCATTATATTTACTTTCTCAAAATGCTACTGACTTTCATTGTCCTTTGATGAGAAACTAATGATCTTAACTTAGTAAGAAAACATTCTTTATTCATTTTATTATTTTCTAATTTGCTTTGTTTATTTGCATTAGCATTGGAAACTTTTTTGTATTATTTATACTTTATAAACCTGCAATTCATATAAAAGAAGAGATGATTGCTAAATGTCAGGGTTCAAACACATTCATCTCTTTATCAAGACCAATGAAATCTACATTGTGGATTATATAGGTTTGTGTTCTTCTTATATTTATTTTTTCCTAACACTTTGGAGAGATGTGTTAAACTCATCATTGTTGTTTTTCTTTTCATTTACCTGTTAAATTCTCCAATCTTTCTATCAAAGTTGTTGCTCTTCTATTAATACAAATATTACTAGTAAATCCTGTCTTTTGATTTTTACACTTAATATTTTATAGTGACTTCCTTTGCTTATTTAATTTTTTTTATTCTCTCCTTCCTTCCCTTCCTTCCTTCCTCCCTTCCTCCCATCCTTCCTCCCTTCCTCCCGCCCTTCCTCCCTTCCTTCCTTTCCTCCTTCCTTCTTTTCCCTTCCTGTCTCTCTCTCTCTCTTCCTCTGTTCCTCTCATTTCTCTTTTTTCTTCAATTCCTTCCTTACTTCCTTCACTCCTTTGTCATTGAAGTGTGAATTCTACATTGTTTATCATCAAGATTGTGACCCCTTGCTTTCATTTGTGTTTCCCTAGTATATCTTCGCTCATCTTTTTATTTTTAATAATTCTGAGTCTTCTTTTTTAATATACATCTTTCATAATCAGCCAATTTTGGTTTCCTTTTTTAGCCTATCTGAACATCATTTTTATGTTAATTGTGGATGTAGGTCACTTAATTACTGAAATGACTCATATAATTCATCTTCATTTGCTATATTCATGTATAGGAAGTAAAAGTTTTAAATATATAACATAATACATAATGTACTGTAAAAAAGTTTATTTTTATATTTATTTTAATATTTCAGAAGATTTGAAGTTTTACTTTTTTTAATGCTTACTTATTTATTTTGAGAGAGAAGGCATGAGAGGAGGAGGGGCAGTGAGAGGGAAAGAGAGAATCCCAGGCAGGCTCCATACTCAGTGTGGGGACTGATATGACCCAGGGCTCAATCCCATGACCAAGAGATCAAGACCTGAGCTGAGATCAAGAGTCAGATGCTTAACCTACTGGGCCACTCAGACATCCCTAGATTTGCAGTTTTTCTAGTGGAAACCTTATATAATACTCTGTTTCTATCTATTAAAATATATTTTCTATGAATTCAATTCTATATTCTAAGTAGAACTAGAGGGAATAATATAAAGTTAATTCTTACAATGATTATTATATGTAATTTACTATATTATTATCAACTCCATAAAATTCTTCTTTATTTTCTACTAGGAGTAATAATTAGATTTACTAATAACCTCTTCTTTTCCTATCCTTCCTTCTCACCAACATCTAGTTTACTTCTAGTTAGTGTCTATAAGTAATTCCCATAAAGGTGAGTCTACATTTTACATACTCTTACCTTCTATCCTTACCATTTTGTTAGTTGTGTTATACCTATTTTTCCATTGGATATGACATTTGCATGGTATTCTATCATTTTGATCTACATCACTTACTGTTACGTATTTATTAAATATATTCAGTACTCACCACCAACCCTTATGCCAAAACTGCCTCTATGATTTTATTGTTTGCAAGTTATCCTATGGAAATTCCTATCCTATAGAAGATTCTCCAGGAAATGCTTGTCAAAACAATGCTATCTGAATTCACAAAGGTACATAACATTGGCTTGAACTTATAAGTGACTTAATCTTTTCATCTGGTTGCTTAAAAAACTATTGTTCTCTATCTTTAAAGTCCATTAGATTTACTATTATGGGTCTTAGCCTTCACTGCCCTCTGTGTATTTTCTATGGTACACGGTTAAGTCCTTTCAACATACACATTCGATATTTTTTAATTCCGGAAAATTTTGTTGAATTACAATTTTTAGAATAGTTTCTGTTCCATTGTTTGAGTTTTCTTCTTCAAGGACCTCAATTACACACTCACACACACACACACACACTGGATTTTTGCATGTCTTCTTTTGTCCTTTTTTCTTTCAACCTATATTTTTTCTCAAATATTTATTTCCCTGGCTTTTAGCTACCTTTTATTTTCTATTTCCATTATAGCTCTTGCTCTTTGTGCTTTTTATAATTAGTCTTAATTTCTAAAATGTTTCTTCATTTTCTCTCTTTTTGTCAAATATTTATCTATTTACTTGTTTTTTATTTCTTTGTATTCTCTCTTTCATTACTATGCTATCACTAATGAAGAACTACATCTTCTATTAATATGACTATATTTTTAAGCTCCTTTTATGGCCACTTTCAGACTTCTGAGAATCTGTTTCTTACAAAACTTTCTGCTTAACCTTTTGTGCGGGCTTTTTCTCTATACACTCAGTGTTCCTGATATGCTCTCTCTTTCTCAACTCCAAGATTTTCTCTGTCAAAGTCTTAGGTCTCTGTCCTTCTAAAAAATAAGTTTTGGAATATGTTTAAGGTCCTTTATGTAGTGCAATAGTCTTGGGACTATTTTATCAATGAAAGTCCTACATCCAGGAAAACCCGTCATTTAAGAGCAAATCGAGGTTAGTCATCAACCTTACTGTCTATTTTACTCCAGTACTAGAGCAGGAATCTAGTTAATTTGATGTCTATTGGACTCTAACAGCCTCACAGCTCTTTAGAGAGTCCTTTAAGTCTTCTTCATTGCCATGCAAATTAGAGCTTGTGTCTACCTTTAGTGTTCTTTTTCTCAGATTTGTTTGCTAAGAATTCTGAGGGGATAGTCTCCTTTTGGAGGTAGCTATTTATTGATTATACCTGTATTCCAGGATTCTTAGATTCTTTAACTCCTATTTACCTTATTCCAATAACTTTGAGAAGCAAAACTTGTATGGGCTCTGACTTGATGGTGATTGGGCCCCACCCATTTATATTTTGTAGTTTCTAAGTATATCTTATCATATTGTCCCCTTTTAAAATCTTTTTCTTCTTTTTTTGTCTCTTTTGTTAGTGGATTTGTGTAGATTTTTTAAATGCTACTAAATTCATCTTGTCCTGACTCAAAATTCCCAGGTGTTATAAATATATGCTTCTAATGGCTATCTTTTTGATGGTTTCTCTACTTTTGTGGAGCATAGAACTTCCACCATCACTGTATAGTCAACCATAGAATAAATTGAGACAACTCTGACATTTAAAATGTGCATCAATTGGTTATTTAGTTTTATCTTTCTTTCTCTCTTTTTTTTTTTTTCATTTCATCTTTCATTAACACTCTTTCCCAAGTGGACACTGGAAGGAAAAAAAAAAAAAAAAGGTTAATTTACCAGATACATAGTTACATTTCCAGTGGATTTTGAACTATTTGCATAAATCTACTTAAGATTCATTACAGATTTTCTGCCTTGAATAATACAATCATCTTGAGATGCACAAAACCAGTCCTCCCCTTCTAACATCCATTAATCCCTTGGCAAGGTGACTTACTTTAGTAGTATAAAATTATTCAAAGTAGAGAGCTTATTCGAAATTGGAAAAACCTATGAAACCTAGTGTTAATGAAATAAAACCTTTTGAGTAAGAGTTAGTAGCATTTTTAAAGACCATATCATTAAGGGATTGTTTCTTTAGTATCATAAGAGCTTCTAATATGAAGAATTTCTTAAGCAACTAAGCCTTTAGAACAAGTGACCCCTTCTCCCATTCCTGTTTTCCTCTAATTTTGGTGTCTTTAACAGTTAATCTCTTCCCCTTCTCCTTGGTATTTAAAAATCTTTTAAAAAGTGTAAACAAAAAATTCTATTGCAATAGGATTTTTGTCTATAGAATTAATCAATTTTTAAATATACTGTCTTTGGTAAAAATGAATTTGCAAGTATTTCGATAACCAAATAAAGAACAAAGATATTATGTAAACTTAGGGAAATGTTTGACCTTCATTAAAAAAAAAAAAGGTTTTTTGAAAGGAAAGGGCAGAAGGATTGGATGACACCAAGTCTGAAAATGGGGTCATTCAAGGTTAGAAAGATCACCAGGCAGATATTTCCTTGGAAAATATAAATATAACAACTGGATTAAGTAAGGTATTGATATTATTCTTATGAACAAGGAAAATAAAGAGAGTGAAAAAAACCCACAGAAATTGGAAATATAGGAATCTATTATTTATTCAGTGAGGTTTTTTCTTAAAGCTTATTTATTTTATTTTGAGAGCAAGAGGCAGGGGGAAGGGCAGAGAGAGAGAGAGAGGGAAAGAGAATCCCAAGCAGGGTCTACGCTATCAGCCTGGAGTCCAATGTGGGGCTCAAAGTCACTAACCATGAGATTGTGACCTGAGCCAAATTCAAGAGTCAGAGCCTTAATAGACTGAGCCCCTTGGGGGCCCTAAATCAGTGAATTTTATACGACAGTAATACACATATACTAAGTTCATTCTGAATAAACAAAAAGATTGGGAATAAAATTCAAATTACTAGAGATTATTTGTTATCTGGATGTCTTTGGTAACAAATTTTTCTTGCCAATAATTGGATTACGTTCAATGCCAGCTTTCCATTGGCAATGAATATAGAATTTTACTTTAGTATTAGTAGCTACTCTCGGGAATATATGTGTCAAGGACAACATCATATTAAGAAAGTAAAAAGCAGTGGGCTTCATCATAAAGAGTGGGAAAAAAATCACCCACTTCTATTCACTTAATTGGGGCCTCCGTAGGTTCTCAGGATTTTAAAGGGTATTTCTTTTTAGGAAACACAATTTTAACAGCTGAAAAACCTGCTGCTATTTCAATCTCCATAATTCTTTTTAAAAAGTGACAGCAGAGAATAATTTTAAAATATAATAAAAAGGCTTCTGTTTTAGTTCCTTTGAATGCTTTGATTTTTAGATACAATAAAATAGTTACATAGTTGATACAAAACTCTGAAATCTTGCATAAACCAAAAAGGTAAAATATTTTTTTTATCATGCACTGTTTCATATCTCACACCTTCCCATAAGGTAGGTTTGTGGTTTCTCTCAAAGGTGGTCATTCATTGAAGTACTAATCCATTTGTTACTTGAATTGGAAGTTTAAAATACACCTCAGCTAATGTCACCAACATTGCTGTGACTTCTGGACAAAATAGTCACCATAGAAAGGCATCATGGTAGTTCTAATATCTCTCTCAGACAGTACACACAATCTTGTACATTCAGGCCATCATTCTTGTCATAAATAACACAGGATAATAATCCATGCAGAAGAAAATGGAAGACAAAGTTAAAATAAATACTCTTCATCTACCATTGTTCCAATGTGGTACCATTTAACTTCTGCACAGACACTAATGTCTATCATTGACATTTCAGAAAAGAACTGAAAACATTGTATACCATTTTATGATGTAAGGAATTATGGTACCCAAACAATGCTTTAGTCTTAAGAGGGGAAGGCTGATGACTGTGACATAAAACAAAGCTCATCATAAAACTGCTCTTACCCTTCTGTTACAGGATGCATGTGAAAATTCACTAACAAGAAATTTAGCTTCTTTTTCTAAGATTCTCAGATTTGGTGAGGCTCTTTCTGTGGCCATAATATGGACTAGAATCCAACATGAAGGCAATTATAAGTGATGGTATAAGGGCAAAACTAAATATGCAGTAAGTGGCCAAAAAATCACCAATCACCTCTTTCAAGTCACATTCAATACTGATGACTTCTTATTCTCTTTTAATAAAGGGCTTTGTAATTGAAATACCTGAATCATAACTATCTCATGTTTAGTATTTATATCCTTAGGAATCCTTTTTAAATGTGCCTCATTCTACCTATGGGGTAGTATGAAATACCTTAAGAACATTGGGGATCATTAAAGATTACAAATGGAAAACACAAGAGTTGTGTCTACCCATTCACAATGTTCGTGAACATGTTAAAACTCTTCAAAAATTGGATTTTTATTGGAAGTTTGTGTATGTGTGTATGGGTGCACACATGCACTTTCAGCTATTTTTGAAGAGGGCGGATCTACACGTTGAGGGCTGTCAGGTTTTCTACCCAATAGAGTTGTTGAAAAGTGCATTTTCATAGTTCAATTTGCTACCCCTGGCCAAAATAATGTGACACTTAAAGAGTGATGTGATAAATTAATTGATTGCTCCACATCACCAGGCACAAAGATGGTCTCTGTTATGTGTATGGATGCAAAGTGAGGTTCTGGCAACTGACAGGATTGTAAAACTATGCATCAGGGTTTTTTCCAGCAATATTACTACAGAAAACAAATATTCCTGAGCCTTTCACATGGCAAAAAAATTATGCTATTTATTCCATTTTTGAATGAGGATTATCTGAGGTATTTAGATATGGAAAACTATAAAATTTATCACAGATAGGAAATGAGGACGCAACACTGTCTTACTCAGTGCAGATTAAGATGCTCGGCTTATTTGTTTCAGTGAAAATTCTACTTGTTTTTAAAAATTATTCTCCGTGACTATTTACATTCAAAATAAGAGGCTAGTGATTTAGCTACAAAAGAATAATCTCTCAGAAACTTTGGCAAATACTGGGACTAATTTTTTGAACAAGTAACTTAAATTGTTTGTAATTTATCAACGGAGAGACAATATTACCTTCTATTTATAATTACATTAAATTGGGAGGGGGGGAAGGAGCCTAAAACCCCTTAAGCTGACAGGCTGCTGAGCTCTAACTGGCAGAGTGAGTACAGAGAGATTCAATGTGAAAAGTGGAAGATAATGTGCTCACACACTAATGGGCACTGAACTAGACATAGGCTCATTTTTCACATCATGTCATCTCTAAGGTTTGAATAAAAAGTAATGGCCAGAATGAGCCTGGCTCTATCTCAGACATTATCATTTGCCTCCTCAGTTTTATTTGTGTTGACTTGTACAGTCTAAAAAGATGACAGTCTCTGGGCCTCTGGATCACTCAGAGTGATAATACACAGCACATTACAGTGTTGGTGACAGGTTCTGTTCTCCTGGATGGCATATGAAAGGAACACATCTCTTTCCGTCATTTCAAATGCTAGAAACTGACAGAATAAAGAATCTTGCAGAGGGGACATCACAAACCCTGTCTGTTATGATTTTATGAGATAAACTGGAGTTTCTAGGGTATCTTGTTCAGGAAATTAGTGTCAGTCAAACTTTAGTGGGTTTTTTTTTTTAAGAGATAAATAGCAGACTCTCAAAAGTAGCCTTGCCCTATTGCATATAGCAAAACCACCAAAACCATATGTTCGATCTATAGAAAAACTGGTTCTCCTCTCTTTAAAAAAACATAGCTCCTGGGTTGCTAGTTAAAATGCAATAAACTATCTGTGGCTTCAATTTGAAATAAATGTCTACGTAGAGACAAGATCTTTAAAGAAATCACTAGCCTGGTTGTATGAAAGAATAAATCATTACTTTTAAATATTTTGGAAGGTTCATTTTTTGCTGAATTGCTAACTTAATGTCCTGTTGAACTATAAACATGCCAAGACTATAATGTTTTTTTCTTGGTACATTTATTCAAGGTTTTATCTTCTTTCTCTTTATTTCAGTAACTATTACTGAATTGATTTACAGTAGTTTGAATTTAACTGAAGACACCACAAAAATATCACTAAGGTAGATAATAATATGCAGAATTGTATTAATTTATCCTAAACTGAATAGCATATGGATTCCCTACTCTTGCGTTTTTTAAAACATTACAGTGTCATAAAAATTTACAGGTACTTGAATCATAATCTGCCAATTGTCGTAGCTTTTTCCCATGTAATTTCAAGTACTTCTATTATAATAAACGTTCCTTGCATGACTTAAGTTTAAGTGATTATTTAAGTTAGACTCGCTCGTTGTACTTTTTTGTCCATTTCCATGTTTGAAACTTTTTACTGTCAAGATGAATAGAAAGGAATGTCAAAGAATGTTTCACACATACATTTACAAATGGTCTTTTATTCAAAATTTTTATCATAAACTCATTAAAAAAATTATTTCAAACTAGAATTTGACCACATATCTGTATTTTAGGTATAGGATAAGCCTGATGATTCAGTTGACTTGATATAATGCCATAGGAGTGTTTTGAAAATTAAAGATCGTAAGTATAACACTCATATTGTGGTTAAATAAATGCTGTATGTAAAGAAAAAGCAATGCCAGTTTCATGTATTTTTATTCTCTTTCAGTGAATGTCTTATTAATTAATTAGTACTTAGGCTGCATTATTATTTTCAAATGTATATTTAGGTTCTGTTTTTAAAACGGAAAAAAAATGAAGTATGAAAGCTTTAGTTAGAAAAAGTATGAAAATGCCTTTCAATCTGTTCGCATGAAACATTCAAAAGGTGTAGTTCATCAGCCCACAGATGGATATTGAGAATTTTCTGGTGCTTAGAAGATAGATTTGAAATTCCCTGAATTTCAGACCTAGGGAATGAGCTGACTGCTTTGAGCACCCAGGGGTGTTTGATCAGATTCTCCCTCTCACCTTCCATTAGGGCATTTTTCTTCGTACAATTCCATATTGAGATTCAGTCATCTGGCATCTGCTTGTCATATCTGACAACATAGTCACTCGCTCTGGGGAAGACATAGAGAGAGAAATAAGAGTAACAACACAGAGATTAAAAAGGGTTTAATAACAGTTTGTAGTAGGATTATCTCTATTTCTTCATAATTTTTAGAGTTGCTTATTTTTTTCCCACAATCAAGCCATTTTTACGAGACCCAGCACCAGTCTGCAAATTGTTCTCCAATCTGGAGATCTTCATTTGCTCTCTTCTCTTCTTTATAGTAAAGTTAGGACTTGAACATAGTCTATATTCCCATACCTACATCATATAATACAGCCTGATGGCCTATTTCATAGCCTACTCTCTTTCCTGTGTTCTAATGTGATTTGTCTCTGAGTGTCCTATTCTGGGAGGTAAACAAACACCCTAATTATTATTTATTGTGCCTCAAATCATTTCCTCAAAACAGTTATTTATAAACAGTGAACACATACTGGGAGCTGAAGATGAAAGGATGGCCAAAGGACTACTTTCTTTCATGGAGCTAGCTAGCCCCACCGGGTGAGTTTTATTAGCATCAACTTTGGCTCCTGTAGATAGACCTCCGCTTTGTAAGTATGCAAGAGGATTTAGAATCTGAAAGTTAATTTAAGTAAATCATTGCTGCTAACTTAGTAAACAGCGATATTTTAAAAAATTATTTATTTATTTATTTATTTTAATGGGGAGCAAGGGTGGAGAGAGAGGGAGAGAGAATCCTAAGCAGGCTCCGCACCAGCAACTCAAAACTCCAGGCTGGGCCCCAACGCACCAACCTTGAGATCATGACCTGACCTGAGCCAAAATCAGGAATGGGAGACTTAGCCAACTGAGCCACCCAGGTGCCCCATAAACAGCAATATTTTAAATAATAACAATGAGTAACAGCCTACTTACTTCTTGAATTGATACATCTGATAAAACTCATTATTAATGAAAACTAGAAATAAATATAAAACTCATTATACACACACGTATAATGAATGTATTTAACAAATATATGTATGGGAAAAAATTGAATTGAAGCCCTTCAAAATCATATACCGAGTGGGTATAATATACCCAAAGGTATATATATTAGAATCCCTTTTTTGTTTCTGCATTGTTTCCAAGGAAATATATGCCCCCAGAAAAGAGAATGAACTGCAGCTCCTAATAGAAGTCTGCAAATCCACAACGTTCTATATCAGGCGGCGACGCAACTAACCATCTACTAGCACAGGGACGTGGAAAACAGTCACTTGCTGAGGCTGACTGTAAAAGTCACTTTTGCTCTTGGAAATGGGAATCGCTGCCCAATCCCATTAGGCTTCCACCTATGTCCTTAGACTTACTTCTGCCTTTCTTTGTTCAGGTCTTATCCCTCAGTGTGGGTGTTGAACTCACCTCCCAGAACAAGTAAGCCTCCTGCTTGTAGTCGGCCCATGGAGTCACCAGGTTAAGGGTGTATCTACTCCATTCCTGATAAATGCCAGTTTTATCTGCCCATTTCTTTTGTGTGTCTCTCAGTTAGATAGCAGGGTTAGGACATATCAAATCTTGTATTCTCCATGTCCCTTTTATTTTGGAAAGCTTTTGAGAGCTTAACATTTCCCTGTTTCTTGTTGTTCAGACCAAACCATTCCTTTCTGAATCCGTTTACTCGTGGCCTCTTGCCTCCTACAGCAAATCCAGGCTTCCTCTTGTCATCTTCAAGGAACCCGCCCCTATCTCGCCTTTCTGTCCTTGTACGCACTGCCCTAGCTGTCACTTTTATCTCTAGTCCATTTTAACCATGTAAACAGAATAGAATCATTATAACAGTTAAGAGAAAGTCAAGTGATTTCAAAGACAACCTAGGATTAAAAAGAATGGAATCCAAATTTCTCCATTCTAATGAAGCTAGTAAATACTAAGACGTTAACTTCTTACAACATAACAAACTTCCAATTTCCCAGACCCACTTATATCCAAACATTAATGAGGATAAAATATACATGATATATATATATGTGTATATGTATGTGCTGAGTATTAGCTCAACCAATTGGTCTTAGCTTCTAGAGAATTTTCATTTAAAGCGGGTATGAATTTAAAAGGACCACTGAAGTAAAATGTTCCAAATCCCTCACTTTTCCTCTCATCTCCTGATAGGATGGTTGAATTCCTTTTTATACACAACTTACAAATAGTTGTCTGGCTTCAGCATAAAGCCCTTCAAGCATTTTTCTCTTAAAAACCCCATTTTGTTTTTAAATAGTTCTATTTAAAGAAAATTTTTCCTTAACTTGAATTGAAATCTGTCCCTTGGTAACATTCAATTGTTGGATTTTATTCTCGCCTCTGGAATCATGTAAATCAAGGCTAAATAAGTTTTCACATGCAGTTTTCAAATATTTTAAAATATTTATTGTGTCTCATCTAAATTCTCTAGGTTAAATAATCTCACTTCTTAAACTAAGCATTGTATCATTTCTTTGGGTCCTTGATGACCCTACTTTGGGTTCTCTCCTCCTATTTACTAAAATTCCTCTCAAACTATAATGCCCCAAACTAATTAATGAAGTTAAACTAAAACTCAAGTGTGAGTTTTTTACATAGGTTTTTTCCTAGGCAAGACTTCCTTATTGTGTTCCTATAAAGTTGGACTTTTTAAATCTCTAGAATGAGGTGACCTTACATTAATCAGTACCACATTGTAACTAGATTGGTTTATCTATTTATTTTTTACCTATCAAGATTTTGTTAGATATTGACAGTAGGTGAACATTTTCTGCATCTCCTTCAAATTTATGCAATCCACAAATACAGTTGGTATACTATCTCAGCGCTCATCAAAGTCTGTAATAAAATAGTCTAGCAAAATTTTAAATTGAATTCTCTATAAGCCTAGAAATTTATTTTGATCAAGAAGACAATTCACCTAACATCCCACAAAATTTCAAAGCTCCTATTTTTAACTATGAGTCCAGTGTAACTTTGCTATAATACCATAATCAGATATTTAGAAATAGCAAGTTTGTACATTTTCACAATTTCTGCCCCTCCACAATTTTAAACTTTAAAACGATTGTAAAAGTTGACAAAATTTGATGCATTATCTGCGTCTTTCTCCAAAGAAGTTATGTTCAGGGGTTTCTAATGAATTCTGTGCAGTAGACAATATTCTTAAAGCTTCTTCTGTATGGCCTTTCTGAGACAGAGTCTACCAGTCCAATAAGGCCTAAGCACCAAAATAGACTTGTAAGAGGAAAATATAGTAATAGTTCCATTACTGATTTGAAAGCAAGAGTTTCTAGAATCATAATACATCAGAATGAATAGTAGCAAATATGTGTTTTTGTCTTATTTCAAGAGTATCATTCTTACTTTTAGGAAATATCCATATTTGCCATGTTGAGCACTATCCATACCATACTGAATTACAGGACTTTTCCCCCCGCCCTGATGTAAGTGTAACTTAGGTGAGAAACTGTAGTTCCGAGTAAACAAACCCAGGCATTCCACTGAGATTCACCTGCGCCTCTGGTTAAGTAACTTCATCTCCTGTCAAGTTTCCCTAACTATAAAGTAAACTGATGATATGTCACCTCTTTCAAGGGAATTTTTGAGAGTTAATGAATGCACAGTGAGCAATTTAAGGATCAAACACACTGGGCAAAAGACTAAATTTTTATTATAGTGGATACTCGCAGCCTTATGTAATCCGCCAGTCTAAACCATGTGCTGCTTTGGCACATGCTTCCTGAAAATAGCAGACCAGTTTGTGAGCTGGCACACTGGCAACACAGCAGATGGACATGCAATGAAATAACTAGCAAAGAGACCTTGTTTCAACATCAAATATGTTTCCTTAGGGCCAGATTCCTGGGCAAAAATGTTTTAGTGATGTTGCTGCAAGTAAGGTACGTGGTAAGTGTCACTAACTTTTTCCATCTCTTTTGGGAAGTTATCTCTGGCATTCACTCAATGCCTGAAAAATTCATATTTAAAGTCACGATGGCCTGGACGTTTGAAAAATTCATATTTGAGAGTCACAATGGCTTGGATATTTTAGTTAAGAGTTTTGAAACACCAGTGAAGAATGAGGTTTAAATAATACTTGTTTTTTCATGAGAAGAAGCTACAGTTATCTGGCCCCTCGAGCAAACCAGGAAGATTTATTGCACACTCTGTCATGATATTCTTTACTTAAAGTTTGTAATCTTCCAGTGTCTCAAAGTGATGTCATTGCACTCTTTACTAAATCAGAATACCCCAGATATTTTTGACTGGCTCCTTTGGAAAGTAATACATCCACATGGTGAGTTAAAAAGAGTGGAAACTCATCATAATTAATGTGAATCTCAAATAATTTTCAGCTATTGTCAAATAAGAGTCCTTTGTACTTTAGCATTAATATTGCACTTGTAATCAGAGAAATGTATGTCGAATACATGTCTGCAGAGGCAAATGCATACCTTAAAATTGATAGTACAGTCCACACTTTAAGGATATAAATCATTAAAGGGTTTCATAGGTTGATATGACTTTATTTTGTTCTCTAATAAGTTTTAATGTAATATTTGTTAAGGATACAAATTTCATTGTGATTCCCAGATATATCATAAGCCCATCAGCATTGCGAAGCTTTTTGAGAAATAAATTAAGAACAAAAATAGAAACAGTACATACGTTTAACAAAAAGGCAATCAAACAATGAAATGTGCATGATTTTTCCTTTAGTAGAAAAACCTCTAATGCCTCTCTGAATATGTAACCACTTAATAGTTTCTTTTATTTATTCAGAAATCTCTCATGTGTGCATTTTTAAATTTAATTTTTCTTTATGTTTATATATTTAAAATAATATATTTTGGAAGTCTGCATAAAATGCACATCTCTTTTTAATAACTTCATATTAATTATTATATAAAAACTAAATTTTATTTAAAAAAAAACCCTCATTAGTGACCTTTTAAATATCTGATAAGGGTCTCATTACTGATCTTTTTTTCTGAAATTTCTTGGATATTGTCATATATTTATTCCCCCCTATGAACCCTAGTGTCATTTTGTCAAGTGCCCCCAAGTGAAAAGTCTGATGGAATTTTAATTGGTATTGAATAGAATTTATGAATTTATTTTGGGAGAATTATAATAATATAGCTTCTTATCAAAGAACATTGTTTTTCCCACTACACCTTCAGGAATATTGCTATTTATCATTTGTATGATGTCTGACATATAATAGATCATAGATTTATTATATTTTTCCTATAGATTCAGTACATTTCTGATTAGGTATACTCAAAGATGATGATTAATATTATTAATGTGAATATAAGTGATACTTTATTTCTTTATATTTTAATCTGCCATTGTTTATATGTAAGAAAGTTGCTTTCTGTATTCATCGGCTAGCTATTCACTTTGCTATATTCTTTTACTGCTTGTTGATTATAGTTTATTCTCTTTGAGTTTTCTTGCTTGTGTAGTCATACCATCTGCATAAAGTGTTAAATTGTCATTCTCCTTGCAAATTTGTATGCCACTTATTTCCTTCTCTTCTCTAATTGCACTGGCTAGACTTTCCAGAATATTGTTCAATAATACTGATAAACTAAGCATGTGTTTCATTTCTATCACTTAAATAAAATGTGTTCAGTGGTAAGCTGTTAAAATGTATGTTGGCTTTAGTTTTTAATAGCTCTATCTCTATATTATTATGTCAAAAAGTAACCCATCTATTTCTAGGATAGTAAAGGTTTTTATTTGATCACTTATGCATGTTTATTTTAGGGGACAGATTGTATAGTGACTGTGTCTCTTCACTCTTTGTACACATTTCCCACTCTATTGACTTTGAAATGGGTCACGTGACTTGGTTTGACTAGTGATACATAAATGCAGAAGTTTTAAATGGGTTCCTATTGTTTTTCCCAACCCTACCTCTTTATCTATATCATTAGACTAGCATGCTCTAGATGGGTTACTCCTTCCATAACAGGCTGGGTTGTTAGAGAACCCTGTCAGCCCAACCCAGCTCAATATAGCCTAGCAGAACACTATGTAGAGTCCAGCCATATGGTAATAATGTAAGACGAGGAGAACTAATGTAAGCGAGGAGCAGGTGACTAAATATTTGTTTTTTTGTAGATACAAATTCAATATTTCTAAATGCTTTTGATTTTGTGATAATTAATATAATTTAGCATATTTTATGAAAGGAAATGACCTTTATATGTCTAAGATGAAACCTATCTGCCCACAAAATGTTATTTTATACATATACTTAATATTCCCTTATAATTCTGTTCATTTTTGTTCCTGTATTTATTAATTTCCTCATATTCATTTTAAATTTTATCATTTGCTTGGACTACTTAAATAGATCTCTGTTTTGACATTTATGAACATATTGCCTAATGTCCATGCAGCGGCATGGATATAGATACATTTAAAATAGAAATTATAGTAAATCAATCTCCTGATTAATCATTGCCAAATATCACCTTGCAAAAACTTTTATTCTTTAAAATAATTTTTTTAAATGTTTATTTATTTTTGATGTGGGGGAGACAGAGAGAGACAGAGAGACAGAATGAGCAGGGGAGAGGCAGAGAAAGAGACAGAGACACAATCTGAAGCAGATTCCGAACTCTGAGCTGTTAGCACAGAGCCCGATGCAGGGCTTGAATTCACGAACCTCAAGATCATGACCTGAGCCAAAGTCGGACACTTCACCGACTGAGCCACCCAGGCACCCCGCAAACATTTTTATTCTTTCCATCAGTACTGACTTTCTTTCTAGCTTTGAAAACATCTTGTCCCTGCCTGAGGTCTTTGAATTTGCTTTTTTTTTTAGTCTAGGACATTCTTGCTCTACAACAAAAGTTCTAACCCTTAGCGGTACATTGAAATCAACTGGAGTGTCATGAAAGAATACTGATACCTGAGACCCACCGTCAGAGATTCTGATTTAATTGATGTGTATGCCGCCTAGGCATTGCAATTTTTAAACCTTCCAGATGCTTTTAAGGTGTAGAAAAGTTGAAGACTCACCTCCCAAGGTCAGTAATTTTCAATCACAGATGTACATTTCAACCGCCTTGGGGGGATTTAATATATAATTTACCTGTGCTCTAACCCAGATCAATAAAGTTAGGATTTTGAAAATGGGAAGTGGGAACAGTTGAATATTTTTCAAAAGTTCTTCAGTTGATTCCAATGCGCAACTGGAATCAGTAATGTACAACTCTACATTGTGAGTCCTCAACCTTAATATAGGTTATGTTTATTACCTACTTTTTGTAACTTACCACAATCAAAAATATATTTTATCTATTTATTTTTGGCCTGTATTTTTTTCTGTTAATATGCATCCACTATGTATTATTAACTTTTGTGACCCAAGTGCCTAGAAAACTATCCATAATTGAATTAACAAGTTGTACACTTTCTTTGTTTCATTTAGTAAATTTGATATAACTTGTTATTAATATTGTAACTCTCACTTCATCTTTTTTTTGAATTTGAATAATATATTTTTCCCTCCCTGGGGCACCTGGGTGGCTCAGTCGGTTAAGCATCTGACAAGGTCATGATCTTGGGTTTCATGAGTTCAAGCCCTGCATTGGGCTCTGTGCTGACAACTCAGAGCCTGGAGCCTGCTTCACATTCTGTGTCTCCCCCTCTCTCTGCCCCTCCCCTGCTTGTGCTCTCTTTCTGTCTCTCAAAAAATGAATAAATGTGGAAAAAAAAACCCTAATATATATATATATATATATATATATATATATATATATATATATATATTTATATATATATATATATATATTTATATATATTTAGTTTTTTTCCCCTCCCTGTACTTTATACCATGGTATCATTTTTTTTTAGATGTCTCCTATACATAGCACATAGTTGGCTACAGTTCCAACCTTTTTGGAATTAGAAAAGGGTATAAGTTCCTAGCTATTTATTTTCTGCCTTTTTTTTAATGTGAATTGTCTTGTTTTCTTTAGATTTACATCTAGTAATTTCTAAAAGTTACCTATTTGTAATAGTTTTGAATTGGGTGCTGGCATACAAGAGATCATTCATCTGTGTAGTGAATGACTTTCATACAAATTTAAGCCCTATAAATTACAAAAAGTTAAGAAAGACCTTCAAATTTAAGAATAGATATGAGTGTTCCATCCAGGTTCTAGTTGCTAGGATGTATCAAGTTCAAGGATAATTTGGACTGAATAATAGGATAAAGCATATTGGATAAAGATAAAAATTATTATGCTTTTCAATGCAAAGATGATAAATGAAGACATGATTTAAAATTAAAGAAATCAAGCTTTCATTTCATTCTTGTATGACCAAGAATGAAATTAGATCAGTTGGATAGAAAACTATGGTCTATCTCAGGAATAGGATCGTGAATCTGTGCCCACACTGCTGGACTATTAGCACAGGAACTTCCACAAAAAAAAAAAAAAAAAAAAAAAAACAAACAGTAAGCTTCAAAATACTATACCTTGAGAAAAAGGATAAACAAGAAAAATATTCATCCCTCATGTAAGAGATGGGAAACAAGCTTATCTTTCATTACCTGGCCTGTTGTTGAGAATAAATATATCTCCTGAGAATTTGTAAACATTGGCATGTACTTTAAGTATGTTTCACATTCAAATGTACTTTATCCACCTAATCTGAGAATCTTTCAACCAACAATTAAAGGTAAATTTTTCTCTCACACCAATGACAAATCTGTTGTGCAAGACAGAGCAAATACAAAGGCATTCTAGAACACTCTAATGCTAATTTGAATGTGATCTGTGGATTGATCCTCCTTCATGAACTGATTGCCACTTCTCAGTGACAAGATAAATACAGAAACTGAGAGTGTTAGAAACGGGTATAGCAATTTGACAGAATAATTGATGTAATTTGATCTAATATTTTTAAAAACCTGGCATTTATATTTTTATGTCTGTGTTAATTTAATTTATTCTAATAATTACTTTTTAAAGTTTATTTATTTATTTTGAGAGAGTGCACAGGAGGGGCAGAGAGAGAGAGAACCCCAAGCAAGCCCTGCACTGTCAGCGCAGAGCCCGATGCAGGGCTTGAACTCACAAACCCTGCATGACCTGAGCCTAACCCGCTGAGCCACCCAGGTGCCCCTCTAACAATTACTTTTTTTTTTATTTGTAGAAGTATAAATCTATGATGATTTGAAAGACAAAAGTGGTTTTTCACTACTGATCCTTTGAGGGGCAAATGTGACCAATGCCAGATAGCAAGTAATTCAATAGATAAAATCTATAGGGAAATGCAAAGTAACAAGACACATGAGGAGATAAAAAAGACATTATAATTAGGAGATTATACAAATAAAAATAGCAAGATTACATTTCAGATAACATAATTTATATGTTGAAGTGAGTAAGTTGAAAAACAGCAGAATAGAAAACCAAAAAATAGAACATGACAGTATCAAATAAAGGGTAAGTTGAGTGAACAGGAATTAAATTTAACTGTAAGAAATGAAAACAAAATTAAATAAAATCTTAGGGGAAAAGTTAACAATCAGATTAGACGTAGTTGAACAGAGAATTAGTAAAATAAAAGAATTTGAAAAAAAAAATGTTAAATATAGCAAGGAGAGTAAAAGAGATGAAAAGGAGGTTAAGGTAAAGGCTAAAGCAAACCAAACAAACAAAAAAGATAAAGGCTAGACATAATGAACAGCCTCTATGTAGCTGTGCAGTGCTCTGAACAGGAAAGAATAGAACAATAGTCAAAGAGATAATGGCTGAATATTTCCCAGCATTATTAACCCATGACTTCTCAGAAGTGGGATACATTGGGATGTCTGGCTGGCTCAGTGGGTTGACCACGTGACTCTTGATCTTAGAATTGTAACTTCGAGCCCCACGTTGGGTGTCGAGATTACTTAAAAATAAAATCTTAAAAAAAAAAAGTGGATACACAAAATTTAGCAAGATAATTAAAAATAGTATAGCACAGTTCACTAAAAAAGGGAGAGGACTATCTTAAATGCCACCAGAGATTATAAATAAGATTTCCTGTAAAAGAATGACACTTAGGATTACAAGTAATTTTTCAAGAAAAGCATAGAACCCATAAATTCATGTGGTAGGGGGAGATATCTTTAAAGAGTGGAGAGAAAATATTTGCTAAGCCTCAGTTTTATATATACTTAGTCTATTATTTAGAGAGATAAAGGAAAAGAGACCTTTTTTTTAATGAAATGGAAGGAAGGCTGAATGATCAGAAAAAAGAAATTAAGAGAATTAAAGGGGGGCTCCTGAGTGTCTCAGTCAGTCAAGGGTCCAACTTCAGCTCAGGTCATGATCTTGTGGACGGCTCAGTTAGTTAAGCGTCTGACCAGGTCATGATCTCGGGTTTCATGAGTTCAAGCCCTGCATTGGGCTCTGTGCTGACAGCTCAGAGCCTGGAGCCTGCTTCGGATTCTGTGTCTCCCTCTCTCTCTGCCCCTCCCTTGCTCATGCTCTGTCTCTCTCTCTCTCTCTCTCTCTCTCTCTCTCTCTCTCAAAAATAAACATTACTATTTTTTTAAATGGGAATTAAAGGAATGAGATATATAAGGCAAAAGTGAACAATAAAAATTGATGTGTGGGGGCAAATCTGAATAGTATCTGAGTGTACAAAATAAATAGTTGTCTTACAATTATATTTACAATAATAATAATATTATTGCAACAATAGTGGCTTTTTTGTTTTTTGTTTTTGTTTTGTTTTTGTGTGTGTGTGAGAATGAGAAAAATAATTACTATCGTTTGACTTTGCTGTATATATAGACTAGAAGTTTAGTGATTTATAGCCAAAGGAGAGAAATAAAGTGGTTAATTCCCATAGCAGCACAAGAAGAATGGAATATAGAAAACTCGGTCAATTTATGGAATTTATGGAAATAAAAATCATGATTATATAGGGGATAAGAAAGTAAATGAAGGTAAGTAGAAAAAAATGCAGAAGTAAAAATCAGTAAATATAACAAATATAAATGAACTGAACACTGTACTTAAAATATTAAGTTCTTGGGGCGCCTGGGTGGCTCAGTCGGTTAAGCGTCCGACTTCGGCTCAGGTCATGATCTCACGGTCTGTGAGTTCAAGCCCCGCATCGGGCTCTGTGCTGATGGCTCAGAGCCTGGAGCCTGCTTCGGATTCTGTGTCTCCCTCTCTCTCTGACCCTCCCCCGTTCATGCTCTGCCTCTCTCTGTCTCAAAAATAAATAAACATTAAAAAAAATTTTTTTTAAATAAATAAAAATAAATAAAAATAAAAAAAAAAGATTAAGTTCTTTTTAAACAATAACCCAACTTAATCTAAGTGAGCTGGATGTACCCCCAATATAATATAAAATAAATATAGTTGTAAAGCTGTATGTAGATCTAAAATGGATATTCAAAAATAAAAAATGGAAGAACATGCCCCAAAGTATCACACCTTTGACCTTTTGTTTTATTTAACATAGCTTCAAATATATACAGACACTAAATGGCATAATAGGATAATGGACAAATCCACCATTTTAGCATACATATTTGAGTTATTGATAAGTTAAGCAGAGAATAATATTAGTAAGAATATAAATTACTTGACCAAATTTATGTTTTTATGGATATATATAATACCTACCCCTATCATTTATAGAATTAGAATTTTTTTCAGGCACGCATTATACACTTATGAGAACTGAACAGTTACAGGTATGAGGCCCCAAAAGAAATCTTAATGACAACAACAGCAAAGTTCTGGGGGAGTATCATTGCATAGAATGTGCTCTCTAACCTGGAAAGAACCAAGGTAAAGGTAAATAACAAAGAATCAACCCCCAAATCCTAGTTAATAACTTATTTCTAAATAATTGGTGGGTCATATGAGAAATTCCAATAAAAACTAGAAATATTTACAATTATACAGTACTGAATATATTAAATGTATGGAATGTTACTGAAGTGATACCTAAAGAAAAATCTAGAGTGTTTTATATTTATATAAGAAAAAAGTGAAAACCCAGAGCATTCCTAAAAATTAAAACTTACCAAACCAACTGAAGATAAAACAATGCCTCTTTATGTCTATGTCTACAAATCTAAACCTTGCCCTTCCCTCAAAAAATAAACACTTTTTGGTTGATTTTGTAGGTATGTTGTATATTACATTTAAGCAACGTAAAGACCAATATTTTAAAAATTCTTCTAGAGAAAAGTAGTGCTTTCCAAACCATTTTATAAGGGTGATATAAATTCTCTATCAAACAATGCAAGATATATAGGAGAACCTATAATTAAAACCAATCCTATTCATGAATAGTGATGAATATATCATTTTTAAAAAATCACCAAACTAGTATGTTCAAGGTTGATTTAACACAAAAACCTATCCAGTTAGCTATTACATTAAAAGATAAAGTAGAAAAAGAAGAGTAAAAAATTTCAATTAAAAAAGCCAATAGTAAAATGGACTATATAACACTAGAAATGTAAAAAATATTTTCCTTGAAAGGTTATTTACCAGAAACTTTCAAATAATTATTATTCACAGTGAATAATAGCCTAATAATCTTCCAAATAATCCCCAAAAAAGGAAAGAAAAACTATTCTTACCTTAAAACATTCACAAAGATAAATTAGATGGACTAACCATTTAAGATATAGAACATATTTACAAACGCAAACATGAAAAACCAATAAATAAGAGAAAAATACAAGCCACAAGTAGAAATATGTGTAACATATGCAACATTCAAAGGATTAGTGTTATAAAGACTCCATGCATACAATAAGAGAGAGAAAGACCTTTTGAAAATAAGTGGTAAACTTTGAGTAGGAAGTTCACATAAGTTGAGAACCAAAAATGGCCAGTTAACATATAAGACATTTAATTTGCCTATTAATCAAGAAAACATTCATTAAAAGACAATTAGCTATTATTTCAGACCAATTAGGTTAGCAACACTTAAAAGAATTAGGAAAGAGAGGGAGAAATGATTTCTCTCATATAATTTTTAAGAAAAAAAAAAAATAGAAAAAAAAATACTATTGGAAGTGGTGAGTGACAGCCTTTCTGTCACCAAGAGTTTTTGTGGGACACTCTCTCTATAGACCCTAATCCCCTTCCACAGCACTTGGCTTCCAATCTCTTTTGTTCTTTGTCACATGAATGAGGGTTCTCTTTCTAGTTGCTTCACAGATACCTGGTCCCTGTTCTGTTGGAACAATATGACAAACTGTTCTCATGCTAAAAAATAACAGATGACAATGACAGTGTGGCTTTAAATTCATGATTCTATAATAATTTCTGAAGCTAATAGCTATTATTTACATTCAAGAGTTAATTGATCAGAGGCACCTGGGTGGCTCCGTTGCTTGAACGTCAGACTCAATTTCAGCTCCGGGCATGATCTTACGGCCTTGGGATGGAACCCCATATTGGGCTCTGTGCTGACGGCATGGAGGCTGCTTTAAATTCTCTTTCCCTCAGTCCCTGTCCCCCACTTGGTCTCTCTCTCTAAAATAAATAAAAATGAAAAATTTTTTTTAATGATTTAATTGATCAATCAGGCATTTACCAATTGAAGGAGCTCATTTACAGGGTATGTGAAAATAAACGGAAATAAATAAAATGACCATCAATTTCTCCAAACGATTCCCCATTCCTTTTCAAATAGCCCCAGTTTATCTAAAGATTACATTTTAATAAGGTACATTCTTTTCTTTAAAAAAAAAATCAACCTTGAAAGAAAATTTACATACAATAAAATACACTCATTTTAAGTATAAAGTTTAGTAAATTTTGACAAATATATTCTCTTGTGTATCAAGATATAGAACATTTTAATAACCCCAAAAGTTTCCTCAAGACTCTAGGCAATCAGCTGCTCCCCAGAACCTCCTCCATCTTCCACTCCAGAAGGCCCCTGATCTATTCTCTTTTACTTGAGTAGATTTGCCTTTTCTAGACTTTTATATGCATACAGAACCATATTGTGTGTATCCTTTGTGATTGACTTTAGTCATTTAGCATAATTTTTTTGAGATAAGTATATATAACTTTTTAGGCCAAGTAAATTTTCATTATGTGGCTATGCCATACCTTGTATATTCTTTTCTCTGTTCATATACATTTGGGTTATTTCTAGATTCTGACTATTAACAAAATTGCTATGCCCATTCCTGTAAATATTTATGTAGACATATTTTTTCTTTTAATTTAAGTTTGAAATAATGACCCCAAAATATTAATAGGTAAACAATGAAAAGCCTCCCTCCAGCTCAACCCAACATGTAACCATGTTAGTGAGTTCTTTATTGTCCCAGATAATTGTTATGCATACAGAAGCCAGTAGAACTATATGTCTTTTTTATCCTTCTCCTTTCCCGCCAAAGGCAGCATATTATACATATATTTCTGTAATTTGCTTCTTTATTTTTTATTTATTTTATTTTTTTCAGTCAACACAAAGTTGTTTTTTGATGTACAGTTATTTTAATTTTAATAATTCAATTTTAACATGTGATTTGTGTAACCATAATCACAGAAAGAACATAAAATAGCTCACTTGTTTATAAAATCTCCTAGTGCTATCACTTTGTAATCGAATCCTTCACCAACTCCTAACCCCTGAAAATCACTGAGGCTTTCTCCATCACTATAGTCTTTTTGAGAACATACAGGAACCACATACCATACTTTTTGAGATTGCCTTCTGTTACTCAGAATAATGTATTTGAGATTCATAGTTATATATCAAGAGCTAGTTGTACATATCAATAGTTAGCTTCGTAAGTTGTTTGTAATATTTTCTTTCACTTTTGACTTTAATTGTAAGGTTTCTTTCCATGTACTTGAAAACATTTTAGGGGCGCCTTGGTGGCTCAAGTCAGTTAAATGTCTGACTCTTGATTTTGGCTCAGGTAGAGATCTCATGGATTGTGAAATCAAACCCTGCAGCAGGCTCCACACTGAGAGCCCAGGACCTGCTTGGGATTCTCTCTTTCTCCCTCTCTCTCTCTCCCCCTCCCCCATTAACATGCTTGCTCTTTCTCTCTCAAAATAAACATTTAAAAAGTATATTTTAGTGAACTTTGCATTGTAAGATGAGCTTTTTGATTAAAAAAAAATAAAAGAAGTACTCAGCATTCTCATAAAACCCATACTCACTTTTCCCTATTGTAATATCTTGTATTAGTATGATATATTTACCACTATTAAGGAACCAATACTTATATATTATTACTAATTTAAAGGCCTTACATTATTCATATTTTCTTCATTTTACCTAACGTCAATGCATGATACTACTGATGTCTACTTAACCTCCTCTTGGGTCATGATACTACATAATTTACTGATGTCAACTTAACCTCCTCTTGGCTGTGACAGTTTCTTATATTCCCCTTATTTTTGAGGGTCTTGACAGTGTTGAAGACACTGGTCAGACAGTTTGTAGCATGTCTCTCAATTGGGATTTTTCTGAGGTTTTTCTCATGATTAGTAAAAGGTTATGGGTCTTTGGCGAGAAGATCACAAGAATAATATGCCATACTCATTACATAATATCACAGATGCATACTATCAACATGACTTTTTACTGTTGATGGTAATCTTGATCACCTGACTAATCTATTCTTCTTTATTGCTAAATAGCCTTGCATTGTACGGATACAGCACAGTTTGTTGAGCCATTCACCTGTTGAAAGACTTTAAGGTTGTTTATGGCTTCAGAGATTATACGTAGTGTTACTATAAATATTTGTGTAAAGGTTTTGGTGAGAAGTTTTCCTTTCTCTAGGGTAAATATCCAGTAGTAGGATGGTTGGGTCATAAGGTTAGAGTAGATTTACCTCTGTAAGAGTTAAACTGTTTTCCAAGTGTACATTTGGTATTTCCACCAGCAATGAATGAGGGTTCGTATCATTACCAACATTTGCTTTTTGCAGTATTTTTTTAAAGAATATTTTAGCCATCAACCTAGGTGTGTAGTGATAACTCCTCTTGGTTTTAATTCGCATTTTCCAGGTGGCAAATGATGTTGGAAACTTTTCATGTGCTTTCCTGCCATCTGTAAATCTTCGTTGGTGAAGTGTCTATTTTAGTCATTTGTCCATTTTTTAAAGTTGGTTGTTTATTTTGTTACTGTTTTAGAGTTTATTACATATTCTGAATATCAGTCCTTTGTCATATATGTGGCTTCTGAAAAAAAACATTGTTTTTTGTTTTTCTTTTAGAGATCATTCTTTCAGCGTCAGTGGCATGTCTAGGAACTCTTTAGCAAACCATGTTCTCAAAATATTTTATTATAATGTCTTCTAAAAGTTAGTTTTACATTTACATTTAAATTTGAGATTCATTTTGAGTTAATTTTTTGTATAAGATGTGAGATTTAACTTCAAGGTTGATTTTTTTTTTTTTTTTTTTTTTTTTTTTTTTTTTTTTTTTTGCCTATGGGTATTGAATCTCTCTGGAACTATTGAAAAGACTTTCTTCTATTGAGTTGATTCTACATCTTTGTCAAATGTCAGTTGCCTATATCTGTGTGGCATTATTTCTAGGCTCTTTATTCTTAATTCTGTCCCACTGATTTGTGTGTTGATCCTTCTGCCAATACCACACAGTATTGTTTACTATAACTATATAGTAAGTTTTGAAATCTGGTGGAGTGATTTCTGTCTCTTAATTCCTCTGTTTCAAAATTCTTTTAGCCATTTTAATTCCTTTTCCATATAGGAGTTATTTATTTATTCATTATTTTTTAACAAGAAAAAAATTAATGGGTGTACATGTGGGGAAATCCACACAGATGTGAAATTCTGAAGACAATGGCCATATATATGTTAGAGTAATCTTGTTTATATCTGTGAAATATCTTGCTGGGATTTTGATAAGAATTGCATTAAATTTTATGTGAATATTCGGATCATCCAAAGTTTTACTTAGTTAAGTTTTTTTACTTCATGAATACATCATGTCTCTCCATTTATTTAGATCTTCTTTGATTTAGTTTATGAGTGTTTTGTAGACTTAGCATACAAATCCCATAAGTGTTTTGTTAGATTTGTAGGTATGTGTGTCATGATTATGGGGCTATAGTACATATTATTTTTTAAAAAACTGTTTCCAAGTATTCATTATTAGTATATAGAAATATAACTGCTTTTTCTATTATTGTTAACCTTGTACTTTGTGACTTTGATGAACTCTTTCATTAGTTCTATAATTTTTTTTTTGTAGATTCCTTGAGATTTTCCATGTAGACAATCATGCCCATACAGATGGGAGAGTTTTATTTCTTCCTTTCCAGTTTGTAGGTATTTTATTTCTTCTTCTTGCCATATTATTGACTAGATCTAATAAAATGCTGAATAGGAGCTATGTGAGTGGATATCCTTGCCCTGCTCTCTATCTTGAAAGAAACACATCTAGTCTTTCACTGTTAATTATGATGTTAGCTCTAGGTTTGTTTTTTTTCCTAGATTTTTATCATATTGAGGAAGTTTTCTTCTATTTTTTGCTAAGGGTTTTATCATAAATTGGTATTGAATTTTGTCAAATGCTTTTTCTGCACCGATTGATATAATAGTGTGGATTATAATTAAATTGATTAATTTTTAAATATTGAATATTGCATTCCTGGGACAAACTCCATTAAGCCATGATGTGTTGCCATTTTAACTGTTGGATTTGATTTGGTAATACTCTATTGAGGAACTTTTGTCTATCTTCATGAGGAATATTTGTACGTAGTTTTCTTTGTAATGTCTTCATCTGATTTTTAATTCAGGGTAATACTGGCCTCATAAAATTGGATGAGGATTGTTTTCCCCTCTTTTATTTTCTGGAAGATATTATATACAATTTGATTTATTTGTTCTTTAAATGTTTGTTAGAATTCGTCAGTGAAACATGTGGGTCTGAAAATTTCTTTTTTGGAATGTTTTCTAACTGAACATTTAATTCCATTTCTTTGATAATGTAGGACTATTTAGGGGACCTATTTTATCTTGGTTGAGTTTGGTAGTTTGTGCTTTTCAAGGAATTTTTCTATTTTATCTAAGTTTTGAGCTTATGGTCATAGAGTTGTTCATAATATTTCTTTATTATTTGAATATCTGCTGGGTCTTTAGTGATATATTATTCTTATTCTTATTCTTATTCTTATTCTTATTCTTATTCTTATTATTTTAGAGAGACAGAGAGCATGAGGAGGGGAGAGAGGCAGAGGGAGAGAAAAAGAGAATCTCAAGCAGGCTCCACACTCAGCACAGAGACCAATGTGGGACTCGATTCCATGACTCTTGGGATCATGACCTGAGCCAAAATCAAGTCAGATGCTCAACTGACTGAGCTACCCAGAGACAATTTAGTGATATATTTTTATTTTGATGAAGACATACTTCAGAATACAATTGTTGACTAAACTTGCATGCATTTAAATTTATTAAAAAACCGCTAAACAGTTTTCAAAGTAGTTATGCCATTTACATTCCCATCAAAACTTATAGAATTTCTGCCTGTTTTAGTTCCTTTAAACTAAAGGACAGTGTTTTTGTTTTTATTTCTAATTTTAGCCAAATAGTTTCCAAACTGTACTATTGTGCATTGCAACAAGCAATGTATCAATTTCACATCTTTGTCAATATTTGGCATTGTCAGTCTTTTAAATTATAGCCTCTATTATAGATGTATGGTGGCATCTCATCATATTTTCAGTTTGAATTTTTCTGGAGAATATTAATGCTGAGAATCTTTTCATTTGATTTTTGGTGTGTGTGTGTGTGGGTGGGTGGGTGGGTGGGTGTGTTTGCGTGTGTGTGTAATGTCTACTAAGTGTCTATCATCTTCAAATTATTGGTTTGTTTTGTATTGTTGAGTTGTAAGGTTTTCTTTTACATATTCTAGATAGTGCTTCAGCATTTTCATTGCAGGTATTTTCTGTCAAACTGCCTTTTGATTTTCACATTGTCTTTTAAAGAACAACTGCTATTAACCTTGAAAAAACCAATTTTTCATATGCTGTTGTCTACTTTTAGTGTCAAAGAAATCTTTAAGTATCCTTTTGCTTGTGAAAATATTCTCCACCATCCCACACATTCCACTGAAGATAAGAGTATTAATACAGTTTTATTTTGCCTGACTTTTGTCCTCATACATCACTGACCAATACTCATCTTGCTATAATCTGGAATAATAATTTTAGACTGTTATTAAAGTAAATACTACTATCAATATTTATTTATATTTAGCCTCATATTTAATTGAGGTTGCTCATTGGTGTTTTGTGAAACAGACTTTTTCATCCTAGATTCTTTTTTCTTGTTTTTTTCTTTCTTCTCTCTTCTTTTCTTTCCTTTCCCCTGAAGAGCATTTTCTACTAATGTGTATAATAGGTTGACTCTCTTAGTTGTTGTATGACTAAACCTCTCTATTTTGTCTTAGCTTTTGTATGGTCATGAAGCTAGAAAAAGCATTATGGATTTAAAGTAATTTCCCCTTTCATTGAGACATTTAAAGCCAAACTTATTCTCATTCTTTTCAGCATGAACTGTGAGAACATTGTGGTCTGAAAAAAAAAAAACAACAATCTGATGTTTCCTAGTGAAATATTTTATTGCATTAGTTTTGGGGGAAAAAATCCTGGGCCATCTTATTCTCTCTTTTTCTCTCTTTTATTAATCCTATTGTTTCATTTTGGATGTACTGTTAGATGTATATTGGAACTTTTCAATATATCCTCCACTATTTCTTCGCTTAGATTTCATATTGTATATATCTTTACATCTTTCTATGTTGTTCAGGCAGATTTTCTTTTTTTTAACATTTATGTATTTTTGAGAGACAGAGAGAGACAAAGCACAAGTGGGGGAGGGGCAGAGAGAGAGTGAGACACAGAATCTGAAACAGGCTCCAGGCTCTGAGCTGTCAGCACAGAGCCCCAAGTGAGGCTTGAACTCAAGAACCATACGATCATGACCCGAGCCAAATATGGATGCTTAACTGACTGAGCCACCCAGCCACCCCAGTGTGAGCAGATTTTCTTAGCTCCTTATTGATATGCATTCTGCTATCTAAACCCCAAATCATGGTAAAATTGTTATTGCAATAGGCATTTTGTTTTATTTCCAAAATTTCTCAGTTTTTTCATAATCATCTGTTCTTATTCCATGTGTATGCTCTTTAACTATTAAATAAACATCATCTATTTTCAGATTTCTTTATTGTTTGTGTTTCCTTGACTACTACTTTCATTTAATACCAGGGTGTTATCCAAGATTGGATGTATGGTGATATTTCTGGCACATAGAAATTTTATGCCTGATGGGAACTGTATAAACACTGCAGAAGATGTTGTTTTGGGACCCTCTATGGCAGTAGGGACTGATTGCCTTCTCTAGGTAGCTGAGGCACTTTTCATTGTTTCGCATAAGGTGGACCCAGAATTTTTTTAATACGCTGCATTTATGGGGCACTTGGGTAGCTCAGTTGGTTAAGCGACCAACTCTTGATGTGGACGCAGGTCGTGATCACTGTCCTGAGACTGAGCCCCGCATCGGGTTCTGTGCTGAGCATGGATCCTCCTTGGGATTCTCTCTCCCTCTCTCTGCCCTCTTCTGCTCACATACACACTGGCTCTCTCTCAAAAATAAATAAATAAACAAAAGAAAATTACAGAGCATTTTAACCCCTAAAACACTTAGCTCCAAGGGCACCAGCCAACATTCTTCACCATTTTCCCAGTGAAGCAGTCAAAATTGCTTCTAAGAAGAGCTTCAAATTATGACCACGGCCGTGGCTTTCTACTTTGGCTTGGCTTTTGCTGATTATTCTGTAACAGTGCATCAGAGAATCAGTCCAGAAATAATGCTGCTTCTTGATATTCAGAAATTATTAGTTTATTCACTCATTTTTCTATAATATTGGAGTTTGTTGTATATTGGAGGTAGAAGTTGCTTGAATTTCTATAAAAGAAAATGTAATCTATTAATTTCTTACAAGTAAAAGCCCACCATGTAAGGGTAATTTTCTCCTTAGCAATATATTGTTGATACGTTTATTACAGTAGAATTTTAAGTGGGTTGTATTTTTATCTATCTATTTCCCATAATAAACTATGAACACTTTGGAGTCAGTAACTATATATTAGAAACTGTTAGTATTCTAAATGATATCGATTCTCCCCTTCTTCCCTACTAACAGAATTTGAATTTATTTTGGAGTGGATGTGTGCCAGCTAAAAGTACAATTCTTACTTTGCAACTAGAAGTAGACATTGGACACAGTTCTGACCACTGGGATAAAAACACAATTCACTGGGTTTGGTTTCCAGAAAGGTTCTTTGTTAGAGGCTGACTCAGCTGGCATGTGTACCCTTTTGCTTTGCCCTTCTTCTTGTCTGGAATGTGGACATGATGTCGACAGCTCTATCATCCTTAATGCCTTCACAGTAATAGAAGACTTTACTATTATCATGGCCATGAAATTAAATCACTATCCTATAGTATGATTGCATCGACCAGGTCATATACTCACACCTGAAATAAGGTAAGATGTCTAAAAATGCATCATTATAAGATGATTTACATAAACCTAAGTTCCTGGGAAAATAACCGTTTATGGAAGTGCAACTCTCTTAATTGGCTTACTCTAACCAACATGTATCTCTGGACCTGGAACTAATTTCTTCCAAACTACATGGCTGCTCTACATTGGGGAAGCAGTAAAGTTGATGTTGAGAAGTCATGCACAACATGGAATCTATCTTCCTTTTTTTCAGTTACCCATCACACACGTAAATCCTTTCCCTTACAACTTTAAAAATGTCGTGCTTACAGATTAGAAACTCACTCTGTAGGAAGATAATCTAACCTTCCTTTCACGTAACCTATTCCACATCTTCCTTCAAGGATACCCTTAGGCATCATTTTTCCCACAACGCTTTCCCTGGGCTCTTCTTTCTCCATATGCCAGGTTATCTGCCCTCCTATGTGCTTCTAACTCAACTTTACTCCCCTCTTGCCTTTTATTTGTCTCACCTGATGGCAATTATCTATTATTTGTCTGATTGCCCCAACCAAAAGGCCCATCTTTTTGTTTCTAGACCATGTCTTGTTCATCTTTCTATATTTAGTTCTTAATTCAATATTTGCATTATATTGGATATTCAATCATTATTCGTTGAACTGTAAGTGACTCTATGGAGCCTATCTTAGCTTACATTTTATTTTAGCCCTTAGACTATTGGAATATCAGGAAAGGCAGTGGGGACTAACTATAGCCGTTTAAATTAAACTTTAAGAAGTTCTCTGTCTTTATAACATTAAATAATTAGGATGTCACTATAAATATGCCAATTGCTACAAGCTTAGAATGACCATATACTATCCCAAGAAATCTAAAATATAGCTATATTCTGAGAAACAGTAATGGACAGTTTTATGTTTAAAAATAATCAACTATCAAAATAACTCTCTGCTCAACTGTGCTTGTGTGCGCCTCTCTCTGTCTCCCTCTCACACAACCTGCACACACAATGAAATGTCAGCATTTATTTCCTTAGAGTGATTAGTTAGATTGTGATGATGCTACACAAATATAATTATGAGATACAACAGCAGCATTGCGTGCCTAACTCCACTTATTTTAAGTGTTTTCTCATTCTACCATTTCTCTTTTTAAAAAGGAGCTCCCATAATTATTTTATTTAAAAAAAAGAAGAACAGCGGTAATTAAGGCCTGGCAATATATCATTCTTAAGATTTTTAAGTAAGAGGACAAACACGCTCAAAACTCAAAATATTATTTTTCTGAAAAGAAGGGCATTTTATTTTCTAATTAGAAGTCATGAATTTAAATGAATGTGGAAACATTCCATTTAGAAAGATACGAGCATAATGATGAACTAACTTCTATTTAGGAAAAAAAAAACCCAACAACAACAAACGTAGCTACAGACACAGCATATACCCAGTTGCTTTTTAAACAGCAACAGCCATAAATCTATGTTTCAAATTCTGTCTCTCCATCTCTCTGTCTGGCTACAAATAATGTTCAGGTTAAATGAAAATGTTCCCAATTGAAGTGTACCGTTATCTATTTCACCCTTTATCAGCGTCACATGTACAGTTCTAAGGTAAACATGGAATTGTACACTTGGAAATTTTGATTTTGAATCTTGACAGCACATTTCCAAAGGTATCACATCTTAATCAAATTTAAAAATAAAACATCCCAGCGCTGAGCTTGGTTGCAAACCTAAAATTATATAACATACATGTTTTTATGCTTTGTCAATTACATTTGAAATAGGGGACTGTTTGTTTCAGCCCTTCTAAAAATGAGACGGGGATGGGAAAACAACCTATTTCCTTATTAGGTTCAGAAGTCAAAGGACTCAGCCAGGAGCCGCAGGCTTCAAGAGCATAGAAGATTAAGACATATATTGGATTCATGATGGAGGGCAGAAAGTTCATTTTCAAAATAAAACAGAATTTTATTCATATTCCTTTTAAAATTCAGATTGCCATTTGCCAGCTGACCTGTGACACGACAGCAGTGTATTACATTTTCAATGAGCAGTCTGTCTGGGGCTGCCAGTGGGAGAAACCGCTTCCTGGTTTCTAGGTTTGTATTTTTCTAACTAAGATATTGTTGTCAGAATTTTAGATGGTACGAACAGGGGCAAGGTAACATATTTATTTTTAATAAGGAGGAGATGTAGAATAGTATAGTCATCAGCATTATGCATGGAATAATCCTGTAAAAAACAAAAAAGTCACAACAGCTCAGGTAAAATGTGTATAGGGGACCGTCAACGATGGAGATGGCAGCATCTCAATGAGAAATAAGGGCAGGCCAAAAAAAATGCATCTTTATTTAAAAAATAAATATATGTGAATGCCTTTTTAAACAAGTTTTGGTGGAGTGCAAGTCAAGCCAAGGTTTTCTATAGTCGGGGACTAGATTTATCCAGCTCACCATCTGTCAAAATTATATTATAGATGACACATATGCATAGATACAAGACCACTGATTTTCATATATATTAAAACCTGAAAGTACTGGAGGATATGAAAACCTACAAACTGTTAAGCCAAAGGCTTACATCTAGAACTTTTTTTTTTTTCCCACTCATTGTTTTAATTCTATTTTATTCCTGACCTGCATTCAGGAGAAATGGACATGCAGCCAATTGAAACCATAAAAATTAAATTTCATTTAGAAAATACCAAAATAGAAACTTTTCGAAAAAAAGAAAACAAGAGAAAGGATGTACCCTTCCTTTGTTTTTGGAGATGCCCTTGTGAGTGAATAGATCCAGTACCTGTTTTAAAATGTAGGAAAGTGGCTTTAAGATGAGAATGAGACCAATTTTTAATGTCGAATAGAAAAAGGTGATGTTTGTAAAAATATAAAACTGGCAATAGTGATAAGACACGTGACTCTTGAGTTCACTTGAACCAGGACACTGCTGTCCGTATTTCATCCTTGAAAGTAGCTTTCTGATTAGGAGTTACTGGTGTGTTATTTTTGATAACCGCTCAAAAGGGAAACAGAGGGAGACTGACACAGCAGTTGTAACTATTTAATTTGGTATCATACTTTTCAAGTGGAATCAGATGGAGGAAAAGAGTATCCTTCACCTCATATTTACTTTGAACAAATCATGTTTATAGATTTTTCTCACATTTAGTAAGAGTAATATGTTTACCAAGTATGAAGGGTTGGCTTTAATCCATTTGTTGCAATTAAATAAATGATTGGTTTGTAAAGAGAGCTCTGAAAGCTGTCTTTTTTCCCTACAGATGATACTGTGAAATCATATCCTGCCATGACACATTTTTGAAAACAAAACAAAACAAAACTCCTATTGAACTATATTATCTCTTCTTATCGATAATAACACAAACTTTCCATGTTGTACAAATTAGGGTCAATACTCGTTTTTTATTAAATAAATATTTTCAGTTAAAAACCTCAATAATTTGTTATGCTTTTAAAAAAAAATCACAGCAGAAGTTAATTGAATGACAATGGATTTCACCTTCAGAATAGCTGTTCCAAAAGCAGATCTCTTCTATTATAATTTAAAATTCAGACTAGGAAAAGAAAAGAAAACTGGATATCCATCTTAAACTCTTCCCGAGTTTGTTTGCGTACTTTATCACTGCAGTTTAATTTCTACAAATCTCCAAATTATGATCCACAAGGTATCAAAACCCATCCAACTTCTTTTTCTTTTTAGTGTTTTTTAGCATTTTATTTTATTTTTTGAGAGACAGAAAGAGACAGAACGCGAGCAAGGGAAGGGCAGAAAGAGAGGGAGACACTGAATCCAAAGCAGGCTTCAGGCTCTGAGCTGTCAGCCCAGAGCTGGATGCGGGGCTCAAACTCACAAACCTGAGATCATGACCTGAGCTCAAATCGGAAGCTCCACAAATTGAGCCACAGAGGTGCCCCCAGACCCACCCAACTTATTAATGGATGATCTACAAATAAAAAGTCTTTTTTTTTGTAGTTTACAAATTTAAATTAGATAAACACACTGTCTTTCCATGTAGTATTTTAATGACATTGATTTTAAACATTTGGCTTTTTTGTGCAGTTTTTTAATCAATGGGAAAACTGGAGAGATTAATAGCAGCTTTCCTTTTTTTTTTAATTGCTAAGACACATATTTCAAGTGCATACAATTTCCATAATATTCAAAAAAAAAAAAAGGAAATCTTTTCATTTTCCTAAAAGAAGAAAGGAGGAAAGGATAGCAGGAAGAGAGAGAGAGAGAGAGAGAGAGAGAGAGAGAGAATCCTTAAATATATTCTAAATGCAATGGAACTACTTTGGGATAATTTGATTTCCATGTGCCATATGTCAAATCATACACTCCTCTTCCTCCAAATGCACACCTCAAATATTACCAAAAGCTTGCAAATCCTGAAATTCTAGCTTTGTCTATGCCATATATTACCCTAGTCTCTCTGGACGTAGTGCTATAGAACAAATTTCATTATATAGCATGGAGAATCATTGTCAAAAGTGATGAAATTAGTATCTTTTGAGATATAATGTGCTTGGCACATGTCCCTAGGAATGTTTTCCAGTAGCTCACATAATACCAAACAAAATTTTGAGTTTCTTCCTATTGCCTAGCAATAAATTGATATATTTTAAATTATATTAAAAAAAAAAAAGTTTCACGCCAGCGACTTAATCAGTTGAACCCCAAACAGAAAATAGGTCCCAAATTTAGCAATACAATGGGATTGAGATTGCTTCTTCGCTGAGCTAATTCTCCCAGAATCCACCGTTCATCTCATCACTCCTTATAAAATACAGAATCCTTAATTGGTCTCTGCTTCTCCAACATGTTTTTAATGAAAACGCAGCACATAACTCTTAGTTTGTTGGCTGCCAGAGCCCAATTTACAAAAGTGGGAGTGCGAGATAAGAAAAGTACATCTGCAGAGCAGGCTGCGCAATGAATCACACGATGCCAGAGTTGAGTAGAATATAATTGAGTCCAACATCTCTGAGCACTTTCACCATAATTAATGATAATCTGTAACAGAGGAATCTGAGATTCCAGTTCAGAGAACTGTTTAATTAGGCCAAGTAATGAAAGCAGAAGCAGTACAAGAATATGGCCTGTCTCATGATTAATGATTCATGCTACTGAACACAAAAGTGCCGCACCGTTAACTCTAACGGATGCTGCATCTCTCTGGCATTTACAAAATAGTGAAATGCATGCATTTTTGTATTTTAAAGATGTAACTGGCAGTATCCTTTCCTGAGCTATTTACATGATAAATATGGTTCCGAAGGTAACTGTCTTCTTCACAGGTTCTTTGCTCTGGGGTAGTTTAAGATAAATATGGTATCTGCCTGTACATCAGTATTAAGGTAAGTGCTGTTCCAACACAAGATAATTAACACTTTCACTTTCCAAGTGAGCAAAACATTATTTTCAATATACTCTTACTTGTTTTAAAAACATACATCTTATTGACCAAAACATGCATTTTACTATATATAGTAAGGAGAGTTCTGAAATATATATGTGTGTGTATATATATATATATATATATGTGTGTGTGTGTGTGTGTGTGTGTATTAACTCTCTCATTAACAATACGGTATAGAAAAAATAGGTTAAAGATCAAATCTAAGGTACAGAAACAATAAAGCAGGTTTGACAGTTATTATTTTGGGGGGCCAAAGTGTAAAATATGCTCTCACGGTATAGTAACTTGACATTGGGATGGTCCTGCAAGGGTGGGGGGCAAGACAAAAGAAAGAATGGTTTGTGTGAGGCCTGAAATTACAAGCCGGCAAATTAGATGGGCTTTATGTCAGTCACTATTTACCATTTTTCAATAAAATAGCAAATAGTACTTACCAAAGGCATTGTAAAATTGCACTCTACATACATAAGGACTGTGATAAGACAGCCCCCCTGACAAAACATGGGGACTCTATCCTCAACAAAATTCTGTGTCTTTATGTGTCGGCTGCACAAGCATCTGTGATTCAGCACCCACTGAGAATCAGACTAATTCAGAAGACACCTGATCTGTGATAGGGATTCAAAGAAAAGAATTCTGAATTCTCTTTACCTTTCACCTTGCCTTCCAATACATGAGGACACACAGTCACAACAATGCAACTCATGCTTGAAAGCCAGATATTTCCTATTGGCCCAAAAGATATGTGATCTCATAAGCAATGTAATTTGAGGGTTGCCCAGAAGTTTGGATCCCTGTAAACTACAAACACCGAGTAGAGATGTGAAATTTCAATGATTGTCTTCCAGTAGGCTAAAATAAAATCCCCCATGTTTATATATTTTTCACTCAATATAAAAAAAAACTATCCAGGAATATTTTGTGGAAAATTAATGGACATATCTGCTGTAAATGGAACAATATTATAAGAGGTATTTAAGAACCATACTTTATTCCAAAGTTTTGGACGTATGTATTAAAATCTTTGCCTAAATCATAATGCACAACCTTAAAAAAAAAGCCAAATAAAATTCTATTAGTTTCCTATGCAAATATCTGAGTGGACTTTATTTATACATGGAAGGATTGATTTTGTACTATAATCATAAATGACATATGCATCATACACAAAAAATAATAATTTTCTTTTGAACAAAATAACATATTTTAATAAAATGCCTGGAAAAAGAACATATTCTTTAGCTAGTTTGATAAATTTTACATATTCAAATTATTTGCAAATCGCATGATTATTGGCTGCATGAATCATAGAAGATAAAAAGAGGAAAAATGGGCCTCATGATGTATGAGGTTCTCAAAGGAAGAAACCACCTTACCAATTATTTTACAATGCATAAAAGTAGCTAACATTTTTAAAACAATTTCTATATGCCATGAACTGGGCTTCACAATTTAATACATTACCTTATGTATTCTTTACAACAAACAACCTAATGAAATAGTTACTATAATTATCCAAATGTTACACATGAGAAGATGAGAAGTTACAAGATGATTCAGCTAAGATTAGTTCATCCGCGTATAACAGAAAAAATAACATATCAGTGCCTTAACAAAATTACACATGCATTTCTCATATAAAAAAAGATCAGGGCTGCCATGGTGACTCTGAAGTGTCATCAGGAAGTCAGGATTCTCTTTTCTCCCTTTTGCCTTATTCAGCAGATTAGGGTGGGATCAAAGACATTTTGGGACGGTGGGAGTTCCAGCCATTACATTTATATTTCAATCAGTAGGAAAAGTGAGGAAAGGAAAAGGGATTTGCCTCATCTCCTTAATGAGCCTTCCAATAAGTATTAAACAACTTTTTTCCTTCAATCACATGTGCCAGGGGGTGCCTGGGTGGCTCAGTCCGTTAAGCGTCCGACTTCAGATCACCTCGCAGTTCATGAGTTTGAGCCCCGTGTCGGGCTCTGTGCTGACAGCTCAGAGCCTGAAGCCTGCTTTGGATCTGTTTTCCCTCTCTCTGTTCCTCCCCTGCTCATGCTCTGTCTCTCTTTCTCTCTCAAAAATAAATAAACATTAAAAATTTTTTTTTAAATCATATATGCCAGAACCTTTCCATATGGCCTTATCTGACTATAATATAAGCTGAGCAACATAGACTTTAATCTTGGTAGCAATTTGTTAATCTCAAATTTGGGTTTGCATCATTAGGAAGACTGGAAAAAATAGACTTGATTGTCAGCTGGCATTCTCTGGCAGAGAGAGATTTACCGACTTATTTCCTGATCTCGCAGCTGTTAAATGGTAGAGCCTAAATTTGAAGACAGGTGTGTCTGAATCAAATGCTATTTGGTTTTCTTAGCTATTATCATGTATACATGGTGACACACACATAGTAGCTTCTCAATAAATACTGGTTATTTTTACTAATTTTAACTAAATGATACATGACAGAAAATTATTTTATTTTAGCTTCTATTAGAAACCTGAGTATTTTAACAAAAGTAAAATATGATCTGTTTGGCCCTCCAAATTACCATTTAAAGGTAACATATATAGATATGAGAAAGATAAGAGGTAGATATGAGGCGTGGCCAATAATTTGACATTAGCTGAGAGCAATATATTTCCATTTTAAAACCAAAATCTGCAGGAAAATCTTTTTAATAAAGGGACTAACAAACATTCTGCAAGTTTTGAGACTATGCTTTTAATTATACATGCGGAGACAATGACCACTTAACAATAACACACACTTAGTGATAAAAATGTTGATATGTAATTAGGTGTGAAATATATCACAATTTCAGAGAATTTAAATGTGAAAAATATGCCTCTTAGAATAACACTACAGTGTACTCATCAAAGTGAAGAACCCAATAGATTGATTAAAATAGGTCCAGTTTCTTATTAAAATAGATGCAGATTCAGAGAAAATAAGTGAATTGTGTAACAGAGTTAAGGAAATGAAACAGCATTCAGAGAAAAATGCTAGAAAATATGAGTGATTGAGAGCATGAAGACTAGAATGAGAAAATCCACTATATAATTCTTAAGATTTATAGAGACAGTGGGAAATTAGGAAGAAGATATTGAAAAAAATAATGGTTGCAAATTTTCCAATCTGTAAACAAGCAAAAGGATGAATCTTAAAAAAGATGAACTTAAAAAAAGGAAGAAAAGATAAACTACCTAAAAGTAAATATAAATTTGGATCATAATGAAATGCTCCTTGCAGCAACAAATACCAAGGGTCAGTGAAACCGTATCATTAAAATCATCAGTGAAAACAACTCTTAACTTAGATCTCTATACCTAAACAGTCAAGTGACAATGTCATGCAAATGAATACTGAAAGATTTTATGAGTTACATATAATTGATGAAAAATGAAGATACTAAGATATACTTCAGACAGAAGGAAATTGAAACTAAAGGAAAAAATCATATTCAAAACACAATAAAGAAGAAAGAAGTCAACAAATTGGTTAATATAAAAAGTATGACATTTCATACAAATTAATTCTGTTTTCTATTTAGGGTAGAGAAAACTGAGTAAGAGTGTCACTCTCACTTAATGAAAAGAAAAAGCCAGTTAACCTTCAAAATCACAACTTTTGTTGAACTTCTAGAATACTGAGATCTCAAGGCCATCACATTATCTGAAATCCAACGAAAAAGAGATACCTTCACAAAGAGATTGGACAAGAACAGTGGCTCACCTGTGGGTGCAAGAATCACATGAAGCTTTGCTTTAAGTGGGAAAAAGAATTCACCTAAAATTTCTAATGAATGGACAAAGGATGAATGTGGGAGAGCGTGAGATTATACTTATAGAATCCCTGGCTGCTGCGGACACAAGTGGAGTCCACATTCACTGGTGGGCTCTTCTCCAAAGACCTTCCAGGGTGCACAAGAGAAAGATGAGGACAGAGCAGCAGGAGGGAAAAAAAACTACCTTAAGAATTTCAGGTCTGTAGGAAGGGAGAGGCTGATCCTGCAGGGAAAAGCATAAAGTCCTTCTCAGTATTCTTTCCTCTAGGAGACAAAGCCATTAAGCTGGTGAGGAACTAGCTGCAAACCTGGTCAGTTGCACGGCTGAGTTGAAGACCTATGGTGGCCGCAGGAAAAATAAAATGAAAAAATCTCTTTCTTGGAAAAACAGAATGAAATTGTCCTGAGTCTCAACTATTAGATGTCTTCTGTCTCTGTGTGGCACAGGTCTACCTAGGACTGGTACCGAATCAGGCCGGCAGAGACCCTTGTCCGACTCCCAAACAGGAGGTTAGGTAGCACTGATTTTACAAGCTGCATTTGTCTCCTGTTAAAGGGGTAGGACCATGGAGAGAGACCCTCTCTGAGATTCAAGTTACAGAGAGAAGATCTCAGAGTTCCGACCAAGAATAGAGCAGCAATACTGCGAAAAAACTTCCAGCAAACAATCCACACTCTAATAAACACATGATTATACCAGAGAAAGAGGAAGAGGTTCTGTGGCTGGTCTAGGAATTTAAATTGACAAAAGACAGATACACAGGAGAAAACAACCTATTTTAATTATGTACATATGGGAGTTTCACAAAAATATGAGACTCGAAAGGCACCCACACTATTCATACTTCTGTTACATTCTGAACTAAGGAAAAAGGGGATTGGGCCTTCTGTGGTTGTGACGTTCCATTCACTAGAAGCTGAGAGAAGGAAATATTTGGAAACAAGGGTTGCTCTGCGATGCGAATGATTTCTTAAGTAAAAGTTATCTCTACTAGTAGCTCTCTTCCCAGTACAGACCCCCTTATTTATGTAAATTTCTTCATATTGCAGATTTGCCCCACAAATGATGACATTTATACTGCATTATACTGAATTACAAAAAGATTTTAAGAAAGTTTTTTAGACACCACGACTACAATGCCATACAGAAGAAACATGGATCTACACCAAAAAATGAAAGATTTCCTGATAATTGGGAAAACTGAGGTATTTTACCTTATTGCTTATTTATCTAAAACAAAAGAGATGGTCTATTGTAAATATATTAGCAATGTATTTTATTTTATACAGAACTGTAAAAAGTACTCAATCACTTTAAAAGTGGGTCTAAAAAGAATGGAGAAAATAATTAAACAGAAAAAAATAAGAGGTTGATAAATCTGACCATAATATTAAATTAGATGTGAATAATATAAAAAACAGATGAAAAGAAAGAGATTGTTAGATTATTAGATGAAAGGGAGGTCAAGATATAAAAAATATGCTGTGTTGAAGAAGGACACTTTGAATACAGAAATATAGAGAGATTAACAATGAAAGGATAAAAAAGATTTATTACATAAACAATTTATTAAACACAACTTGGAGTGATTATTTTAAGAACAGATAAAGCATGCTTCAAAATAAGATTTATTACCTGGGTTAAAGAGAGATATTCCACGATGATAAAAGGGGTCAATTCAGCAAGAAGGCATAACAATCCTAAGTGTGAATATACTGACTGACAAAGAATCAAAACATACAAGCGAAAACTGATAGAAAGGAAGGGTGAAATTGACAGAAAATTCCAAAATTATGATTGAAGATACCAATACTTCTTTCTCAATAATAAATAGAAAAGTAGACAGAAAATCAGAAAGGACATAGAAGACCCCCAGAAAACAGTATAAATCAAATTGGCGTAGTTGTTGATTATAGAGAAACAGCAGGATACATGTTCTTTTCAGGAGCATGTGCAATATTCACCACGGTAGCGATATGCTAAGCAATAAAATAAACTTCAAAGAAATCAATATAAATTGAAATATCAAGTCTATTTTTTAATGAAAATAGAATTAAAGTAGAAGTCAATAACAGAAAGATATTGGGAAATCCTATACTATTTGGAAATCAAGCAACATATTTCTGTAATTAAAAACAACAACAACATGGTCCAGAGAGCAGTCACCAGAGAAAGTAGAAATATTTTTAATTGAATGAAAATTAGAACAAATTTAAAAATTTAAGGGGGCTGCTGAAGCAGTGCTTAGAATGAAAATTCATTAAATTGAACATAATAACTATAATATATATAACTTATGTTCTGTATTATATAATAGAATGTATTATAATTTATTGTATAATAATTATTATACAATAATCATATACAAAACAAAATTATATAATTAGTATAACTGAAAGTCATACTATGAATTATAAAAAATTTCAATCGGCAATCTAACATTCCACCTTAAGAAACTAGAAACAAATACTAAACACAAAGCAAAGCAGAAGGAAATAATTAAGATACGATTATATATGAATAAAATTGAAAAGAAAAATGCAACATAAAATATCAAATCAAAAGCTGGTTCTTTGAATAGGTGAACAAAATTGACAAACTAAACAACATTGACTTAGCACAGAGGCATTGACAGAGAGCAAGAGAGAGAGACAAATAGAAGAGTTGTCAAATTAACTGGGACTGGTAAATTATCTAGGACATCCTTACAAGTCTAACAGACAATAAAAAGATATTAAGGGCACCTTATGAACAACTTTAAGCTTATAAATTCAACAATTTTGAGGAAATGGATAAAATCCTAAAAATCTCAAATAATCAAATCTTACCCTAGAAGAAATCCATAACCTGCACTGTTCTGTTATTTGTGGATTTGAATTTGTAGTGAAAAGTCTTCCAACAAAGGAAAAGTCAGGACAGCATGGCTTCACTGTTCATGTCTACCAAACATTTAAGGAAGAAATAATACCGATCTCTTGAAAAATGGAAAAGAAGTGAATATTTTCTACTTATTTTATGAGGCCAGCATAATTTTGCTATCAAAACCAAGGCAAAGATAAGAAGAAAAAAAAAAATTGCTGACCAGTATTTCCTAAGAACATACATACAAAGTCCCTTGACAATCTATGAGTAAATGAATCTAGTAATATATATAAAAAAAAATACATCATGATAAGTGGGATTTATCCTGAATCCAAAACTGTTTAACATCAATAAAACAATCAATTGTAAGTTGCAATATCCATAGCATATAAGGGAACATCTTTACCTATACAAAGTGCATCTACAAAACAAATACAGATAACATTATATTTGATGGTGAAAATACTGTGTCTTTTTTCCCTAAGCCATGAAATAAATAAAGAATGTCATTTCTTACCACTCCTATTGAACATCATACTGGGGATTCCCACAGTGCAATATATTAGAAAAATGAATGAAATTCATATAGATTGAAGAGCAAGAAATAAAACTGTCTTAATCTTTAGATTGATAGGATTGTCTTTGTAGAAAATTCCAGAGAATCTACAAAAAACAAAAAAAGTAATTAAGTGAGTTAAGCAAGGTCACAGGATACAGTGACAATATGCAGAAATCAATTGCATTGCAATCTACAAATAGTAAAAAATAGAAAATTCAAGTAAAATTGGAAAAAGTACCATTTGGGGCTCCCGGGTGGCTCAGTCGGTTAAGCAGCTGACTTCGGCTCAGGTCATGATCTCACGGTCCGTGAGTTCAAGCCCCGCGTCAGGCTCTGTGCTGACAGCCCAGAGCCTGGAGCCTGTTTCAGATTCTGTGTCTCCCTCTCTCTGACCCTCCCCTGTTCATGCTCTGTCTCTCCCTGTCTCAAAAATAAATAAATTGTTTAAAAAAAAAAGAAAGAAAAAGTGCCATTTAAAATAGCACCAAAAACATGAAACACTTAAATGTAAATCTAAAATGTATGTGCAAGATCTGTAGGCTAAAACACTAATTAAATTAAAGAACATTAAATAAATGGAGAAACATCATGGTTATAAATAAAAAAACCCTCAATATTGTTATGTTGTTGATTCTGAAATTGATAGCAATATGCTACTCTCTAATAGACTAAAAGCTTTTTGAAGGCAAGGGTAATGTCTAACTGAATTCTATCACTTTGTGCATATAAAGTCTTCAGGAAACTTCTTGAGTTAATTTAGGAATGCAGGAACATATTCAGTGTTAAGAAGGCATTTATAATATTAAGTCACTAATCTAGTGAATCTCATGATTATGTACCCCTTTTTTATAGAAATTTCTTTTATTTTTAATGTGATGAAATCATAAATGTGAGGAAAGATACAGCATGTAGATTTAGTAATTTTCCTTACATTTATGATTAAAATGTAATTACCTAATCAGTGAAAAACAGCATAGTGAATAAGATATAGAACACAAATCATAAACAACTATAGAATTCAATTAGTATTTCTAAGATTTTAGATTGTTTTTCAGCAATGTAGCATAATTGACATCTATGGAGTAAGAGCAATTTTCATGTCAAGCTGGTATGAATTTTTCTGTATCTATTTCAAAATATGATATTTCTTTTATGTTTATGTTTTTAAAATGGAGAGACAGAATCAATCAATAAACAATATAATGATGGACATTCCTAAGGGCTATGAAGAGAAGAAAGTCAGGGCAAGAAGAGAGTAAACTAATGCAGATATATTTAAGATAAGTACTCTGAGAAGACTTCCCTGAGGACATCACATTTGTGAATAGATTTCATGCACAAGAGGACATTCATGAAGAAAGCAACAGAAGTTAGGATGGGAAAGTAGGCAGGGGCTGACCCAGAAGGAACTTGCAGACCACGGTATGATGAGAAGCCAATTCAGGTTTTGAGCATTAGCACGGTACACTGTGAGCTCTTCAAAATACATGCAACAAATTCCAAGCACCTCCACTGCTGACATTCTTGTCCAAGGCCATCATGAAACCTTGCCTAAATTCTTTTTTTTTCAATATATGAAATTTATTGTCAAATTGGTTTCCATAAAACACCCAGTGCTCATCCCAAAAGGTGCCCTCCTCAATACCCATCACCCACCCTCCCCTCCCTCCCACCCCCCATCAACCCTCAGTTTGTTCGTCTCTTATGCTTTGGCTCTCTCCCACTCTAACCTCTTTTTTTTTTCTTCCCCTCCCCCATGGGTTTCTGTTACGTTTCTCAGGATCCACATAAGAGTGAAACCATATGGTATCTGTCTTTCTCTGTATGGCTTATTTCACTTAGCATAACACTCTCCAGTTCCATCCACGTTGCTACAAGGGATACAGGAGTGCTGATGCATAGGGGCACTTGTACCCCAATGTTTATAGCAGCACTCTCAACAATAGGCAAATTATGGAAAGAGCCTAAATGTCCATCAACTGATGAATGGATAAAGAAATTGTGGCTTATATACACAATGGAGTACTACGTGGCAATGAGAAAGAATGAAATATGCCCCTTTGCCTAAATTCTTGAAAAGAGCCTCCCAACTAATTTCTTTACCTGTACCTTTGTTCCTGTAAGGTGGATTCACAACACAAAAACCAGTGATCCTTACAAAATGTTAAATGAGATAGTATCACTGTGCTTAAAGCCATCCAGTGACTTCTCAAGTCTCTCAGAGTAAAACCACAAGACTTTCAATGGGTCACAAGGTCCTGCATGAGTGATCCCCACCTAGCCCCCACTTCATCTCCCGTAGGGATCCTGCTAGCTTTCAGTCCCAAATGCATCTTGCCTCAGGCCTCTGTGTATGCTTTTCTCTCAGCCTCAGCATCGTCTGTATGATGGTCCCTGAGAAATACATGGCTTACACTCACAGGTCCTCCGTGTCTGCTTGGATCCATTGACCTCTGGGTCCTTCTGTGACTGTGCTCTATAAATAACAACTCCCCCCCACCCCCCATGCAGCTTTCTTTCATCCTTTCCCTTCACTTACTTTTCTTTACAACATAATCCGACAAATTATTTTCTTTCTTCTAAACACATCTACTTTAGAAATGCTTATTAAACTCTGAGCATATGTGAGTTCCTGTGTTTTTTCTTGCAATTAGGAGAAAAGATTAAGAGTATTGCCCTGCTTCTAGCACAGTGCCTTATATAGAGTATGATCTGAATTTAGCACTTTGTTATGAAAGTCTCGTTTAAGAGGGGGAAAAAAAGATGTTAAAGAAAGTTCTAAACTAAAAAGGAAAACTAAAATAAAAGTTGTTTTTTTTTCCTCATGGAATGATTTGTCTTTTTTTTTTAAGAAAATTTACCTCAAAATTACTTTAGAAAATGAACAACTCGTGCAGCTGAATTTTCTAAAAACAAGATTTCAGATATCAAATGAGGCACTGTCATATAGAAGGGCCATTTGAATTCATATTTTACTCTGGGAGAATTAACATGTACCAAGGCTTCAATGGGTAGATTAGGTCACTGGTGTCTTTTTAACGTTGTCAAGAATACAAATGCAATAACAAACAGTTTCTCTTTCTTCCTCATATCGGCCTGAGCATTTTCTAATGCAAAGGTCATATTCAATATACTCATTTATTTTTCCAACTTGAGGAAGAATTTTTTTTACATGGTCTTGACAGTATAGGTAGTAATATATTTCTTTCACTTGTGGGTGGTATCTGTTGAGTTCTACTATGTATATAAAAATGTATATTTTCATAAATCCATTTCCCACCCATTGACTCCCTGTCTATAGCAATCAGCATCAATATCTCATTCATCGATTAGTATCACTTCTCTCTATATATATATGTTTTTTTCTCATTAAAATTTAGCAGTTTTCTTTCTCTAGAACATGCACATGTTTATGATTTTGAATATTCAGATTTTCTTTTCACTGTGAAAGAAAAATTTTCATTATATTCCTATATGGTTATTGTTTTCAGTAAGAAACTCTTGGTTTTTGACTATTTATTTTCTTACTTGTCATCTTATCGGACTCTCTTAATCAGTGTAAAATTTGTTAAGTTGATTTACTTTGCTTTGCTACAATAAGAATTGTATTATAATAAATAATAAAGCTCCTTTCCCATATTCTAGCTCTTTTCTTTTCCTTTGATGCATTGGTTAGATATATTAAACAAATATGCGAATATAACGATTATGAATTTAACAGGCATTTCATTTACGTTTTGCCATTGTAGGAAATGTTGTCTGATATAAGCAAATAATAATACCGAGCTATTGTGCTGGAAAACCCATGGCTAAAAAATCAAGTACCCAGACCTTAAATCTAACTAGTCATAGCTTTATAGAATATCATTTTTGTATAATTAGAAAAGCTTTTCAAATATTCCTGATCATTTTCTTAGCATATGTTGAGGAGTTAGTATTTTTTTCCCTTTTGAACTACTGATTTGCAAAATCATATAGTTACCAGAATGTTGTGTTGTTTTTACATTTTTAAAAAAATAGAACACATGGTGATTTTACCATTTTCTGACACTATTTGATGACTTTTTCCTGATATTATGATATTTTGAATCACACTGCAAGTTCATAGTTTAAGTCTTAGAAAGCTCTGAATTCATACCCCATTGCCATCTTAGTTTAGCTTGTAAGCTTAGGCAATTAGTCCAAACCGGCTCAGCCTTAGTGCTTTTTGTGTAATGTGGAGATAATAAAGTAACCCTACTCTTTCACATGGTTGAGAGTGTTAAATGGTATAATGTATGTAAAGTGCTTCTCATAAAAGTTAGAATGCTCAATAAACATATAGTTAGAAGTGTTACTTGTCAGTCCTGTCTTTCTCTTTTTTTTCTGACCAGGTTTTTTATATCAAGGCCATGAAAGCATCTTAATTAATTTATATTCCATAGTGTTTTAACTTGGCTAAGGAATATGTTTGATTTAAACGACATACAGAATATGTATTCCTTAAGATTCAGTCATAAATCACCTCATGAAAACGTCTAAAATTGGTATAATTTCTGAACATAATTATTTGCAAATTCATATATTTTTCAATTTCTTCTAAAGCAATTCAAGTACTCATTCTCTCATATTAGTTTTGATCATTTATATTTTCTCAGCTTTATTAATTCCTTAGAGCTTGCAACATTTATTAGCATGTGGATATAAGATAATTGTTTAAAATCACTTTCAAATATAGTTATAATCTTTTTTTTTACATGCCTAAGTCCCATGCTTGTGAATATTCTTGTTATTTTTTTTTCTTAATGTCATTTATCCAGGTACCATATCTACATGTTGGGTACATTTATGTTTTTTAATTATTTTTTGTTTTTTTTAAATCTAAATTGATAGTTTCATTTTTCATAACTGATTTCTCCTTCCTAATTTTTAAGAGTTATTTTTAACCTAGCTCTATGAATTGGATGTTTTATCAATTATTTTCAAGCTGTGCTTTTTAAAAATAAAAGCATTTTGTTCATGAATCTGCTATGAGGTACACCTTTGGAAGAATGGTCATAACTTTTTGTAGAAACATGCTCATTATAGTTATTTTCCAATTACGTCTTAGTTGCAATTTTGATTTCTTTCTGTTCAAAGTTTTAAGTGGAATTGGTCATTTTAATTAACTGATTAGTTTTTTCTTTGTTGTGAAAAGCCTGGTTTATAATTTCCAAACTTTTGTATAATTATAAAAGAATGTGAGTGATGTAATAACTTTATAAGGTTGCATGTGAAAAAGAAAAGCAGAAACCATGCTCCTTGTAAAATGGAATCAGTAGTGTATAGAAAAATGAAAGTGCGTCATCTCCTTGTAACCATGAGTCATCTTTCTTTGTAGGTTGGGTTCTCTGCAATTGGTTGTTAATACAGACTTGAGTACATAGGATGCTTTTTAGGGCTCAACACCTATGGGAAGGAAGGAAGGTAGGGGGCAGCACTGAGAGACATTGAACTGCCACACAAACTTGAAACATCTTAGGCAACTTCATGTGCCTATGTGACCCATGTCAGTTCTGTGTTGTTCTGTGTTGTGTCAAAATGGCTACCCTGACATCATCTCCTGCATCAGCTGTGGGATATGAGTCACTCTAAGATGTGTGCCTTTAGGGAATGCTGCTCTCTGCAGCTGAGGTAGATCCTGAAGGAGCTGACAGCTAGAGGCTGTCTGTGGGAAGAGGCTACAAGTCCTTCCAAAGGGACGTGGGACCTGCAGCTAGCTCAGTGTGCACAACACATTTTTCCTTTAATATCAACTTGGAATATTTTATTAAAACACTTTATATGCATTTTTATTTACATCTTATTTTTCATCTAAATGATCTTGGGATTTTATATATAGTATTATAAATAACATATATACATAGATATATATAAGCCTCAGTGGGCTCTGTGCTTTACGCAGAGCACATTAATAACATCATATGTGAATTAGAAGTACAAGACCATCAAAGTTAGGTGTTTTTCAGAATTGTTAAGATACTACTGAGTTTAGCTACCAAGAGGCCCAGTGTCTAAGGTAGACTCCAGCACCCAAAGGGTTGAGAACTCTAAGCTGGTGTATAGTTAGAAACCTCTTCTAGAGCGAGATAGGTCCGTCTATCACTTTCTTTCTGATAAACAAAGACAGCTGAGTCTATAGAACATGTGCTGATTGAAGAAATGAACTGTAAATACCACTACAGTATACATATTCCTCTGCTAAATAAAATTAAAATGATCTCATAGCAGGACACCCTTCCTTAGGGGTCTAGCTATATGCAAAAAAAAAAAATATATATATATATATATACATATATGTATATATGTATATATGTGTGTGCATGTGTATAGAAAGAGAGTACACATTTACTCTGCCAATTCTTTATATACTTATTTAAAGTTATTTTTTAATAGCAGGATTTTATAATTTTTCAATCTTAATTTATCTATCAGTTGACTGTTTTAAATCGTGAAAATAAATTTGAAAAGGCATAGGGTATGTCTTCTGGGCTATTACTCCATTAAGTATTTTGTAATATTCACACATGAATAATATTCCTTTCAAAATAAATTTTTCTTTGCTGCCTTCTGTCATTTAATATTGCATAGGTGTCCTTATTTCTGCTTAAACACTTTAAGTCTTTACTTGTCTTTAAATTTAAAAAGTCTCAAGACCTGGGGTGCCTGGGTGTCTAAGTTGGTTGAACAACTGACTCTTGATTTCCGCTCAGGTCATGATCTTGTGGGTCATGGGATCAAGCCCACCTCAGTCTCTGCACTCTCAGTGGACTCTCTCTGTCCCTGTCCCTTGCCTATTCCCTGCTCACACTCATACTTTCTCAAAAATAAATAAATAAATAAATAAATAAATAAATAAATAAACAGACAAACTTAAAAAAAAATTCTCAAGGCTTGTCTGAAAATGATCAATTATTTTTGTTGCACTATGATGATAATCGAAGTAGGGAAGAATTATGATAAGATTTCCATTTTTACAATCATCACCCTGATTTTAATCTGGAGATTATGAGGAGAATAAATAGATATAAGGGAAAACAATTAAAATTGACTCTCAGTGTTAGGAAAGGACTTCAATGGATAAAAATAATAGAAGAAGAGAAATAATATGGATATGGTGAAATCAAGTTTAGTTATAAATTGAGTTTGGGGAGCCATGAGCAATCATAGTTAAGGCATATAAATGTCTGTTGGGTTTAGAACTTAGACAGTTGTGTTGTAAATAAGGTAAGAATAATCATTAGTAACTCAAGATGTATAGGATCTAGAAGTTGAATAGCATAAGAAAAAAGAGAGATCAGGATAGAGGCTTGAAACATACCAAGATATCTGAAGAATATGGAAGAGAGGGTGGTGCCAGCAGAGGAGAACACAAAAGAGTTGTCAAAGCCCTGGGAAGACTGTGAGAACATTTTGATATCGAAAGTGACCTCTAAAGATTGCTTTGGTTGCTGCCTGTGAATTTTGATACGTGGTGTTTTTAATACCATTTAATCACTTACAGTCTACCTTCTTTGTCATTTCGTCTTTGACCCTTTGGTTACTCAGTAAACAGTGTGATTTTTAAGTTCCAAATATTATATTGATTTCTAACTAAATACCATCGTGGCGGTTAAGCATGCTCTGCATGACTTTGATCTTTCGAAATACGTTTAATATTGTTTTATGGCCCAGCATATGGTCTATATTAGTCAGTATTATATTCATATTTGAGAAAAACATAGTATTCTGCTGTTATTGGCTGCTTTATTGTATAAACATCAGTAAGGTCAACTTAATGAAGATGTTCAATTTATTATTATTATTTTTTAATCTACTTATTCAGTCAATTACTTGGAGATTGATGTTAAAGTCTCCAACTGTAACTGTGGATTTTTCTAGCTTTTCTTTTATATTTGCCAATGTGTTGATATATGTATTTGAGAACATTGCTATTATGTGTTACTGACCTAACTATATTGTTATAATTATTATTATTACTATTGTCAAGGTTGCTATTGTTGTTTGTAGGTGTTATTACATACTTACACCTAATAACAATGTAATGTAATGGCATTAAGAAGTTTGAAAGATATCAGTGACCTGTCTAAAAAAATAATACAGTATTTGAAGTAACAAAAATCCTTTTTTTTAAAAAAAATTTAATTTTTATTTATTATTGAGAGACAGAGACATAGCATGAGCATGGGAGGGGCAGAGAGAGAGGGAGACACAGAATCTGAAGCAGGCCCCAGGCTCTGAGCTGTCAGCACAGAGCCAGTCACAGGGCTCGAACCCACAGACCCGTGAGATCATGACCTGAGCCGAAGTTGGACACTTAACTGCCTGAGCCACCCAGGCACCCCAACAAAAATCCTTTTTAAAAAAGAGGGGCATTATTCACAGTAAGTGTTTACCTAAAGTTCTCATTAGTGTATTTTCAAGTTTTTGGGGACCTGAGTTTTGTTAACTCTTAACAATTTGCCATTTAAGCTTAGAATTAGAAAATTAAGCTAAAGTGGCTGGAATAGTCAGAATTTCAAGAATAAATACAATAACATACATTGAATGTTAAAAGGAAAGGGAATTCAAAGTTCAGCTAATGAAACCCTAGCGATGTACCTAGGAGTTTTAGCTTTTCTCACCAGACCCTAGGATTTTCTTTCTGAAGTCTTCTAAGACATTGACCACTTACCTATCTATGTTCAAGGTTCAAAAATTATTATAGCTCCTTTTTTATACTCATTTTAATTTTGAGGATTTATCCATCACCACCACCATCACCACCACCACCACTTTTTTGGGAAATATTTTTCTCATTTTTGTAAGGATTTTGGTGAAACGGAAGCTAATAAATGTGTTCAATTTGCCATCACTAACTGCCAGATCAACATATATGATTTTGCATGTACTTCTCTATTGTTATTACCACTACTTGTGCTGCTGCTTCTGCTGCTGCTTACTATTGTTACCTCTAGTCCTCATTGGTGGAGACTTTTATCATAGTTCCTGGCACCTGGTGGACCCAAAGTCCTAAACAGGAGTATAATTACCAAATCCCATGGGATCACAAAAAAAGGAGCGAGTTCTGCAATGGGAGTAAAAAAAAAATGTCTTTATACACTGGCCATTATATATGAAGTATTCTTACAGCAAAGAAGCATACTAAGAATATAGGATATATTCTTATACCTCTATATTCTACAGAATATAGGATCTATATCTATGTATCTATATTCTGTAGAATACAGAACATACAGATTTCTGTACAGACATAGAGCAGCATGAATGAAGAGAGAGTTTACATTTTAATCTCCTTTATGTGACCAGATATTCTGGACCCTTGAAAATTAGATTTCCGTGTTTAAAACTAAGGTGGCATGTTGCAGGATTCTTTTTTCTTTTTTTAAGGGAATTTCATTGTAATTTTTGTTTTCATTTTATTTATTTGAGAGAAAAAGGGAGAAAGAGGGAGTATGAGATGGGGATGGGGGGGAGAGAGAAAGAGAGAGAGAGAGAGAGAGAGAGAGAATCCGATGCAGGCTCCACACTGAGCCTAATGTGGGACTTGATCCAATGACCTTGGGACCATGACCTGAGCCAAAGTCAAGAGTTGGTGCTCAACCCACTGAGCCACTCAGGCATCCAGTGTGGCAGGATTCTTAAAACCCTCAGTTGTCTTGGATAATTTCTTCTGTAGAGTATGTTCATAAAATTTGAGTTAAAGACGGTACATCACACTGTCTAGGACAATAGTGTCTATAGCTAAATTGTTTGGTTTCAAAACATGGTTGTACCGTTTACTGGTTCTGTGATCTTGGTAAATATTACTTAAAGATGTTTCTTCTCAATTTGCAATTGGAGCTAGAATAGTACCTAATTCATAGGGTTTTGGTAAAGCTCCAATTACTTAATGCATGTAAGTCACTCAGAAGAGTATCCAGGACTTAGTAAACACTGCGTTATTGTGAATATTTGTTATTCTTTCAACTATTATATTACCATTATTATTATTGGTGGGGGTCAGAATCATAGAATGATTTGTAAAGTACACCTCTAGATGGGCTAAAGTAATGGCCACTCATTTTTAAATGAAAGGGTGTCATCATCGTAAGCTTAATTACTCCACCATTTAAAATCTCTGAGGCTTTATCTATGTGTGCTTATTTGCCAAGCCATGAAACAAAGTTCAAAGAGCTATGGATCTTAAATATAATAACAATAATCATCTGGCAAATGAATGGTTGCCTTCTGGGATCATGATTTCAGTGCACGGATAGAAGTTAATAAAGTAGTCACAAAGGATTCTGTCCACTTCTGTACTGAAGAGGGTCATATTTAAGGCTCCATTTAATTTACAAAATGTCAAAGAACATCAAAAGAAGAAATTTATTGCATTAATCTTTCAAAGAGAATGTAAACCTCATATTAGCCAGAGTTATTAATCAAAATTAGCTATTGATTTTGCTGTGTCAGTAAATCCAAATTTACGAAGACTTGGTTATCAACACTTAGATTATGTAAATAGAAGTTTGGAATTTTTTCTCTCCGAGGATATTTTTTAACTATTAGCATTTCTGTTAATAGGAATTGTGGACTTATACAAGGGTTGCATAAATTGAAGTCATTTTATAAATGATAAAATTAAATAAACTAGCAAACTTTACTATTCATGTTAAAAATAATTGTGATATTAACAGATTTTTGTTTTAATAACAAAAATTTGTCAGAAATACATGGTATTGATTATAATGAAGACTTACTAGAGAAGGGAAATAAATCACATCAATATTTATTGAAAAATACAGGTAAGAATTCTAACTTTAAGGAAACAGACATAGTTATAGAAATGAATCAAGGCATGGAAGTATGAGCAATAGGATTGGTCTAAAGATTAAAAATGGAGATTGAATATGATGTTAGCTGTGAGTTTGTCCTATATTGAATTTATTATGTTGAGATATGTTTCCTCTATAACCACTTTCTTGAGAGTTTTTTTAATAATAAATGGACATTGAATTTTATCAAGTATTTTTTCTGTATCTATTGAAATAGCCATATGATTTTTATCTTGCTTTTTATTAATGTGGTATATCACCTTGATTGATTTGTGGGTGTTGAAACATCTTCACATTCTTGGAATAAATCCCACTTGGTTATGATCTTTTTAATGTATTGTTGAATCTGGTTTCCTAATGTTTTGTTGATGATTTTGCATCAATGTTAATCAAGGATATTAGGCTGGGATTTTTTTTTTTTTTTTGGTAATGTCTTTGGGTTTCCTATAAAATATTTCTAAGTGGAAAAATATTAAAATTCATTATCACTTATATTAATCTACTTAGCCATGCCTAATGCAGAATCTTTTTCAAATATATTGTTGTTGAATTTTGTCTTTTGTCTATTTTGGGCCACAATTCATTTCTTTATTCAAAGTGAAACCAAGCCCAATTTGATGTATTTTTATCATTTATGATGATTTGTTTTTATTTTACCTTTAAATTATTCAGCAAGCTCATACCTACAAATAAAGGAGTCAAAAATACAACACACATTTCTTCAAACATTTGCTCAATGTTTTTATAAAGTAAATTGTCCGAGAGAATGGATAAAATGTTAAAGGTATAGGAAATATTAACAGCATGCATATTTTTGAGTTCTTTGCATCTCAACTAAAAAATTGAGCACTGAATGTAAACAATTACATTAGCACTTCCAAAAATTAAAAAAAAAAAAGAAAATGTGAGACCAGTACTCCACTGCTCCAACCCCAAGTAAGAACATGAAAAAAAAAACAAACCCAGAAACAACACATTCTAGACTAATTAGTATCTCTCTATATATGAGATAACCCTGGAGAAGTCCATGTCAACATGAACATAGATTCAATTATTCCTTATACCTAAGAAAGTCATTTGTATCCATTCCTGAGCCATCAAATTTTGTGTTGCTTCTTCCCTGTCTTAACACAGGCTGAACCCAGGGTAATGTGCCAGTGTTACATAATATGTGTTTTTATGGCTTGAAAACTTAGGTCTAAATGATAAAAATAAGATCCTGTTTTTCTTTTCTAATCTTTCTCCTCCCCCCCTTTTATTTCCTCCTTTCCTCCTTCCTTCCTTCCTTCCTTCCTTCTTTCCTTCCTTTCTTTCTTTTTCTTTCTTTCTTTCTTTCTTTCTTTCTTTCTTTCTTTCTTTCTTTCTTTCTTCTTTCTTTTCTTTCTTTCTTTCTCCCTCCCGCTTTCTTTCTTTCTCTTTTCTTTTCTTTTCTTTTTCTTTCTTGATTAAATAGTTGTGCTTAGCCAGGAGTGTATTTGGGATTCTCAAATTAATGAAGACTGAAATATTCTTAGCTTTGTTTCAAGGTAGAAAACATAAGACTTTTTTACTTTCTTCTTATTTTCACACATCAAGTCAAGCTTGTTTTTTTCTGCTTTCCTTTTCTTTGAGAATAACCCTGGTTAAGCTAAAATTGGGAGTATTCTTAGTTCTGTAAAGAAACAATAAAGGATCAGAATGAAGGAAATCAGTCACACCAGTAGGAAGATTATGGATCAGCTACAGAAAATAAAATGTGCTACTTTTTCTCTGTCCTGGACCTATTCTTGTTTTTTTGTTTTTGTTTTTGTTTTTGTTTTAGTTGATTTTTTTTTTTAATTTACATCCAAGTTAGTTAGCATATAGTGCAGCAATGGTTTCAGGAGTAGAGTCCTTAGTGCCCCTTACCCATTTAGCCCATCCCCCCCTCCCACAACCCCTCCAGTAACCCTCTGTTTGTTCTCTATATTTAAGAGTCTCTTATTTTTTGTTCCCCTCCTGTTTTTATATTATTTTTGCTTCCCCTCCCTTGGATCTATTCTTAGTTCTTATGCAGATCTTATATGCAAATCTAGTTGCTTTTAGGGACTGATTATTTTTTGGTCAGTCTCAAAGATGGCAGCAACTTTCTCTTTGGAGTCTTACTATGTATTCAATGCAGATGATTGCAGAACTCAGTGGTAGGATCTTATTGTCCCAGCATGAGCTGAGATAATAATCATCATTTTTCATTAATCTGCTCTACCTTCATGGATCATTAAAATAAAGCATTCTTGATATTCAGACTATTCATTCAAAGGCTGTTTGACTGTCTTTAAGTGGTCAAAAAAAAATCTGGCAAAAATAACATTGTTGTTTCCTTTATGTATTCGCTGGCCCAGGGCCCTGCTAGTTTGTGGTTCTAGCAATATAAAAGCAATGGTTGGGTTGAAACAATGCAATCCTGAATCCCTTACCCTAACTGGTTTTCTGTTCATTGCTTGTCTCAGAGATGATATATAAGAGCAGTGACAGGCCTGAGGCACCATGACAGGACAGTTCAGGACCACCAGCATTCACAGCTGCAACTTACAGGCTTAGTAAAAAGCTCTGTAATTCTGATTGTCTACTTCTTAGTGACGTTCATGAATCCAATTCCCTGCCAAAACTGTACAAAAATAACTTCTTCATACTCTCCAATCTGAAAAGCATTGTATTTCTTTATGCCTGCAAGGAGGCCTTTGGATTTTTATACTTTTTTTATGTATAAATAAAGATGCTATGATAAACAATACAGGCACAATTATGTATATATATATTATATAATATATATTATATATTATATATTATTTATATATTATTATATTGTTATATATTATATTATATGTTATAATGCATATTTATAAATTTATCTATTTATGTATTATTATATATATTATATATAATATAATATTATATATTATTATATATAATTATAATATATATATAATTGTGCCTGTATTATATATATACATGTATAATATATATATATTATACACAAACACCAAGCAATATTCTGAAAATTTAATTTAGTATTCTTTCATGGGCCCCTGGGTGGCTCAGTGGGTTGGATGTCCGACTTCGGGAAAGGTCTTGATCTCCTGGTTCATGGGTTTGAGCCCTGCGTGGGGCTCTGCTCTGTCAGCATGGAGTCTGGAGCCTGCTTCAGATTCTGTGTCTCCCTCTCTCTCTGCCCCTCCCCACACTCATTCTCTCTCTCTCAAAAGTGAATAAACATTAAAAAAATTAATTTAATTTTCTTTGAAATCAGTGATGCGGTGGGGAAGAGAGGTGGACATAGTTGCTCATTCAGACAGTGATGATTTTTTTTAAGTATTCTCATTGCCATTTTTTAGAAATCCCAGCATATGGTGCAGATAAAAAGCAGACTAACATTGTCAGTTATATCACTGTTAAATTCTTACCACAATGAACCCCATTAATGACCCCTTTATACAGAGTTGTCCTCTCCTACTACCCTGTCTTGCCTTAGGTGACCATATTAAAGACCCCAGTCTAGTGGCTTAAACAATAGAAATTTATTTCTCACAGTTCTGGAGACTGGGAAGTCCAAGATCAGAGTGCCAGTATTGTTGGGTTCGCGGTAAGAACCCTCTTCCCGGCTTGCAGACATCTGCCTTCTCGCTGTATTCCCACATGGCAGAGAAAGGAAACTCTGGCATCTCTGCCTCTTCTGAGGATACTAACCCTATCATGGGGGCTCCACCCTCAGGTCCTCATCTAAACCTAATTGTTTCCAAAAGGCTTCATCTCCTACTACTATCGCATTTGGAGATAGGGTTTTAACATATGAACTTGGGGGGGCACAAACATAACACATCCCCACTTGGTACACCACTGCCTAATATCTAAGCTATGTACTATGCTCATCCTGTTTTGCAAAATTGGGCATGGAGGCAGAGAGAGATGAAGAAATCTGACAAAGATTATATTCTTGATATCGAAAATATGATAAAACTTACTATATAACATGAGATAGCAAAGGTAAATCCTGTAGTTTTAGCATATTATGCTGACTCTCCATCTCATGTACTTCTATATATTCAATGTAACAATCATAATAAATAGCATGTGAAAATCTGGCTATAAATAATATATGGTCTGAGGTTAAGTTAGGATTTAACATTTTGTAAAACTGTTTTGTCTTAGCGCAGACTTTTTTTTTTTTTTTTTTTTTTTTTTTTACTAATTCCGGATGTTTTTAAAGAATTGCATGCTCATTGATTGAGAGAATCATTGAAGTTTGCTGATAATTTGGGCAATGTATAGATTAAAGTCTGTCCTCTCACAGAGCAGATGCAAAGTTGAAAGAATTTTGTTTTGTTTTGTTTTGTTTTTTATATTTTGAGAGAGAGACAGAGAACAAGCTGCAGAGGGGCAGAGAGAGAGAGAGAGAGGGAAACACAGAATCTGAAGCAGGCTCCAGGCTCCAAGCTGTTAGGACAGAGCCTGATGTGGGGGTCAATCCCATGAACTGTGAGACCACGATCTGAGTCGAAGTCGGATGCTTAACCGACTGAGCCACCCAGGTTCCCCAAAAGAATATTTAAACTGCAGGAAGAACATATGTTATTCAAACCCAAGAGAAAAAAAAAATATTTACAATAAACATGACATATTTTACCGACCCATTAAAAGGATGTCTTCTAGACAATTCATTATTAGCCTTATCAGCATTTCTTCTAATACTTGACGTGACAAGACTGCATTATTTTAAATTCCGTTGTAATTCAAATTTGAACTACTATTGTTCTCCTCCTCCTCCTCCCCTCGTCATCCTCCTCCTTTTACTTCTTCACACATAATGAAGACATATAATGCAAATTTCTAGATGTATTCCCTATAAAAATTAGAAAAAAAATCAAGGTTATTAAAATTTAACACCGTTTTTGTCTCCATGCATGAAAAATTGAAATTGAAATAAAGGTGAACCCACTAGAAATTAACACACGAAAAGATTACTGTTTGTAGATGATATGTTTATATACATTCAGAATCTAAGAAATGTACTATGAAATTCAAAACTAACGAGCATTTGCAAAATGATCTAGGATAGTCAGGGTTTTCCCGGCAAAAGTAATACCATAGTCAAAGGAATGAGATTTAGTGTGGTTCTGGAGAATCCATGTAGTTTGGTAAGGCTATAACAAAAGGTTTCTGAGTGAATATGATGAAGACAGAAGGCTGGAAATATTGTCAGGACATATCTTGAAGGCTTTCCATTCCACAGTAAGTAATTTGGATTATTATTACAGAGTAGTGGCTTGATCACAATTCCATTTTAGAAGTTTCTTGTTTAAAAAAGAAGGGCAATGCACAGTAGAAATTAAATAGCTCTGGTTAAACAGAAGGCAGGGAACACATTTAAAAAACTGGCATAGGGAGTCCTGGGTGGCTCCGTCAGTTAAGTGTTTGACTCTTGATTTTGGCTTAGATCATGATCTCATGCTTCATGAGCACAGAGCCTGCTTGGGATTCTGTCTCCCCCTCTCACTCTGCCCCTCCCTCAACTCACACTCTCTGTCTCTTTCTCAAAATAAATAAATAAACTTTAAAAAATAAAATAAAACTGGCATGAAAGATTAACTAATAGAAATGAAAATAGAAACTAATATAACGCTAATATTCATGACAGAATTTATAAATAGTGAATAATAAATTTAATAAAAAGACAGCTACATACAAATAAAACTATAAATCACACTGAATAATATAAACATCTTATAAGCTGTTCCAATGACAATGTTCTTATAAGAAAGTTAATGTGAAAATATCAGCATTTATAAATTTAAAGAAATATATTTTATGCAAATGTAATTAGATTACCAACAGACATTTTAAATAGACTACAATGAGAATTGGTTTGTTTATTTATTTATTTATTTATTTATTTATTTTTAATATGAAATTTATTGTCAAATTGGTTTCCATACAATACCCAGTGCTCATCCCAACAGGTGCCCTCCTCAATACCCATCACCCACCCTCCCTTCCCTCCCACTCCTCATCAACCCTCAGTTTGTTCTCAGTTTTTAAGAGTCACTTATGGTTTGGCCCCCTCCCTCTCTAACTATTTTTTTTTTCCTTCCCCTCCTCCATGGTCATCTGTTAAGTTTCTCAGCATCCACATAAGAGTGAAAACATATGGTATCTGTCTTTCTCTGTATGGCTTATTTCACTTAGCATAACACTCTCCAGTTCCATCCACGTTGCTACAAAAGGCCATATTTCATTCTTTCTCATTGCCACATAGTATTCCATTGTGTATATTGTTTTTAAAATGTAAAAAATTAAAAATAAAAAAGGAGGAATGGGGACAGGTACTTGCTTGACAGGATAATAGAATGGGTATTAACAAAAATGTATTGCATTGGCATAAGCATATATGGTGGAGAGTTCTAGTTGTCCACAAAGATCCTTTCTTCCTTCCTCCTGTGGTAATAAATTTATATAGGTGAACACATGGCTTCCGAGCCAAGTTACATTTCACAGCCTCCCTTGCAAATCAATTTAACTATGTGGCTATAAGTTCTCACCAATGAAACATTAGCAAAATTCAGTGCTCCATCTCTCTGTAAGGTACATAATATAGCCAAGCATGCTTTCCCATATTCAGAATTCTTGTTTTCACCCTTGGACAGGGCAGCAATCTAGTTTATATGCGGACAAAGGAATGATGTGATCCTGAGTAACCAGAACCATCTCCCATACTGAACCAGATTATTCATGTGGAAATTGTTAGTATATGTGTTGTCAAAGCAAGCTCTTCATATGGAAGTGTTTATGTTAAATGAAGGCAAACTTCTTCTTTTTTTTGCTACAATTTTTTGGGGTGTATTGTTTCAGCAGCCTAGGTTTACCATAACCAGACAAATCGATCAGTCAGAAGAACCCAGAGTTTCCAGAAATATATTACTGTCTCAGCTCAGGCTTCTATAACAAAATTCTATAGACTAACAGAAGTGTATTTCTCATAATTATGAAGGTTGGGAAATACACGATCAAGGTGCCAGGAGCTGTATTTCTTGATGAGAACTTGCTTCCTAGCTTGTAGACAACCACCTTCTCATTGTGTGCTCAGATGACCTTTCTTCCATGGGTGTAGGTGGAGAGAATGAGAGATTTCTCTCTTCTTCCTCTTATAAGGGCCTTAATCCTGTAATGTGCATCCTACCTTCATGACTTAATATGAACCTAGTTACCCCCCAAAGGCCCCTTTCCAAGTAACATCAAACTGGGAGTTAGAGCTTCTAACTATGAATTTTGAGGGACACAAATATCCAGTCCATAACAACATCTGGGACCTAAAAATAAAAATAAGTGTGTACTCAATGAGAAGGAAAAAAAAGATGGTTTGATCAGTAAGTGATGCCAGTATAAAAGGCTATCCAACTGGCAGAAAATAAATATGGACCATTACTTTACATCCAAAACTGAAAAACAAGACAATAAAAATCATAGATGATCTAGGAGAAAAATGGAGTCTGGGGAGAAACTGTATTTGATCTGACTTAATAATAGCAAAGACAGTTTTGAATATTATCAAAGTAGATACATGTCAAAAGTGCATAAAGATAAAGTAGTAAAAAAAATGACATTTTGGCATTTTTTTCTTTTGTCTGAGAGTTTAAAAAAATTGAAACATAATTGACTACTATAAGTATTCTACAACATGGCATAAATTAAAGATCAAAGATATACATATACAGAGACTTGGCTTGAAAAACTAGAGTACACTATGTGTATTAGTGAGGATAAACAATGATCAACAGTGACTCTATAAGAAGAAAAATAGAAAGAGAACAAAAATCTTTCAAAGCAGTCTTCAAAGACAATCCCAAGGACTTTAGAGAAATGTTTCTAGACTTTTGTTTGTTTGTTTGTTTTGTTTTGTTTCATTTTGGTTTTGAGTAGCTATATTTTGTACTGAGAAAGATAACAAAATAGCATTCATGTGATTTAAAACCAACCAAGCACTGATAAAAAATATATATCACTGCAGTTGTGATTTCACATGAAACCTAAACAGTAAGAACTGGGCACGTATTTATTCTTCACATCATGTGCTAAGCCTGGCAGAGGAGAACACCGTTTCCACCAGAGCTTCAAAGGAAAAATGAGAGTGCTGGTAGAGCGGACTCAGCCAGCAGGCTCACCCTGCCCCTGCAGAGCATAAGAAGGGAAGAGGCTGTGATGTGCATCTCTGGTATGTCTCCTCTGCCCTCTCCTGGGCCACTAGGGTGGACCCTGATCAGCATCTCCTTAGTAGCAGTGAGCAGAGGGAGAAGGGTGGAGAAACTCCTGGAGCTGTATAGACAAAATGGATCCTCCTTCCTCTCCGCCCCCCCCCCCCCAGCAACTCCTTTCCTTTCCTTTTTCCTTTTGTAAAGGTCGATCCAAGAGGAGCAGCACTCCTTTCCTGCCCCGCAAGTCCCCAGACAGGAGCCTGCAGGCACCAAATCCTGAGCTGGGTAACAGCACAAGCCTAGGACTCCCCTTTAGCTCTGAGATGCAGCAGTTGTTTGTTTCAGTAAGTTGACATTAAATCCACCAAAAAAAGAGCAGCACCACTCAAAAACCAGGGGGCTGAACCAGCTGGGCCTAAATCTTTAGGATGGACAGAAGTCAGGCTTCTGAGTCACAAAAAGTCTTGAGACAACTGGCCACACAAGTTTTGCTGGAAGGAGCCCCACACAATGAGGGTCCCCATTCTGTTTGTCCCATTCTCTAATGAACCCAGCCCAATATGGCATTTCACCATCACCCCATCAGTACTACATTGATAGAGCAAATTTCAGTCTTTATCATCCTACATTGAGAATATATCCAAAATTCAACCATTTTTTTCTTCTCTTTCTACCTCACTCTGGGATATGATAGCCTGTGTGCCCTAGTGTTTTGCAAATATTGAGTTGGGTATTTGAGCTAGGATTAGGAGAAAAGGATGGGGATTAAAGTGTAGAAGGAAGTAAAGTCAATACAAAGACATTTTACTGAATTACTTATTGCTGCAGATAAATGGTGGCTTGATCATACAATATGATCTAAGGAAGCCAGGAAATGCATTTCAGAACATCTTTCTGGGGAAATCCTGTCCTGATAGGTCAAAGGCTTACTACACAAGGTGTGAATTCCCTCTACTTAATAGTTGCACATGTGTGAGCAACAAGTGAGTTGTCAAGATATACCCTTCCATAGGACAGAAAATGGAAACCACATGGTCCAAGCCTGAGCTAAGAAGCTGATAAGTAGCTTCTGTATGAAATTGGTTGGTTGACTTCCTCTAAAAACCAAGCTGGTTTTTACACAGGTCACTGGAATAAGAAGGAATAGAGGTTGAGATCATCTGGAGTGATACATAAAGGGTGTCTGGTACAGTCCACTTAGGAACTCCATGAAGTCCAATCTATCACTGTCCCCAAAGTGGTGGTCTACTGCAATATCTTAAAATAATTTAAGGAAAAATAGTTTGTAAGATAAATTGCAGTTCTTGCTATTGTAGCCTTTACTAAGGTCATAATATGCATGTAGGATCCACTTTCTCTGACCCATTCTAGATTTTTTTCAGCTTCAGCCAGGATTTAGGCAGTTTTCTTGACTGATTGCTGGATCTAATCCAGATTTTATCCAGCAAATTTTGAATCTTCTCTTGCCCTGTCTTTCTCAAGTCATGTTTGTTTGTTTCCATTATATAATGGTGTGTGTGTGTGTGTGTGTGTGTGTGTGTGTGTATATATATATATATATCTCATATATCTCATATATATCTCATATATATATTGTGTGTATATATATATATCTCATATATATATGGTATATATATATATATGAGATATATATGAGATATATGAGATATATATATATACACACAATATATATATGAGATATATATATATGGTATATATATATATATATGGTATATATATATATATGAGATATATATGAGATATATATATCATATATCATATGTGATATATATGATATATATATATAAATTCTAGACTAGTTAAATGAATCACTAGAAGTAATGGTGAGAGAGACCAAACTTACCCCTATCCTTTGTGTCCTGGGCTTCTCTATTCTAACTATTAGGAATACAACAAAGTATGTAAGCTCTTGGCTTAATGCATATGTCACCTCCTGGAACAAAGTACCTAATCTCAGCAGTGTTGGCACCAAGTTGACCCTTTATTTGAGATTTTAACAGGTGATTTTACTATTTTGTCAGGCTGGGTGTTTCTGGGAAATGAGACAATATGAGAGTTTTTGGATTATGGTTCTGTGAGAAGTGCTATAGTAATGGTGGAAGAACCCTAATACTTTGTATACAGGTGTCAGTCAGTCCTGGTCAGGACACATTATTGCCTCTTCTAGGTGGAAAAGATTAAATATAATCAATGTCCACACAATAGTTTGATAGTTTCTGTTGGGGTATATTGGCATATTGAGAGCTCAGCATCACTGCCTATTATTGGCAGTGAGAGTAACTAGCTAACCCTTTTTGAGAAAGAGCTCATACATAGTCTCTATCCTTGATATCATGGCCACTGTATCCTTTAACCTGTTATACCAGTATATTAACCTATTATACCAGTATATACCAGTATATTATACCAGTATATACCAGTATATTATTCAGTATTCAGTATACTGGTATATTATACCAGTATGTACCAGTGTATTATACCACTGGTATACCAGTATACCAACAACCACGTTACTAAATGCCTCACTTAAAGCCTGCTGTACATTCCAATCAAGCATGGGTTATTTGGATACTTCCCCAGGCAAGGGTTATCACCATTTTACTTCTCTTTATCTGTGAGCTGGGCAATGATGGTAGAAATGCAGAAGAGATAAGAAAGAGTGAAATGCAAAAGAAAAATAGGTTTTTCTCAAGGCACCTGGGTGGTTCAGTTGGTTAAGCGTCCCACTTCAGCTCAGGTCACGATCTCACAGTTTGTGCATTCGAGCCCTGCGGCAGGCTCTGTACTGACAGCCCTGAGACTGCTTCAGATTCTGCGTCTCCTTCTCTCTCCATTCTTCCCCCGCTTGCACTCTGTCTCTCTCAAAAATAAATAAAGGTTAAAAATTTAAAAAAAGAAAAATAGTTTTTCAAAAACAAAGAGGTATGATATATCCCCTTGTTTATTTAAATATATATCTATATGTGCACATATGTATATAGCAAATATAACATGAGAAAGAATTATGTATACTGACTTGTAAAATTGTTTATATTATATTAAGTGAAAATAGAAGATTTCAAAGTGATGTGTATTGTATGATTCTGTATGGGTGAAAAAAACACAATATATATTTGTATAAAGAAGGGGGTTGAAGAATACTCAAGATGCAAATTTTTATATTGATTCCTCTTGGTTGTGGGACTGGAGAAATGCAGGGGAGTTAGGGAGAAGAAGATGGTAATTTTGTCTTATATATCTTACCCTGAAGTAAATAATTTCATTTATTATTGGTTATTCATTTACTATGATAAAGCCAATAAAGAAAAAGTTAAATATAAATGTGTAAGATGTAATGTGGAAAGCAAGTATAGCAAAATATTGGTCTTATTAGATTGGGTAAATGTTTTGGTTGCCTTCTCCAAATTTAAGCGAATGTTCAAAATAAAAGACTTTTATAATTTTAAAATACAAAACAATAATGGCAAACTAATCAGCTGTTAATGTTGGTCACAGGTCATGATGTATTTTACACGTTTATATTATCTAACTAAGTTTTAATTCTCACTGAAAGATTAGCAGCATCTTTTGAGCTAAAGGTCTAAATGGAAATCATTCAGACACACAGTTCACTGTGGGATTTGGAAGGACCTTTGCAATAATTTTTAAAGCTATGTTCTTATTCTGTAATCTATTTTGTGAGCTCTGTTGAGAACAACCGCCCCTGTAGCCACTCAAGAGAAGCAGAGTTCAGGTAATCTCATCGTTTGTTCTGCCCCAAAGTGCTTAACCCTCTCTCCTTTCTGTGCACACATTCCAATCAGCACAAAGACACCTTTCATTACTTCCTAAAACACCACAACATCAGAATCTTTCGGATTTTTAGATGACCCTAAGATCATCATAAAGGGACTTTGAGACATCTGACAAAGCTCTCTCACAAAAATACTAATTGGATGGAGACACTGGGCTTCTAAACTTAAGCTCTATGTGTATTTAAGGTTGATCGAGATAAAGTGGAAAGAAAAGAGAAAGAAACTAATCTGTTTTCATTCACTCATTTCTAGAACTCCTAGAGAGAAATTCTTTAAAAACGAGCTTCTGAAGTTCTGGTGGCCTTCTTGATTTGCTCCCTGTCTTAGCATTTTCTGATGATAGCGCAGAAAAAAAAATAACATCTCTCAGATACCTTGCTGGATGCTCTAAGGGCATAGGAAGGTGAAAATTAAAGAAAATATTAATGTATACACACTCAAACACACACACACACACACACACACACACACACACACACACAGAACACAGGAGGAGGGAACAAAAGGAATGAAGGAGGAAAGGAAGGGGAAAAAGTGGGAAAGAAGGAAGGAAGGACAGAAGAGAGAGAGAGAGAGTGAGAGAGCGCAAGAGAGCGAGGAGACAGAAATCAGTCTCGTGAAGGAAGAATAGAAAAGGAGGAGAAAATACAGTCACCAGAGTAGATGTCATACTTGTCTCAAATAACTATGTGAAAAAAAAATACATAACTGTATAAAAAAAAAATTTATCAGCTGAAGCAATGTACCAGATTGACAGTACTGGCTAAAATAGTTAGATGGCATATCTCTGAATAATACAGACAGAGGTGAAAGGAAATGAGTGAAAAGAGGAGATTCAGTTCTGAGAGGATACAAAAAAAGTGCGTGATTAAGGCCCTCGATTTGGCTTTAGTATTGACAACCAGGAAAGGTGCAGTATTCCCATCTAGTAGGCACTCAAAACATGCTATTGCTTACCTTCTCATTAGGTGTCACATCTCCTACAGAATTCTTTGTGAGATTATTTACCTCCTAAAACCTTAGAAGACACAACGGGCTATCTGAGAGATATATTCCTGCATTATTAACACAAAAAAATTAAAGTAGGGAGCAAATCCTGAATAGAGTAATCTCAGAATTCATTAAGACATATTTTTCTAGGTAGCTATCCCTTATGTAATTACTGGTTCAATATCACTGTATTCAAATTACGTACTAAATATAATGTTTTAGATAACAGTGAGAAAAGAAGAGAAAGGGAGAGATTGAGAAAGAATGTGTGCACTCACAAGTCTTCTAAATCAAATTATTTCTCCAAAATAATTTTAAAAAGAAATTATTAAATTATATTACATAAAATATTTAATTTATATCTACCTATGAAAATTAGAAAACTTATTTAACTGATTTTGAGTTATATTGCTATGGATATTTATGGTTTTTGTCATAGAATTACATTTTCCATTAAGATCTTCATCAGGATTATATGCTGACACATGGTTTACTCAGAAATATTCTATGAGGCAAATATTTTTACTATAAACTTTACATATTCATATCAAAAATTTCTCTATGAATGCTTAAATAGGCAACTTTTATATAAAGTTTGCTCATATTTAGTCACCCACATCTCAGTTTTCTACATAACTTACAAAGGCATACATTTTAGTTTCAAATGACTTTTACCTCTCCACTTTTTTAATAGAATCAACAACACAGCATTGTGCCATAACATAAAGTGTAATTCTAAGGCTAGTACTATGTTATATTTCACAGTCAGAAACAGGAAGACTTAACCATTACCTGCATTCATTTAATATAATATAAAATCTTTGTTGAAATCTATCTCACCAACTCCACTATTTCCAGTGTTCATAACAAGCTAATGCTTTCACACACGTTTGCTATTTCTCCCTTGTGTCTATAGTTTCCATTGTCTTCCTCTGCTTCCAATTCCTCATTCTTTACAAATTAACTAATTTTGCCTATTATGTATGAAATTGATATTTTTTTTTCAATATTAGAAACGGTACGCCCCAAGTATCAGAACGGATACCATGATAAGGACCTCTAAAAATCCTCTCTTCCATAAAAACCATGAGAACGCTTGGCAAAAACGAGCTTTTGCAGACCTCTGGAAATTAATCAGACTTGCAAAAATCCAGGGCCCATTTCCAGGAACCTTGTGGACAGGTATGGAGGAAAAGGTTTTTGCTGACCCAATGGCTGCATACCAGATATCAGGGAATGTGCTGATTTGCTCGGGCAATGAAACGTCATCTGGGAGAGTAGCTGCAGTTGAAGGCAGCACCCAGTTAAGTTTATGATAAGCCACTGTCGTTCTCCAGGTCCCATCTGTCTTCTGCACAGGCAAAATAGACAAGTTGAATGGGGTTGTAGCAGGAATTACGAGCCTTGAATCTTTTAAGTCCTTGATGGTGGAACTAATCTCTGCAATCACTGTGGATATTGATACTGCCTTTGGTTCACTACTTTCCTGGGTAGAGGTGTTTCTAACAGCTTCCACATGGCCTTTCACACCATAATATCCTTTATTCCATAGGTCAGGAAACCAAGGTGGGGATTCTGCCAGCTGCTAAGTATGTCTGCTCCAATTAAACATTCTGGAATTGGAAAAATAACCACAGGTTGAACCCATTGTGAGACAGACTTGACCTCCATAAGTTCCTCCACCTCCCTCCCAATTCTGACTGGAGGGCCACAGGGACATTTTGGTCCTCCTGGAATTAGTGTTAGTTCAGAGCCAGTGTCCAATCATCTCTGAAAAGTCTGATTATTTTTTCCCCATAGTATAGTTACCCTGGTAAAAGGCAGTAGTGCCCTTTGAGGAAGGCTGGGAGAAAGACTAACCATGTAAATTTTGAACAGTATACAGTAGTCCTTCGTTAAGGAGACCCAGGCTCCCCTTCGTTCAGAGGGTTCTGGATCTGTAAACTGGCTCAAATCTAGGAATTGACTGAGAGGCTGTGATTCTCTGTTTGTATGATTCAGGTTAGAATGCAAAGCTATAGCAATCAATACAGTGTTGTACTAGCATAAAGATCAATATATAGATCAATGAAACTGAATTGAGAGTCCAGAAAGAAACTCATGATAATGGTCAATTTACTTTCAACAGGGTAACAAGACAATTCAATGAATAGAGAATCATCTTCCCAACAAATGATGCTAAGACACCTTGATATCCATATAAGAAAGAATGAAGTCAGACAAATATTTCATATTTAATTTTGTTATATACAAAATTAACTTAAAAAGGGTCAAGCACCTAAATGTAACAGCTAATCTATAAAATTTTTAGAAGAAAAATTAGACGTAAATCTTAGTGATCTTCGATTAGGCAATGATTTGTTAGATGTCTCACTGAAAGTACAAGTCATAACAAGAAATAGATAAGTGGAATTGACGTATTTACGTTATATATTTGGGACTTGCATTCTGAATATATAAACGCTTACATCTTAACAATAAAAGAAAAATAACCCAATTAAAAAATGAGCAAAGGATATAAATGGATACTTCTCCAACGAAGATATACATACAGTCAGTAGGCACATGAAGAGATGCTCAATATTATTAGTCATTAGGGAAATTAAAAATGCAAAGCCACAATGAGATTCTATTCCACACCCACTGGGCTAGCTAAAATAAAAAAGATGGACATTAGCAAGTGTAGCCAGGATGTGGAGAAACTGAAACCCTTACACACTGTTGTTAGGAATGTAAAATGTTATAGCCACTTTAGAAAATAGTGTAGCAGTTCATCAAGAAGTTAAACATTCAGTTACCATATATCTCAGCAATTTTACTCCTTGGTATATACCTAAGATATTTAAATATATGTCCACACAAATACTTGTACACCAATGTTCAAGACAATGTGATTAGTAATAACCACAAAATGGAAATAGCCCAAATGTCCATCTATTAATTAATGAATATCAAAATATGGCATATTCATACAATGGATATCATGCAGCAAAACAAGGAATGAATTACTATCATATGCTATAATTTGCAAGAACCTTGAAAATCTGCAAAGTGAAAGATAAAAAAAAAAAGACACATATAACACGATTTCATTTATCTAAAATTCAGAATAGACAACTCTATAGAAACAGAAAGGAGATTACTGGTTGCCAGAGAATAGAGATAGGGAGGAATTGAACATGATGCTGATGGGTATGAGGTTTCTTTTTGGGGTGATGGAAATGTTTTAGAATTAGATAGTGGTGATTTTTGCACATTTGAGGACATATTGAATTATATACTTCAAAAGGTGATTGTTGGGGGCACCTGGGTGGCTCAGTCGGTTGAGTGTCCGACTTCGGTTTAGGTCATGATCTCATGGTTTGTGGTCTCGAGCCCCACATCGGGCTCTGTGCTGGCAGCTCAGAACCTGGAGTCTGCTTCAGATTCTGTGCCTCCCTCTCTTTCTGCTCTCCTCTGCTCTTGCTCTTGCTCTGTCTCTCTCTCTCCCTGTCAAAAACATTAAAAAAATTTTTAAGTTATTTTTGTAGTATAAAAATTATATCTCAAAAAAAAATCTATAATAGGCCTTTTAAGTTAAATTCCACTAATGGTTCCCTTACCTTAAGGCAAGGTAAAACTTTTATCATTTCCCATATAATTTAGTTTAATTATGTAACATTTATGATTATTGGTAGGAAAAAATATTAATATGTGCTTTCTCTTTCAGTTTGGCAAACAGTTCTCTTACCTTCATGCATATTCATTTTCTTTGCTCTAATATACCAAATACTGACTCTGAGCTACACAGTAACTCTTGAAACTTTAGAAAGCTGTAGCTCAGGTAATGGATAATTACGATGCTGTGGTGTATTAATCATCCCTGGCAATATATCCTTTATAAAATGGACACTGTTTGGAATAATTGCTAGAATTTTAGGACATGCTTCTTGGTATTCCTTATTTCTGGCCTCTGTACTACATAACAAAAAAGAGTCTTTAGTATTGTGCAGTTTAACTATAGTGCCCTCTTTTCCTGCAGTGTCTGATACAAATTACCCCCAATTGAAACAAGTTAATATAAAATTTTACCTCTGATTTCCTTTAGTATTATTGGATTCAACATACCACTTTTCTGATACATCCTTTATTAAACACAAACAATGAGGTCTGAAATAAATATTTGGTTTCTCATATTTTTAAAGTTTGTATAAATGCCATCATTCTATACTCTTCCCCAAACACTATGTTTGGGAGATTGATTCATGCTGCTGTACACAGCTCCTGTTCAATTATGATCATGATTATGATTATTATTTATTTATTTGAGTATGGTTGATACACAATGTTATATTAGTTTCAGATGTTCTACTGAAATTAGTGTTTTTTTTTGTGTGTTTGGTCAAGTGTTCTTTATTTTTAACATCTTCTTTATTTTTATCTCACTTTCAAAATCAAGATTTGAGAATAAAAACTTTCCACCAGATGACTTTCTTTTTTTTTAGAAAGAGAGAGAGCGATCATGAGCAGGGAAGTGGCAGAGAGAAAGGGAGAGAGAGAATCTTAAGCAGGCTCCACGCTCAGCATGGAATCTGACATGGGGCTTAATCTCAAGACCGCAAGATCATGACCTGAGCTGAAATCAAGAGACAGATGCTTAACTGACTGAGCCTCCCAAGTGCCCCTACCACCAGATGAAATTTTACTTAAAAAGTGTTCACGTGTAACAGTCATGTTGGTGTCTATGCTGATTTCCTCTATTTGTTAACATTTTCACATACTGGTGTCTTCCTATGTTAGAAAATAGACTTAGGAATCAGCCACATTTCAGTTCAAGATCTGCTTTATTGTTTTGACTACATCCTATTCACCTTATTGGTGAGAAAGAAATTCCCATCCTAGGGTTATGAGAGTGGCTGAGAATATGGCACCCAATACTGTATGGGTGAGATCTATAGAAGTTTTTTGGTCACATATACTCACAGTGTATATGAGTATATATATATATATATATATATATACGTATATATATATATATGTGTGTGTATATATATATAGACGTATATATATATGTATATATATATATATATATATATATACGTCTATATATATATACACACACACACACACACACACACACACACACATACATATGCTTAACTACTGCACTGGAGACATTCTCATTAAAACCTGGATTAAGAGTGAAATGGGCTTTATATTGCCCAGCTTTGCTGTGGAAACAACTTCCAAATTTCAGTGGCTTCCAATTGCAAAAGTTTATTTCTTGTTTCACAGGAGTTGGTGGTTGGCTTGGATCTGCTCTGCTTGGGTCTCTCATTCACGTACTTTCTTTGTTATGAAGTAACAGCCCAATCTGAGACATGCTGTTCACACAGAGGAAAAGAAAAGAAAAAATGAGCTATTGAAACCACAAGAAGGCTCTTAAATATTGTGCTGTGAATTGGCATGCAGTCATTTCCACACTTATTCCATTAGCGAAAGTGAGTTATATGACCAAGCATGATCATAGCGTCATCATAGAAAGTACATTCATAGAAAGTACACTCTTTTACACAAATAAGTCCATATCATGAACAAGGATATACACTCTTCTTATAGGGTTATAATTGTGAAAACTAACTCAGTCTACTGTGTTCCACATGCTTGATTACAAGTATTTATGTCTCTTCTTTCTTTGCACAAAGTATATTTGCTTGCTAACAAAGGATCGATTTTCAGGTGTGCCAAGGAACACTTAAAGATTCTCATCAAATCACAACACCAGACTCAAAATTTCAAGATCAACTCTGCTTCAGGTCTTAATATGTTTTTTCTTGATGGAGAAACCTATGAAATAAAGAATAAGTGTTTTACTCCAACATATATGACATATGCTACTGGAACAGCACAGGATAACTTCAAAAGTCCCATTGGGAGAGGGAAGGATGACTAAAAAGTTTGGGACCAACATACTGAACTCCCATGGGATGGAGAAAGGAAAGAACTGCTCTTCTGAAGAGGTGGAAATATTCCTTGATTAAATCCCTGGATTTCCGTTGCAGACATTTTTTCCATAGTCTACCATGCTTCATTGCATTTGGCTTAGGGTTTTGGAGGGTCTATTTTTGTATTACTTAGCCACATCTGTGTTAGCTTTTAGTAAATATTTTCTTGTGGGAGTTAAGCAATTTTTCACTGTGTTTTATGCCTATAGAAACTTGGGGACTCAAAGTTTATCTTATGTCTCAAAAGTCTTGGACTCATTTAATGCTATCTAGAAGTTTTTTTGTCAGTAAAACTTCCTAAAACATGTTAGGTTTTTGCTTCCAGTCAGCATCATGCACCAATAGCCATCCTCACACAAGTTTGCTGTTGTTTTTTTTTTTAAGTTATATTATTATCTTTTTTTAAAAATTTACATCCAAGTTAGTTAGCATATAGTGCAATAATGATTTCAGAAGTAGAATCCAGTGATTCATATGCTTCATATAACGTCCACTGCTCATCCCAAGTGTCTTTCTTAATGCCTCTTGCCCATTTAGCCCATTCCCCCACCATAACCCCTCCAGCAACCCTCAGTTTGTTCTCTATATTTAAGAAGCTCTTATGTTTTGTCTCCCTCCCTGTTTTATTATTTTTGTTTCCCTTCCCTTATATTCATCTGTTTTGTATTTTGAATTCCACATATGAATGAAGTCATATGATATTTGTCTTTCTCTAACTAACTAATTTTGCTTAGCATAATTCCATCTGCATTGTTGCAAATGGCAAGATTTCATTCTTTTTGATTGTCGAGTAATATGCCAGTGTGTGTGTGTGTGTGTGTGTGTGTGTGTGTGTGTGTGTACACCACATCTTCTTTATCCATTCATTAGTCAATAGACATTTAGGCTCTTTCAATACCATGGCTATTGTCGATAGCGCTGCTATAAATGTTGGGGTGCATGTGCCCCTTCGAAACAGCATATCTGTATCCCTTGGATAAATATCTAGTAGTGCAATTGCTGGGTCGTAGGGTAGTTCTATTTTTAGTTTTTTGAGGAACCTCCATATTATTTTCCAGAGTGGCTGCACCAGTTTGCCTTCCCACCAACAATGCAAAAGAGATCCTATTTCTTCACATCCTCGCCAACATCTGTCACTGCCTGAGTTGTCAATGTTAGCCAGTCTGACAGACTGGAGATGGTATCTCATTGTGGTCTTGATTTGTATTTTATGGATGCTGAGTGATGTTCAGCATCTTTTCATGTGTCTGTTAGTCATCTGGATGTCTTCTTTGGAAAAGGGTCTATTCATGTCTTTTGCCCATTTCTTCACTGGATTATTTGTTTTTTGGGTGTTGAGTTTGATTAGTTCTTTATAGATTTTGGATGCTAACCTATTAGCTGATATGTCATTTGCAAATATCTTCTCCCATTCTGTCAGTTGCCGTTTAGTTTTGCTGATTGTTTCCTTCGCTGTGCAGAAGCTTATCTTGATGGGGTCCCAATAGTTCATTTTTGCTTTTGTTTCTCTTGCCTCTGGAGACATGTTGAATAAGAAGTTGCTGTGGCTGACGTCAAAGAGGTGTTTGCCTCCTTTCTCCTTGAGGATTTTGATGGCTTCCTGTCTTACATTTAGGTCTTTCATCCATTTTTAGTTTATTTTTGTGTGTGGCATAAAAAAAATGGTCCAAATTCACTCTTCTGCATGTTGCTGTCCAGTTTTCCCAACACCATTTGCTAAAGATATTGTATTTATTCCATTGGATATTCTTTCCTACTTTGTCAAAGATCAGTTGGCCATACATTTCTGGGTTCTCCATTCTCTTCCATTGATCTGAGTGTTTGTTTTTGTGCCAGTACCGTACTGCCTTGATGATTTCAGCTTTGTAATACATCTTAAAGTCCAGAATTGTGTTACATCCAGGCTTGGGTTTCTTTTCAAGGATTGCTTTGGCTATTCGGGGTCTTTTCTGGTTCCATACAAATTTTAGGATTGCTCTAGTTCTGTGAAGAATGCTGGTGTTATTTTGATAGGAATTGCATTGAACATGTTGATTGTTTTGGGTAGTATCAACATTTTAACTGTATTTGTTCTTCCAATCCATGAGCATGGGATATTTTTTTTCCATTTCTTTTGTGTCTTCTTCAATTTCATAAGCTTCCTATAGTTTTCACTGTATAGATTTTTCACCTCTTTGGTTAGGTTTATTCCTAGGTATTTTATGGGTTTTGGTGCAATTGCAAATGGGATTGATTCCTTGATTTCTCTTTTTGCTGATTCATTACTGGTGTATAGAAATGCAACCAATTTCTGAGCATTGATTTTATATCCTGCGACCTTGCTTAATTCATGGATCAGTTCTCGCAGTTTTTTGGTGGAATTTTTTGGGTTTTCCACGTAGAGTATCATGTCATCTGTGAAGAGTGAGTGTTTGACTTCCTCCTTGCTGATTTGGATGCCTTTCATTTCTCTGTGTTGTCTGATTGCTAAGGCTAAGACTTCCAACACTATGTTGAATAGCAGTGGTGAGAGTGGACATTCTTGTTGTGGTCCTGACCTTAATGGAAAGTTCTCAGTTTTTACCTTTTGAGGATGATATTAGTGGTGTGTCTTTGCTACATGGCTTGTGCGATCCTTCTATCCCTACTTTCTTGAGGGTTTTTATCAAGAAAGGGTGCTGTGTTTTGTCAAGTGCTTTTTCTGCATCTGTTGAGAGGATGGTTTGGTTCTTATTCTTTCTTTTATTAATGTGATGTATCACATTGATTGATTTGCAGATGTTGAAACAACACTGCATCCCAGGTTTAAATCCCACTTGATTATGGTGAATAATTCTTTAAATGTTGGATCCGGTTGGTTAGTATCTTGTTGAGAATTTTTGCATCATGTTCGTCGGGGAAATTGGTCTATAGTTCTCCTTTTTAGTGGGGTCTTTGTCTGGTTTTGGAATCAAGGTAATGCTGGCCTAGTAGAATGAGTTTGGATGCTTTCCTTCCATTTCTATTTTTTTTTTTTTTTTTTTTGGAAAATCTTCAAAAGGAATGGTGTTAATTCTTCTTTCAATGCTTGGTGGAATTGCCCTGGAAAGCCATCTGTCTTGGACTCTTGTTTTTTGGGAGATTTTTGATTACTAATTCAATTTCTATACTAGTTATAGGTCTGTTCCAAATTTTCTATTTCTTCCTTCTTCACTTTTGGTAGTTTTATATGTTTCTAGGAATTTGTCCATTTCTTCCAGATTGCCCAATTTATTGACATGTAATTGCTCATGATAGTCTCTTATTATTGTTTGTATTTCTGAAGTGTTCGCAATGATCTCTCCTCTTTCATTCTTCATTTTATTTATTTGGGTTCTTTCCTTTTTCTTTTTTAGCAGTCTGGGTAGGGGGTTAGCAATTTTATTAATTCTTTCAAAAAACCAACTCCTGGTTTCATTGATCTGTTCATTGATCTGATAAATATATATATATCAGATATAAATCACTGATTTTTAAAAAATTTTTTAATGGTTATTTATTTTTGACAAAGCGAGAGAGAGAGACAGAGCATAAGCGGGGGAGGGGCAGAGAGAGAGGGAGACATAGAATCCAAAGCAGGTTCCAGGCTTTGAGCTGTCAGCACAGAGCCTGATGTGGGGCTTGAACCCATGAACCATGAGATCATGACCTGAGCCGAAGTCAGACACTTAACCAACTGAGTCTCCTAGGTGACCCCCCCCTTTTTTTGTCTTTTCTCCCCTCACAGAAAATTCCTTAAAATTTTTTTCAGGGCTGGTTTAATGATCACGAGCTCCTTTAGTTTTTGTTTGTCTAGGAAACTCTTAATCTCTCCTTCTATTTTGAATGAAAGCCTTGCTGGATAAAGAATTCTTGACTGCATATTTTTCCAATTCAGAAGATTGAATATATCCTGTAACTCCTTTCTAGCCTGCCAAGTTTCTTTGGATTGGTCTGCCATGAACTTGATCTGTCTTCCCTTATAGGTTAAGGACTTTTTTTCCCTTGCTGATTTCATGATTCATTCCTTGTCTGTGTATTTTGTGAATTTGACTATGATATGCCTTGTGGGTGGTCAGTTTTTATTGACTCTAATGGAGTTCTCTTTGCTTCTAGGACTTTGATGTCTGTGTCTTTCTCCAGATTAGGAAATTTTTCCACTATAATTGGCTTACGTAAACATTCTTGCTTTTTTTCTCTCTCTTCTCTTTCTGGGACTCCTATCCTTCAGGTGTTATTCCTTTTTAACAAGTCACTAAGTTCTCTAATTCTTGAATTGTGCTCTTTTGCCTTAGTTTCCCTCTTTTTTTCTGTTTCATTAATCTCCATAATTTTGTCTTCTATATCGCTGATTTGCTGCTCTGATTCATCCATCATTCCCTCTCTGGCATCCATTAGAGATTGCATCTCGGTTATATCATTTTTAATTTCTTCCTGACTAGATTTTGCTTCTTTTATCTCCACAGAAAAGGATTCTATGCTTTTTTCAACCCCAGCTAGTATTCTTATTATTGTGATTCTAAATTCTAATTCAGACATCTTGCTTATATCAGTGTTGATTAAGCCCCTGGTTGTCATTTCTTCCTGTTCTCTCTTTTGGTGATAATAGCTTCTTCTTGTCATTTTGGAGAAAGAAAAATAATCAATAAAATAAAATTAAAAGTTAAAATTAAAAAATTAAAAACAACACTAAAAATAAAATAAAAGAAGCTAGATCCTAGGTGTGTTTTGGTCTGGTTGTTGGAAGAAGTTTGCTAGAATAAAGAAAAAAAAGGGAAAGAAAAGTAAAAAGAAAAAAAGTGTGAAAAAGTTAAAAAATTTTTTAAATGTATACAATAAAATAGAATAAAATGAAATGAAGAAAGATAAATAGAATAAAAATTTACAAAAAATAAAAAAATAGTAAAATATTTTTTAAAAATTTAAAGGAAAATAAAAATAAATTTTTCTCTTTCTGTATGAAAGAAAAAGAAAAGAAAGGAGAAAAGGAGAAAAAACAAACAAACAAAAACCGAATAGATGAACCAGCAAACAGAATGAAACCCAAATGAAGTTACATCCAGTTTCCCCTAGAACTCAAACTATGAGGAATTCTATACACTGAGCAGGCAGAGAGACTTGTTGTAGTCCTCTAGGGCATGCGCTTGGAGGGTGCAGCTGGGTGGGGCTTGGTATAACGGCTCCATTCTCCACTAGATGATGCTGCTTCACTTACTCAAGTGGAATGGTTTCCCATGGGTGTGTACGTATTCATATGTGAGAAAGGTGAAAATGGCATCATCCAGCTTCCTGGTTTCTGGCACAGGAACTCTGCGCTCTCATTGACCCTCAATCAAGCACACTCTTTTGTCTCAGTCTTCAGTCCATTCCCCGCTTCTACATTGTGCATGTCTAAGCTGTCAGCTTGCCAGCAGCATATTCCTCCTAAATTTTATCTCAGATGGGGCTGTGTTTCCACATCCCTCACTTATGAGACCTCTGCGGCTTGGACCTGCTATGCTACTCTGGGGGAGGTTCTCACTGAGTAATGGCCCGGTGCTGGCTTGCCCCAAAGAACGTTCATGTGGTCATGCTGCAGCAGATGTTCAGAGATTATGGCAAATCACAACACATAGTGCCAGGTTTCACCACACTCTGGCATTTTTGTTCCAATACCAGCAAATGTGGAGTGTTTTTGAGGTCTGCTGGGATCTTTGCATGTGGGGAGGCCAAATGCCCTCCAAGCAGGGGATCCACTTCTCTGTGTGTGGCCCACAGATCCCTTGGACCTCACTGTCTGCTCCTGGGGATTCGCTCTTCCTTCCTACCAGAGCACCACCAGGTATTGAACTCCAGAATTGCCAACTTTGCTGTCCCCTGTTTATAAAATCCAAATGGTGTTGAAACCCTCTCCCTTCTCCCCATCAATGATGTTGGGGAACAGATTTCTTGTTCAGTTCCTTGTGAGTGTTTCCACTTTCTCTTTCTCTCCAGCTACTTTCAGGGGGAGTGGTTTTCCTGTGCTCTCCCAATGTGCTGCAATCTCCCACCCCCTTCCTCTATACTCTCTGCAAAAATAGCTTCCTACCCTCCATGGCTTCTCTGTCCCTCAGTTCACCTCTGTGCACCACGTACCTGCCAAATTCTGTGGCTCAAGTTATGCAGATTGTTGTGTTAATCCTCAAATCAATTTGCTAGGTGTGCAAAAATGGTTTGGTGTCGATCTATCTGCATTTCGGGGATGAAAGAAGCCAAGAACTTCCAAACTGTTCTGCCATCTATGTCCCCTTACACTACTTTTTTAAAGTTTATTTCTCTCCGGTCTTAACTATTGGTATTTTGAGCTTATCAATGATTTTTTTTCGTTCTCTATATACAGGATCTATTGTATTACTTGACAAGTGTTAGACACTCGGTGAGTATTTATTAAATAAATAAATGATGGACAGTTAACAAGTAATAAATGTGAATTCTTAATACTTTTAAGAAAATCGTTTAATGCTATTAGGAATTGAAGAATTGCAAATTAATAAAACAATAAGATATTATTTTCCAAAGATATTTTATCTATTGTGGACTAGAGTAATAGAGAAATAGATATCCATGGTGCAAAAATTGATGCAGACTTTCTGGAAGGCAATACAGAAATGAATATTAATATTCTAAAGATGTTTTATCCTTTTGGGGCACATAGGTAGCTCAGTTGGTTGAATGTATGACTTAATTTCAGCTCAGGTCATGATTTCACAGTTCATGGGATCCAGTCCCACGTCCAGCTCCGCACTGACAGCTCAAAGCCTGTTTTGTATTCTCTCTCTCCCTCTCTCTCTGCCTCTCCTTCACTCTCTCTGTCTCTCTCAAAATAAATAAATAAACTTAAGGAAAGACAAAAGACGTTTTATCCTTTTGTATCCTGGCAATTCATATTTAGGACATGTGGGAAAAATATATAACCAAGGATAGAAATTATAGTGTTAGCTACCTTAGTCAACAATGAGGACATAATTATATAAATTATGGCAGAATTGTTTAATGGATTAATATGAAATCATTAAAACTGTTTATCTAACTACATGTCTCTTCCCCAGGGTATATTCTATAACCATAGTCTACATTTATAGCTAGTCATGTGTCTGCACATACTTTAATGTATATGCATATGGGTATAAAAATAATTGTGTGTATGTGTATATAAATAGGAAGAAAGAAGCATTCATTTGTGTGGTGGGATTCCATCTTCATAAAAAATGTATGTATGCATGTAAGAATTCATATATACAAAGAAAAAGTCTGAAAGATAAATATAAAAATATATGCAGTTGTTATTAGATCCTAAATGATTTGCATTTTCCTTTATTATTATATTTTAATTTTTATAAAAATTAGCTCAAGTTAAAAATTCAGTAGAAGTAAAACTGACAGGAAAATATTTAATAACCATGGCAGTCAAAGCCTCCATGATTTATTAATTTATACACATAAAATTCAGGTATGTAAATATGACTAATATACCAAAAAGCTTATTTTATACAATGATAATTTATAAATAGTATAATCCCTGTTAATACTAAAGAAGTAGCATGTAAAAGATTGTTAAATTAAAATTTATATTTTTATGAATAACTGGATAATTTGACCAACAAAAACAAATAAAAAATAAAATAAACTCAGATGAAAGATTAGAATGTTTTCTATCAAGAAGTCAATATCTTTTTTTTTTTTTTTTGAGACAGAGAGAGCTTGAGTGGGAAAGGGAGAGAGAAAAAATCTTAACCAGGCTTCACGCCAAACGGAGAGCCCCATGAAAGGCTCAGTCTCCTAATTGTGAGATCATGATCTGAAACAAAATCAAGAATCAGATACTTAACTGACTGAGCCACCCAAGTGCCCCAAGAAGTTAATATCATTTTAAGTGATAATTTTCTTTGCCTTTATTTCTATTAGTGCTTTTCCATTATTACAAAAGAGTCAGGTTAGGGGTTGGGTAGACTTAAGTAACACTGAACATGTCTTTTGCTTACCTATTTTTATTTTTTTAATGTTTATTCATTTTGAGAGAGAATGTGTGCAAGTGGGGGAGGGAAGCGGGCTTTCTACTGTCAGCACAGAGCCAGATGTGGGGCTCGATCTCACAAACCGTGAGATCATGACCTGAACTAAAATCGAGTCGGTTGTTTAACCAACTGAGCCACCCAGGCACCCCATGAATATGTCTTATTTACCTTTTAAATCAGCATGTACTGCAATGGAGCCTCTGTTCCTCAGGACTCAAGTGCTACATTGCAAATTTGGACCAGGGCCAGTGCAATAGACTAAGTGAACAATGTGAAAATCCATACAATTACTTTAAAAGAAAAGTTTCAATGAGGAAGTATGTCTTTGCATTTCCTTTCTTGTTCATTCCCTTCAAAGAGATCACATTTATTTTCTGTTTTCAGGCTTTAGTTCACTATTCTTCGCTCAGGCAAAGTATCCTATATTAGTCAGGATTCTCCAGAAAAATAGAAACAACAGAATGTGTATGTATATGTATATGTATATAAAGAGAGATGTATTATAAGACACTGGCTCACATGATCATGGACTCTAAGAAGTCCCAAAATCTGCAATCACAAAGCTAGAGACCCAGAATAGCCAATAGTGTATTTCTAGTCCTAAAGCCGTCAGGCTCCAGATCCAAGAAGAGCTGCTGTTTCTGTTAGGGTCCCGAGGCATGTAGAGATCAATGTCCAGCTCAATCAGTCAAACAGAAGGAGCTCCCTCTTACTCTTAGGGGGGTCAGCCTTTTTATTTTATACAGGCTTTCAACTGTTTGGATGAGGGCCACTCATATTACACAGGGCAATCTGCTTTATTCAGTCTATGGAATCGCATGTTCATCTCATCCCAAAATACCCTCACAGACATACCCCAAATAAAGATCAACTAAACAGCTTGGTAGTCCTTGCTCCAGTCAACTTGACACATAAAATGAACCATCATATCTTCTAATTTCCACCTTTGCCTTGGAACAGTCATATCTTTCAAGGATATAAATCCATTTATTTGTTAAAATTTTTTTAATGTTTATTTGTTTTTGAGAGGGAGACACAGCAATAGTGGGGAAGGGACAAAGAGAGAGGGATACACAACAGGCTCCAGGCTCTGAGCTGTCAGCACAGAGCCCAACAAGGGGCTCAAACCTACAACCCACAAGATCATGACCTGAGCCAAAGTCTGATGCTTAACTGACTGAGCCACGCAGGCACCCAAGGATGTAAATTCATTTCAACATATTTATTCAATCATTTGCTGATATCACTGTCTGAACTTGAAGACCCAGTGTGAAATCCAGAAGAAATCTGAATGAATCTCTACTCTGGAAAACAAATCATTTCAATTGCACTTTTACTGATGGAAACGACTTTAACGAATGATCATGGAAAAGGAGATTAAAGAAAGAAGGGTTAATGTGTGCCAAGTCACAGAGGAGAGAAAGTACAAGTAAGGTTTGTAAAGAATGGAACTTAGACCAAGTAAACTGAGATACCAGATGCTGTAAAGTTAGAGGGATTACAACCAGGAAGAGAGATTTGGGCTAGAGGATCTTAGTGCTGAAGTTAAGATGTTTAGTATTATATTACTACTATTGTTTTTTAAGTATTATTATTGTTATTAGCAATCAAGTGCTACTGACAGCTTTGATCAGCAGACTAGATTAAGCAATTTGTAAATAGTTATGAATTATTATGTGTAGAAATATTTGATAAGGAAATGTGGAAAGGAGGGAGACTAATGAGGAGCCTTTTCTAATAAGCCAGGTAGAAGATAATAAGTGCATTAAAAAGCCCTAGTAGTTAGTAAGGATGGATATTAGTGAGATAAAATTAATAAATCATAGCAGTATATATATATATTTTTTTTTCTTTACTAATATTTTTTTAGAGTGAGGTAGCATGAGCAGGGGATAGGGGCAGAAGGAGAGAGAAAGAGAATCTTATGTAGGCTTCATGCTCAGCACGGAGCCCAACGCGGGGTTCAATCCCACGACCCTGAGATCATGACCTGGGCCAAAATCATGAGTCAGCCGCTCAACCGACTAAGCCACCCAGGCACCCCTTTTTTTAATTAATTTTTTTCATGGCAGTGTATTTTAAATAGAATGTGTGAGAGGGAGGGAAGATTCAGCTATAATGCTTAAATTCCTGTGAGAAGAAAACTATTATCCAAATAGTGGCAGGCAAATCAGCACACTTACCTTCTGGCTTGTGATGGGACAGAATATTTAATCTGGGCCATATTAAGTTTGTTGTGCTAGTGGTATATACATAGACATGAAATTCAGCACTTAAACATGACCTTGACTATCCTACGACTTTGGTAACAAATCTGTGTGTGTGTGTGTGTGTGTGTGTGTGTGTGTGTGTATACATATTGCAGTGTTATACATCAATTACACCCCTCATTTCCCTCATTGCAAACTGCATGTCTGAGTTCTTTTTCCTCGGTTTTCTGTTCTCTGCTTTCCAAAACCTCAGAAGACATTGGCAAAGTAGCCCATGTCAGTAGCTAATAATATACTTGCCTTACTCCACTAAGAATGGTTACTTTTCAACACAGGGTGTCTGCTTTCACAGTTGTCATGCTCCCAAAGCCAGATCCCTCAGGACTGAACTTAGATAACTGGAATTTGTCAACAAAGGAAAGTATTTGGGGGGAAAAGAATATCAGAGTCGTCTCTCAATACCCATTGTACTATGTAGGGTAAGCCACTGCTCGACTTACCTGGGTGTGATTCTTGCCATTGTAAGGTTGACACTAAACTACACAACAAAAAAATACATGTTTTACAGACTGTTTTGTTAAAAGCCTGATTACCGTTTTTGTAATAAATCAACTTCTTTATCTCAGAAATTTAAGAGAATTTTATTGGTTCCTATTTTTATGTGAATCAGTTCATCATTTACGTCCTAATGTTAGTGTGGAAAGGCAGAATTAAAAAAAAAGCACATACAGCATTAATTCAATTTCTGCTAAAATTATCTACACATGTATAATTGGAAAGATGCCCCCAAAATATTAAAACTGGCTGCCTGTGAGTGCTAAGATTAAACGTGATTTCAAATTTATTCTTTATTCTTTTTATATTGTTCAAATTATCCCTAATAAACATGTATTGCTTGTACAATCTGAAAAAATAAATTTAGAGAAAGCAAAAGGGCTATTCATTGCACAATACATTTGTGGAATAGAATTCACTTGGCCTTAAAGGCATAAAAAAATCCCCACCCCAAAGACAGCCTTGAAGGAAATGTATCAGTGCCAACACAGCAACCCCCAGACTTCTTTGTAGATTGGCGCCATTGTACGGTAACATTACCCTCACAACGACCTGCTCAGTCTCTCGTGGCAACTATTGAATTCTGACTGAGGCCACTCCTGTTCATTCTCTTGCCTACTAGCGTAAGTCACTTGGTCGGGCACAGCTTAATTCTTGACTGTGGATTTCGTGAACTCCTCTTATAAAATGGTACAATTACTGCAGGTCATGAACATCAAATGCCACTAACACTTCCAGCTGTGACCACGGAATAGCCTCCCAACAGAAGTACGGCAACATGGTAATAATAACATCCCAGCTGTAGCCACAATCACCGAAATCACTGACAGTGTCAATAATGTATAAAACCCCATGGAAACTCAACTGTACTTGCCAAAAGGCATTCATCAATTTCACTGCCTTTTATCTACCATTTAAAATGGTCTGGTTTTAGTGTTAGGGTTTTAAAATAAATGACTAGGGTAAATAGGCCCCGGCTGAATTGCTCACTATCTGCTTTGAATTGCTTCTCTAAATGTTGGGGACGTGAAGTTCAGCCTTAACCACTCAAGTACATTCTGTAACCACTACATGTTAGGTGATGGGATGTGAGCAGAGAGTTGAGTATCTAGAGAGGCAAAATATACTAAGCCCCTTTACAGCTTAAGTTCGTTTAAAACATTGCAAAGGACATAGTGAGAATACAAGAGAGGGAGCTGCTTTGATTTCTCAGAAGCCATTCAGCATTTAGGAAGATCTAAGGGAGTAAAAATGTGGAAAGCCAAAGAGAAAGGTCTATTTAACAGATGCTTAGAATAATAACCTGTAACTATACTACACTTCACTATCGTGTGTTCCTGTATTTGCTCAAATACGTCGTAGAGGAAATAGAACCATTGCTTGAAATGTTTGAGCAAAAAATTTTACTGTCACTGAAGGTTAGCAAAAAATCCAAAGAAAGGGCTGCTTGTAAAAAAGAACTGTTGAATATCATATATCTTCAATATGCTATTCATTATTAGTACCAGAACTTGAATCGTATAATTTAGCTCATCATAGCTTTCTCAAATCTATTACCTCCATTGATTCTTTGCAATTCTGTCAAATTTTATTAACTCCACATAGTACATATAATAGTACAAATTTAAAAGGGCTAGAATGATATGCCCAATATCACACAGCTAGTCAGAAAGCAAACTGAACACAAAAGCACTGATACTCTGTCACACCCACTGCTCTCATATGTGATATTCTCTTTCTTTGACTGTGTCCTTCTCCTTATAGATGAATACCTATCAAGCTTCAGAAAACTTGTGGTTCACAATCTCAGATTTTAGAATGTGAGAGCCTCCAAATGTTTTTCTCTCTTCTCAGTAGAACAATGAACTTTTGTTGGCTAGCAAGACAAATCTCCTGAGTAAAAAGAGCCAGACAAAGGCTCTTCCAGAGTGGCAACAAATATAAAATAAAGAATATATAGAAAGAAACAATAGTGACTATATGGACAGGGACAACTTTTTCATACATTTATTCATTTATTTATTAATTCTTTCAGTAAAAATTTACTGAACAACTTAACTGCCAGAAACTGTATTGATGTTGAGGGTTTGATCAAGAATAAGATTTTGTCTATGATCTTTTGGAAGATCTTTTTAGAAAAAGAGATAGAAATATAAATTAATAAATTGATAGGTAAATATGTAAATTAAGAAATTACAAATTTGACAAATGCGATGAAGGAAACTGAGTTTAGCAATACAAATTTTTTTTAAAAAAAGTAAAGAGTATACTTTTGATAGGATAATCAAAGAAGGTATCTGTGAGAATCTGTGAGAAGGTGGCCTTTAAGATATTTACTTAATAAACATAGTCTTTACAATGAAGAAAATAAATTGTCAATTTAGATAAGATACAAAGTTATGAGAAGGCTATTGTGGAAACAAAAATCATTTTTTAAAAAATTTATTTTGAGAAAGAGAGTGTGTGTGCATGCGAGGAAAGGGAGGGGCACAGAGAGAGAGAGAGAGAGAGAGAGAGAGAGAGACAGAAAGAATCTCAAGTAGTCCCTGCTTGAGCCTCTAAGCAGGGCTTGAACTCACAGAACAGTAAGATCATGAGCTGAGCCATAATCAAGAATTGGATGCTTAACCAACTGAGCCACCCAGGTGCCCCGGAGGCAGAAATCATTTGATCAAAATGTTCTACTGGGACATTATAAAGATGTGTGTTCTGTTAAACGTGAAATTGCCTAAATGTGAAAAAGTGGAGAACATGAATCAGTGTCTGTTGTGCACTCTCCCCGCCCCCACCCCCGCCTTAGCCCTCTAAGAAACTAAGTGTCCACTGCCACTGAATCTGATTATGAGAAAAATAGGTAGATCCCATTATGGCTTCAGAAACAATTAGAAGTTATTTTATTCTCAATCTCAAAGACCAAAACAGTAGCTTACATTTTTAATACACAACCAATTTGAAAACATCTGGAGAGCTATACCTTTCTGAGGTTATAGACAGGTTGTTTTGTTTTGTTTTTTTCAAAGACAAATAGGAAAATCTTACGAGGTGTCTCTTCTACAAACCTAATACTCTCCTTACCACTGGTAGAATTCTTTTGCCTGTTACTCACTCTTTCTATATTATTCAGACCTAGAGATACATTAGTAATTTAATACCATTGCAAATAAAAAAGTATTCTGCCTTGGATTAAAAAGAAAGAGGGAGAAAGAAAGAAAGAAAGAAAGAAAGAAAGAAAGAAAGAAAGAAAGAAAGACAAGAAGGAAGGAAGAAAGAAAGACAGGAAGGAAGGAAGGAAGGAAGGAAGGAAGGAAGGAAGGAAGGAAGGAAGGAAGAAGGAAAAGAAAGACCCACAATCAAAAGCTGTATAAGCTTTCTATGGTACTTTTCTCCTTCACATACTACTTCATCTGTCCCAGTACAGTCTTTCAAACATGGTACTTTTGGTGTATCCTGTCTTAGAAGCTGTCAAGTTGAATATGCAATGTATTCCAGTAGAAGAGAGAATTATGCCTTATTCTTTTGCAAGGATACTTGTTCCTGAATTGTTTAAAACCGAGAACATAAAATTCTTATTGAGTTCATTATACTAGAGCTCAACAATTTTCTAACATACATGAATAACCTAATATTTGATAGAATTTAATTATAGAAACTTCTTTGATAAAGTTTTAACAAAGCATGTTCTGTAATTGCCCCAAATCTAAAGCAGAAATGAGCTAAGCTAATTAATTGCATTACCTACTTTCCATAATATTTTCATGCTATTTGTTTTTAAGTAAATTGTATTTGTTTTAAATTTACAGAAAATTTCATACCACACAACACTGAGCCTTAGACACTGTCTAATCAATGAAGCAAATTCCAATAGATTCCAATAAATTCCAATTTATTTATTCTGAAATAAATCAGAAAAAGTGTTTGTTGTAGTTTTACAAATACTACAGATTGTGTTGCAAAGTTGAAATTTTACACCATGGATTTTTTCATGTAAAAAATGAATGCTCATCTATCAGGGAATAAAAGGTATAGTCTTCATGCTCTGAAATTCTTTCTATAATTTCATGACATAAAATGGGTCTGTTTGAAGCGATGACAAAAGTTGAAGAGAACAATGAATCATTCAACGAAGTATTTTTAAACTACTTTGAACACCAGGTTGATACAAATTCTTGTCCACAAAAGTCAATCAAATGAAAAATGTGATGTAATTGTTTTAATAATATGGCTACATTTTAATTAACAAAGAATACAATAATTAACTAAACATGTCTCGCCTTTACTTATTTGTAATAAACAGTACAAGTATTTACCTTTGAGATAAGGTATGCCAGTAGTCAAGAGCAAAGAAGTGTGGTGTGCTGGAAAGCAAGGGTGGCAGCAGGAAACTTCGTTTTCAGCCACACCCACTGATTACTTCCGCAATATTGTACATTTCCTTAACCTCTCTAGACCTCACTTTCTGTGCCTAGATAGGAGTTGGAAGATACCTAAATTTATTCCAGCAATGTGATTCTCAGAGGAAGAGTTGAGAGTCCTTTAATAATAATAAGCAAGGAAATAACTACTGTATTTGTGTTATTTTCACTTTGATTTGATGTGATTTCTGTTTAGGTTTCATAGTGTCTCAATTTGTCACTATGGCGTACTGGCTAGGGATACTGGTTGGGGAGACAGATCCTCTGGGTTTGAATTTTTGCACTTTCACTAAATGATCACTCAATGTGATCTTGTATAAATGTTTTAACTTCTCTGCATCGCACTCTTGTGATCAGTAGAGACGATGGTTATACTGAATGCGTAGACTGTTGTGCCGACTGTGTGAGTGTGCACATGTGAAAATGCCTACGTGGTTTTTGACACATAATAATTATTCAACAAATCTTAGATATTTATGCTATCGTCTCCAACATTTTATTCTTTGTACCTTTTATCTTATTTGGGAATAAAAATGGAGTCTTGGGTCTATGCCTCATTAAAAGCACCGCTCTGTAGAAATGAACCTGGGCAGATGAGAGTTTCACATAAAGGGACTTTTAGGCTATTTTTCAAAGTAAGCTTTTCAACACGAAGAATTTTAAAAGTTGGTTGTCTATGCTTCCCTTTGTAATTAATTTTATAAAATATAACCATTACTGTTGTTTTCTTTGATCCATATGATAGACTGCCTTAATTTTGAAAATATACCCAGAAATGAACTTACACATACCGTGCAAAGTACATATAAAATGTAACATGAAACATTCCCTAGAAATAAAAATGTTACATATTTATCCAAATTTGAGTCAATTATTCTTTCAGGTTTTATGGTCGCTAATGAAAAAGAAGCTTAGAAATGGGCTTCAAATGGTTTTCTCTGGTCACATGCCATATTTCCCCCAAGCACCACATGATTAAATCCTTTAAATAATGCGTACTTTTGGGTACCTAAAATACATGCTTAAAAGTGGCAACTTTGTCTGAACACCTTAAATATGTCTTCTTTTATTCTCACTTTCCTTTCTGCCCTGGATCTGGCTGCCCGTGCACATGAAAGAAATTACAAAAGCTTCTCAGTCACCGCGACTCGGGTTCCTTTTGCACGACAGCATTTGTCATTGCCAAAACAGCAGAGTTTAATTAAGTGTTGTGAGCAGCCTAGTGAGAAACACACTTTAAATTAAACCTCTGTACATGCCGCTATTGGTTCTTTACCTCCTGAACAATCAGCGGGGTGTTAGGCATAAATTCTGTCTCTCAAGGGAAACGCAGCTCCACGCACCTCTAGTGATTCATAAATGATCCGGCTTTCTCAGAACCATATCTTATTAAAGCACATTTAATTATTTCTAAGTTTTAAACACCGATAGATGAAGGCGATAATTAATGTGCCTACCACTAAACATTTTATTTACTCTTGATATATTAATGGTATTATCAAGAAAATATGCTACAGTTTCAGGTTTAACAAAATTACATGGCAAATTATCTTTTGATGCATCAAGCAATCGTTAATATAATGGAATAAATTATTTTAACACCTCAGTAGTAATGGATGGGTAAAAGAATATAAGCATTTTAATTTTCAGAATGTTTTGCAATTACACATTTCAGGGGACACTTAAATCAACGATGCAAGTGTTTGGAATTTTAGAAACAGAAACAAAAGAATAATTTAGAAGAGAGATTTGTGGGTTTCCTACAAGGGATGTAGCAGTGAAGCTGGCCTTCTCCGAACAGCAAAGTTCTGGTACAATGCTCATGTGAAAAACAAAATTATTGCTTTGCTTAGAATTAAATTTCTATCTGTTCAGTCCAACGTAAACTTTCAAATTTCATTTTTTGCTGAAAACAAAAAGGAGAGTGACATATATTTTTAAATCCACTAGGTTAAATACAGTCTCCTATGCAATCATGGTGATTTTTTTTTCTCGACTGAACAGAGTCTATCAGAGCAAGTGAACAGTCAGGATAGATGACCACATTCATAAAATATTCTTGCCTTGTTCCACAACACCATGGGGCAATTTCACACTCTGAAGGACATTCTCAGGATAGGACTGCTCTACAAAGATGCAAAAAAGATGAAAAGATGATCTATTATTTAGTAGAATTCGGCACAGATATCTATCTGTTCTCCATTAATCTGAGTCTTATATCTTATCTTTTATATTTGGCAAATGTCAATAAAGTTGATGCTACTAAAAGCTTTCCATTGATTAGAAAGTTCTTGCCTGGAATTTTTGAAGACAAGGAAAGAATGTATCATTGTTTTTCATATAATTTTTTAACTACAGTTTTGTTAGAAGATGACTCTCTAAAATCTCTATTGAGATGGGTATTTTAACTTTCTTTTTTCCCTAAGCTTATTACAAGTAAGTGAAGTACATTTCAGTGATTATTTAAACATGTGGAAGGAAATACAAGGCAGAAGCACTCACTTGAAAACAGGCTGGACTCTGAAATATTTCAGGATTAAAGTGTTGTTTTATCTTGTAGTGGTATTGATTGGCTTAACTTAATATATACCTTAGTGGTTCATTGAAATTAGTGAGTTTGCATATTGTCTTTCATTACTTTCATGAGAATTTCAAAGAGATATACATGTTTATGATTTTAGGAATGTTATACTGAGTTATCATTGCAGGTGCTAAAATAATCTGTGTTCTTGTAAGATAGCTAAGGATTACCGATATTAATAAATTCTAATAGATAAACTGATATGTATTTTTCTCCATAGTCCTCCTCAGGCTATACACGCAGTTTCCTCAAATAGGCTATTTATCTTTCCATCACTTTATTTTCTTTGCATTCTCCCATTTCCCCAACTTTTTCCATTTTTTTTTCAAGAATCCCCATTCTTGCTGCAATTGAGATAGCAGTGAAAAAGGAACAAGTCAAAATATAAAAATTTGGGTTGGAACATACAGGAGTAATTTAGGGGAAGTACGAGTCAATTTGTTTAATGCGTGGCCTCTCTATTCAAAACTATTTTCATCTCACATCCCTAAATTATTTTATTTTCTAGTTTTATACAACTAAGTGTTTCACCAATGATAGATAAATTTGTTTTAATAACCATCCTCTTTAAAAATGAAAACCCCCTGGGGAAGGTTTAGTGACTAACACTCCCTACATTAATATGAATAAGTTTTATTAGGATGCTTCCTCCTAACCTCCCAGCTAGTATCTGCTGCACTGAGAGAAAAGGGATCTGGGTGGTGAAAAAGACATAGTCATCAATCCTAAATGTTAATAACAGTTTAACGAATAATTTATGGAGGAGGAAAGAGAAAGTATTTCCAAGAGAAGAAGGGCTTCGAAGCTAGCTTTTTCTGGATTCAAATTTCAGCCCTATCATAGGTTATTTGAGTAACAGTGGACAAGTTAATTAGCTGTGTTCTCCTAGGTAAAATAGGGATGATAATGATAACAGTGCATTGTTCATAAGGTTAATTTGAAAAGTAAATGAGTGAATGGGTACAAAGTCTTTAGCGCACAGAAAACTTTCAAACATAGTAACTAATTTCACTGGGGCTTTTTGGTGAAAAAAGTATTAGGCTATTATTTATTAACACTCTTAAATCAGATGGATTAAAGTTAAAAAAAAACAGCTTTAAAAACAACAACAACAACAACAACAACAACAACAACAACAAACCCCAGCTTATCACTTGGGTCCTTCTCCAACCTCGATCTCAGCGATGAGTTATAAATATTCCAAGGCAAAGCTCCACACAGTTCACAAAGCTCTGCCCTAGTCATTCTGTAACCTCTTCCATATTTATTCTCAAGCCTTATTTGTTGTTTCTCCCTTTCTATTACTCTCTATTTCTGTCTCTTGCCTCAACTTTTGTTTTATCTTTTCATGACATGTACCTTAAGGGATCTCTCAGTTCAAGAGTAGAGTCAGAGAAGCTGCAGAAAGGCCAAAGAGATTAAATGGGTTCAGTTGTTTTTCTTATTGTTGTTTAGAGGGTTAGCTATACACGGCTGGGCTTCAGAATGCACATTCTCATCTATTTCCTCTAAATATAACATTTTTTCCTCCAAATGCTTTTGGGAGATATATTTGGTATTTAACAAATCTCTCCTCTGCATATCTTCAAATTTGGAGAATTTGAGATAATGGACTTCACTAATATTTACAGAAATTCCAACGAAAAGCAACAAAATACACATTCTTTTCAAGTGCACATGTAACATTTTCCAATATGGACCATATTTTAGGCCATAAAAGAAGTTTTAACAAATTTAAGATGACTGGAATCATATCAAACATCTTTTCCTTTCCAACCACAATGGTATGCAACCACATTTTTAAAAATGTTTATTTATTTAGTTTTGAGGGAGAGAGGGAGCAGGGGAGGGGGAGAGAGTGAGAGAAAGAGAGAGAATACTAACCAGTCTCAATGCTGTCAACACAGACTCTGACCCAGGGCTTGATCTCACAACTGTGAGATCAGGATCTGAGCCAATATCAAGAGTAGAATACTTAACAAACTGAGCCAACCAGGTGCCCCTGAAACTACATATTAATTATGAAAGGAAACGGGAAGTTTCCAATTGATCAAAGAGAAAATCAAAAGAGGAATCAGAAAAAAAAAATCTTGAAACAAATGAAAAAGGAAGCAAAACATATCAAAATTTATGGGATGCAGTAAAAGCAGTTCTAAGAGGGAAGTTCATAGCAATAAATCTCTACCTCAAGAAATGTTAAAAGTCTCAAATAAATTTGTCTTTACATCTCAAGGAATTAGAAAAAGAACAAACAAAATGCAAAGTTAGTAGAAGGAAATTACAAAGATTAAAACAAAAATAAATGAAATAGAAAATAAAAGACAATAGAAAATTTCAATGAAACTGAGAGCTTGTTCTTTGAAAAAATAAATAATTGACAAATCTTTATCTAGACTAACCAAGGGGGAAAAAAAAAGAAAAGACTCAAATAAATAAAATCAGGAATGAAAGAGAAGTTACAGCTAATACCATATAAATACAAAGGATCATAAGACATTATTGTGAACAATTATATGGCAACAAATTGGACAACCTAGAAGAAACATATACATTTCTGGAAATATACAACATACCAATACTGAATCATGATGAAATAGAAAAATCTGAACAGACTTATTACTAGTAAGGAGGTTGAGTCAGTAGTCAAAGACATCCCAACAAGCAAAATCCAGGAACACATTCTTCACTAGTAAATTCTATCAAATATTCGAAGAAGATTTAAAAACTATCCTTCTCAAAGTCTTTTAAAAAATACAAGAGGAGGGAGCACTTCCAATGAATTTTACAAGGCCAGATTACCCTGCTACCAAAACCAGACACAGATGCCACAAGAAAAGAAAATTACAGTCAATATCTCTGATAAAAATAGATATAAAAATTCTCAACAAAATGTCAGCAAAGTGAATTCAACAATACATTAAATGGATCATACACCATGATCAAACTGGATTTATTCCAGAAATACAAGGCTGGTTCAACTTCTGATACACCACACTAACAAAATGAAGGATAAAAAGCATATGATCATCTCAAAAGATGCGGAAAACACATTTGACAAACTCAGTATCCATTTATGGTAAGGACTCTCAACAAAATGGGCCTAAAGGGAACATACCTTAAGATAATAAAGGCGTTATATGACAAACCTACAGCTAACTTCTTACTCAATGGTGAAAAGCTCTAAGTTCAGGAACAAGACTTGCTACTTTTATTCAACATAGTATTGGAAATCTTAGCAAGAGTGATTAGGCAAGGAAAAGAAAAAGCATGCAAATTGGAAAAGAAGCAAAACTGGCACTAGTCACTATTTGTAGATGACATGATACGTAAATAGAAAAGTCTAACAACTTCATCAAAAACTCTTAGAGCTAATAAAAGAATTCAGTAAAGTTGCAGGATACAAAATCAGTGTGCAAAAATCTGTTGAGTTTCTATACACTAATAATAAACTATCAGAAAGAGAATTTAGAGGGGTTTAGAATTGAAAAACATTGGGCTCAAAAGGAACATTTTAAAGCCCCAGGATGTGATATCAGTAATAATATATCTGTCCACAAAGGTTACCTAAAATCTTCAGGGCCAAGCTTGGAATCCTATCCATGCTTTGAAAATGTACAACAGATCATAGCAACTAGCATGCTATTGAAATTTTAGTAAACAATGTATTTATTTCATAAAAGTGTTTTAATTTAAAATATAAGACCCCAAATCACAATATTAGAAAATGATTTAAGGTTATAACATACAACAAAAAGAACAATAAAGTATAATGTGTATAATGAGGAAACCAAGTAATAAGCTCTTAGAAGTTGACATTTTTAATCAGGATTAGATCTAATAAATCAGAAACTATAATATTCTACATCACAATTCTTCTATAGTTTCAACTCTCTAGTCAATTATTATGAGATCTTGTAACAAAATGCACTATTTTATTATTTTTATTTTTAAGTAAAAAGATATTTACAAGCAATGAGAGAAGCTAATCAATACAGAAGCCAAAAAAAAAAAAAGAAAAGTAAATATTAATGGCTATAACTTGACTTTATTACATGATGATTGAGTTTGAGCAACTGAAAACAAAGGAAAACTAAACTTTATTTTCTGTAGAAGAAATGTCCTAAAGGAGATTTTAAAAAAATGGGCATTTTCTGCTGTGAAAATCACATTAGTTTTCTAAAAGCTTAACAATTCATATTCCGGTACTGTGGAAAGTTCCCAACTGTGTACACACTTCCAAAGACTGGCTCTGAAATAGTGGTCAAGGCAACTTTTATTAATTGATCTAAATATATATAATGAAGTATCCAACAATCCTGGGGCACCTGAATGGCTCAGTTTGTTGCATATCTGACTTAATTTAGGCTCAGGTCATGATCCCAGGGTTCTAGGGTCAAGCTCCATGTTGAGCTCTGCTCTGAGTATGGAGCCTGCTTAAGATTCTTTCTCTCTCAATCTGCCCATCTCTCCTGCTCATGTTCTCTCTATATATATGAAAGAAAGAAAGAAAGAAAGAAAGAAAGAAAGAAAGAAAGAAAGAAAGAAAGAAAGAAAGAAAGAAAAGAAAGGGAGGGAGGGAGGGAGGGAGGGAGGAGGAAGTAAGGAAAGGAAGAAAGATCAAATAATCATACTGAATTTTATAGCCGATGCAATCTCTGACTTGGAAATAATGAGCAAATTTCTGAAGTATCTCCATTTGTCTAACTCTAAAGAGAAGACAAAAGCACTCATCTACTAAACCTTCTGGATAGGGTGACTAGTGAGACGAGAAGACATCAGGGCAAAAATTCTAGGTATTCTAATATCTGTCATATGCTCTTCTAATGAGCCAAACTACATGCAACATAAGTAATTTAAGCTCTTTTAGCTATGCCTTATTTTATTCTAAGGAAATTCACTAATATATTGAAAAGAATTTTGAAATTTATATTTCTTATTTATACTATCCAAGTGGCTATTGTGTCAGAATATAGCAAAGCTAAGAAGATGTTCCAGAATATACCTCATTAGTCACTATTATCCTTTCTGATCATTGAGGGAAAAAATGATAAGAACAGTTTATGTTCTATCATCAAAAAGAACATTTGATTTCTGTAAAATGGGGATGTTAACATTGACTTACATTTTTCATGTATACAGTGAATTAATTAATGATCACTGAAAGCAAAAAGTGTCATGTGTACTAATTAATTATAATAAATGATTACAACTAATATAAATGCAAGGAAAATATTGAACAAATTGTTTTTTATAGTATTAAGTTTGGGAACACAAATTTATAGCTGTAGTTTCCTACTAAAACAAACAAAAAATTATAGTCATCTCTCTGGGCCATATGAGCTGTTGTCACATGAGTTACTTAGTTGCTACAGTGCTATACATTTAATATTTATTTTTATGATTTCTCTATAAAAATATTTTTTAACACTCTTCAAATACTGAATGATTTTTAATATTTAAAATAAATTTATTTTAGCAAATAGAAAAACATTCACCTATTTAAGAAGTTATATATATGTTTTTCATTAAATACGTTACACATTAGACTTTCATTAAATTTTGGTGACCTGTTACTCAATAATTACCATTATTGGGTTTATATCTCTGAAGTAGAGAGCTAAATGAGACATGGATTTTATGTTAAAAAACATGCAACAAGAAGCATATAAAAATAATTTTAATAAAATACGAAAATGCTCTAAAGAAGTATGATAGGATGATTACATGAATAGTTTCAATTCTTCACCCTTCTCTGAATCTACAGGACTTGAGATTTCTCCTGATGAATGTGCCTTAACTTTCTTATCTCATGCAACTTACTTGGCCAATTGGATGAGTTAAAGTGGCAGGGTGCCATTTTTGAACCTAAGTCTCAAGAGGTTGGGATGTTTTCACTAGCCTGTACTTGTATCTCTACTGTAGTCATGAAAACATGCCCAGGCTTGTAGTCTACTGGATAAGTAACACCTGCATAACTAAACTGTATTTATCTTTCATCTGATGCCAGCCTACATTAGCTATCAGCTGACATTCAGATATGCAAGTAAATCCAGCCAAGATCAGCAGAGCCATCTAGATGCCTTGCTTCACTGTCACTGCCTCTGAGGCATTGTGTTTGTCTTTTATGGCTATTATTATGACCAGGGGTTACTGATACAATGATCAGAGAATGATGAACTATCTCTAGGTTAGTTAGTGAGGAAGATGAGTAGATCACCAGACAGACCAAGAAAAGGGCAATATATATCAAGCACAATGTGTAGCATATATAAGGCCATGGCTATATATATGGCTTACAGAGAGACAAGAAGTTAGTTTCTTTATGTAGGAGGTAGTTGGAGGTGGAGGCTAGATTTAGAGAACTAAAACACATCATAGAATTTTGGATTATCACTCAACTGTGGAGTGATAATGAAAAAGTTTAAGAATGAGGACGCACGACCAGGTTTCATTTTAAAAGATCAAATTATTATTAGATGAAATATAATTTAAAGTAGGTGAAGCTAGAGTCATCCATATATACATTATATATTGATGAGGAAGTCTTGAAGCAATAGTGGTAGAGATAGAGAGCAGCAAACAGATATGAGATACTTTAAGAGATAAAATTGGCTGGAATTCTTACCTATTAAATAAAAAGTGGGAAGAAAGAAAAATGTCAAGGATGACTTTTGGCTATTTATCTTAAGTGTCTGAGGCAGAAAATATGGAAGGCTGAGTTCTAGAGGAAGAAGAATCCTAAAAGTTTACGAGGTCCAGAAAAAGAAGTTGATGTGTTTGTTGGGACATGATGAGGAAGCCTGGGATATTCGGGTTTATATGTCATTGGGTCTACAGATCTGGAGAAAATGAAGGAGGTTTACAATTTGTATTAGAGTAAGATTAGTTTACAGGTGTAATAGTAGAAGTCATGTACTTTTATGAGATTACCCAATGAACAGGAGTAAATGGAAATAAGTAGTATAATGGAAAAATAACGTAAATAACTATGTACTCAACAAAAATCACTAAGTCTTTTGAAATGACTGTACACATTGCCCCACTGCAAGATATCAGGAGCCAAAAAAAAGCAGATATTAATATTGTACTTATAGTTGTAGAAATTGTACTCTGATAACTGCATTATCCTATTAATCACCATAGTTTCCTTAATATTGAACAAAATTCAAATGTTCTCAATTCCAGTGCTTAACTATTTGCTTTCAAAAATATCTTCTGGGCGTCTAGGTGGTTCAGTCCCTTAAGCGTCTGACTTTGATTCAGGTCACGATCTTGTGATTTGTGAGTTCAACCCCCACATCAAGCAGACTCTCTGTTGTCAGTGCAGAGCCTGCTTCAGATCCTCTGTCGCCCTCCTTCAGCCCCTCCTGCATGTGCTCTCTCTCTTTTTCTCAAAATAAGTAAACATTAAAAAAAAGTCACTTCTGTCAGGGCATCTGTGTGGCTCAGTCAGTAGAGCATGTGACTCTTGATTTCAGGGTTGTCTAAGTCAATGAAGAAATTTCATTGAATCACCCACAACTCTGGGGAAGAACAAGCACTAATGTAGGATCCAGCAGAATTAACATTTTCAACAGTTTATACAACAAAATAAAGATTATGACAATGACAACAGTTTTCAGAACAAGGGCCCAGAGTCTTTAAGAACAGGGTTGGAATCCCTATCATTTACCAATAGGAGGCACAGCAAATAGAAAGGGCCAATCAGAGATCAATAAGGGTATTTCCACAATAACTTGTCTAAAGGGAACTGACGACAACGCCTAAATTGAGATAGAAAACTTCAGATTGGCAGAATGAGACCTCAGGGCCATGATGGGTGACTATGTCTGAAGCACGTTGTGAAAAGTAGTAATTAGACATCTAGATGAAACAGCTTGACTGTCCTTATTCAAGGAGGGGTGACTATTGGCAGTGCGTGTTTGCTTTGAAGTTCACTACTACAGACACATGTGGAGGATGTAGGAGTGATTGAGAGGACAGTGCTACATAGAGTAGGACCCACCAAAACGGAGCTGAAGCAGAAAAATTCCATCATATTTAATTAAAACACAAATAGAAACTTGCTTTAAAGCAACCAGGAAAATCCAACACACATGCAGCTATATTGGCTTTGCCTGTCTGCCCTCCTCCTTATTCCTGGAAACTTCCTAGTTCTCCCTTCAAGTTTTCTCTGGAATGCTACTTCTGCTGCTATTTGCCGGTTCACATCCTCATTTAAGTCAGGTCTGTGGCAAAATAACATACCCTGCAAGACATTTTCTGTATGTTACCTAAAATAACACCTCTTTCCCCTTGTTGTTTTTTTTTTCTACTATGCTTTACTATTCATTAGAACCTAATTTTAGATGTGTGTGGGTATGTATATACACCCACATTTACTTATTTATGTATTTATTATTGACTATTTTATCCACTTGAATACCAGCTTCATGACAGCAGGGACATTATCTTCTTTGTTCCCTACTGTCTCCTCCACTTAGAAGAGTATCTGACACGTAGCAGTTGCTCATAAACTTGTTGAACTAGCGAATGAGTGAATGTATCTGTGCTTTAATATTGACCAGATGATATTGCAAATTAATCAAAATATATGAGTTATCAAGAAGTAGTCACAGGATCTACTCTGAATGTATCCAAGGATAAAATTTTAGTTAAAGGGCGCCTGGGTGGCTCAGTTGGTTGAGCGACCGACTTCAGCTCAGGTCATGGTCTTGCAGTTTGTGAGTTCAAGCCCCGTGTCAGGCTCTGTGCTAACAAACAGCTCAGAGCCTGGAAACCTGTTTCAGATTCTGTGTCTCCCTCTCTCTCTCCCCCTCCCCTGCTCATGCTCTGCCTCTCCCTGTCTCTCAAAAATAAATAAATGTTAAAAAGAATTTTAAAAAAAATTTAGTTAAAAATTTAGTTAAAATTGGTTCCAGCAAATCTGGGTATGGGAAGACCTCTCAGGGTTATATATGATAACATTCTATGAGAAGTTAAATTACAGGCAACATACACATATATTTAAAAAAAAACTTTTTGAGCATAATTATTTCACATTTAAATAATTTCTAGCCACTCCTGGGCTTGAGAGCTTGATCTGAAATGTACTGCTAAACTTGGACTTCCTGCTGGGAATACAGCAAGTGCTCTCTTTGAGAGTGAGGGGGCTGAGAATATCACACCAACGAGAATGAGTGCTTTGAAATTAATTAGCGTTTGGAAATTGATCTAATAGGTAATCTTCTATATCTAATTTGTGATTTATTCTAATTAAAAATTTTTAACATATACTCTCTGAAACACAGATGACTTCTGCAGTTATGTACTGCTAGGCCTGGCAACTGAAGACCTTCTAGTTTTCTCCCTCAGAAATTTGTACATTTTGGGGGCATCTGGGTGTCTCAGTTAAGCATCCAACTCTCGATCTGGGCTCAGGTCATGGTCTCATGCTCTGTGAGTTCAAGCCCCACGTCGGGCTCTGCGTTGACAGTGGGGAAGCTGCTTGAATCCTCTCTCTCTCTCTGCCCCTACCCAACTCATGCTCTCTCTCTCACTCTCTCTGGAAATAAGTAAACTTAAAAAAATTAGAAATTGATACATTTTGTATGTTAACCATACAAGTCCTGTGGAAAGTTTTGTATTTCAGAATTTACTAAGTTTAAAGGTACATAGTTTGTAAATTCCCCAGTTATGTCAATAAACCCAGATAAGGTATGCATGCTGCAAGTATAATCTTAGACAAATCTGGTCTATTGAAAAATGGCTACTTAATTCTCTACAGTGGCTATTTTTCCAGAACCTGTTTTATTTGCTTTTTAAAATCATCTGAAAATAGCCACAGGTTTTCAAGATAATTTTTTGTTGCTTTTTGTCATTGTTTGCCTATTTGTTTTCCAAATTTGGTTTCTTGCTTGCTTATTCTGTGAGAAATGAGTTTACATCAACTAATGTCCATCAAGCTACGGGCTTCAAAATATGAACATGATCTCTCACATAGGAACCTGTAGATCTTGAACAGGATGTTGCTGGCATTTCCCATTGAAATAAAATTTTGGCAGTGAGTGTCTCTAAGAGAGACCTTCCCATTAATTTGTTTCAGTTTTCAAAGAAAGTGATGGGTGAGGAAAAGAAACAAGTAATTCAAACTCATAAATGTCCAATATATCTGTCTCAAAGGAAGGACAGAAATGTATTATATTTTTAGACCTACTGCTCAGAAATGCAGCCAGGCTTGAATTGATGAAATATCTCTATAAAAATCACTGTCAATCTCTATTTACCACCAAGTAGCATATTTTCACAAACAATTTGTTAACTAGCTTTAGGGTCAGCCAAATCATACCATTTTAATATATTTTTTAAATAAGAATAAATATTTAAAATGCCATCTCTTCCTTGCTGTAATATATCCAAGAAGTATGTCTCTGTAGGAACTATCATTAAGTTGAGACAGTGAGCAACCCCATTATATCAAGGGGAGGATAAATTTTCTTCATCCAAGTAACCAAACATAGTCAATATATTAAAAGTTAACCAATTCAGATACAGGGAAAAATTGCATTTGTTTTCATTTAGACAAAGCAAAAACAAGTATTTTTCAGCACAGTCAATGGGATAAAATTTTCATTATTCAGATGGTTTATTTGATAACAGAGACAAATATTTGTAATTCTGTTTCTTCAACCACAAAGAGTATACACTGTGTTTAAGTTCTTGCATTGAGAATGAGACTTGTTGAACTAAGGCTTAATTTCTTGAGATTGAAATTGCTATCATTATTATTATTATTATCATGCTGCCTTTTTTCAAAAATATTTCTCAGAGAAAGAAATCATCAGAATAATCACATCTGTTTTAGTTATCATATAACAAATCACACCAAACCTTAATGACTTAAAAATAATAATCATTTACTTATCATGACTGAAGTTTGGGGTAAATCTGCTGGGTGATTTTTCTGTCCTTGCTTGGTGTTACTCATGTAGAAGCAGTCACCTGGAGGTTTGACCAGAGATAAATATTCCAAGATGGCCTCACTCACGTTTCTAGTGGTAACTTGGTCTGTCAGTTACAATGCCTAGAATCCTCACCATGTAGCCGCTCTGGCAGAATAACCTAGGTTTCATATTAAATGGCAGTGGTGTTCCAACAGCACAAATATGGAAACTTTAAGACCTTTAGAGGCTTATGCTCAAAAGTAACATAAAAGCATTTCTGCCTCATTCCTTGAATCAAGGCTGTTTCAAAGACCAGCCTAGATTTAAGGGCTTGGGAAATAGATTCACTTCAATGGGAGGAATGGAAAACAATTGTGGCCATGTTAGATCTTCCTCATTTCCATTCTTTCTTTTTTTTTTAACGTTTATTTTTATTTTTGAGACAGAGAGAGACAGAGCATGAATGGGGGAGGGTCAGAGAGAGGGAGACACAGAATCTGAAACAGGCTCCAGGCTCTGAGCTGTCAGCACAGAGCCCGACGCGGGGCTCGAACTCATGGACCGTGAGATCATGACCTGAGTCGAAGTCAGATGCTTAACCGACTGAGCCACCCAGGAGCCCTGCATTTCCATTCTTTCAATACAAAGTGTTTAAAAATTTTTATTTTGGAAATTTTAAATCCACACCACAGAAAGTAGGACAGAGAATAATATTATTTCCTTTTCATTCAGGCACTTTTGTACTTTAAGGTCGTTCAGGAATAAATAAAGATAGTGTTTAAAGAGTTTATTTATTGAGAGCTGAATATATGGGAGAAAATCAAAATTACAAGATTTATAATTAATTGGGTGTGAGTTGATAATTTTTGGGTGGCCTCAGTGACAAAATATAATTTTGTAAAAGTGTTCATCACAGAAAACTGGATTTCAATGACTTTATGAGTATTCCTTACAAGTTAATACTATGCTTTATGATTATATTTCAAAAATCCTCTGATTTTAATGTGTATGTGAAGGATCTTGAAAGATGATACAAGTTATTAAGCCTAAAACTTTGCAATTTTGTATCAAGAGACTGATACACTTAGTGCCTGGACAGTTTTTTTGAGAAACATGATTTAAATAATGTGCTCATCAGAAGACACCACCAAGAAATGTAAGTAATAAAAATAGAAGTTAAGACAAACACATTTGAATGGTATGTGGTATGTTATTGAAAATATTTTTCATACAAATCTATTAACGGTCATTATAAAAAGTCAGTCATACAAATTTAAATGTGATTCAGATTTCTTGTAAGAGGTTGAGCTGAAAGAAAAAATTCTGACTAAATGAATTTTCTTGTTTTCAGAATATACTACTAATATTTAAATACCCCTAAGTGCTTCTTTTAGGTAAAGTATAAATACACATTTGTAAAATCTAGTTACAAATAATAAGAACCTGAAATTAGCTCAAGTTGTAAAACTTAGTTTCCTATTTATGTGGGTCACTTATAGAAAAGAGCCACTTGATTTTGTTTATTTTTTATTTGTGATTATCTGCTGATAAACGAGTTATTATTTATGGATATTAAAGAGACAAAATGATGAATTTTGAAGATATGAATTATCAGATATGAAAAAAATTCTCCAAGTTTAAGCAGATGTTATATCCATAAATCCTCCCAATGAGCATAGGAATCAAAGCAGACCTAATTCCAGCCATGCCATGTTTGGGACATGCCATATGGACTGCGACAACTAAGTCCAGAAACACAAGTTAGGGAATGGAAAAAAACAAAACAAAACATAGAAGCTTTAAGTTGGAAATCCTATAACGTCAGTTGTTTTCATCCCCTCTGGGTTTCAAAAACATTATTTTAACATGTTAATTATCCCAGTGTTTGTGTCTATGCTTAAATGGCAAACGGTGGTATTTCTTCCCACTTTTTAGTTTCATTATAATTAATAATCACTCGAAAGATCTACATTGTCATTCTGATTGTTTTGGGAAAATAAAATGAAATGCCGTCATTACTCAAAAGTTGTCAATGATTATCTTTTCTAGTATTGTTTAATTTATACATTGTACATGTAAGTTGTTTTTCAAAAATGCTTTATTTTCTCTGAAACAGAAATACTCATCTGTGTAACCCAAAGTGATAGACAGGGCTTTCATGCACACCAACATATTCAAACACAGCCTTCAGTAGGTCATCATCCCCAGATCTTGCATTTCAGTGTGAGACATTGAACATGGCAGTCAAGTTCTTGGCAGACTTGGGGTTAAAAAATACACACAGCCATTTACGTGAACCTTAAACAAACTTGCAGGGGCATTCTTCTTTCAGTCGACTGACATTTTTCTTTATGTTTCGTCAGTTATATCTGAGTGATCAGACAGCCACTACACGTGGTACACCCACCAGGATTATTATCTAGACCAAAGGCCCAAAGCTCATTGTAGCAGGCATGTAATTCTTTACAATGTATGCCACGTTAACTGTGTTGGGTTATCTATTCAACAGCTGACTGAGCTGGGCTCTCAAGCTCTTCTCAACAACCATGTAAGAAGCGATGACAATTGTACTACTTCATAACAGCTGCATGGAGCTCTGACACACACTTCACAGCAACCAGTCATCTATATAAACCAATTTCAGGAGCAAAATTGCATGGTGCCTCCACTCTGTTATAAACACAATGATATCCACTCAAAGCTGATAAATGCACTGCATTTCTTCAGAGACTAAAAGAATAAGGAAGTTCTTTGCATCTGAGATTTCTTTCCCACAAATTAAGCCTCTCTTTGTCCTGGCCATTAATTTAGAACTCTAGAAAGAACCACACAATTTAGAGCTTGAATATCTGTAACATAAAGAAACTTCAGTATTAACATTTTGGTTCTTTGACTAGATGCTCTTTCAATTCTTTATTTAAGTGTGTGTGCCAGACTTTTCCTAACTGACGATCTGAAGCAGAAAGCAAAAGGAAGAAGTAATTAGGTTTAAAATACTTACCAATGACGTAGCAATTTGCCAATTAATTATAGTATCTTTTCAGAGGATTAAACACAATATAATCCTTATTATTGAATAAAATATCTACAAGCCACCTAGAAACTACTGTTAAAAGACTTAAATGTTAACTCTATGTTTGGGGTGAATAATGAGCTTTGGTGGATCAATTAATAATTCCAACAGATTCAAGTAAGATATAGAGGCAGCTAATATTTTAAAATACATATTTATACAACAAACACAGATTTTTGAATAGAGCCTGAAAGGACATGAGAAAAAAATTATGCATGGTTCCAGAAAAAAAGACAGAAATGAACTTTTTCGTGTTTGTAACAGTAGCAAATATCTATATTTATATATCTATGCATTTAATATCACTTCAGAGATTAGAAAATATGTGCATTTATGTATTTCATTTATTTCAGTAAGTCAGAAGAATGGAATATTTTAACTAAAAAATAATGAACAAACTTTATTTCATAGGAAGTCTTCTTCAATAAATCATAATTTATTAATATGCTATAGCTTCATTACAGAGGAGATTTCAATTTATGCCTAGTGGAATTTACTTCTCAAAAAAATTGGAATAACCATGCTATTTTACTATTTGAACTATATGGCCTTGTGGAATAGTAGTTGCCATTGCTAATCTGTTAACATATACAACAGGTTGACATAATTTCTGACATCATTTAATAACACTTAAGGGTTATGACACTATCCTATAGTGACAAATGTTAGGTTTAGAAAAGGAGACCCATGCCAAGTTTCATTTAAAGGGCTTCCCTGCTTTGTGAAAAGAAGTATGAAAACAGAGTATCCAATACATAAGATATAACAAGGCTACATAATTTTCCATATCACATCCCAAAGATCTGATTGTGTATCAGTTGTTGTTTGTCTGTAATCATTGAATCCCTTTGACTACTTGCTTTGATGACACCCTTTGAGTCATTGCCAATAGGAGGAAATTAAGGCATTTGGAGGTTAAATGACTTTCTTAAAATGAAATGGGTAATTAGGTAACAGAGCAAGGGGAAAGAACCTGGTTATTGACAATAAATTCAGGATTCTATCCACAGCACCAAACTGCCCTTAAAGGGGCTCTTGATGAAAAACTGAGACCTAAAGACACAGAGACATTTCCTCAAAATGATTCAAGTAAAAAGTTGAACAAAATCAGTTATTTTGAATCCCAAGCAGCCAATGTGTTTTTCACTATGACAAGTATTTCCCCTCCAAGAACTAAAAATAATTAACTGGAAGAAATACAATATATATATTTTTTTAAACAGAATCTAAGGGCTGTGAAGATAGCTGGACATCTCAAGGAATTCAACTGAAGAACTATAAAACCAAGGATGGAGACTGCCCTCTCTGCTTTCTCTCTTTCTCTGGAGATGGGTGGTTTTGTCTTAGTGTACATAAAACCCAACGTATTAACGTTCAGATCATCTAAGATATCGGAGGAGTATAGGTGGGAAAAGAGATGGTAAAGCTAGATGACTTGAAGCTCAAAATAGGAGGGAGGATTTTACACAGGTGAAAAGTCAACAATCTAGATGATTCCCTCCCTAAAAGGGACAATGAGGAGAATGACATATTTATTTTGCTTTAAATGGCTACCTGGCTGTACAACTGTATTCACCTCCATGTGTTACATATCCAAAAAAAAAAAAAAAAGCTGCATCTACACATATAGACTGTTAGGGCAGTGTAGTGCTTAAAATGTGAAGCATTCTTATCAAGTTTAAGGAGGTAGAAGGCATGTTTCTTGAGAAGATTGAGAATGAGAGGGATTTTTGTATAGATAGACTAAAACAAGATATTGAGGAGTTGGAGATGAAAGATTTGGGAGAATGTCGCAGACTCTAAGTCTAGAGTTCTCTCTTGTCCAGCAAGAGAGTGAATGCAGAATTGAATACGAGAGAGACTAATTTCTGGGAGGAGGCAAGAGGCCCAAACAGAGGTTTCATCTCCATGCTTTTTAAGTGCTCAGGATATTACCCACGTGATGAACGTGAAGAAAACAAGATCTTACACATGTAAACATGGAGAAAAAAAAATCAGACAGTAGTCATTAACTTGTGTGTGGAAGAAGCAAAGGGTTGGGGGTGGGGGGCAAGTGGAGTTTGTGATATTGGCATCAGATGGAAAGTAATTTCCTGCAGGGGATTTAACAAGTTGCTTATGATCCCAATACAATTTCTCACTATCTAACCTCAGGTGCTTTTGCCCCATGGTGGTGGCTTTCCACTCTAAGCTTTTTTCTAACCCACTTATGTAAGTAGAACCTATTTCCTCACAGGAGAAATGTAGGCAGTGGGTGGAAAAGTCAGGAAGAAGCAACACAAATACGTATGTGAAAGATTATTACTAATGGGGGGGGGGGCAGCATTTTGGCTAGTGGCCACAGAAGCCAGGGCTATAAGGCATGATTAAATTGATTGTCCTTGTGATTATGGCCTTTTGTAGGCTGAAGCTAAGCAACTGTCAGTTGATGAAGTAAGCAGACAGTTCAGCATTAAAATAGTACTTTATTCAGATGACGTTCTGCTTGTTGTTAAATAGAATTTCCCATCTTTTTCCCCAACGTGGTTTTGCATAGACCAGAGAATTGTGGAAGAGCTTGGAGGAAGTGGTATTTTTCAAATGATTTTTTTTAATTTTTAATTTATTTATTTCTTCATTCAAGAATAATTAACATACAGTGCTATATTAATTTCAGGTTTACAATATAATGATTCAACAATTCCATACATTACTCAGGGCTCATCATGATAAGTGTACTTTTAATCCCCTTCACCTGTTTCACCCATCCTCCCACCCACCTCCCCTCTGGAACCACCAGTTTGTTCTCTGTATTTAAGAGTTTGTTTTGTCTCTTTTTTTTTTCCTTATTCATTTGTTTTGCTTCATAAATTCCACATATGAATGAAAGCATATGTACTTGTCTTTCTCTGACTGACTTATTTCACTTAACATTATACCCTCCAGATCTATTCATATTATTGCAAATGGCAAGATTTCTTTCTTTTTTATGGTTGAGTAATATTCCGTTGTATATGCCCCACATCTTCTTTATCCATTCATCTATCAATGGACAATTGCGTTGTTTCCATAATTTAGCTATTGGAAACAATACTGCAATAAACATAGGGATGGATATATCTTTCTGAATTGATGTTTTTGTATTCTTTGAGGAAATACTCAGTAGCAGAATGACTGACTGGATCATATGGTAATTCTATTTTTAATTTTTTGAGGAACCTTCATACTTTTTCCACTGTGATTGTACCATTTTGCCTTCCCACCAACAGTGCATGAGAGTTCCTACTTCTCTACATCTTCAGCAAATCCTGTTGTTTCTTGTGGTTTTGACAAGGAAAACAAAAGCAAATTAAACTATTGGGATTATACCAAGATAAAAATGTTTGCACAGAGAAGGAAACCATCAATAAAACAAAAAGACAGCCCTCCAAATTGTAGAAAATATTTACAAATAATATATCTGATACGGGTTTATTAGGCAGAATATATATAAAAAAAAGTGTATACAAGTCAACACCAAAAAGACAAATAACCTAATTTAAAAAATGTGCAGGTGATTCTTTATATATCTCTGGCTGGTGATCATCTCTCAAGTATCCCTGTCACTCGCTGCATTTATTTTGTGGCTGCTGTTTTCAATTGTATATTGTATCAAATAGGTATTATGTTTACAAATACATTGTGATACAAGTACAAAATTGAAAAGATACGAAAGGACTTGAAAAGCTGTGTTTCTCTCACAGACTTGCCCTCAGCTGAAAATAGCACCTTGCTCAACATCACCCTTTCTCCTGAGGACAGCTTGCATCTAATGACTAGTCCAGCCCAGTCCAGCCCCTCCCCCTTGAATCAAGAAATCTGATGAGCTATCTCAGCTCCAGAGTTTCCTGTGGGATCAGGGAAAGCCTCCGCCATTTCTGTGACTAGACCACAATTTCTGCCTCGCCCAATTCCAGTTTCTTCACTCCCTTATCGATATTGACACCCAAGAACACTTTCTGCTCTTTCTTGTCTCAGCGTCTGTTTCTAGGACAACTCAGTTAAAGATATTAAAGATACCCAGTTATCACACTTTCCTTTCAGAAACAACCATTATTAGTGAGTGTTTAGGAATGATATGAAAAGAAAAGAAGAAAAAGTTTCTTTAATCTTTCCTGAGCTGATCCAAACAGTATTGCATGAATCTCAAAGGAGAAAGATAGTTTCATAAATGTGTGACTATAATATTAGGATATATTCCTACTAGTAGAATTATAAGGTCAATGGGTATGTCCATTTAAAATTTTAAATGTAGGGATGCCTAGGTGGCTCAGTCCGTTAAGCGTCTGACTCTTGGTTTTGGCTCAGGATATGACCTCACTACTTCGTGGGTTCAAGCCCTGCATCAGGTTCTGGACTGGCAGTGCAGAGCCTGCTTGGGATTTTTCTCTCCCTCCCTCTCTGGTCCTCACCCACTTGAGCTGCCTCTGTCTCTATCAAAATAAATAAATAAACTTAAAAAATAAAATAAAATTAGGGGTGCCTAGGTGGCTCAGTTGGTTAAGCGTCTGACTTCAGCTCAGGTCATGATCTCACAGTCTGTGAGTTCGAGCCCCACGTCAGGCTCTGTGCTGACAGCTCAGAGCCTGGAGCCTGCTTCGAATTCTGTGTCTCCCTCTCTCTACCCCTCCCTTGATCATTCTCTGTCTCTCTCTGTCTCAAAAATAAATAAAAACATTTTTTAAAATTTAAAAAATAAATAAAAAATAAATAAAATTAAAATAAAAGAAATTTTAAATGTAGTGCTCTTTAAAGAGATGTAACCTCTCACAACAGACCTTTTGAGTTTGGTCAAACTACAGATGAAGAATGGTTCTTGAAAATTTATTCCAGGTTTACCTTATTGTAAGTAAGTTACCTTATTGTAAGTTGACCTAATTGATATGTGATCATTTGCATTTTTTTCATTAACTAGGTACAAGATATTTTATTGTGCTGTTGATCTTTTTGTTACTGATACACCATCTTTTTATATTAAGAAAATGAAAATGTGTGTGTGTGTGTTTAAGTTACCATGTTTTTGTTTGCTTTTATTTATTATGTATCTTGCCATGCAAAATATTTTATTTGTTCATATATTTCTAGTTATCAATTTCTTATGCCTTCTAGTTTTTTTTTCATAAATAGAAAATACTACTAGATTATTTTAAAAACTAGCATGTCTTCTTACAGTTTTTTATAGATTTTTGTTTGTTTGGAAAATGTAATCCATCTTGTGGTATATATTGAGGTAGTGATCTAACTGTAGTATTAAAATTAATTTGCTAACACTATTCAGGATTTTTATAATATCAATGTTTATCTTATGTGATTGTTTTATTAACTCTTTTGTGTATTATTTATGCCAGGTATATCAATGTTATGTGAGAATATGAATGTTTTCTATACATCCTCAAATAGCTGACTCATTTGAGTTTTGACTTTTTTTGTGGTTTGGTATAATTTCTCTGTGAAACTAATTTGACCTGGTACTCATTTGCGAGTAATATTTGACCGTAATCTCTATTTTGTATATGGTTGCTACTTAGATTTTCTTTTTTTTTTTCTGAGTTCCCACTTAAATATTGCTTATTTATATTAAGTTCCTCTATATTTTTTCCTTGGGTGTTATCTCTAATTTTAGGTAAATGTATTTTTTTGTCAGTTTTGATTAAGTTAGCTAAATGTTTATATATCATTGGTTCTTTTGAAAAGGAAAAGCTATTAGATTCATTATTAAATTATTTATCTATATTATAATAATAATCTCTGCTTTTTTATTGATTCCTATGATTCTTAAGGTTTATTTTTATTTCATTCTTTTAACGTCTTTATTTTAGCCTTACTTTACTTTTTGTTCTTACTTGTATATTAACATGTAAATACTTATAGCATAAATTTTCCTTTGAGTGTTGCTTCAATTGACTACAGAGTCCTGATGTGTGAGTTTATGTTATCACTATTTTTAGATGTTTTAAAATTATTGGTTTGCTTTCTTAATTGTCTCATAAGGTGTTTAGGAGATGTTTTCTTATTTCCATGTGTCATGCTAGAGATTGCTATTGCTGCTGCTTAGACTAATTAATATTACTAGGCTATGTCTGGCTGGGTATTGATTGGTCTGCATATTTTTTAGGATAAGACATGCCATTTTAATCTATTTTATGCGATTTTATAGATTCAGATTTTTCTGGAATTTTTCATAAGATTTTACTCTTTTCTGTTTCTGTTTCTATTTCTCATCCTCATGAACATCAAATACATTAGCCATTTTTTTCCTGACTATAGATACACTTTTTCTGATCTTTTAAGACCCTGTTCGTTTGTATTTTATTTAAAAATTCTTTTAACTCCTGTCTACTGTGCCTTTCCTATTTTTGGTGGAGGTTTTTGTTTTGTTTTGTTTTCTAAATGAAAACTTTCTTTGAACTACTTTCTCTCTGGATTTCATTTCATCACACTTTCTTTTTGTTTTCTTTCTCTATTCTCCTAATTACTACCAGCTCATGGTCAGCTTTAGTTTTAAATCATATCTTTTCTAAGCTTTTGTACATCTGCTCTGGGCTCTTAGTTTATAAAGACAAATAGTTCATTATGATTTTTTTTTTATTTAACTCAGGGCAAAGTTTTTGTTTTAATTTTTGTCTGCTCTGTGACAATGTTTTCCTAACTTGTATCTTTCATCTTCCATTGGCTCTAGTTCTTTCTCATACTTTCCCTTCCATTATCTTTTTACAGATATTGTGCTAGTTCCCAATTGATTATTATTCTATAAACCTGTATTCATTCCATTATTATTATTATTAATTTGAATGAATCCTTCTGGACATGTTCCAGGATAGTAGGAAGTTTCCTTTTGACCCACACTTCTTCCTTTTACTTTTTCTTAGCTGCTATGCTGACAGTTTAAACTTCTTCCTAATACAGGGTTTCTCTTTCTTACTTTGCCTCACTGTCGCAATGCTTTTGAAAATGCGGTTCTTCATAGGATTCATTCTTGATATTCATGCTTCTTTTTAATGCTGGCATAGGTGCTGACTACCACTGCCAGCACACATACCCATCCCATTATTCCAGGCTGCAAGTTGGTTGGCTTTTTAGTGTGAACCTCTCTTTTTAGACAACTCTGTTCTGCCACTTTGAGATTTGCAGCCATAGGTATCTTCTGCCACCATCTTCATGCATCTCTGTTTGATTTTCCTTTTTTTAGCTGTGCTTCTTCGAAAGTTATTGTTTGAGGTTATAGTCACCTCTTAGTTTTGTCAAGAAAGAATACATGCTTTTGTTTCCTGTTTTATTCATTGTTTTGAAGTTATTTCTGAGAAGAAAGGTGATTTTATTTTTCTTCTCTTTTAAAAGAGGGAGTCACCTCGATTTGATTTTTTTTTAAATTTTTTAAGTATGTATTTATTTATTTATTGTTTGGGGCTCCTGGGTGGCTCAGTCGGTTAAGCGTCCGACTTCGGCTCAGGTCACGATCTTGTGAGTTCGAGCCCCGCATCGGGCTCTGGGCTGATGGCTCGGAGCCTGGAGCCTGCTTCCCATTCTGTGTCTCCCTCTCTCTCTGCCCCTCCCCCGTTCATGCTCTGTCTCTCTCTGTCTCAAAAATAAATAAACTTTAAGAAAAAAATTTAAATATCTATTTATTATTTTAAAAGAGTGGTGTAGAGGCATAGAGAGAGGGAGAAAGGACCCCAAGCAGTCTCCGCACTGTCAGCACAGAGCCCAACACGGGGTTCAAACTCACTAACCGTGAGATCATGATGGGATCCAAAACCAAGAGTTGGACCCTTAACCAACTGAGCCACCCAGGGCCCCCTCCCCACTTTTTTTTTTTTTAAGTATTTGATTTTGAAATGCACTATAGGGTTTTGCTTTGATTTTTACATCTTTAACTTTATTATTAAAATTTTTTTCTAAGATTTTATGTCCAGAGAGTAATGGCCAATACAGTGCACTGCATGGCTGGCCTGGCATCAAAATGACTACAGTTTATCTACCAGGTGGGCAGTCATTACCAAGATAAAATAAATGTGGCTTTTTTAGCTCTAGAATTTTTACATTAAAATATATGGTATTTAGGCCCTCCTAAATATTGTGAGGTATTCATTGTTATTATATAACTTAAATAATTTTCAAGACCATTCTACTTAGGTAGAAATTGAAACTTAACATATTATGAAGACTATAAAATCTACAATGTATCATATATATCAAAACACAAGTATTTGCCAATGTCCTTTGACTTTTTTAAACCCTAATTTATTTCACAGTGAATATTTAGATGCTGAAAGGAAAAGTTATCTGAATTGTTTGTTAGGATGGTGTACTGAAGAGAATCCTCAAAAGATTCTTCCTGTTCCATGATGATAAATGGTTAATGTTTATTTGTTCCAAATAAATTTGCAGATGGAAATGACTCATCTTTAATGCACCACTTTTATTCTCCTCTAACTATTGATTCTATGGGTCACCTCTGGAGTTGAGGCATGTATACCATGCATTTTGGGGGCATGTGCAGGAAAAGGGTGTTATATAGACTTTGTTAGAGCTATGATTTTCATTAGCTGCCTGATGGGAAATGTCCTAACTCTCTATTTCCTCATCTAGATTGAGATACTTTCTAAGGTCTCTGAAAACTCTAAATTGATGTCTCAATGACTCAGAGTAAATCCAATTATTTCCACTAAAAAAGAAATATTCCAATTTGGATTAGAACCATATGGTTGGATATTAAGAGTTTTGGCCCATATATAACTCATAATCCATTCCTCTCCTACCAATGTGTGCTAATTTACATTTCAAAACAGAGTGATATTTTAAAATCCTAAGATATTGCAAAAATAGGACTCAACTAAACCAAATTCTTTCTAAATTGAAAAAAGATGGATAATTTAAAAAAAGAAACACTAAAGTTTGGATGCGACCAAAGCAATATATTTTTTCTTTCTTAGAGTAATATATTCTCTCACACCAAAAATCATTACCATGTATCAAAATGCTAGAAACTATAATTCTGATGTGGTGTAGTATTCCCACACTGAATAATATTTTACCTGGTTATAATATTGATGGGATTTTTGCCTCAGTATCAATTTTAGTGGAGACATTGTCTTTCTCTTGAAAAATAAAAGAATCTTGGATGGCAAGGGGTTTTTTTGTATATAAGTAGAAAATCTTCCTAGAAAGTAAAGTTTTGAAGAAAAACATTAGAAGAACAGTACATTTATAATTAATGTCTTAACATGATCTCTGATGCTTTTACTCTTCAGCTTACATTTTTTTTCTAAGTATCAGCCAGAATAAACACTGGCTTTGTTATAGGGCAGGCTGATATAAAGAGCCATATGTGCTCCAATGACACAGCACAGGGAGACAGACAAAGGCCTTCGCTATGAATTCTTTTCTCTTTTTAAATTTAGATTGCTCCCTGAATATACCTCTTCCCCTTTTCTAGTTAATTTTAATTAGTTCTGCTTGCCAGCCTGTACCCACCAAATAAAACATCCCAATCAAATATCCAGTGTGCAAATGAGAAAGGTTCGGTCTGATACTCACAGACTTGTGTTCCTTTCCATCTCTATGGCTCTAGTACCTAATTAAAGTCTTTAAGATCTTTACTACCACAAGATAAGTCAGATGTAGGAAAGGAGGAAGATCAGAAAGTCAGTCGATTATTATTACCAAATTGGTTGTAATGGCACAAAAACCTCATCAATATGCTTCTCTGAAAATGTCAGGTCCTCCCAGGACTTTGGCACCTCGTACCCATTAGATCAACTTCTGGTTTATTTGAGCCTGAACACTCCTTTTTCAAGGTCATGAGATTGAAATGTACAATGAATTTAGTGTTCCAGTCTTTCCACTATAACATATTTAGTTAATGAACACAAACTCTTGGGAAAGAAAGTGAGGGCAAAGTACACAAACTTCCCTAATAAATGATTAAATTGTCCTCTGGGCATATTTTTCATGTGAATAATAAGGTTATAGTTAATAGGTTATCTAGCACATTAACAAAGGTACAAGCAAATATCGTCCAGTAAGAGTGGATTTGAAAGATGCTTTAATTTGGAAGAAATTGTTGTGACTTCTTCAGCCTTGCACAACTCTGGTCACCAAGTTTATGGCTGAGTGAAAAGTATTCACTTTCCTCCTTGTGCTTAAATGTTCTTGAAAAACTGTAATTAGCTTTGGTCTTTTCTAATATACAGAAAACCTGTATGTCTCACACTTCTGCATGACAACAATCGTTACAATAGATGCCAGTGAAATTCTTGAAACATGATCTGAACACAGTTTTTGCCTCACTTCACATTGAGTCTATTATCCTCTAAGTGCTGTTTAGTGTTTCAGTGAATAAAGAGAAATAGAAGCTTTTCTCCTTATAAAGTCCATGAGGAATTATGTTTGCTAAAATGCTGATGTATAACCAGGAAACATTATGGGTGATCTGGTAAAGGGCAAAAATATTTCTATAAGAAGGTGAGTAAAAATAACAGGATGCATAGCAATTAATTTTATTCTATATTTTCAAATTTTATTCTATATATGTATTCTTGATTTTGGTAATAGCTTTGTCTGCTGCTATTCTCACATTAAACTGAATGATAACCAAAAATTGGTAAAGCTATAGTTGGTATCGTAGCAAATATGGCCACAACTTTTAGAAATATTGAAATATTCTTACAGGCAAGTAGAGGCTGAGTAAAGAGACATAAAATGGGCAAGTGTTCCATTTCTGGGTGTGTTAAGAATGTCAACTCTGCCCTACATGGGTTGCCATTTTAACACCATTGGTAGGTACAAAATTGTCACTGATATTTAGGATGCTGGAAAATCTCCCACTAATGCTAAATGAATAAAGTTCATATTTTTGACCTGAATAGACCTTCATCAAAGGTCTATTAAACACAATTGATTTCATTTATAGTCAATTCTCTGTCCAATCAAAATACAGGTATTTTGTACAAGACTTTTAACTTTGAAATTAAAATTATGTCCTTCAAGCACAAGCTCTGGAGTTTTCATTCTTAATGAGTTATAGAAGATACTAGCAAAGAAAAATGTTGTAGAACTTTAGGAAAGAATAACATATTATCATAGCTAAGGTAAGCATTTTCCTGGATATATCCAAGTTTTCATGTGTAATCTAAGGTACAACTTTAGAAATATTTTATTAGATACTTGGAGAGATGTGTGCAAAGATAAGAGCTTAATTTATGCAGTGGCTTCCCTTTTGATCTCTTCATAATAGCCTTCTAAAATCCAAGATAAGTAGATGAATTTGAACCTCTCCTTCCTTAAATTTCCCCTATATATGTATAATATTAGTTATTTCTTTCCATTGTGAAGACTGAAAAACTCATATCCTATTTTTCTCTCAATGCAATATAAACTTTCATGACTTCATGGCTTTATTGACAAGTATTCCCCCACTTGAAATGTATTCATTCTCTAGGCCAGTATGCAAAATCTTTCTTCAAGAAGTCAACCCAAATGTTACCACTTAGGAGAATTTTCCCTACACAGAATGTTTTTATTTATTATTTTATTTCTATCCCAATTATAGCACCTTACCCTGCTTTCCTACTTATTATTATAATGTGGATATTCTCTCTCCCTTTCTATGGCTGTAGTCGATCAGACCTGCTTATAAATCCCAGCATCCCCATATTTTAGCTTTGTGGTTTCAGGCAAGTGACTTAATCTTTAAGTGCCTTATTTTTTTTTTCATATTTAAAATAGGAATAACAATACTAACTCAACATATTTTTCAGAGATTAGATGAGATCAATAAGTAAAGTCTTCAACATTATCTGAGATGTAATGCAATTTAACTCAACTATGGCCAGCCTCATGTCAGGGTCTGGGTTGTGTTTACCCTTATGTCTCAAATGCCTAGACCAATAACTTGCATATATAAGTATTAGTCATTCAACTTCTCAGAAGCCTCAATATCTCTTAGAGAATATATGAAAAATTCTAACCCATGATCAAGAACCACATCATAACCCAGACAAGAGGAAACATGAAAATGCTGAGCTATAAGATAGATTTTCCTGAAGAAAAGACAAAAACTAAACTACACATGCCCATATCCTCAAATGCTTCACTCTACTCTAGAATCTAACCAAATCAATCAATGAGAATAACACTAAACTATAGTACGAGAAACCCATTAATTACAGCTGGCTCTGTCATTACACTGGGATATAGAATTCCCAGTTCCTCTCAAAAATTGTTGTTCTCATCTTTAAAATGGGTATTATCATATATGCATTGACTTAAAGTATTGTTGATTGGATCATATGAGATGACAATTACAAATGTATTTGGCAAACTGTAAAAGAAAATGATATTTGAAGACAAATTCACCCGGTCTTATACTTGGTTTTTCAGTTTACTGCAAGTAGAATGTTTCTACATTTGCAAATACAGATAATGGTTTTTGCTTTGCAAAAAAAAAAAAAAAAAAAGGGAGCATTAACGTTAATCTACATGCATTTCATGGTACATAGCAGTTGCTCAAATGTGCTAAGGCATTATTCATTATGTTATTATAAAGAATATACTGGAAATATCCAAATAATTATAACGGCTTTCATATTTTAAAAATGTTTTCAATAATGTATGTTTTACCATGGATTTAGTCCTTAAGTAAATCTAATTGACCATCTTAACTTTTGAAATTTTACTTTTCTCATTTCTTCTGCCAACAGCAAATGATGTAAATCCCTAAACTCATCATTAGTGACTCAACCAAGATCCTTCACTCTGCCCATTCAAAGGAGATAGTGTTTAGGTTATCTTTATTTTACCTAAAATGTACCACCTTCCCAAATATCTTGGCTGCTGTTAGTAACTAAGCCTAATAGGGGGTTCTCTGCATGCAAAGTCTTAGTACCATAATGGAAGCGAACATTTCATATTTTAATTTGCTCAGGTAGGCCATACCCTGCCAAGAGTACTTTATAACTACTTAATATTTCCCAGTCATTTGAATGTAAATAAGCTTGTCAAGAGAATTTGGGTAACTTTTTTATTTTATTTTATTTTTTTAAGCTGCCATGTTTGGCAGGCACGTTTTCCCAAGATCATCCAGCTTTAATTTTAAATTTCAAAAGCCTCACATTTAATCCCTTGAGCTGGCCTGGTACCTTGCACCATCTGTTCCCATGGTTTTGTTATAACAGCGAGCACCTGCAGAGTTTTGCAACATTTCAAGCTGATTGTGGATAAAAATCAAAATAATTATAATTTTCATAAAGTAGACTTCCATTCAGACACTACAATCCCATCTAACATGGATTTTGGAAAACCAATCTTGCTCATAATGTGTTTCATATGGATAAGGGTAATTTATTTCTATTTTGTTTTTGTAGAAAATCAATCCTTTAAAGCACATGTACATTCAATGTGGAATTCTTACATTCCATCCACATCCAGAAAGCTCTTATGTAATCCTAGTTTGTTCCCAGATCAGGGTTTATTGCTATATTTTGATCAGACAAGGTCATCAGCCAACGGGTATGACAAAGTTGGTCTTCTTTTTAATTGGTCATACTTCTTGGGGGTTTTTTTGTCTGTTTATTTTAGTAATAATAAAGACAAGACAACATTTTGGCCTCAGATGTTTTCCATTGCAAATAGAATGCAAAACATCCATGTGTTATCCATTAAAAACAAAAAGGGGAAAGATGCAGTGAGTGTTCCTTCTCCTTACATCTTTGGGATTAAGAAGTAATTCATGTAAGTACAGGATTCTGCATTAGAAAACCTGAACTTTTGGCAAAATCAGTGTTTTTTAGTAGCTAATATCTCATCAATGTGTTGACTATGCACAAGTTACTATGGAGGATTAACAAATTATAAGATAGATACCCAATACCCAAGTATTGACCTTGGCTCTTCGCCTTGGTATTTAAAAAGACATCTTAAATAGTGGTCAATAATGCCCAGTCTTGGGGTGCCTGGGTGGCTCAGTCAGTTAAGCATTCCACTTTGGCTCAGGTCATGATATCACGGTTGGTGGGTTTGAGCCCCGCATCGGGCTCTATGCTGACAGCTCAGAACCTGGAGCCTGCTTCAGATTCTCTGTATCCCTCACTCTGTGCCTCTCTCCTGCTCACACTCTGCCTCTCTATCTAAAAATAAATAAACATTAAAGAAAAATTTAAAAATAAATATTGCCCAGTCTTTCATTTTCTATTTTAAAAGTATTATTCTTTTATTCACATTAATTACTAAGATTCTTTAAAACCTTAATTTGAGTTTTGAGTCCATTGACCATTGATAAGGAGCTAAGTATAAGTTTGTCCTATTTATCTATATATAAAGAGGAAGAAACAATTCTATAGTATAAATATTACTTCATTAAGATATGACCAGATACATGATAGAGTGTTGTAAGAATATTAAGAGGTGTTTCTCTGTAACATTGGAGTCTGATAAGTACCACTTTAGACAGCCCTCAAAGAATATTAACAAGTAAGAGAGTATACCTCTTGGCAACTATCGCCAAATCACTTTTGGCATTGTGGAAGAACTGTATAGCCACCAAACGTGAATGACTATTCTTAGAGAAACAGTAGGAATGAACGTGGCACTCAGTCGGGAAGGTTGGATAAAGTCAAGGTCTTATAAAGATGGTTATATTGATGGTTAATTGGTGATTACTAGAGTGGAGGCAACTAGCAGCAGGAAATTGACATGCTTGGGCATCAGAAAAGATGCTGCACAGCAGGGTAGGCTTGAGTTAGTCATAGCGAAACTGTAGCAGGGTAAATGAGAGAAACATTGGTGAAACTTGGAAATGCTTTGGACAGAAGTATTTTATAGGCGGCTGAAGATCCAGCCTCAGATAATATGAACAAATAACTTACAAAATTTGAATACTAATTTTAATGCCACCTCACTTGCTCACAAAGTTGGTGAGATTGGTGGAATTTGTATTACAGTAATGAGCATTTTTTTTTATTTGAATTAGATGTTTTACATGAAAAGCTGTCACAGACCAGCTTAGTTCAATTACTCTGCATACAACCTCAAAACAGGAATAATACCTTTGTTTCATTGGTTAAGGGGCATCATTAGACTAAGAAGTTATCTTCTAAGTCCATGACTCTTACCTTCTTCATATGAAAAATAAAAAGGTGTTGTTAGTACCTGAGAACTGCATTCCTATTAAAGGACAAAAAAACCACATAAATAATATTGTTTTAAGCAACTTTTTAAGGATGTAAACTAATGAACGTGTCATATACAAATGTCAATTCTAAAGTATTTGTCAATAAATAGTAAATTGGAATAATTCTTCTGACTCCCAGGACCAGTGTACTAGAAATATTAGTAAATTGAGAGTCAGTGACTCAAATTCTTGTTCTAATTTCTCATTTTTAGCTGAGAGAACTTGAGATATTAAAAGGGTTAGAAAAGTCACTTGAACTCTTTGACTTCTTCATCTTTGAAAACCATAGTATAAACTTTATGTGGGCAGGGAGTTTATTTGTTTTATTTATTATATTCTGAGAAAAAAATGTGTGATAAATGAGGATTTAGAAAGATGATTTCTTCAATCTTTGTTAGCTCCAATGTCCTCGCAATAAAATGTGATCGTATATGATATTATAGTACCCTACACTATGCTGTGCTATGCATGCTACACTTAAGAGAGTGTTTGAAATGACAAAATGACAGTTGTCTTCTGTTTTAGAAAAAAAATTTTGCTTACTGCAGTGAGCTCATGGCTTTGATATTTTGTTCCCAGACTGACTGGGCTCCAAACCATAAACTTAATTTTTTTTTTACTCTAATAGAACCCTGGTTATACATAGCTTTGTTGTAACGTAGATAGCAGGGTATTACTCACATTGCCAACATTATAGTCATTTTACATATCAAGTAATTTTTTGATACTATTTTTGGAGTTCAAATCTACAGTTGTGGCCTGATTTGGTAACTGGCTGGAACTGGCTGTGAACCTTCTCAGAAGTGACACATTTTCATATGTCAAGACTAGTGACATTCATTTCTGACGACTCCTCTCACATTTTCCTGAAATGTTTTGGTAACAGATAATTCTATAGTATCTAATAGAGTATAATCGTGTAAGGGAAGATCAACACAATGTGTTAATAAACACATGTAAGAAGCTTATTTCAAAATATCAGGTAGAATGACCAAATTATTAATTTTATAAATTCTAATATCTTTAAAATTAACAAAAAGCCTTTGATTTCATTTTTGCCATCATGATCATAAAAAATAGTTATCAGACTTTTAAAATAAGTGATACCAACTTCATCTTTTCCCATATCTCTCCATAACCTGGTGTCCCTGTCCCTCTCCAAAAGAAATATTTCTTCTTTAAAAAAAATTATTACATTTTTTATTTTTGAGAGTCAGAGAGAGACAGAGCACAAGTGGGGGAGGGGCAGAGAGAGAGGGAGACACAGAATCTGAAGCAGGCTCCAGGCTCTGAGCTGTCAGCACAGAGCCTGACTCAGGGCTTGAACCCACAAACTGGGAGATCATGATCTGACCGGAAGTCGATCGCTCAACCAACTGAGACACCCAGGTGCCCCAAGAAATAATTCTTCTGAAGCTGTTTCCAACTATTCTTGGCGAATGTGAATACTTATTTTTTTAAAGGAAAATAGGGAGAAATGAAAAATATTTTCTCCTTCCTTTTAATGATATTATGTTCCCAGGGCTCTTGATATTCCTTATTATCCCACCTCTTCTTCTCCTTTTCTTTCTTTCTTTTTTTTTTTTTGTTTCATTCTTCATTACACTTCTCATTCTACAAGCTCTATCCTTAGAACTTTGTTGTTCACCTTCATAAGACTTGCCTTCGAAGAATCTGTTTTCATTGTGCCAACTATTACTACCTTCATGCCTTCAAATTACGATGGTCATTGGTCAGATTGCCATTACTCCGTATATTTATCCTAAGTTTCCTGATTTAAATTTCTATGTACTAGGATATTTATAGTTTGTTTCTTGGGATTGTTTGCATGTATGTTTGCCTGGATGTATTTTCTTTTTCTTTTATCACTTATCAAGTTTGACCCTATGGGAACTATCGAAGAGCTTTTTTCCTAAGTTAGAAGGGGTTGGTGTTATTTTCTCACTGCTGAGCAGAGACTAATGATACTTCCTCAGCGATTAACTGATCAGTCATCTTAGAATGTGAAGTCTTCATGGATTTAGGACACAATATTCATTCATGGAAGAAGTTATTGAGAAGACTAAATGTTTCCATAAAAATTATCCCTGCATCTTTCCTGAAAAATAGCAAATATAACTTCAGTCTCACTGAAGTGAAATGACATCACCATGTGAATTGGCAAGCTCGACATGCTCAAGCCCAGTCCATATTGGTAGAAATTCTGATCCAATTGTATTATTTCACCTAAATCTCCCAAATGAACACCTTGTGACCGGGCATTATTTACTGTTGTCTTTTATATCTCAGGCTGTCGAGTAGATAAACTTGAATACAGTTGACATTCAATAAAGTTATTATGATGATTCTTTAATGAATGAATGTTTTAAAGTGAGACAAAACCTGCAAAAAATGGCTTAATAAAGGGTGGCTATTTGCATAGAAAGCCATTGAAATCGTAAATAAGATAGCTGTAGATAATCCCTTTTTATTTATTATTATTATTATTATTGATGTTTATTTTATTTTTGAGAGAGACAGTACATGAACAGGGAGGGACAGAAAGAAAGGGAGACACAGAATCCGAAGCAGGCTCCAGGCTTTGAGCTGTCAGCACAGAGCCCAATGCGAGACTCAAACTCACAAACCGTGAGATCATGACCTGAGCTGAAGTCAGATGCTTAACCCACTGAGCCACCCGGGCACCCTGAGAAAATCTCCTTTTAAAGAGTTATTTTCACAAAATATAATTTATTAGCTAAGTGAAATCATGCCTCCGCTATTACTGAAGTCTTTCCCTTGCACTTTTTCTTCCATCTTAAGTGAAAACTAAAGGTGATTTTTAAGCCTCTACAGTTCTCAAAGCTTATCCCTTCTTTGTTAAATCTGATTTCTTAGCTTCCTCTTGAGTTGCCCCATGTCTTTTCCATTCATTACATTGCCATACACGTGAAGTAAGTAAGCTCTTCTTTAAAGTTTTATGAAATAAAAATTACAGTTGAATCTTAATGTTAGAAATTTTTCCACTACCATTCTGGGGCTAGAGGATTTTTTGTTTGTTTATTTGTTTGATAGTGATAATAGATTATGAAGTATATTTAAAGCGCCAATTTTCATTTTGTAACCCTAAAATGAATCTAAATACACATTTCAGTGTAAGGAGATTTTTCCTTAATTAAATATTTTTCATTTTAAATTTATATTTTTTTCACATGTTCTTTGAGGTTATATTTAGGTCAAGGTTAGCAAAGAAACTGATATAGATAATAGAAATCTATAGGTTATTTATTAAACTTTTTTGAGTCATTTTTAAATAAAACTGCTTTTTCAAAGGGAAGGTCTGAGTCCAAAACTGACAAAAAATATTCTCTTTTCAAATAAGCAATCTTCTATTTTAGTATCTTTAATACATATTTCAAGTGGCTTACACCACTTAGTTTATAAAATGATGATACTAATAGTCAATTGAATCTTAATTTTATGTATGTATCAACCTATAAATATGAATAATATTATATTTATGAATATATGAATAATATATGTATTTATATTATAATATAAATATGAATAGTATATGTTAACCATATTGAATCATTCTGGAATCTTGCAATCTTTCTGGCCCTCTCTTTCTACATCTGTAACATGGGAGAATAACAGTATTAATTAATAGCTCTGTTATAAAATTAGATCATCTAATATATGTGAAAAGCTTAGAATAGTGTCTGGTACCTTCTAAAGTCTGAATAAGTGTAATTATTTTACTAATACCTCTAGTTACTTAAGTGGCATCTCCTATGCAACAACTAGCTCTCTTTGATCATTTTTATAATTTCATTTTGTTCACAAAGACAAATGGAATTAACATAAAAATAAGAATTAATAAACATCAATAATGATAAGTTTAGTGATTTTGAAACTTTACATTCTAAAGGAAGGGTAAAGAAAAGATGTCACATTAATTGAGTCTTTACAAGTTGCCAAGCACTGTGTTAGGCACTTTCTTACTGATCTTTGTCATTGGACCTATCTCTATACTGGAGTCAAAGCAACTGAGGCTTGGGGAGCCTGGGTGGCTTGGTTGGCTAGGCATCCAATTCTTTTTTTTTTTTTTAAATATTCTTTTTTTTTTTTTTTTTTGAGACAGAGAGAGACAGAGCGTGAACAGGGGAGGGGCAGAGAGAGAGGGAGACACAGAATCTGAAACAGGCTCCAGGCTCTGAGCAGTCAGCACAGAGCCCGACGCGGGGCTCAAACTCACAGACCGTGAGATCATGACCTGAGCCGAAGTCGGAGGCTTAATCGACCAAGCCACCCAGGTGCCCCTCCAATTCTTGATCTTGGCTCAGGTCATGATCTCCCAGTCTGTGAGGTCGAGCCCCGCATCTGGCTCTGTGCTAATGGTGCGGAGCCTGCTTGGGATTCTGTTTCTCCTTCTCTCTGCCCTTGCGGTGCTTGTGTGTCTTCTCTCTGTCTCTCTGTCTCTCTCTCTCTCTCTCTCTCAAAAATAAATACATAAACATTTAAAAAACAAACAAACAGACAAAGCAACAGAGGCTTCTAGAACTTAAGTAGCATAGAGATGGAAATGATAGCAAGGCTTCAAATATTTCCCCAACTCTACAGCCCGGAATTTTTTGTGAGACATAACCAAAAAATGTCATTCTCCAGCTTCACATCTTCCAATGCTTCCTGCTACATACCATCCAAACATCTTCTTGGTTAATGCTGCATTTGGCCCAGCTGCTGCCTGTCTCCCTGCCTTCATTTCTGCCTTCTCCTCATCACTCTGATCGTTTCGGAATCCCTGTTTTGTTTTTGTTTTTGTTTTTGCTTTCCATAGCAGGAACTGGGAATTAATGATCTAGAATAATCCGGCCCCCTATCTTTGAATGACTGGTGCCTGCTCATTATATATCTCCACACCATATCACTCACACAAAAAGGTTTTCCTTGACCATCTAGTCTAAACGAGGCCCATCAGATCTGTTTTCCCCAGTCACTCTCTCTTGCACATTATCTCACTTTATTTTCTCCAAAGCATTTATCACTGGGAATGCTTTATTTATTTATTTTTTGAAACATGTTCGTTGTCTGATAGAATGTAAGCTTAGTGCGAATAAGAGCCAGATCTCTCCATTTCCTGGTGGCCAATAAATATTTATCAGGTGAATAAACGCATGGATGCTCTGTACTTTTAATTATAGCATGCTTGATCACATGGCAATTCTTAGCTATCAATTTGGCTTCATTTAATTATGGCAGCATATTGAGACTTTGATCACATACTTTAAGTCCAGACAAGTTTTATATTCTTTCATTCCACCTATATCAATAGCTTAAGAAACAGAATTCAATAGTAAAATCAACGAATAGTAGGAATTCAAAATTAACATACTGAAAATAAAAACCTCAAAGTTAATTTTTATAAAGATACACTCCTATTAAGCACACAATCAATATCTCTCTAAAAGTTACACATTTTATTACCCATTGAATATGTACAAGAAACCCAAGTTTTATGAAAATAAATGTTCTTACCTTAGGTTTGAATCAGTCGTACTCTGTGAGAAAACTGGCAAAAAAAAAAAAAATATTTTGAATTACTATTGATCACAATGTTAAAAATATAAGGAAACTCTGGTTATTAAACACAATATAAAATCTGATATTTTGAATTTGCACAACTGAGACATTGATGATTAGCGTGTAAAGCAATTTTTAAAAGTTAAGTTACAAAAGAGACATGATTATTCATTTTAGTGACTGTTAGAGTTGCCCCATCCATCAAAGCTGCTAAATAATAATTTTAAATGTATCTTCTAAAATTAAGGACTTTGGAAGATCACCATCCACATGTCAAGAATTAATCAAACTGATTTCTAATCAGGGTCGAAATGTTATTTCTCACATAGCACACTCCCAGTATTAAGCATTGTATTTTAAAATATATGCTTTCGCTACTCTTGTACAGATTCTGGTTTAACAATTCATGCGATAGGTATTTGAAAGTAAGTTGTAAATTTCATTATTATGGAGTCATTAGATAAATATTTTATCTATGAGTATAGAATTTAGGTAACATTTCATCTGTGTCAATGCAGCATGACTCCTTTTATATTGAAAGTCTTATGATGACTTAATACCGAAGTGTGGTTTCAGGGTAAAGTATGTTACAAGTGCTTCTGCTTTATTAGAATTTCCTTTTAGGATTTGTTGAGAGGGAGACATTCAGAGTGTCGTAAAAAAAATAAAACTGATGCTTTGTTGTTGGGCTATAAACACTGTACTTTGGTTGGTTATAATGCTACCAAAATCCACACAGTACTTAATTTATCTAACCTTCTGATAGTGAATGAACAAAGGTAAAAATAACAGGCTAGTTATAAACTAGTACTATGGTGATGACATTGTGAATTATTTAAAAAGGGCATATTCAATGTGACCATAGAGCCATCAATCATAATAGACATTGATGAGAAAAAGAGGTTTCAGTCACTTCCTATCTGCTAGGAGAACAATTCTATCTCACAGGTAGCTATGAAGTGCTGGGTGACCTGATGTCACTTGCATTGTTGCTCTACCCTTTGAACGGAGCGAGTAGATTCTCTCAATATTAGAATCGAATGAGTAAATAAATTCGCAGTTCACTGCCACTCTCCTTCCGAGTGCACACTTCAATTTGTCTAACAATAGAGAGGACAGAAAAGCAGAAATCTCTTAAAGCGCGGATGAATTTTTTATGGAATGTTCAAATCCAGCTGCAAAGGATGGGGTTTTAAATGGTAGCAGACACTCTTTTAGAGGGAGCCCCAAGAGACGAAATCTTTTGGAAATGTTTTGTACTGAATTCATTCCTTTCCACGTACACATCCGTAGCTTTTTTTTTTCCTTCTGAAGCCCTGCTTTTACTAAATTGTTCCCCCTTCCAATTCACACTGATCATCGAGATGCCAAGGAGAAACACTTCTTTATCTTTAATGTCCAGAAGGCAGTAGAGTTTCAATTTCGAGTGCATAAAACAGTTTTAAAGTGCACGTGCGTGATACTATTTTATTTGTCTGCTTCATTCAATAGGGAAGTCAGTTTTGCAGAAGAAAGAGGTGGCTGCTTAAAGAATTTTTTAATTACTAATAAGTTAAATCTCTTTATTCTGTTCCAGTAACCAGAATGATTTCATTCACTGCAGTTCCTCATCTCAGAGTTTTCTGCTTGAAAGTTAACATTGCATGCGTTAATTTATATTATTTAAATTTTTGAGTATCAGTTTCCCCAGATACAGAATCCTACAAAATCCTCTGGCATTTACAAACCACGGAACTACAAAAATGTGCATTTTTTTTTCTTTTCTGTATGGCTATATGGTAAACTCCACTGCTTTACTCTAGCACATTAACATTTTATGACATAAACACATGAATGGTATGGATTTTTTTCTCTTCAAAGATTCTCTTAAAAAATTAGCAAATAGACCTCAATAAGCTTTTCTCATCTGCCTCTATCGTTCCTTGCCTTCCTCCAGCCACAAGTCATCACCCCTCCCTATTGGAATAGAAATATGAGAAATGTTTGCATTGCTTTCTGCATCTACAGCATAGTCTCTTGAAGCTTTTACACTACTCATTTTTATTCCCTTTTCCTCTGTAATATACTCTGGAAGTATATTCATCTCCGCGTAACCTCCCAAACTACTTTAAAAGTGTGTACCACCACTTAATTGTTAATAACAGGTAAATCACAGGTAAAAGATAACTAATTAATTTTCTAGCTCAGTTTTATTTTACTGTTACTGTTTTGAGAAAATATAACAAAACCCCATTAGTGTTAAGGTAAGCCCATGAAACAACATAATATAATGCAAGAAAGACATTTAATAGTGTAGAAGAATGTTAAATTACTAATTAACTCCAAGTTACTGTATAAGAAAGCATAGTAATTTACAGGATTATTGCAATATGCAGCTTGGATTGCCACCAGGGTCAGCTAGGGAGCATTTCTTTCTATCCTCCCCGCCCCCCCTTAGTGTGGTGGTTACTGTAAAAATCTTCTCACATTAAAATGCACCGTCCTACCCACAGTTCATTGCTGCTAATTAGCAGCAGTTGAGACTTTGCTAGCAGTCATTTTTTTTTTTCTATGTTAAGCTGCCAAATGTTACCAACTGCTCAAGATTCTCCATGCACAAAGTGTCCAGCTGCCCGGCTTGCACCACAATGCTGTGTCTTTCAGCTGTTTCCTGTCAACTTTAACACCTGTGCAAAGAAAACACTAATCAAATTATCTGTACCGGCTTTTGTTATCAGAAGAAAGGTTATCAGAAGTGTTCTGCATACTTTGGCCCATGCTCATCATCTCCTTCTAGAAAATTGCGATGAACACACACACACACACACACACACACACACACACACACACACACCTCTTTTCATCTAAGCACCCAGTTGAGACCAGTGGGTCTCTGAAACTGAAATCACTACCATGGTTGCCATGTCAAAGTCAAGTGTTTTCAGTCTATTTAAACTTTTATTTAAGCAATAAGGCTCAGGAAAGTCATCTTTTAGTTTTACCTAAATATATAAGAAGAATGCCATAACTTTGATTAATAATTGATTAAATAAACCATTCCTACATCAAAGGCAGGAAGAAGAGCTATTCGCTGAAAGGCTAGACTATCAAATGGGACTTTGTTGTCTTCAACATTGCTTTAGAACTGCAGCATCACAGAGCAAGGAGAACATTAATTTTTGAGGTCTTAAATAATCATGTAAAATAAAACCGGCTCCCTTTTCTCCTTAATTAAACACTCGTAGTGCTAAAAACACTATAAATTTAGAAATAATCATACAGCCTAATCATTTCCTGTCTGTTTCATTGGCTTTATGACTAATTTATATTTAACCTTCTTGGGAACCTATGATCACAATGTACTTTTTTAAAAAATTCAAAGCAACTGTCACTGGTGTCTAATACCTGTGCAAAGGGGAATAGAGACTTAAAAATGTTTTAAAACTGAAGGATGACATATAATGGACTGCACTGCTTACATGATTTAGTAACAAAGTAGCCGCTGCATTCTTGCAGAGGCCTTGATAAATGCCTAGCTCATTAGTTCCTATTTTCTGTTTACCATGATGAGTTTGATGTTAAAAATGATTAAGTGTATAAATGTGCGTGCATTTACATTTATATTAGCTTTACAATAAATTTAATCAGGCAATCAGAATTGAAAGGGGACTGATTTGGGTCCATGTGTTATATCTGATACTACTATTTTCTTTAATCTTAGTTGAAATGTTATATTATAACTAACTTCATTCTTACTTCATTTGTTCTTGAAAAAGGCAAAAAAAAAAAAAGAAAAAGGCAAAGGATTATAAAATTTACCTATGACAAGAGTATAAAATTTATTGTGCTGACAGGAATGAATCCACTCAGACAATGATCAAAACTATAGCCCTAGGGCAACACAGAACGAGTGTCAACTACATTTTGCTGTTAAGTTTCACAAAAATCCCCTCCAGGAATTTCAATCACAATATTCTGAATGTATATTTATGTAAGAGCTACAAAAAATAATAGAGGGGGCAAATAAAAATTATAGGTGCTTGAATTTCAAAACCATAATTTTGTGATTTAAAAACAAAATATACTTTTCATTTTTCCTTTTTGTACAAAAGGAACAACAGATATTATTCAGAATTCAAGACTATCTTACCGGAGATTTATATGTAAAATTCCTGCTAATATAATACATCTTTCTTTTTCCTGAACTATTCAAAATTTATTCAGGCAAAATTATCAAGTAAGTATGTAGGTAGGAGGGTATCACCGTGATTACCAATCAAGTATTTGTTTTCTTTTCTTCTTCCTTTACTGTATGCATGTCTGCACTTGGAGAGCGACAATCAGTGGAGGAATCTGAAAGATTGTACTTTAATTCGTAGCAACACAGATGATTTTACAGTATTGGTAAGAAAATGTACAAAAACATTATTTAAAACCAATCATTGATTCTACTTGTTCAAGTTTCTGCTTTTTCATAAGCATTTTAAAGACCTCCAGGTTATGAAGCCGGATTTTGAAAAAGTTGGTTAACCTTTTTGAACCTCAGTAGTTCAGTCTGTGCATTCGGGATGAGTTAATTAGTACCCTGTTTTAACTAGGAGAGTAAGAAGGGGTGGTAAATATCTGGTGAACTTCTTGATGCAGAACTTCTTGATGCAGAAGTGGTCAAATTCCACTACGCAGCACTGGCCATGCTTTCTCTGATTTCTTCTTTACCAAACGTTGCATAAGAAAGACTGAATAGAATAAACTCTCTCAAGATATGGTATAACTGGGGACAATGAGACCATATTCCCCCAAGAGACATATTTTTGTATGACTGACCGATGGGTTGGTTGAATTATCCTGCGGAGATGCGTTGGGTTGAAGGAGGAGTTAGCTGTTCAGAATTCATGTTCTTATAGCACAATTGGAACCTCACTGTAGACTCCTGCTAATAACATCATTCTTTCTCACATGCATACGTGCCTCCAAATTTGACTTTTTAAAAGTCTCATGTGTTACTCAGAAGTCATTTTTCTCTGAGGCTCTGTTAAAATGTGACATATTATTATTTTATGGGCTTTGAAGGGGAATAGAAAATAATTAAAAATTCTGCTAAAAATGTAAGTATGTGAGGCATGAAGAGCCTAGAGGCAGATGATAATCTCTGGTTGGATTACTTGCAATAAGAAGTGAATGTGTTGTCTCTAGGGAAAACAGTTCACTGGATCAGCTTTGATTCTATTCTCAGACTCTCATTTCCTCACCTAATCAACCTCATGTAATCCAGTATAGTATTAGCTATGGTACATTTTTGACCAGGACCAATCACCAAGTAGTTAGTAAGTATGTATAAAGGAGAAATAATATAATCCTGACTTCATTTGTAAAAGTAAATAGCAATGCCGGGCAGTATTAAAAAGATGCTTTATGACTCACAATGAGCAGGAAGATCGGGGTGATTAAAACTTGTGAAGCTCCTAATAGATGCTAACCATCTATTCCTTTAACCGACAGTGTGGATTTCCTACTCTGTGCCCGAGATCAGGCTGGGTATTGGCGGAAAAAATTAACTAACAAAATAGGCAATATTTCTATCTTCTTACGTTTACATGACAGCACAGGAAGAGAAGGAGTAAATAACAATAAACATATTGAAATAAATAACTAAGATGAACATTTTAGTCCCCATTCTGTGGATGAGAGAACAGAAGCAGAGTGAAGTCATTTGTCCACACTCCAACAGATGGTGTATGGAAGAGTGGGCATCTAACCTTTATCTAGAAGATTCTTTTTACTGCATTATGCGGTATCTCCAGAAAGATGCATCCCAGGTAAAGAGGTGAAAGAGGTGGCTTTATGTTGGAATTTGACCATAATTTCTTGAACAAGATATCTCTGGCTGTACTTTTGAAGGAGGCAAAGCATTTAGGTAGAATTCACATTGGCTATAATCAAAGGTATAGCTGAGACATACCCTGGGTTATATTTGAAGAGAGGAGATTAATTTGGCTACGACGGAAAGTAAAGGGATGAAAGAAGGCAGGTAGGGCCCTTGTTGGAAGAACCTGTATGCCTAATGAAAGAATCTTGACTATCTGGCCTGCCATCAACAGACACACTGAATTGTTCAAATGAAAGAGAAGCCTGATAGTTGTGTTATACAAAGAGTAATCTGGTTACTGAGAATGCACGTAGGCTGGAGGAGTGAGAGATTACATGTCAGGGTGTCTGGTGAAAAGACTATTGCAAGAGTGTGAAAATGAATTAGGTTGATTGTAATGGAATAAAACAAAATGCCAAAAAGATGATACATAACAAAACTAGAAAAAAAATGGCGAACAGAAAGAATTTGGGGTGGAAGGAGCAACTGAGAAGTAAAGTAAAAATGGCTTGAACATAACGCTGGAGAGATGTGGAGCTCCTCATAGAAATTAGAAAGTCAGAGTGGGGTCATTGATAGAAGGACATAACAGGTTTTGAAAATGTGGAAACTAAAAAGATCGAGTCAGACTCCAAGCCAGCAGCCTACATTCTTTACTTGTATTTCCTGACATCAACTGTACCTAGGTTTTCCCAGGCCACCTTGAAGTTCTTCCCAAAAAAGAAAGGCCCTTTTGTGAGTCTAACTCCCTGACAATCAGGAGACGTTCATCTGATTCTTGATAGTTTTTGTCTTCATCCAGAAAGTCAACTTTGATCAAACCCAGCCCATTTGAATCACTTTTTTTTTAAATTACATATTTATTTTGAGAGGGGAGGGAGGGGGGAGAATGTGAGCTGGGGAGAGGCAGAGAGAGAGAATCCTGAGCAGGCTCCGTGCCATCAGCACAGAAGAGCCTGACTCAGGACTCCATCTCACGAACTGAGAGATCATGACCTGAGCTGAAATCAAGAGTCGGATGCTTAACCAACCAAGCCACTCAGGCGCCCCTAATCAATTTTAATTAGTATATCAAAGTCTCAGGAGAGATGTCAGTAGTCATAATTTGCTATTTGTGCTCTTATTTTATTGCACAAAACATAGAAAACAACACAGGAAATAAAGAAAATACATTTTACAATATCAGTACCAAAACACATGAAGTGTGCTTCTTTGTATATCTTTTAAAATTCTGTAACCATAGCCATATTTTTACCTAGTTATATCCAGTGTAGTAGAATATTGCATTTGTTTTTGATTAGGAAGAGGTCCTTTAGGAGGGAGTGGGATGGGAAAAGGGAAGCCATCTTGACTTCCAGCCTCAAGAGGAGGCCAATGGCTGGGAATTGAAATGCAGCCTCATCACAGAGTTTCACTGTTCAATCAATAGTAGAGAAAATCTCAAAGGAGCTGTTTCTAATGGACTCTGCCTCCTTTCCAGGGCAAAAGTGACAGGCCAAATGGGGGAGAAAAGGGGTGGAAGAAGGTTTTTCTAACTCTACTCATTGAGAAAATTGTAGACTATTAGGAAGTATTTCAAATAACTATAAAGATATCCTTCTTTTCTCATGGTATACCACACAGAAGTCGGTATTATTTTTCAAGTCCCTATTTTAAGTCCTTATAAATCTTCCCCCAAAGTCCTAATTTGTACTATCCTCATCTCAAAAGTAAATGTTATTGAACATAGTTGAATGTTTTATTGTTAGTATATAATCTTTTCAGAACCTCACTGTTCTGTATTGTTATTTAGCTCTTTGTTCAATCTTTTTAAATTTAAACTCAAGTTAGTTAACATACAGTGTAGTCTTGGCTTCAGGAGTAGAACCCAGTGATTCATCTCTTACCTATGACACCCGGTGCTCATCCCAACAAGAGCCCTCTTTCATGCCCGTCACCCATTTAACCCATCCTCCCACTCACCACTCCTCCAGCAACCCTCAGTTTGTTCTCTATATTTAAGAGTCTCTTATGTTTTGCCTCCCTCTCTGTTTTTATCTCCTTTTTGTTCAATTTTTCAGAGTAAATTTATTTTCATTTCCTTTGTGGACATTTTACTGTCTGTTTTAATTTTCTGCTGCCATTGCTTCTAAAGCCTACCAAGTCGCTTCAAGGCTACTTCGGTGAGATACGGTTACATTCTCACCACTGCCCTAAATTAGGCCTAAGTGGAAAGATGGACAGTATATTCAGTTAGAGTTCCCAGGAAGTGGGGGTCCTGGTGGGAAAGCCAACAGGTTGAAAACTCAGGCAGAAGTTAATGCTGCAAACTTAAAGCAGAATTTCTTCTCTGAGTAATGTCAGATTTTCCTTTCAAAACTTCTAGCTATTAGGATGAATGCTGTCCACATTACAGAAGACAATATTCTTTCTGGAAAGTCAACTGATTGCTTCACAACTACATGGAGATTAGTATTTGATTAAATAATAGGGTTCTATAGCTTAGTCCTCTTGACACCCAAAACTATCACAAGTGGATTTAACAAACTGTTTTTTATGAGAGTTTGTTTGTTTGTTTGTTTGTTTTTAACATTTATTCATTTTTGAGAGACAGAGCTCAAGCAGGGGAGGGGCAGAGAGAGAGGGAGACACAGAATCCAAGGCAGGCTCCAGGCTCTGAGCTGTCAGCACAGAGCCCCATGTGGGGCTCAAACCCACAAACTGTGAGATCATGACCTGAGATGAAGTCACTCAACCAACTGGGCCACCCAGGTGCCCCAAGAGTTTGGGAGTTTTCAAAGAGTAATTCATTGGAAGAATATTCACTGGGTGACTTTATGCACCAAAACTAGCATGGGTTCTAATTTATAGATATGAAGAGGGCTAAGATAAAATCCTTGCCTTCATGGAACTTACAATATTCTTAGAAGACAGATATATGAATAAATTAATATGATGCAGCTTGATGAATGTAATATTTAATGCACAAGATCTGTAAAATGTGAGCACAGAGGAGGAGGGAATGTCTGCTGAGCAGGGACAGCTTTCTGGAGAGATTGACATCTGAACAAAAGATTTAAGTGTTCTCTAATTTACTGAGCAATACTCATTGAAACCTGTTATGCCAGGAACATGCAGTTCTGGGGGCTGAGATTTGATAGAAAAGATCTCAACTTTTATAAAGCTGAAGACCTGTGAAGAGATTGGCAAAATAGTCAAACAAGTAACAAATAATTAAGATCTCCAGAAGTGATTACGGCTATTTAAATTTTATCAAGGTTGGGGCGCCTGGATGGCTCAGTTCAACTCTTGATTTCAGCTCATGGTTCATGTGATCAAGCTCCACGTGAGGCTCTGCTGTGGCAGCATGGAGCCTCCTTGGGATTCTCTCTCTCCCTCTCTCTCTCTCCCCCCCCCCCCATCATGCTCTCTCTCTCTCTCTCTCTCTTTATCTCAAATGAATAAAATAAGATAAAGTTTATCAAGGTTATGTGATATAGTCTCCTGTTTGCTGTTGTTGTATTTGAGCTGAGACATAAAAGACAAGAAAAAATAGAGACCTAAAATGAAAGGCATTTGTAATTTTTTAAATGTTTATTAATTTTTTGAGAGAAAGAGAGGCAGAGACAGAACACAAGTAGGGGAGGGACAGAAAGAGAGGGAGACACAGAATCCAAAGCAGGCTCCAGGCTCTGAGCTGTCAGCACAGAACCCGATGCGGGGCTCGAACTCATGAACTGTGAGATCACCATCTGAGTCGAAGTCAACCAACTCAGCCACCTAGGCACCCCAAAAGAAAGGCATTTCTAAGCATAAAGGATATCAAGTACAAAAGCCACCGCAGAGCATTATAAAAGAAATGTATCAATTTAAAATTTGGATGTTGAAAACTTGATCTACTTGAATTGTCGCTCTATATTTGCATTAAATGTAAATATTAAATAATACATTTCAGTTAGTTTAAGTGCATTTTCTTGGTCTTAAATAGTAACTGTGCCTCACCTCTTGTCTCTCATCTTCTTTCCAGTATTCTTAAAATGTTGCACCTTTGTGTGAATTTTCTGTACTTGGATTACAGGTACAGAGCTCATCAGTGACAGGGATTCTTTTTATCCAGGGCACAGATTAAGTATTCATTGAACTAAGTATTCATTGAACACTAGCTACACATTGTTGAGTGAATGAAGGATAGATGTGGTAGGCTGATAACAGCTCCCCAGAATACATCTCTCTTCTAATTCCTGAGACCTTTGACTGTTGCCTTATATGGTAACTTCTTGCAGATGAGATCAAGTTAAGGATCTTGAGATAAGGCGACACTCTTGGATCATCTGGTTGGATCCTAAATGCCATCACACATGTCCTTAGAAAAGGCATACAGAAGGACATAACGGGCAGAAGAGGAGGAAGCAGGTACCAAAAACTAGGAGTCCAGGAACAGAATCTTCTACTAAGACTGAGGAGGGTGTGTGTCCTTACAACACCTTGATTTGGGCCTTAATGTGGTCTCAGGTCCGTGAGAGAACAACTCGCTATTGTTTTTAGACACCCAATTTGTCACTTGTTACAGCAGTTACAGTGAATTTCTGCATATTAAACAAAAGTGGAAATGTGATTTTCTCAGCGCCTACTGGCTGGAGGCTTCCTCGGAAGCAGAAGCGAATAAAATGTTGCCCGGCTGGTGCTGATCGCCTGAATTCCTGACATGCTCTCTGCAATGCCAACGGGTTCTGGGAGGATGTGTACACATAAAAATGCTGCTGACATTTTGAACATTCTGATTTGGACTTATTAGGCATTTTACTCCAGGAATGTTTATGGCAATCTAAATATATCTCCGTGTTTACCCTATGCTAGAGACTTTTAGACTTTTAAGCAAAGAAAAATATCAGGAATCATTCCCTATTATTGATGTCAGAAGCATGGTACCCCTACTGACCTTAATCTTTTAAACTTGTGGGACACTCGGGTAGCTCTGTCAGTTAAAGGTACGACTCTTGATTTCAGCTCAGGTCATGATCCCAGGGTCATAGGATGGAGCCCCACATAGGGCTCCACCCTGAGCATGGAACCTGCTTAAGGTTTTCTCTCTCTCTCTCTCTCTCTCCCTCTGCACCTCTCCCCAGCTCTCATGTTCTCTCTCTTTCTCAAAACACACACACACACACACACACACACAAAGAAAACACAACAAATTTGTGACACATTTCAAATCACATTAAAGTAAGTGTATATTACGTAGGATCTTAAAACATGTAGGAGGAGTATGGTTATTTCTTGGGGGTCCATAGTATTACACATGTACTTAAGACTATACATAAATATGAAGTTGCTGATTAACCTTGGTATTATTGAACATGCCACACATGTTCAAACATGTAACTAAAAATGGGTGGACATATTCTGAGGATTGAAAAATTGCTCATGCCCTCAAGGTTTTGTCTTATATATCATCTTTTAGTTTTAGTGTCCACATATCAACCAAATGAGGGCACCATTTGAACTGATGTAGTAGAATTGCTTGAACTCCTTAACTAAATAAATTTACGACAGTAAATTCAACACAAATTTATCCTAAAGACGCATCAGTTGTTTGATTATTTTCCACTGAAAGTGGTAGTTACTTCACTGGCATGTTAATGAGCCCCAGAAATTATGATTGTGTTTTCATGCAGGTACCTATGTAGAATAATTATAGAATTGTTCTGCTTTTATATTTAGGCTTTTCTCATATGTGTCTGCTTTAAGAAACACAAATAATAATATAACATCTTAATTTAATAAAATCAACATGCAGGAGAGATACATTATAAATCATAGGCCTTTAAAACAATCAAGAGGCCTTGTTGATCATCTGATTGAACAACTTCCTAAGATTAAGACCCAGAAATGTAGGTGAGTTGACTAAAGGCACATTGCAAGCTGTTGGACAAGACAGGAATAGAATGCAGGTCTTGTGACTCTTGATCCAAGACTCTTTACAAGGCCCAAGAGTGGTTATTTCCATTGTCTTAAGATTACAGTATAAAGTGTGAATTCTTTACGTAACCAAAGAAAGAAAGGTAAAATAGGAAAACGAGTGAAAGTGATGGGAACCAACTGTAGATCATCCAAATTAAACATAGATAACTTTAGGATTATAGGTAAAATACATTCTCTGAATATATGAACATATTTAGCTAGGAAATCAATTTTAAAATATGAAAAATCTAGGGACACCTGGGTGGCTCAATCGGTTAAGTATACAACTCTTTGTTTCAGTTCAGGTCACAATCTCAAGGTTCTTGAGATGGAGCCCTGAGTGGGGCTCTACCCTGACATCTCAGAGCCCGCCTAGGATTCTGTCTGTCTCCCTCTCTCTCTGTCCCTCCCCCACTCACACACAACCCCTCTCTCAAAATAAATAAATAAACATTTAAAAATATATTTTATCTTTCAATGTAGGTTCATAATTTACAATATTAGATTTTAAAGCACCAAAAAAACTAGTGTAAGTTTAGCTTTTCTAAACAATACTGGCCCTTATCACTGAGAAGTATGTAGAAAAGTTTATTGAATCCTTTATATTTACTCTAAAATGTTAGAGTGTACTCTGCAATAGTTTCATTTGCCTTAATTATCCATTAAAGATCTATGATCCAGGGGCACCTGGGTGGCTCAGCCGGTTAAGCATGCAGCTCTTGATTTCAGTTCAGGTCATGATCTCATGATTCTTGAGTTTGAGCCTCACCTTGGGCTCCATGTTGACATCTGACAGCACCACAGCACTGTGCCTGCTTGGGATTTTCTGTCTCCCTCTTTCTGCCTCTCCCCCGCTCAATGCAAGCTCATACTTTCTCTCTCTCTAATATTTAAATAAATATTTAAAACATCTATGACCTATTATGTATACATATATATTGAAAGGAAACATATTTCAAAGATAAAAGACCTGGTTTTAACCTTTACTTTGGAAAATCACAACTCTTCAACTCCATTTTCCCATCTGTAAAATGGATTTTTGAGAACATTCACCTAACTATTTTGCAATTATGGTAAGAATTCATGTATGGGAGTGCTCTGTAATCTGTCCAATGTTCCATGCATGATGTTTGTGTGCCTTACATGTGATAATAATCTCTACCTACTTGACTGTCAGGATCTAGTGGGGCTAAGAGAAAACGCATGTCTATTAAAAAGCAAGAATGCAAGAAAGAAAGGAAAAAAAGGAGGGAAAAAAATATGCTCCCTCAATGAAAAGTAAATTTAAAGTGAAAGATGACTATATTTATTCAAACCACAACTATTGTTTCTCATTATCAGGGAAGCTAATATATCCAAGAGTTACATGTGGACTAAATGCTCAAATAAATGACTGGGGGTAGCTAGCTGAAAACTTGAGCTAACGAGAGGTGGGATGATCTTTAAAATGACTGAGATTCCAAAAAAAGCACGGACTCTTCCGTTTCTGCAATCTGTGTTTTGTTCTATACAAAACAAAACAATTCATATAGTTAGGGGAAAATTGCAGACCTAACTGGGAACAGGACTGGGAGCCAGGGGACCCTGGTTCTACCTCTTGGTACTTACTCGCTCCATGTTTGACCTTGAACAAATCACTTAATCCCCCTGGGCTGCAGCCCCATCACTTCCAACATGAAGGGGGTCTAAGGTCCCTTCCAGCTTTAACACTTGGTGACACAATGATTCCAATTCCTAGCTTCTCTTGCACCATATTTGACGCTTTGTTGACATACTGTCAGAACACTTCACACATTTTCAGAAAGCCGTAACAAAACGTTATCAGGTCATTAACACGGATTGTTAAGAGAAACTTTAAAATATCTTTCACTGGATGTTTGTTATAGCAGCTGTGTTTATGCTGTCAAATTTCTCAGTGAAGATATAGATAAAGATATATGTCTAAGGATATAGATATATATCTAAAAAATGTCAACCTTGTCAGTTCACATACTACGAAGTAGACTTGTAACACAGCTACACATGACAAAAATAGCTATCTACTCTTCTACAGTAAGCATGAAGTACTTAATTAAAAACTAAAAATGAAAAAAATAAATATTTCTAGCCTTAGGAAGGTTGTACACGTTTATTTCATAGCCCTCTGTTTCTTTTTCCATTCCTTCCATAAATGGTGTGTACACACACACGCACACACACGCACACACCATGGTATGCGTGTGTTGTGTATGTGTTTGTGTGCACGCGCGTGTGTGTGTGTGTGTGTGTGTGTGTGTATTTCAGTCACTTCTAATGTTTATGGAGCACTGACTGTGCCCTAGGAATCGGTCCGAGGACCTTAATATACTACTCAGTATCCCTGATAGTCCTGTGTGCATTCTCTTTACTCTCACATACTGATGGAGCTGTGGTCCTGAAAGTCTCTTTTCTGGTGGTTTTACTCTTTTTTTTTTTCTTTTTATAATTAGGGAAACAATCTGTGCCTGAATTGGCAAATTATTATAGTCAGAAGTTTACCTGGTCCCGGGCACATCTTCTCTAGACCACTTACAAATTCCTTTTTTTTCCCCCTTTCTTGGGCAAAATTAAATTTTTCCTTTGCCCTTTCCAGCTTCAATCTGTATCTTCTCCACCTTCCCACTGGACGTAACTTTACTCATTTGAACCTACTCGACAATATTTCAGATTGTGTGTGGGTGTGCTATTGTTAATCTTAATGCTTTCCAAATCGGGGCTGAAGGGCAGTTTTGCCATTCTTTCTACATATTTAGCTGAAAACCTAAACACATCATTGGAATCTATCATTTTTAGAGAGCTCCTACTACACCCACGTGGAAGAGAATTAGAATATTGATTTTTTAATTATTTATGTTTTGCAGAAAGCAATACAGGCCAGTGATGAAGTGTTTCTTTGATAGCATATGCTAGAATCTCTGTAAGCTAGTTAGCCCATATCTTGGCTCTGGGCACAACAGAACTTGAACCACAGAATGATAACAATCTGCCATTTTCTTACAACTCTTGAGAAAGGGTACACCTTATTTTCACAGACGAATTACTTGATAGCATTTGTGTGAAGAGAGGAAGATGTATTATTTAGCAGCTCTTGAAATCATAGCAAATGGGCTTAGGTTTATTAATTGATTTTATCCATTTTACTTTGAAAAAGTAAATAAAGTAAAGTAGAATAAATGAGCCGTAGAGTTCCAGCCTGCTGAATATTTTAAGCCAAACTGGAAATTAATGAGATGATTAGGGAAAAAATGGCGAAAAGAGGAAAAGAGGTTTTAAATACTTAATCTGGATGAACACACTCATAAACATCTTTTTTTTTTTTAATTCTATTGAATGAAAATAAGAGTATTTTGTTCCAATGTACACTCCTCCCCCTGAGCACTGCCACCTAGTAGGGGCTCTTTGAGTGACAGCCTCAGTCCCCAGAGTGGACCTTTCTCTGACACCTTTCTCAGCAGGCCTCTGCCCACCAGTGGGCCTTCAGGACTTGCTCCTGCTGGGGAGGCCACACACACGGTTTCCCTCTCTTATCCCACTGTGGCCATGCTGTGCTGGCGTGCAGGAAAGTAAGCTAGAATAGCAGAGAAACATCTCACGTGAAGTACTAGGCCACAATCGAGTGGCAGAGACGTCATTGTCAATCAATACCATATTCTCTTCTTGTAGCAGGCCTAACACAGCTAACTTGGGCCATCACCCTGCGCTGATACAAGTCAATAAGGTCCAGAGATTTCAATCTATGCGATTCGTAAATGATCCCAAGAATAAGCGGAAGGCTCGCATAGTTACCTATCCCTTCACATTCAAAAGGATTTTCACATTCAAAAGCTCCCCTATGGACAAGTGATAATGCATACTGGAAAGATTATAGCAGCCGCGTTTCTTTAAAAAAATGTATATTATTACTAATAATGTCAATCATTATTCTATCTTAAAAATGCAACTGAAATTAAAATACATGCAAACTTCTGCCTAACGGTAGTGCCATTGGTGTGTTTTATTAGGACTTGTTCTAACCTTCCCTCACGCTGCAAGTGTCTCCACAAAACAATACATTTTGCCAGCTAATGTGGACCTGATGTGGCTGTTCCAGTCAGAAGGTCAAACATACTGAACTTGTTGCTGGAGCCAAGTTCATAGGAAATAGGAAGAACACAGAAAGCAAAACCTTACGGTGAGCTATAAATACTCATAAATACTATAAAATTTATAGTTCATTATGCCCCTGTTTTGTCCTTTCTGCCAAAGTCAAAAAACACAGGCACCTCCATTTTAAAAGAAATTTCCTGTACATTAGGAAACAAACCACACAGTGGTCCAACACACTGCCAGTTCTCAGCAGGTTAAATAGGTGCTGATTGCAGATTTGAACTGGGTACATCCTACTCAGGGTTACATATGAACATTGAACTTTGAATGCAGTGTGTGTATGTGTGTGTGTGTGTGTGTGTGTGTGTGTATTTTTAAATCACTCTCCAAAATAACTATTGCCAGAAGCTATCTCACCATTCAAATAAATGAGAGAAATTGTCAGTAAGACTTTCCAGTTTTCTAATCTCATAAACCATGTAAAAGTATCCACTAAAAGGAAGTAAAACATTTATGACAATGGTACTAAGCAAAGATACTTTATCCAGCTCTGGAATCATCAGGTAAAATCAATTTTTGAAAGGTTCTAACCTAAAACTCTTACTCTGAGCGTGGTATTTTAGTATTACTTCAGTTATAAACTTCTATTTCTTTCAGTATAGAGCTATTTCATAAATTTATTTTTAGTTGAATGTCGTTTCAGGAGTGCATAGTCTCTATAAAAATAAGCCTCTTATGTGAAATTGGATATGTTTTAATTGCATAGCATATTGAAGAAACATAATAGGCATATCATATAGAGCTTTGGTACTCAATGTGTGGTCCAGAGACTAGCAATATTGGCTCCTCCTGTGAGCCTGTTAAAAACGAAGAATTTCAAGACCCCCTCAAGAAACACCGAATTAGAATTTGCATCTTAACATGGTTCACTTGTGATTCTTGTAGATACTAAATTTTGAGAGACATGGATAAAAAACAATAGCTTTATTAGCAAGGATATATAATATACCAATATTTCTTTAGCAGAAAAAAGCAAAACTATGACTTAAGTCCAGATGATCACATTGGAACGCTTTGATTTCTAACCACAAAGGATATTACTCAGAATTAAAATGCATTTTAAATGGTTTCCCACAGGATTGAAACCTTCTTCCAGAATATAAACACGTATTTTCTCAAGAAAGGTGAGTTCTGTCTTAACAACTATGTAAATTAAATTCAGACACAAATAATCAGACTCTTGGTAAGTCTTATTAACTAAAAAATGTGTAGATTTCATCTCCAGTGATACTCAGTTTCATCAGTTTATCTAACAGCTTTGTTTTGCTTCCGTCTCGGCTTAATACTTGCAATATAGCCACATTAAAAAATAAAACACTGGGGCACCTGGGTGGCTCAGGCGGTTGAGGGGCCAATTTTGGCTCAGTTCATGATCTCAGGGTCCATGAGTTCGAGCCCCACATCGGGCTCTGTCCTGACAGCTCAGAACCTGGAGCCTGCTTCCAATTCTCTGTCTCCCTCTCTCTGCCCCTCCACCACTCATGCTCTGTCTCTATCTGTCTCTCAAAAATAAATAAATGTTAAAAAAAAAAAGTTTTTCAAATAAAAAAATAAAATTCTATTCTCCAGTAAAACATTTTATTTCATTTCTTAAAGAAACGTAGCCCATAGACATGAAGGTTCTGTCTTTCTTCAACAGAAGTTGCGTCTCTAGGTCAGGTCATAATGTGGTATGACCCTGGTAATGTGGAGGACTGCCTATGAGGTTCCCGGAGTTTATACCTGGCCTCCGACAACAAAGACCATTAATCTCCAGGTCTCCCAATCTGGTTCTTTTGAAGGGCTATAAACACACCTACTGTGTTAGCCTTTCCAGAGATACTTTTTTTTTTTAATTTTTTTAACATTTTATTTATTTTTGAGACAGGGAGAGACAGAGCGTGAACAGGGGAGGGTCAGAGAGAGGGAGACACAGAATCCGAAACAGGCTCCTGGCTCTGAGCTGTCAGCACAGAGCCCGACACGGGGCTCGAACTCACGGACCGCGAGATCATGACCTGAGCCGAAGTCGGCCACTTAACCGACTGAGCCACCCAGGCGCCCCCAGAGCTACTTTAAAAGAACTAATAGCTACAGTGTTCTAGCCAGATCAAACAGATCCAAGTCCAAACTGTATCTGCCATCTAGAGTGTACTCTCCTGCCACTCATGGATATCCCACTTGAAAGCTCCAATGTCTCCTTCAAAAACCCTAATTTTGAAAGCATAGACTATCCACTTAGGAATATATCACACGTCGTATTTGTCTATCAAAGCTACTTAATCTTTTGGGGAGTGTATTTTGTACCCTACTTTGGAAATCTGACAAATCTGAGAAAAATTTTTTTTCAGATAAAGGCACATTGTATACTTTTAACATTTTTTTACGTTTATTTATTTTTGAGAGAGAGAGAGAGAGCGTGAGCAGAGGAGGGCAGAGAGACAGGGAGACAGATCTGAACAGGCTCCACGCTGTCAGCACAGAGCCCGATGCAGTCCTCGAACTCAGGGACTGTGAGATCATGACCGGAGCCGAAGTCAGACCCTCAACAGACTGAGCTACCCAGGCGCCCCTGCACATTGGATATTTATCCTGAAAACTTTGTATACAATTGCAAGGATTTCACTGGCCTCCAAATGTCTCTTCTGAAGACTCCAGTTGAAGAACCCTGGCTGCTTGAGGTTTGTGCGATTCTGTGCAAAGTCCAAGGATGGACTGAAATAGATACTTGCAAAATACTTCTAGCAGGCATACATTCTTTGTTTCTCCTTTGATAAGTATGCTTATCCTCAGAGTGGCTCTGGTGTTTTGGTTTGTTTTGGTTTGTTTTGGTTTGGTTTTTCAGAGTATATAAGCTCTGAATGTTAGGAATAGTTTAGGCTTGAAAACTAAACATCCTGGGAGGGATTATGGATTATTTCATTAAAACTCGATTCCCAAATATTAATTAGGAACATATGAGCTACTTTGCTTTGTTTCTTCAAGTTTCAGGATGGGGATATTAACTGCAAGGTTTTTGATATCTTTATAGAAATAGTAACTGAATAAGTCTCATAAGAGCACCATAAGGGGGAAAGAGCCAACAACCTAAAATATAATGGATTGGTAGCTCGTAAGAAGTATAATCAAAGTATTCTGTGCAGGGGTCAATTACTATCAAGATGGTGGAGGAATGACATGGACTAAAATTATGACAACTTCTCTTCTGAGCATGTTGATTCTAGATTCATTTTCAAATTAACATTGATTTTATTTGGGTTAGCACAAAATGCAGAAGTTTGAGTGTCATGAAAACTGAGCGTGCAACATGAAACACAGCAATCTTTGGTGAGTAAAATGTATTCCTTAGATTACAAAGTCTATTCTGACCTAAATTGTCGCCATGTTTCCTGTAGCCATACCTCAGCTTGTAATGAGTCATGAATACAAGGCAATTTTACACCACTGAAGCCAATAAACCCGAGACAAAATGCATGACGCCCATTTTAAGAAGGAGTTTCTGATACGTTTTAACCGATGGAGGAATAATACCGGTTTGAGGAGGACAAATCCTGTAAAGGATTTGTAATTTGGTGACATAAAACAACACACATTTATTCCTCCTAACAGTTCTGAAGGCTGGAAGGCTGAAATCAATTTCATTACATCAAAATGAAGGCGTTAGGAGACCTGGGCTCCCTCCAGAGGTTCTGGGAGAATTTGATCTCCTGCCTTCCACTTCTAGAGTTGCATTTCCTGTATTGGCTCTTGGTCCCTTCCTCCATTTTCAAAGCCATCCACAGACCACCTTGCTTCATTGCCTTCCTTTCTTCTGCCGATACTCTTGTCTTCTTCTGCCTCCTTCCTGTAAGGACACTTGTGACAACATTTGAGACCCACATGGATAATATCCCCATGTCAAAATCCTTAATTTAGTCACATTCATAAAGTCCCTTTTGCCATAGCATGTAATACTTTCAGTTTTCATGCATTAGATATCTAATTAATTAGATATCTGGATATCTTTGGGGACCACTACTCAGCCTACCATACTCATGAATCACAATCTGGGTACTCTGGGCAGGGCCAAAAGGAGAATAAATATAAGGAATGTATACAACCAACATTCAGTAAAGTTTAGAAACAATTTAAAGAGTTATTTTGGCTAAAAGTCATTTATTTCAAAGTTAGAGAGCCTAAGCACAAGAAATAACAACAATAATCGTAATAGTAATCTGTGTAACCCTTTTGTGGTATAGAGAAAGAAATGTTAATGGAACAAATTGCCCTATGGCCTTAAAGATATGGAGAAGTATTGCCTTCATGATCCCAGATCAGCAATAAAAATAGAAAAACCTAACCAGAATATGTGCTTATTCATACAAATCTTGCATTTGTTGATGTGTTTTCACTGACCCAAATTACAAAGTCTTTCTGTATATTTCACCAAATATAAAATATTAAAAGTGTTTCTCTCCTGTGGGATATATCATAAACAAGACAAATTACTGTATTTCTTCCATCAAAGGAATGGAAGATTTTAGGTAATTGTGTAAATAATCTGAAAATTTTTTTTAAAAAATTAAAAACTTTAAAATATTTAAACTTTTCAAGGAAACATATATGTTTGTTAAAGTAAGTAGATAGTTGACTTAATTCTCCAATTCATTTAACTAGTGAAGAACTGGTCTCAAACCAAGAGGTTTTCCAATTAAACAGTTCAATTAATGGAAACCTAGAATTATAATATTCAAAAGCTTAGAGGACTCTTCTATAGTAATCTATTTAATTCTCCTTTAAAATTCTTGACCTGTTAAACATTCTTAACAATAATACTGAAATTATCTCCCTGAATAGGATCAAGAAGGATTTTCTCCCTTTAACATTCAGCAATATTTGGCATAGCAAACAACAGCCAAGTCTTTACTAAATTGTCATTTTTGATAATTGGCTACCTGATGGATTAAAACACAGTATTTTCCAAAGATTTCTGGACAACAAAATGTCTTAACTATCTTGTACTTCAGTATTAAGTTTTTTTTTCCTTCTCTTACATTAACAACTAATATTTAATATACTGAATTATTGTTTTTCTGAAACTTTAAGGGTACTATTAAAATCTGTAACATTATAATATCTTCAGGTCTCTTCTTTGTTTTATTTTACTTGGTCTCTACGCAGATTCAGATTCAGTATTGTTCTATGCTTTGTTGGGATACTAGATATGCCTTGGGGTTACATTCTTGTTTATTGTTTGTTTTAATTTACCTGCTACCTTGGGAAATGTAGTTTGTATTATTGCTGGTACAGTTTTTGGATTGATGTTCTCCAGTTCTAATTCTTTATTATTAACCTTTCTTATGTAGTTACTCTAGAGGAATTCTTGGCCAGTATACTTCAGCTTCACAAATTGTATTGAAATACAATTTTTTTATTAATACCTATGCATGGAAAACAAGCATGGTTACTGAGAAAAAGAGGGAGGGATAGGGATGGGAAATTGGTCTAAAAGCTAACCTTTTCTAAAAGTATTTTGTTTTAAAATTAAAATTATGAGGGGCGCCTGGGTGGCTCAGTTGGTTGGGTGACCGACTTCAGCTCAGGTCATGATCTTGCAGTTTCTGCGTTCGAGCCCTGCGTCGGGCTCTATGCTGATTGCTCAGAGCCTGGAGCCTGCTTTGGGTTCTACTTCTCTCTACCCCTCCCCTGCTCACACTCTGTGTCTCTCTGTCTCTCAATAATAAATAAATGTTAAAGAAAATAAAAATAAATAAAATTAAAATTATGATAAATTTCACATAATTTTTAAAAATAAAAAAGTAGAAAACTATTCCTAAAATTGGAAAACAAACCAAAAAAAAAAGAAAATCTAACTATACATAAGTTGGTTGCACAATGCTCACAGGGAAAAATTTTTTCAAACAACATTCAACCAAGAGTATTTGACTGTAGACACGTCATTTTGTTGTACTTTGTGGATATTGAGTTTTTTGCACACTGAAGGTTTGAGGCAACCCAGCATCAAGGAAGTCTATCTCCAACAATTTTCCAACAGTATTTGCTCACTTCACATGTCTGTGTCATATTTTGCTAGTTCTCCCAAAGTTTAAACTTTTACATTACTGTTATTTCTTTATGGTGATCTGTAATCAGTGATCTTTGGTGTTAGTCTTAGAACTGCTTTGTGCACCACAAACCACACTCATATCAAATCACAAGCTCCATGGATAAACGTTGGCTGTGTTCTGACTGCTCCACCAATTGGCTGTTCCCCTGTCTCTCTCCCTTTCCTTGGATCTCCCAATTCCCCGAGACACAATAATATTGAAATTAAGCCACTGAATAACCCTACAATGTCCTCTAAATGTTTAAGTGACAGAAAGAATCACAGAGAGAACCTAGAAATGATTAAGCCTATTTTGAAGAAGGCATGTTGAAAGCCAAGATAGGCTGAAAGCTACGCCACTTGCCCCCAACAGTAACCAAACTTCGAATGCAGAGGAAAAGTTCTTGAAGGAAATTAACAGTGCTACTCTGGTGAACACATGAATGATAAGGAAGCAAAATACCCTTATTGCTGAAATTGAGAAACTTTTAGTGGTTTGGATAGAAGATCAAACTGGCCACCATATTCCCTGAAGCCAAAGCCTCATCCAGAACAAAGCCCCAACTCTTTTCAATTCTTGAAGCATGAGAGAGGTGAGGAACCTGAAGAAGAAAAGTTGGAAGCTGGAAGATGTTGGTTCTTGAGGCTTAAGGAAAGAAGCCCTCTCCAAAACAGAAAAGTGCAAAATGAAACAGTAAGAACCAGTCTCTATCACTGTCCTATCCATTCTATTCCTTCCCTCCCACTCTAGGAAACATCTACACTCGTAAAATTTCATGATTTATGCACTTATTTTAATATAACTAAATATAAAAAACATAGGCATATATACATACATTTCTTTATTTTTAAATGATAGCATATTATACACATACAACACTATAGCATGTACATATATATCACACATACACCGTACTGTAGTTCTCCCAAATACATTTTTTTTTTTTCATTGAACATCATATCCTGGGGATCATGTTATATTTCTTTTTTCAGTCGCATAGTATCTCTTGTTTATTTAACCAATCCCTCAGTGATAGACATGTGTTCTTTTTGATCTTTTGCTGTCAAAAATAGTGAAACATATTTTCATATTTCTATTAGCTTATTACTGATATGTTTTAACATCATTAAAATTATAACAGTTAGATACATGTTCTTATGGGAAAAAATACAACGTGCAGAGTATCAGTTGAACTTGAATCTAGTCAAACTTCTAAATGTGACTCTAAATTTATAGTAAATACAGGAGAATTAACCATCTAGAATGTGGGAAATTCTCCAGGCAAATCTCTAGGATTTAAAATAAATAAACAGCAAGGGGGAAAAATTTATTTATTAAAATAAATAAATGTCAAGGCAAAAAACAAATGAGTCATTATATATTTTAAATGATTTTAGAGGCTTTTAAAGAAATTTTTAAATGTTTATTTATTTTTGAGAGGTGGGGAAGGGCAGAGAGAGAGGGAGATACAGAATCCAAAGGAGGTTCCAGGTTCTGAGAAGTTAACACAGAGCCCGACATAGGGCTCGAATCCCCAAACGTGAGATCATGATCTGAGGCCAAGTCGAAGAACACGTAACCGACTAGGCCACCCAGATGCCTCTAAATGACATTAGAGGCTTAATTGACCAAGCTAGCATATAAACTTTATTTATATCCTTATTCAAAAACTGTTTGAAAAAATAAAGCTCATTCAAAAAGTAGAGACATTTGAAAATGGGCCACGTAATTGGACGATATTAAAAAATTATATTTTTAATTTTATTTGGTTTAAATAAGCTGTAATTACTAGGCATACATAGTGAAGGATTTGTGGTGAAATACAATTTTTTAAATTAGCTTTAAAATACTACAACAAAAATATTAGAGCATTATTCATTAATATACAGCCCGGAATATTTGTGGTTGAAATGGTTTTTTATATAGGATGTGCTTTAAAGTATTCCAACAAAACATGAAGGGTATGCAGAACAAAATTGGCATAATAGTTATAATGGTTAGAGTTGGGTTATAAAGAATAATTATAACAATTACTCTTCAAAAAAATTATGAAAGTTTAGGGAAAATATAAGAGGTCCATGAGCTCAGCTCATAATCTCATCAGTCTTCAATTTGCTAAATATTTGACATTGTATTGGATTGGTTTTAATTTTCAGAACAATGTTATCAAGAAGAGTCCTTGGAAAAATTTTTTTCAGTTGCCTGTGCTTTTCTTGGTCACAGTTTGATTTCAGATAGAAATATTTAACAAAATTGTATTTGATTTTTTGAAAACTAGCAGATTATTTCATAATCCACACATTTCTGTGTATAACTAGTAATGTACTTGCCTGTCACCCAAGCAGCTACAAACACTTCAGAAAAGGGAAGAGAGTGAGGTGTAGTCCGGAGTACCAGTGAAATTCTGTTTTACAACAAAGCACTACGTGTGCCACAGTCACAAAGTTAGACTCCCTAGGTACCCACCAGCCACTGCTCCTAGTTCCTTCTGAAATGCATGCTATTTTTGTTATTGTTTTTCTTTCTCCAGGTTATTTATAACTACCAAGAGCACTTGTAATAGTGTATGGCCCTATTATGTTAGATATCTATCAAGTCAAATGAATTTATATTTCCTCTGTTAATGGGAACTAATGAACACAGTGGTGGGTAAGCTGTTACCACCTCACCCCCAAATACATATATCTTTTGTTGTTTTTGTCTTAACAATGCTGGAAATTGATAAGGAGTCTTTTTTATCCTTCTTTTTATCACCTACAGCTGCATTTATTATTCTGTTGTGTTATATAATATAGATACCACCAAGATAAAGCCCATGTAGTATCAGTCCAGCCAAAATATTAAGCAAACCTTTAAAAATCAGAGCATGTTACTTCAATCAAATGTGTTAATAAATTGCAATATCAGTTCAGCAGATGTGTTTTTTCTCTCCACAAATAATTGTGGGGATTCATAATTAACAGAGTTCTTATTTAAATATTGGTAATTTATCAAAAATTCAATTGAGAAATAGGAAGAGAAATTTTGTGATATATGAATAACACTGGCAATTTGTTATCCTTATTTATTTTTAAAAACAATGCAGTCTCTCTTGAGTTAATATACCATTTCATTTCATATCTTTCCCTTGAGAGTGAAATAGTAGAGATGTATTAAACATTAAAAAAGAATTCAAGATCAAGCCATTTGTTTTTCACGTTCAAATAGCACACCAGTATAAATAATACACTCTAGACACAGTTCTTAGAGAGCTAAATGCACAAATGATAGTGTTAATCACACACTTCTACTCTTGAAACTATTTCCATATATAAGTAATTAGTAATTCGTTCATAACAATGACACTTTTCTAAAATCAGACAATAATATATTTTGAACATGATAGGTTTTCCTTATTTTTTTTCTTCCGTTGGCATACTCATATGTATGAGGTCAACCAAATTTTGCAAGGTCACTTAGGATAACCCCTTTAGATATAAATGATATGAAGACAGTAATGATTTAGATCTATTTATAACTATGGACTTTGAGATACATAATTGTTCTTACTTCGCACTTTACTTGACATTGTAAACACTATGTCTGTTATAAATCAGTGTCTCAGCTGCACGTTGCAACTTGGAGTAGACCATTGAGCCGTCCTCTTAAATATTATGACATGGAGAAAATCACATTGTGCTTTAACCTATCAACAAAGGAGCAAAGCAATTACAGAGCTAAACAGAGTCCAGGAAGACCCAATAAAGAAAAATCCAAGAAAATTTGGTGAAAATTCTTAAGGGGCCTTCCAATGTTTAATTTAGGCCTGAGGCATGATTAATATTCTGATTCTAATTCAAAAGACTGAACCACAAAGGTACATCTTTTGGGTATTTTTAATAAGCATAGTACAACACTCTGTGAATTAACAGCTGGTCTGACTGGTATTTTACTTCTTCTTTGCTTACTCAAGTGAAGCAGTTAATATTAGTATAATCATCAAACTAACACTAGTCCGGCAGAGGGACAGATTTTTTTTTCCTAGTGTTGTGATGTAGAATACAAATTTTGAAATACACACACACACACACACACACACACACAAATCCATGGCTGTATTAATATTAATCAAACCATTGGTTTAGATCCAATACACAATAGAAGTGAGTGTTTTTTTAAAAAAATAAAAATTTTAAAGCTCTATTCCATTGGAAAAAATAAAATGGCATATTTATATTCCACATTTTGAAATGAAAAGCAAAATATCAAATATTAAAATAATTAAATGAAATTGAATAGATGCTTATGAGAATTATTGAGAGTATTGTAATGAAAAAGTGATAACATCATTTGTCAATATTATTGCTAAAAACATCGAATAACTTTAAAATGGAAAATACTTCTTCATAAAACTGTATGAACAATTATAATATATTTTATTTACACCCAAAACAAAGGTCACATATTCTTAATGAAGAATGATAGTTAGATCATGCAGCATTAATTTTCATAATTTTGGTTGTTTGCAAACACGGTTCCAATCCCTTTTATTTTCTGATGTTTTGAGGTGTTCATTCAGATTCAGATTGATCATTATTTGCTAATTTTGTTGAAGAGAAAAAAATATAATTTGTTTTAATTTAGTTTTTAATACATTTGCAGAGGATGCATACTTAAAACAAAATTTGCAACACAATATTTCTTATTGTTTCATGCAGGCCATGTGTAATTTTCATGACAAATCTCTTATAGAAAAAACTCATTTTTAGCATTTGTAAATCTAGCTCTTTAACCGTTTTAGTCAAATACGATCATTTTCCAACTTACTAAGGTACTTACTAAATGAAGTACAATTTATATATATTTAAAGCTTTCATTAATGACATTTAATTAGCTTATAAAACCTTTACAATTTATTGCTTGCCATTGCATTTATGGTAAAAGGCAATGCAAAATTTTTAATGTAAATATTTAATTTTAATAGTATTATAATATTCATAGTAGGAAATACTAAGTAAAATATTACTACAGTGTTTCTAGTTAAAATCATGACTACAAAAGTATTAATACCATACTATTCAAAGATATATGTTAAAATGCCTTGTTAAAAAATTCTAGAATCAGCTGTTTTAAAAAGAAATCGAAAGGTAGCCGCAGTAAGACCATATTTAAAAACTGACCAATTTAATCACATTACTAGACATTATGCAACTTTGTATTTAGCAAATGAGGGATGTGAAATGTATCTGAATATTATGTATAGTCAGTAACCTTTTTAATGTTTTCAAGGTTTCCCAAAACATTAAGGGCAAAGATTTTTGTCTTTGAGGCATCAGTAGCTGTATTACTCTGATTGCAGTTGTCATCCACTCCAAACGTTATCTCTGTGAGAAGAAAACATCCGTGCACCCTCTTCTCCCAATAACAAAAGGAAGCAAACGCCAAGCAATTTTCATGTTAGTTTCAGTTCCGCAATCGTAACATAAACTGAACATCAGGTGTTACACACAAAAGTACCAGGCAGGTAGGAACTATGACACACTGGTGAGTCCGACCTCAATAAAGGCATTCAGATTCAACTTTTAAAAACTCTATGCAACCAAAGAAATATACACCTGCAGCAGGATTCAGCTCCAGAGTCATCGATCTTTAATTCTGGCTAGTAAACAATCTATGTCAAAAGCTACCCAGGTTGGTAACCCTTGCCTGTCAAACAGCAGCTGTTGGACTTGACTGATAAAGCGGGGAATTAAATTACCAACTACTACAAAGGACATTTGTGACTGCCTGTTGCAGAAATCCTGACATCAAACGTGGCTTTCCTGAAAACAGATAACTTGTTTATGGGAGACATGTACAAGAAAAATTTATTATGAAGTTTAGAAAAAGAGAAAAATAGAGAAGAGCCAATAATAAAAACTAAATCAAGTTTCACTTTCCCTCAAAAATTCTCCAACCAGAACTGTAATACAAGGGCTTCAGCTTCTTGCAATTATGAGGAGACTCTAGTGAAACTAAAGAAATGCAGATTCCAGTGCTACTTCAGTGAGTGCCTTAGAAATCCTTCATAATTTTTAGAACTCAGTTTCCCTAGCTATAAAACACCAACATTCTACTATCTTTTCCAGCTCTAAGTCCTATAAATGCTATTTTCGGGCATAACATTAACTGTGGAAGCGGAAGCTAGAATCTCCCTACAAAAATAGTTAAGAAAAATATTCAGGATTAAAAAGAAAAAGGGGGGGGTGTTGGGTACAAGGTACCAGAAGGATGTATTTTCTTAGATGATTCTGGCCTCTAAAGACAAAAAAAAATCTGGAAAAGATCTTCAGACTTGGAAAATTATTTATAGTTTGCAGATTAGAGCATTTATATATTATCAGTTATTTTAGTATTAAGTATTCAGACAGTAGGTTATTGTATACTTAAATACAAATTTTATCTAATCTCCAGAGTGAATTTTTATTCCAAAAATACAATCTTCTATTTTACTAGTAAGAACAGAGAATTCTGTTACAGGAAATTTACAGGGAAGTTCACAAAGGTACATTTCTTCTAAACCAGAGATCATATTTCTAATGGCAGAAACAGCAGAAAAAGACTCGTAGAATTTTAGATATAAAAGTGTTTTCAAAGATCTTATTCAAGATTTAGTGTGCTGTTCTTATAAAACTGCTTTCTTATTTTAGTACAGAATCCTCTGCAGGTCACAAGTAACCGAACTAGTGGTACATTTAGAATACCAAGATGATCAGTAAACAAATAAGAATGAACCATCACTTAATTGTATAATACTCCTTTTTTTGTATAGTAATCAGCTTTCTCTCTATTCTGGCTGAATTGTTTAGTTACTGCTTGCATTTTTTAAACATATCTATTTATTAAATAAATTTAACTGTAGTAAACTTCTGTGTCAGGATAATTGTAATCTCCTATGTAATATCCATAAAAATAAGAAAGCCTTCTATTGCCTTCCACAAATTATTTGTTAATGAAAAGCATATTTGTGAAAAAACTCCATTTAGCTTACTGCTATTAATTAAAGACCATGGATTTACATACATGAAATATTTCTCAAGCTAAAGTTAAAGGCTCTTTGCCAACTTTGGTGTTTGGAAAGAAGTGGTCCGACAGTTGATTTGGGAAGTAACTGAGTTAGGCGTTAAGAATTGTAGGAGGGAAGACATAACTCTAATTACGGGAACCAAAATCACTGGAGAATGCATGCTGAAAAACAGACAGTATTCTTCTTAATGTTTTGACTGTGCTTTAATTTTAAACTTTAAAGTTTTAAATTTTTAACTTATTTTAGCATATAAGTAAAAATAATTGATGAGTAATATGCATCATTTGGAGACAATAGCTGGAGACAACACAAGATGTATGCAAAAATGACGGTGTTGACAAGTGTTGGAGGAAGGGTGGTGGATAGGGCAACTGAAAGACCAAATGGAGTTTAGAATTACGGGTCCATAGACTTTTAATCCTTGGCAGGGGCAGGGAGATTGAAACTGCAAAAATCTAAATAAATGCCATGCATGCATTTTTTACTTTTAAACTTCTAACTAGTCTACTGTCCGTGTTGGTCTCGTAAACCTACCATCCTCTTCTTAATTGCTTTCCAACAAGGTCTCCATTGCTTTTGACATGGTGGCTTTGGACTTGAACTTCCTCACTGTATTCCAGACAGAAACCATTTCCTTACGAAGAGTCACGGACTCTCTATTCTTATATCCTGCCTCTTCCCCTGGACAGTTCCTCTGAATAATTGCTCCAGAGCGAGAGTGAGGACAGCACCTGGCTTCTCTCAGAGTGACATCCGTCCTCTAGCAGTGGGACACTGAATGGGGGGTGGTAGCCTCTGGTCTGAACTTACCCTTGTCAGTGTGAAACTCAATGGCCTATGAGCAAGTTGTGGTGATTACAATGAGGACTCAGAATTCTCAGCCTGTCACACCTGGAGTAGAGCATCTGCCCTTCAAGGAGCGGTGCTGGATGGAGAAAGGATGCCCCAGATCTCTCTGCTGCTCTTGTCTGGATAGAGATTCTACAACATCAAGCTTGGGAGGGGGTTAGAAATGCTGGTAGCCTGACACTCCTGGGAGAAACCTCAGTCTTGGACTGAGTGCTGAGGGAAACGGAGATTCATCTTAGCTGCATCCTCCTGGAGTAGAGCTTCTATCTTGTTGGACTGGTAGGGAGGATTGTAATGTGGAGGTTGCTGCTACAGTTTTATAATTTTGAAGATGCCCATTTCTCTCTGCCCCAGCATAGATTTCTATCTCCTTAGCACTTGAGGTAGAGTGCTTTGAGATTCTTCCAAATTTAGAGTTGGGGATAAACAAACATTGAAAAGGAAAGACCAGAAATGCCTCTCTCTCTCTCTCTCTCTCTAACTGAATAAAGAATCTAGAAAAATAACTCTCTTTTATATGGTTCTTAAAATTTTTCCAATTGAGAGAAATTAAAGACTTAAATAGATGGGAAAGTATACCAGGTTCATGGACTAGGTGACTTGTTATTGTGAAGATACTGATTTTTTCCCCATTTGATCTCTAGATTCACTGTAATTCCAATTAAAATTTCAAAAAAAAAAAAACATTGTGTAGAATTTATGAAGTTGATTTTAAAATTGATATGGAAATGCAAATAACCCAGGAGAGCTGAAAACAGTTTTGAAAAAGAACAACGTTGGTAGATGCTTATTATACTGCTGAGGTATCAAGATAATATGTTATTCCATTAGAATGGCTAAAATCAACAACACAATAAAACAATAGGTGTTTGTGAGGATGCGGAGAAAGGGAAACTTTGCACTGCTGGTGAGAATGCAAACTGGCGCAGCCGCTGTGGAAAACAGTAGGAAGGCTCTTGAAAAAAGTTAAAAATAGAACTACCCTATGATTTAGCTATTGCTTACTAGGTATTTACCCAAAGAATACAAAAATACTAATTCAAAGGAATACGTGCACCCTGATATTTATAGCACCATTATCTACAATAGCGAAATTATGGAAATGGCCCAAGTGTCCAACAATTGATGAATGGATAAAGAAGATGTGATACACACACACACACACACACACACACACACACTGGAGTATTACTCAGCCATAAAAGAATGAAATTGTGCTGTTTGCAGCAGCATGGATGGAGCTAGAAAGTATTATGCTAAGCAAAATCAGTCAGTCAGAGAAAGACAAATAACATATGATTTCACTCATATGTGGAATTTAAGAAACAAAACAAATGAATAATGGGGAAAGAGAGAGAGAGAGAGAGAGAGAGAGAGAGAGAGAGAGAGAGGCAAACCAAAAAACAGACACTTAACTATACAGAACAAACTGATAGTTACCAAAACGCAGGTGGGTGGGGGGATGGGTTCAATGGGTGATGGGGATTAAGGAATGCATTTGTTATAATGAGCACCGGGCAATGAATGGAAGTGTTGAATCATTATATTGTACACATGAAATTAATATTACATTGTATGCTAACTGGAATTTAAATAAGAACTTAAAAAAAAAGATAGTACGTTGTTGTTAGAATAGACAAATATGCAGCAGAATGGGTTCCAGAAGAAGACCCACAGGTATGACACTGTTAACAAAAGTACAAGGCAATTCAGTAGAGAAAGGATAGCCTTTCAGCAGATATTCTTGGAACAACTGGGTATGCCCGTGGATCTCAATACCTAAGTCACACAACACACAAAAGTACTTTAAATAGAACATAGGCATAAACATTGAAGCTACAAGGATAGAACTTTTAGAAGAAAACAGTGGAAAATCTGCCAATTTGAATGAGGCAATGATCTCTCAGGCTACAAAAGTAGGAACTATAAAATAAAAATACTGATAAACTGTAAATCACCAAAATTAAAATCTTCTGCTATTGGGGAAAGACACCATTAAATAAGTGCAAAGGGAAGCTGTAGACCAGAAAAAAATATTTACAATACGCAAACTGACAAATAGTTTGTGTCTAAAATGTAAAAAGATCGTTTATAAACCGGTTATGAGAATACAATCCAGTTAAAAGTGGTGAAATGATTAGAACAGGTGCTTCGCAAAAGATTATATACAAGAAATAATGCTCAACATCTTTAATTATACAGGAAATTCACCTTGAAACCACAATGCAATTCTTTTACAAATGCATGAGAAGAATTAAAATTAAAAAAACTGAAAATACCAAGTGTTGGTGAGGATGTGGAGAAACTGAAATGCTCACGCAATATAAACCGATGCAAATATTTTGCAATAGAATCTAGCAGCCTCTTGTAAAGCTAAACTGACACTTACCAAAGTAAGTTTATCCTTGAATTAAAATGGTGGTTAGATAGAATAAAAACAGTTAATCCAGATGACTATATACCAAATTTGAGGCCAAATTTGGTGGATTCATATTAAGAGAATTTGAAATATCTTTCATATTTGGCATGAATAAATTTGAAATTCAATATTGTAACTGGATGGATACTGCTTAGTGAGTCAAAATCACACTGATTTAACACTCCCAACTCTTAGGAATTATTTTAAAAAGCTACTATCTGGTGACATTTAGTCTAAGCCTTTATATACCTATGACTGTCAGTGTTTCTATTAAAATTCAGATAAGATATCATATTCATTTTCCCTTTTATTTGTTGAAGTGTTACCTTTAGATATCTTTTCTCTTTCAGAGTACAAAACATCTGGCTAATGATTCTGAAACTTTTCTGGAGTCATGTACAACTTTAAAATCTGAAGAATCAGTGTTCTCATTTTCCTGAAAAATATAACAAACTGCATGCACATGATGTTTAAGATGTAATTCTGGAAGATGTTCAGTCCCCTAAGGTACCTTCATATATCTCCTAGGAATACATGAACCCTAAAATAATAATCCATAATTCAAATACAACTTGGAAAGGTTAAGAATATGAGAGACAGGCATACACAGTTTGAAAATTTCCCTCAGCTTAACATGCACATTTTAATGCCAAAGATCCTATGTAATGTAATAGTAAACAGAAACATTTTACTACATAACAGCAAACATTTCTTGAGAAATTAAAACTTACATCATTTTTGGAAGGAAATATTGGATGGTGACTATAAATACCACATCAAAAATCACTTGACTTGAGTTGAAATTCTGGGTCAGAAAGTGTGGCTGTGAGTAAAATTTTAATATATCGGAGCCTAGGTTCTCTCATCTGGGAAAAGTAATTAATAAACAATCTGATTGCTTTGGTAGGTGTACAGAGGGGGTGAGATAATCCATAACAATTTCTTAGTGCGATGACCAGCACATGTAGAACACACGTGAACTACTGTTAATGTTCTCACTGGTGGTATGAACATGTGATGTGAAGGTAATCTTGCAAAGATGCTGAGTTTCCATAATTCCAGTGTTCTTTTTTAGTGGATGCTTTTCCCTATTACTTTTACATTTACTTAACAAAGGAATACTATTTTTATTCTGGACCCTGGTGTTTGATATTGCATACATTCTTTTCCTTACATTATTCTAGAACAAGAGAACTCTGATGATGCACTGCCCATACAAAGCTTCCCTTGTGCAATATTAAGATAGATCATTTGCCAAAAGAGTAACCTCACTAAGAGGCCAAAAGCATGGGGCAACAAAAAAGTCTTTATGTAATGATTCGTTCACAGGCATCTTGTGCCTTGAGGCATGATTCAAATTTCCTCATTGGATTAATTCTGTACATCTCTCACGCATATCCACCTCTCTCACAGACCTCCTTTCCTAGTTTCTAGAATCCATTCACGATCTTAGCTTCTCACTAAAGTAACTACAACTCTGGCTTGCCCCCAGTTTGTTTTCGACACAGAGTAATAAAAAGGAGCTGAACATTAAAGTCCCTACTTAACAGTGAACATATTGGTAATAAAAGATAAAAGAAAAATGGAACAGAAAATTTGGATGTCCGCTAGTTCTTTTGGTTGAGTAAAATTGCTCAAGTGGTAAATTTCAACAATCAAACTTCTAAATAGAAGAATAATTAAGGTTAAAAAAAATATGCAAAAGTAGAAAAGGAAGACCTGGAAATTGTTCCACCAAAGCTTAATCATAAAGCTTTAATTATATTTGGAACTCGAGGTCAGAATGTTGAAGAATGCCTCCTTTTTAAATTAGTTTGTTTAAATCATGCTCAGCAGTTTAGCAATGTCCTAAGAAATCCTAATGTTACTTACAGCTTTTTTTCTTTTCATGTTTTTGTTGTTGTTGTTGTTGTTGTTGTTTGTTGTTTGTTTGTTTGTGTTTTTTTGTGTGTGGTTTTTTTGTTTTGTTTTGGTTTGGTTTGGTTTTTTTTGGTCATCACTTTGCCTTTATTGACTCTTGTGTCCATAAATAGACAGGGGTAGGAGTCGTGGTGATCATTGAAAATCAGGGATTCTTCAGAGCCAATATCCATAACTTAAAATACAGCTTCCCAACTTCAAGGGATTATCATGATCATACACAGAAAAATAAAGAACTATATATTGTGTAACTCCTTGTGCTTCAAATCAGAAAAAGTGTGTCATTTACATTGGAATTCCTAAAAACTGAATGATATATATCCATTTCGGTTTTGTTTTTGCTTGTAAGACCAAGACTGGGATAATTACTTCATTGCATCCTAGCCACTTGAGATGAACTTGATCCACCCAAATAAATATTTAAGGAGAGTATATAAACATATGGCTGGTGTTTGTCCTTCCTTTCTGCAATTTGACTAGAACAGCTCTGTTTACACCGTTGCAAAGAACTCGGTTTTCTTTCATTTGTCTAGTTCTGCTAGTCTTGTCTGTATTTTCCCATTCATTTCATGTCCTTGTTCAAATACTCACCAAATATTATTGATTCTACCTCTTAAACATCTCCAAATACGTGTACTTTGCTCCACTCCATTAGGCCCTTTACATATTTTGTTTGGAATGTGGCAACATCTTCCGAATCAGTGTCCTTTCTGCATGATTTAGTTTTGCACTATCTCCTCTCTAGACCAGGAGAATCTTTCTAAATGCAGAGCTAAACAAGTCACCTCTACTTATCATACTTTAAAGGTGGAATCAATAAGGTATTAATTTGTACATTATATGTACTTTTTATTTTTTGTATCTATGCACTCCAACCTCAAAAATGTAACTGTATACTAAAACCTTTCCACTGCCTGAATGACAAATTTCAACCACTTGACAATGACAATCAAGGCCTTTATGAGGCAGCCTCTGCTGGTCTTATGAAGTACACTACTCTTGACTGTTTAGCCTAAATTTTTTGCAGTTTTTTTTTTTTTTTTTTTTTTAGAATGGGATATGATCTTGTTAGTTTCTGCATCTTCGGCACATTCCTTCTTCTGATTAAAAATCCTTTCGTCCTTTCTTTTCTTGAATAACGCCCCATTGTCTTTCAAGATTTTATTTGGACGTCACCTCCTAACCTATTCAAAAATACATGTATAGCTGCAACTGGCAATTTAGATGTCTCTCATGGGAGGCCAAAAACAACTCAAGGGTAAAGACTGTGTCTTATCAGTCTTTGGGTGCACAGCACCTAGTGCCTACTAAATGCTTACTAAATGCGTGCTGATGAATGAAAGAATGAGTGTATGCATGCGTGTCTCTCTTCCTAAGTTTTCACTTCACTCCTCAAGTCCCCTCACCCCACCATTTATTTTGGTTGAGACCCATCTGTCTTAATACTATCAAACACATTTCAGAGAGTTTGTTAAAGCTGGGGCATGAACTTTGTGTGGTACAGCAGCAAAACGATGAGTTTACATTTATGATGTAGGCGTTAGGAAACGAGGACAAAATTTTAAGTGGCAGACGACCAGATTTGTGTAAAGGCATCATCAGCAGTGAAACACTGATTGGACAAGGAAGAGAATGGCATCAGGTGATCGTTATTTCAATAGCCAGGAGAGAGATACTGAGTACTTGGGTGACATTTGGGCAGAAAGGAGGGAAGTTTATTTGAGATACTTGGGATATAAAATCAACAACTTGTCATTAGAGATGTAGAAGTGAGTTGGAGTAAAGGAGAGTATCTAGGTCTTAGGACTTTCCACTCTACCAAATAAGGAAAAGAGGAGGAAATATGGGGATTGGTATACGTGGCAGTGAGGGCACAGGTGAGACCATCAGTTCAGTTCTGAACATGTGGTTTGAGGTATATAGGTGACATTCAGTAAGAAGGTTCAAGCAGGTTTTTAAGCATATGAATCTAGAAATCAGGAAATGCCTCACCCTATAAAGTAAACATTTGATAACATGAAGCCTACAAATACTATTTGAAATGAGAGTAGATGAAATTTTCAAGAGAGAAAGTAGATTTTTCTCCAGGAAGTCCAGACCATATATTTTTTTTTCTGGATTATGTAACTAATAAATTGAAACTGACTTACACGGTAGCTCAAATAAAAGCTAGCACGGTTTTCATTTTTAAAAATAATAATAAAAGTAAGCTGATTCATTCCGCTGTGGGATCCACAGAATTTCATTTTCTGACTTAACTCTATCGTTTCTGTTCCATGCACCCAAATGTGATGCATCATTTTGCTTTGTGTGTCATAAAGCACATTTATATAGCAATCAAAATAATTCCCTCATCTTTGCCTTTAATCCAGAATAATTTTTCATGCTTGGCACTTCTGCATTTTATCCAGATTCTGTCTTTGGGATTGTGTATAGAAGCTGACAAGGGTCAAATGATGTGTGGGTTGAGAGTAGTTTCATGATTCATGGGAACTATTAAACTATGCAAAATTATCACTCTGGCACAATGAGTTTCTTATGAAAGCCTTCTTAATGCAAAAAGGAAAATGGAGCATTCCATGGATTTTCCATCTCAAAAAAATGCTAAAGTACATGAAAAATAATCACATAACAGTTTCCAAATAATGGCTATATAGCTCTGTTAACATGCAAACATTTTTTTTCCACTGTTTCCTAGATGCAAGTGCTATCTAATAACTAGTTCTGGTAATCTACTCACTGACTCCAACCTTACTCAAATGTAATTTTCTTTTTTATGTTTCTGGTCAATTTTGAATTGTGAGAATCCTATCGGGCATTTGTTCAAAGTTTTGCTGTTTATTAAATTTTTTCATATAGATTATCTCATCAAACATACAAACTCTAGGTCGTCCAGTGGCAAAACTTGTTTTAAATTATACTTCCATTAGACTTGCATTGTGTTAATTCTGCTGTTAATTCTGCACTTTTGGTCATTTTAACACTGTTTCTCATTCTATCCAAATATTTAGGAATAAGTTTTATAAAATAAATTCATTAATAAGTACTCAAAACAGCACCTAACAGAAAATAAGGACTTCTTGATCTGTTACACAAATTACATTAAACAAACAAGTTAAGACTTTTTCATTTCAGTCGATTCTCACGTTTACTTCTATATACCAGGGTCTCAACTTAACTACTAGGCTTATTTTAGCCTCTCAGATCCCCTTCACTATAAACCACCTTAAATATTGTGATGAAATTTAGTATGATGAAATTCCAATCATGTAAATCTCCTTCCGTAAAATGAGTATTATTTCCTAACTTTCGAAACCCTTATTATAGGCTTCAAACTTAGTCAGCCAGCCCTACCTAATTACCTATTACCGCTCCTTGAGCAACACGTTCTGTTTTCTTGCCATGGAGTATTCAAGACATGGAGAAAAAGCACGCTTTTCTGTCCTCCTTTGTGACAAGTGCCAGGCCTAACTCAAATACCACTTTTTCCACCAAAGATTTACCTGATTATTGCAGTCAGGAAGCAAGTTTTCTTCCCTTCACTCTGATGGAACTTACTACTTTAGATTCAAAAGAAATTCATCACCTAATGCAGGGTGTAATAGATGTGTTGGTGTGATCTATTCTGCTTAGCAGAGGGGAAGCTGACTAAAGAATGAAACTTGGCAAACTGTATATTTACCTCAAGTTTTCCTGAGTGTCTTGAATTAGTTCAGAAGTAGCCTGTGGTACATTGGAGCTTTTGTTCTGTCTTTTCCGTAGAGTTCTAACCATCACTGGCCTCTCCCATCTTTCAGAGGCAGCTTCAACCTGCTGTCCGCCCTATAGCAAGATTTTCTCCTAAGCTCTGGGTCTAGAAAATGAGTCTCTTTCCTTTTCTCTCTCTCTTCCTTTGAATTATGAATTATAAAAAAAAATGAGTAATGGAAAACAATACAAGAAAGACCCATGTATTTTGTTTCCTAAGGACTAAAAGATAAGCATGGCAATGAAATTCATTAAATGAATTATTTAAAACACTAAAATTAGGCAAGAAAAGGAAAAGGAAAACAATATTAAAATATTGAAACTACCTAACATTTCCTCACAATCGATAATGCACTAAATGCATACACATCTGATATCTAACAAATGAGAGATTAAGAAAAACAGAATTAACAATTCATACATCTTCACTTTAGTATCTTATTAACTGTTTGATAAGTAAATGGAAGGATCAGGGAAGAGAGAGCCAGAAGAAAAATACCTAAGAAAAAAATGAGTCTATTTTACACTAACATTTTGATGTTATAATTATTAAACTGGACAATGCAGGCAGCAGCCTGGTATCGAATTAGTATCATTACTTTCCATGACTATATTATCATATTGAGATTATTATCATGTATCATAACAATTAAATACTGTTGAAAAATGATTATAAATATAAAGGTGATATGCAGCTAATCAGTTTTAATGTCCGTTTATCACAAATTCTCTCATTAAGTGCAAAAACCTCTCATAAGTATTCCAATTTGAAAACTACATATTGCTATAACTTTAGCACTATGTAATTATGTAACTGGTTTCTCTGTAGCTTTTCCAAAGGAAAACAACAACAACAACCAAAAAAACAAAAAAAACAAAAAAACAAATGAAAAAAACCCAGGAGTTTCTTTCCACGGTTTTGATTTTAAAACTTTCATTAATGTAGTTCCAAGCAACCAGGCAAGGAAAATAGTTAGGAATCAGCTGAGTACAGGTCAAATGAGTGATTGGATGTTAGAAATAAAAATAGAAAAATGAATCTTCTATTTCAAAGCACTAATAGTGTCCTATTTGATCAACAACAAATGTTACAATGATACGAAACTTACAAAACAGACATTCCAAGTATTATCCTTTTTTGCAACTTATTCTTACTAGAAAACAGTCACTAGGCATTAAAACGTACACAGAAGTATTCCTTAGTTTTATGAAGCTAACCTCAAGTACCATATTGCTTCAGACTTGAGACTGTGACAATTTATCTCCACTGCCATTAACAAGCTTGAACAGAGGTAACAGACTTACTAAATATTTCAATTTCCTGCATTGTGCAACACCAGTGTAATGTTGAATTTTTAGCTCTATTTGTACAATTGCAAATATTATACAGTTTAGCTTATGGCTTTCCTGTCTAATTATTTATTTAAATACATATAATATATGGATGTGTACATTTAGTTTCATGTTGACAAATTTTTCGATCTTAAAAATGTTTATTAGCACTCTTACAAATTTCAGAAATGTAAAAGACTTTAATTAGACCAGTTATCTTTAAATTTAGGAAAAGAACCACGGGGACTTTTAAATTGTTTTTTGATGTTTATTATTTATTTTTGAGAGACAGAGAGAGACACAGCATGAGTGGGAGAGGGGCAGAGAGAGAAGGAGACACAGAATCCCAAGCAGGCTCCAGGCTCTGAGCTGCCAGCACAGAGCCCAACACAGGGCTCGAACCCAGGACTGTGAGATCACAACCTGAGCTGAAGTTGGATGCCTAACTGACTGAGCCACCCAGGCGCTCCCCCAAATCCCCACAGGGACTTTTAAAAATTCATCTCTAACAGTAAAAATAAAACTAGAAATTAGCCAAAGTTACTAAAAATAACTTACATTATATGGGCTATTTTTATGATTTAAGCGACTACATGAAAATCGGGGCTAAACTTGATGGATAGTCATTTGTTCTTAATTTGTTTACAAGCACATAGTTAGTTAAGAACATTGAACATTCATGTTACATCTGTCACAAAGATGAAAAAGACTGGTTATTTATCCTTAAGGAGATCACAGAATTTCAGGAGAAACAGTTATATTAATGGATAATTAAGTTTGATAAGAACTTGATTAGAGAACTTGATTAAAGTTTGAAGTTCGTTATATTAAAAATTCAAGAGAAGAGTGATTAACACTTCAGATAAAGTTAGAAAAGCCTTCAGAGAGGAAGTGGTATTTGGGTTAAAACAAGATGGGGAAAAGCATTCCGGGAGGAAGAACAACTCAAGGATGACTGTGTGTGGCAGTACAATTATAAACTAGTGTAGGGTATGCTTGGGTATCTGCAAGTTCCTGAGGCGGTAAATAAGCTTAGAGTAAGAGGGGAACTGCATCACTGAAAGCTTTTATCATATATTTTTATTGGTCATCAATAGGTGATCATAGGAATGTTATAAATGAAGATATAGAATTATCATAGCGCAGACTCTCTTCTAGTTCTGAAGATACAAGAATGAATTAGGCATGGTCTCATTCTTCACAAGTGGGAGTCAGTGGTAGAAATAAATAAAAATCGTTTTAAGTTATCTACTATTTACATTTTCCTGAATTTTTTTTTCAGATACTATTTAAGGTGATTATAAAATTATATAATAACAAATTTAATAATTATTATAATATAATATAATTATTATATATAATATATACTATATATAAATATATATAAATATATATAATATATATAATATATAAAATATATATAAATATATATAATATATATAAATATATATTATATATAATATAATAATAAAAATTATATAATAACAAATTTAAAACTTCTATCTTTTAAAAAGATAGAAAAGAAGCTCATGCAAGGAAAAAATAGAGACTGGAAATGAGGCTAAAAGTTTACAATGTAAACACACACACACACACACACACTCAATACTTGGTCATAATTGATGGCTGTAAGGGTTTTTGCAGCCAAAATAAAAAAGAATTGGCAGTTACACAGCTCACAATGTTCATATGATTTTTTTTTTCCTTCTTAGACTCAAAACCTCCATTCTTTCTGGTACTAAGTTCAAACAGGAATTTCTCACCAGAGATCTCATAAAGAGTATATTCTGTGATGTACTATATGTCCTAAGCAATATGAAATATGCAATAAAGAGTTTCATAAGGATATTTTGTATAAAATTATACAAACATATAAGCTAAACATATAAGCATATAGATCACAATAAAATGTGATTAAACAAAACCATAGGAGCCAACAGTTCCAACAATTGCTTCTCTGCACACCTCAAATGAAAGTGTCCTTCGTTGGGGCACCTGGGTGGCTCAGTAGGTTAAGGGTCTGACTGTTGATTTTGGCTCAGGTCATGATCTCACGGTTTGTGAGTTCAAGTCCTGCATCAGGTCTGTATTGACAGTGTGGAACCTGCTTGGGACTCTCTCTCTCCTTCTCTCTCTGCCCCTACCTCATTCACTCTCTCTCTCTCAGAATAAATAAATAAACTTAAAAAAAAAAGTGTCTTCTGTAGACACTGTCATAATCAGTTCAAGAGTAATCAAATATTCAAAGTCATCTGTCTAAAATGAGTATAAAATCTGTTATACTCTATTGCAAATTACCTGGGCGGATTTTTTTGAAATTGTGCAACTAACACAAATTGAAAAATCAATTGAATGCCGAGGTTGAATGGTGTTGCCATTTGTAATATCCAAATCTTACATTTCTTTTTTTTTTTTTTTTCAGTGAAACACCCTTATTGTTCTCGTTGACTTCTAAAATATCAATTTTATCTGTTTTACATGCTGAGATTCTATGCAAGATCTCACATGAAGAAAGTCTGCATTGTTGATTTAAAGATTTAAAATGTATAGGAGTCACTGCTGCAACCTGCTGAGTCCTCTTGGTAGAACATTATAACAGTGCTGGGATTTCGTTTCCTTGACTGAGCCTACGTTGGCCAGCCTTCCCACTCAGAAGCCAGCCTTCATTTCTGTCCTTAACAACTGTTTATTCAGTACAGCCAAATTTGAATTAGTATTAGGTAGACAGTGCCTTACATCTAATTAGGGGGACTGAATATTGGGACAAAATATGCTAAAATGTTGATGATGGAAGCTTTGAAGAACATGTTAAATGGTGAATGTGGTATCTGGGAAGAATGCAGTATTGATTTGAACATTAGGGAAGGACACCATCAGAACAAACCCCAGTATTAAAAATTTTTCCTGTCTGACTTTAGAATAGATGCTCCTAAACATTCTTTACCTACTTTTAACCATTGTGGTATCTTAATGTCAACATTCAAGACAGATTTATATATATTGGGTTAGTATAATCACATCAGGATTTTATTGGATGAAATCATGTCTCTGGTGATTTGCTTGGGCTACGTTCTGAGAAAAGGCTCTGCAGTTGGATTCTATGAACTTTCCTCAGTAGTATTCAGCAAAGTTATTTTAAGCTTGGGCTTGGAACACTGTAGCAACATCTAGAAAGGTAATAATATGATTTCTGACGTGTAGTTTACCACCTTATTCTTCATCACTAAACTTCACGTAGCAGAGATGAATAGTATCTGATTCCGTGCATTGCCTCATTCAATAAACATCCATTTCAAAAGTTTGCAAACTGTATTCCTTTTATATTCCTGTAAATTTTTTCAGAATTTAATTCCATGTTAGATATTAAAAGACAATAGCAGATTTATTCAGGGGCAGGAAAAGGAGTTAAAACACAAGGCTTTGACTTATGGCATCAAAATTGAATAACCACATTCATTTTAAATTAACCCTAGTAGAAGACAAAAAACTAACAGTAAAAAGGCGAAACACTAAAACAAACTGAACAGTGCTGACAACAAATACCATGGTACCCAGAATGCACGGAACAAAAAATATCCCCCCTCCCCCCAAAAACACCTGTGAATGGCATACATACTTTCATTTCTAAAGATGGTTATTCATGGGGAAAAAAAATGTTCTTTGAAAGCAATATTCCCATTTTGTTTAAGAAACAGCACTTAATGGGTTAAAGCAAACTCACATTTTCAGCAAGGACAGATATTTTGATAGCCCCAAGCAATCCCTTTGGCCGTCCTGAGTAAAACACACTGCTTACATAGCCTTTCTTCCCAACAAATTATTTTTAAAATGCTCAAACTGTGTCATATTATTTGTAATGCTATTAAGAATAATATCTAAAGTACTTAAACTAATTATGCCTATTTTGTAAGATTAATTATCATTAATAATTTAACATATTTTATCCTTTAAGTCAGTATCCGTTCTGATCTTTAACTTTAGAGAGCACACTGTATATGTACCACATAATTAGGGCTTATGTATCACATAATTAAGGCTAAATACTAGGAAATCAGACTAATGAGACCAAATCAAACTGAATTATTTAAGCTTTTTTTTTTCTTTAATTTTAGAGGTAGATTATTTAGTAATTAAACACTGATTTCATTTTCTTGAGCTTGCATGCGTCTCCTTTGTTTTTGTGATCCTTGCTGCAGAAGCCTCCCCAAATGTTTGCCTGGGAAGTAAGGAAAAGCAATGTCTCACTTGCCACAACTGGGAGTCAAGTCATGAATACAAGCAGGTGGTTTCATTCTTTTTCTTTCCCTTCCTCCTTCCTCCTCCACTCTTTAGTTTCCTGGGGTCTTCATGAGTTTTTTTCCTAGGGTTCCAATGGCCTGTCTTCAAACTGGAACACGCTTAGCTTCCTGTCACTTTCCCTTTCGTTCTCCCAGGGCCTGGCCGCCGGGATGGGGAATTGATGGCTATGCAACAAACAACATTATTCAGGATTTCAAGTTTTACGAAGAGATGTCTTAGACAGAAGGACTTCTGTGTTCTTCTCACCGCTTCATTCACTCATTCACTTGTCATTCATTTGTATCATCGTTCTTTGAATAGATGTTTATGAGTGGCTACTGCGGGCCAGCCCCTGCTGTTATTCAGCACAACTGATGGGATTTGGGGTATGTGTCTCCGATCAACAGCAAAACACATTTGGGTATGTCATCCCACAAATATTCGCTGAGTGACTTCTCGGTTCCCAGGCGCTTGGTTAGGGGCTAAGGATGGAGTGGGGAGGAAGAGGGACAGACCTTTGTTTTCAGAGCTGACGGTCTTGCTGGGAAGACATAAATGCATCGTTCAGTTAAGATGCCTCATGACGGAAGAAGTATAGGGTCGCATGGGAATCAATGGATACAGGGTTTAACTTCAATTAGGTGTCAAAGGCGGCTTCCTCTAGGAGCTGCCATTTAAACCAAGGCCAGAAGGATGGTGAGAAGTTAGTGTAGGTATGTGGAGGTGGGAAGTAGCTGGTTAAAGGCAAATTATGGAAGAATCTTCCAGACACAGGAAACATGTGTGAAGGCTAGAGGGAGAAGAACACATGACTTGATCCAGAGTTAGCAACAAATTCAGTGTAACTGGACAGTAGCATTAAATAAGCCTAGAGAGGTCAATAGGCATAGGTCAGAAACTGAGGTCCCGTAGCTAGTTAAGTGCTTTAAGTGGACAAGCTGTAAACCTAATTTCTGATTCCACAGTCTCCATTATACATACTGATCCTTTGCACAAAGAAAAGATAAAGAAGTTATTTAATGTAAAAAATATTTATTTTATTAAAAAAGAATGATTCTTAGACAATCTCTCCTCTCAATGAATTAAAATATATATATATATATTTTTTTTTTTTTTTCAGAAAAGCAATTGCGTATATTCTTGGATAAAACAGAAGATGTTTTTCGAGAAGACCAAAGGGAAGCATTTACCATCTTCCTTCATCTCCAACTTGACTCCTCCATGATAATCTATTTGTTTCTAGGACGCACTTGCCTCTCCGCCCCCAGATCTGGACCCAAGTGAGCTATGTCCAGGCAGTAAGGTTCTTTAGACAGCAGAAGCAGGGTGAAAGATGCCCTTCAGACAGAAATCGAAGCAGTAAGGCACAAGAAGAGACTATTCCTGGAGAAGTTGCTAAGATTCTGAACTAAGACAGCAAGAGTGAGACTAGCAAGAAGCAGCCAGATTTGGGAGACACCTGTGAAGAAGTGACAGCACACGGTGAACCAGTTGGGGAATGGCTGATACGAAAGGGAGAAGTCAATGAAGATTCAGGTTTTATCACGAGAGCAATGAATAGGAATGAGCTACAGGTTTGGGGGACATAGTGATTTCAACATTTTCAATAAATTTCATTATTTTATTGATTAAGCTTTTCCCAATGGCAGGAGCATTCATCTTTATAGTGCTTTAAAAGTGTATCCAAATGTCAATTGGATTTGAATGACCATTTCTATTTTCACACAGTTAAATAGAGCAAATAGGTCACTTCTCACATAGACAAAGTGCCTGCAAACAAGTTGTTTTTACCAGTCAATTTTGAAATCTCAACAAGTAGACCTATTAGCTGGTTCCTGACACATGTCCCTTGGTGGTCTGGCCTTTTTCCGGCTGGGGTAGGAGAGTAATTGGCAGACTACCCTCAGGTAGTCCTCTGTCAGCCGTTCAGCCCTTCTGATATCTCTCTACCTCGCCACTGCTGTTCTCCACTCAGTGATATCAAGCCTTCAAGGAAATTAAAAGTAACTTTTCTTGGAAGAGTAGTAACCCTTGTGTTGAATGAGACACATGCACTGCTACTCCATTGGCAAGTCGTGAACCATAATATGCTACTGGTTGAAAGTAAAAGTATTGGAAAGAGTAAAGAAGCATCATTGTTCCTTGATGTCAAGAATGACTTGAATCCAAATTGGCATACTTTGTTTACCCTATTCATTTATCACTGAAGAAATTCTTAAGTAATTTTTGCAGATTTGTTTTTGATGTATACTGGCTATTTCTGATGGTCTCAAAACTGACCATTACTTGGAATTGTTTTTCTTCCCTACTGGGGAAAGAAAATAAGACCATCATTACCACAATATTCATCTTGGGAAGCACAAAATGACATACATAGTTTGGACCAGGAGACAAATATAATAATACTTTACAAATGAATCTTTTTTTTTTTCCAAAGTAGATTTGGAAGAAATTATACATAGAAAAGACCTTAAACCTAAGTCAAGGAAATAGAGTTCTTCATTTATCACAGAAACAAATAGTACAGTAAAGACATAATTTCCCATAATGGCCCTTGATCGAGTCAACCTATTTCACTCATTTTATTATACAATGTTCAAATGTTTTAGATCTATCCCATCACCTGTCAATTCATGCTTCATTATCCTGCTCCTCAGTGCCATTCAAGGTTGACTTCCTCTCCAATAGTCTCCCCTGTCCAAACAGGAGTCGTGCATGCCTTTTCCTTCCCCACTGTCAATCCAAAACATGATTTCCCATAATTATATATTTCAGAAGTCACAGTGAGCTCAATTCTTTCTGCCAGAGAGAGGAAAGAACTCAGACCATGTAGGAAAAGTAATCCATCAACCATTTTACATTTGCTTGGAGATTATCATAAAAGATACAGTATTTGCTCCAACTTGCAGTCCCACAGAGTTCTACAAAAAAAGGCCTTGACAATGGGCCATCTGCAGCCTTGCCATGCAGACCTTCTTGAGAGTACGGTTGTGGACAGAGCAACAAAAGTCCCTATGAATTTCCCCAGAGTAGAGCCATTGCTTTAGCGATCTGCAGTTCCTTCCTGAGCTCACAAGTCTGTCTGACACATCAGACAAGCTTTCAAATTAAGGATTTCGGTTTCAGAACACAGTCAATTCGCTCTGTGACATGTGGGACAAAGGCCACTGTGACAGTCCTGGAAGGAGTTGCTACTATAAACCCATACATATTTTTCTAATCACATCATCACTGCCTCCAGACATGGCTTCTGCCCCTACTGCCACATTCACAGTCATGTAAAGCAATAGTCATAATGAAACCAAATGAACCTACTATGAGCCAAAGACTATTACCCTTTAATTTTGATTTCAGCTCTGTTAGATCAGTTTAATTATGTCAAATGTATTCAGTGGGGAAAAAAAAAGTGAGGATGGGACAGGTTGTTCTCGAGCAGTCACATTCGATAATAAGTGATTATAGTCTAAATATTAACCCGGGTCTTATGGTCTCCAAAGCTCATGTTTTGTTGTTTGCAGAACACTGTGTCCAATACAGAAATTTAAAGCTTCGGGATCATCCTGTTTAACTTCCACACGCTTTACAGATGCAAAACCTATAACGTATTGGTTGAATGAATTAATCAAGGTCACATATTTATATTAAGGCCAGCTAGCACCAACACCTACACTAAGGATTCCTAGTTCAACTCTATTCTGTATCGTATTCAACTAAAAAGATTATAATAGATTTTATAGTAATTGTCATCATTATTATTATCACCACTGTTAATTGAAATCATACCTCTAGTTAGCACCGAAACTTCTGTGGGATGACCGTATTATTCCCCACGGTTGCGTCATTGCAGGCTTCCTTGAATAACAGCATTTTCAGCACAGACTATACACTGGTTCAGTGAGAGACTGGCCTCATTAGACTCAGAGCTTCAGAAATCTTTACTTTCAGTATCTTAAGACTTAACGTTTTCAAATATAATCGTGTGTCTAAGGATGGGCAAGATGGCCTATGTGATCTTTTCGCTTCTCTGCGCTTTGCTGGGCCTAGGTTCATTTCTAAACAAGAGGAAATAGAGTACTTTCATTTGACTGTCTTGATAAAATGCTGATGCCTTCTTTGTGCATTTTTTTTTTTAATTCTTTTTTGAGAAAGGAGGAAAGGATCTGTATCATTCATCAGATTTTCAAAAGGTTAGATTTTTGTACTGCTTGGGCAAAGAATTAGTTTAAGTTACATTACACTTTATATCATCAGCCCCAATATATGGGACATATAGAAACTATATGCAAATAGAGGCATTCTACATATGTTTGCTCACTTGGTACAGTAGGTGTAGTGCATATCACCTAACCTTCCTCACATAGTGCTATGCAAACATTTCACTGAATTGATTTTTTTTTAAAACCAGGCACTATTCCAACATTGAAGTTCTATAGGAAAATGGAAATGCCAGTGCAAATTTCTATTTTTAATTTAACTATCCACTGATCCAAGTTTGAACTGAAAAAAAAAAAAAAAAACCCTCAAGATATTATCATGTAATGGCAATTCTCACAATGATTGTTGCCTTATAACATCATCTGCAGATCAGGCACAAAGATTAATTTAGGACCATTAATAGAAAAATTTTCAGAGGAACTTGAGCTCAAATTATACCAATCTGTTACTGTTCCAAAATAAACGCATCAGGTGGCATTCAAATGCAGGTGGTTAACCGTTTTATCAGTGCAGATATTTAAGCTATTAGAAATATAATTAGAAAAATTAAACACACTTAATGTGGATTCTAATTTTAGCAGCACTGTCCTTAGCATTATGCTATTTCTATTGTAAATTATAAAATGTGCATAAATTGCACAAGTTTGTTTCTGAGTGATAGCTGAACTTAGATAATTAAGTTGTTAACCATGAACTTCAGTGGTCAACATGGTTATATATCTTTGTCTTGAGCCTGCTCCTCCTTCTTGTTTCCACAAATCTCAGGGGAGGCAGATGAATGGCACTCGACTCTACCCAGCTACACAGTCGACTGATTAGACATAGCCCTGTACCACAGGTACACTCAATTACATGCCTTCCAGAGAGTCAAGCATTTCCCGAAGCTAAAAGTGCTGAATCTGCTGGCTTCACACATTTTATAGTAGGAGAAAACTGTGATCAAACATATTGAAACCTTCAATTTTATTGCATAACATACGTCCTCCTTCTGCTTAACACAGAAAGTGAAGAGTTTATTGAGATAAAAAGGGATAAATCAATTTGCTTCCAAATAATTAAGTCATTAAGAACTGGACAGTGACTTTATTTTTAGTAATTAAGTTATCTGCATGAGGGAAAATGTGACATTAGATTTAAGGCAACTTGGTGTCCATCGTGATACAGCCCTGTATTTAATTTTTAAGATGTCAAATAGAACACCCTCAGTAAAAGGGTAACACCAAAAAACCTGTATTTGCTGTCATTATCCTCATAACAGAAAAGCACTTCAGAAGGACTGTTCTTAAGGCTGCTTGTACGTTGAGAAAACCATCCATTGCTGAAGATGAACCTGACAGCATTAACTACTGATAATAAGCACACACTATATATAAAATAACTCTATGGATCAAGATCTATGCTTATTTCCCAAATCTTTCTTTGTTAGTATTTATAAAGAGCTGGATATCCCTTCTATTTCCTTATCCACTGTGTGTCTACAGGAGAACGCACAGAGAGATATTCAACCACCTAGCTTATGCCTAGTGTAAGGCAGGCATATACAGTTATTTAAATGCATAGTTATTTAATGCAATAAGACCTAAATTGCCTCCTCTTTGAAACTTAGAAATAATTGCATATTCTACAGCTAGAAATCCAGTGACTTTTCCTCCACAATCTTAATATCCTTGGTTTTAGCCAAAGCTTCGTGAAGCTCTCAGACATGCTTAATTCCGCAACTTGGAATAGTTCTAGAAATGGCAAAATACTATCGTTTAAACAAGACATATGAAGAAGACTGGCAAGAATCGATACATCTCAGAAATCAAGGGATCCTTTCCAGGAGCTATTTCCTGGGGAACACGATCAGCAAATCCTTTGATTCCTGAACTTTATCATAAGCTAACCACTAAACATTTTATGCCTATTTTGGCTTTAATGAAGGTAGATGTAATTTCTGAACAAGTTCAGGAAAGTACTTCTTTCAAGCAGGGAAACTGCTTAAATTAATTAAGCTAATTAGGTTAATGAATAATTAAGGTAATTCTTTCATTCTCCCCCCACAATTCAACCTCTTCATCTCTTAGTCATAAGTCTCAAACGGTGGTATTAGAACTCCTACATACACATTATACTCCTGTTTAATATTCTACATCATAATTGGAAGTATTTTTTTTTGTTTTTCTCTTAGTTTATAGCTTAAATAAAAATGGGCCATCTCTCCAATATTATCTCTCTAATTAGGAAATGTAAATATCATAAATTAAAAATTAGTCTGGACTAGAAAAGATACATAGGTATAAAAAATAATTTTAATAATCACTCATTTTAAATAAAGTAATGGACTCATGAGCACTTACCTTTCCTATTGTTGTAGGATTTTTTTTTACCTCAATACCCGGGATTCATTGTCTCACCTCTTTAAAGAATGAAGAGGTGGACCCGAAATAAAATGAGTAGCAGGCAAAAGTTTATTAGAGTATAAGATCAAAAAGGTAGAATAGTATGAAAGCTCTCTTTACAGTGAGGGGACATTCGATAGAATGCCCCAGGACTATAGGCAAGGGTTCTTATCTGGTTCTTGTTCTGGTCAGCCCCTGCTTCCCTTCCCCCGTATCATTGGCTTGATACTTCTAGGCGCTGGGTTGTCCATTCCTGATTGGCTCATTTCCATTGTATGATGGGTGGTCTATGGCCAAACCCTTCCTTGTGGGTAATAGGCTTTATGGTCTACTTGTTTTTAGTCAGGTCTTTTGTCAAATTCCTGAGGGAAACGTGGGGGGGAGTAGGTGGTGTCTGTTACATTCTTAAGACCCTTACCCTGAGGGGCTTTGCTGTGGTCAGACACTCCCAGCGCTGTTCCGAAATCTGTGTTTTTCCCTCACCCAGGGACCTCAGCTCCTAATCTTTTCCTCTATGCCTATTTTATCCTATCTTTTCCTACCACAATATTCTAGACTCTGCAAAATAGTATTTCATGTGATTCTTTATCTAGCCAAGGAAGTATGTACTATTATTGTATTTTCATAGGTAAGCAACTAAGGATTCAGATATGTTAAGAGACTTATGCAAGGTCATACAGCATGAACACTGCAGAGCTTGGATTTGCCTGTTTCAAAGAAATTATTAAATCCTTTTAGCACTTGGCTTATTTGGGGGATGCAAATGTAGAATTACTTCTCTAAATGTGGAGTATATTTTTATAATCTGTATATTTCCAGTGAATTAGTAAGCTGGTAAAAAAATTAAAAATTCATGAAAACACTGTAGCAGAGAAAGATTATACTGAGTCAAGGTGGTAATTTGTGTCTTTTGTCTTCTAGACTATTGTCCTTCTGAACATTGTCAGTAGTTATCCAATATTACATTTTAATTTAGATGCAAAGCCATAAATATGGGATTTTGGAGAAAAAGATATTTTCTATTTACTTCTACGATCACAGACATAATTCTGTCAGTCACCTAACTTCAACTAACCTCTGTCATCCCCCTCACCACTAAGGGGCAATACAGTAGCACACATGTCACTATAATTAGCGTGCAGCAGCAATTTTCATTAGACCAATGATCTCCAATAAGATTTTCCCAAGGGCTGCATTCAGTTATATGTAATAGTTAGGCGGGCCACACATGTATTAGCATATAATTTGCACATGATTTGCATATGCATTTAAAGATTGCATCATATTTCTCTGGATATTTCAAGTAAAAATGTAATTACTACAACGTTGAATGTTATGATTTCTATTTCTCTGTACAATCCCACCACATCTGGCTCTGATGGCTTATGACAGAGTACTCAGCAGAAAACTAAGAAAAGCCAGTGAGGAGGAAATAGTCAGTAGAGATGGTTAGGGTCAACAGAAATCTTTTTGGGGGCACTAATGATGACTACTGAGAGTACAATGCATTAGACAATTTGTCTCTTTTATAAGGATAAACGAGTAAATGCACACTGGGTGGACCTTCTAAGAAATGCCTTTCTAGTTACGGCTGGTATCTTGTTGAGCATCTTTTTTCAAACCTCATTACAAGCTAAATGGCAAATTATCTGTTATCACTTGGGAAATCTCAGTTACCTCTTAATTCTAATAGTGTAGTCACATAACAACTTTAAGTGAGTTTTCTTTGAAACCTAATTATTCTCTGTTTTGAACACTAATTTTAAGTGGAGAGCTCTCTATTTCCCTTTAGTTTCTTTATACATATGGACCAGTCCCACCCAATTGGAGAGCATACCCTCTCCCATTTAAGAAGCTTTCTGGTGCGTTAATGTTTGGTTAGGTAGAAAAAAAAAAAAAAAAAAAAAAAAAAAAACGCAAGTAAGTCAACAAGAACTGCACAGGAAAACATTTTGAAAAAAAAATTGGGACTGGATACACACATAAATGTATATAAGCACATATTTTAATACATATTTGCTCTTATATTTATGAAAAGAATATTTCCTTTCTCTCTGTCTCTTTCTGCAATGCATTCAAAACTACATCCCTTTATCTAAGAATAACATTGTAATGTTAATTAGACAGATAATAGATGGAGAGAGAGAGAGACAGAGAGAGAGATGGATGGATGTGTTGAAGAGGAAAATCTTCCTCTGCCCTATGGTCCTTCTAGCTGGATTTAGAATCAAATTGACATGAGACAGATTAACAGGAGAAAATAAAATTTAATAGGCATATGTTTGGGGAATCTACACAGACATGAAATCCCAAAGACAATGAGGCAATGGGAAGTTTATCTGAGCTAAGGAAAAGTGTAGGGTCTGAGGATACAAAGGTGAGAAAGACCATCCAAGAAGGTGAAAGGAGATATTCGGAAAAACAAAAGTTGTTCTAATATGTAGATAAGGTTCTTAGGTAAAAAGAGTCACTGTTAATAGCTTTCTTCCTGGCATAGGTTCTCCTTTCTAAGGCAATTTTAGGTAATTCTGGGGAGATGGAGACTTTTCTTGCATCTGCTGGATTTAGATTACTTTTAATTCAAGATAATCTTTAGGCCAAAGTGGGCCATCCTGAGGCAGCCTCTCCTGGGCCTCTACAATGGATGGATGGATGGATGGAGAGATAGATAAATGGATGTATGACAAAAACATGTTTATAAAAACTGTAACTATTATAGGTTGAAAGCATAAAACTTTAGTAAAAAACAGTGTAGCCCTCTGTGAGTTCTACCTGCATTCCATTTATGCTTTCCTGTTTTAGATGATCACAATCATGTAGACACAGAAAATATTTTCTTTACCTACTCTGGAGTCCTTTGAACAGAATACTAGGACCAGGCCAATAATGAAAGGAAAGTCTTCAACCAATTCTTAGTAATTGACCTACCGAAGGTCATATAGGTTCTGGGTGATGGAGCGAGGAGTTTAACTTATAAACGTATAGTTCCCTTTTATGCCTTCAAGTGTTTATTGTATATCCCTGTCTATGTTTATGATAAATAGACATATCTTCTGTTTTGTAAGCAGAACAAACTTAAGTAATTCTCAGTAACTTTGCCTTGAGGTTCACCAAATACATCTGTTACCCAAATACTTAGTTAACATCCTCAACAATGACTAAATAAAGAGGAAATAATTATTTTTTTCTTGTCTTTCTCTACCTAACCCATTCTTTTGCACTGAATTCTATTATGATTTGGTTTCATCAGCAACACAAACTTTGAAATGTATAATTGCATCCTTGGACAATGACTGTGCCTAGAATATAGTAAATTCTCAGTATTTTTTTAATTAGATGAGTAAACAAATGATGAATATGCAAATGCTATACAAGATAACTTATAACCATTGAAAATAGCTTATGATACATTAAGTTAAAACATAGGTTACAAAATAGTTTCTGGTGTGACCCTATTTTAAAAGAAAAAAATATATATGTCTACATGGTGGGAAAAGTATTGATGAATTTGTAGTTGTTTACAGTGCAGGATTACAGGCTCCTTTTTAAATTTTGTCTTATTTTTAGTAAAGAATTTTTTATAAGAAAGATAACTGTTTTTATGTTTGTTTTGTTTATTTTAAAAATAGCCCCCTCTACTACATTTCCCTACCACTTTCTGGAAAAAAAGTTTGAAAGCCAACATTCCAATTAGTATTCTTGGGTTCCAATTGAAATGTGGCTTTAACTTCCTTACTGAAGAGACTCATCTTCTTACTTCAATTATTTTCCATTGCTAATTGTGTACAAACTGTCTCTTCCTTTAAACTTAAAATATTTTAAAGACTAGAAGCCATATTCTTTTCATCTCTAAGTCATCCTATCCCTTACACCAACCCTAATAATGAATTTGTACATAGCCAGTGGCCAAAAGAAATGTTAATAAGTATTTGGTAAATAACTTAATTAAAACAATGAATGCCACAAAACTAAGAATGTTGTACTATTGAGTATATAAGATAAGCGTCTTTTTTTGAAAATGAATTTAAAACTTAAAAAAATGAGCAGCCTAATTTCATAATGAATTGTATTTCTACTGGTCAAACCATTTCCTAAATACAAGTCATTGGTCACAAGGAAAACCAAACTAGAGCACATCAATAATGTCTCTTGGGGAAAAATTTTAAACCTAAAATAATATATTTATGGTTCATTCTGTCTCTGGTCACAAATCATTAATTTGGGACTCGAAAGTAACCTTTTTCTTAAATACAAAGCTTTTAAAGATTAGGCCAAAAATTATAATATGAGAAAAACATATGAATAAGTTTGAAATGATAAAGGTTGTTTAAGAATGACGAAATCTCAACAAATCCAAAGAAGTCATATATTTTTAATTTTACATTAAGAAATATCTTTATTGTTTATTTTTCATAAAGGATGAGGACTTGGGCTGAAAAGCAAGCAAATTAGAATCATAATAACTTTTTTTTTTAATTTTTTTTAACGTTTATTTATTCTTGAGACAGAGAGAGACAGAGCATGAATGGGGGAGGGACAGAGAGAGAGGGAGACACAGAATCGGAAGCAGGCTCCAGGCTCCGAGCCATCAGCTCAGAGCCTGACGCGGGGCTCGAACTCACGGACCGCGAGATCATGACCTGAGCTGAAGTTGGACGCTCAACCGACTGAGCCACCCAGAAGCCCCACATAGTAACTTTTTATATCAGAGCTAAACCTTACATTGTTTATGCCACCCAAAATTACTCTTTCCAGGGGCACCTGGGTGTCTCAGTCGGTTAAATGTCAGACTCCAGCTCAGGTCATGATATCCTGGTTCGTGGGTTCAAGTCCCGCAATGGGCTCTGTGCTGACAGCTCAGAGCCTGGAGCCTGCTTCACATTCTGTGTCTCCCTCTCTCTTTGGCCCTCCCCACTCATGCTTTCTCTCTGTTTCTCAAATAAACATTAAATTTTTTTAAATTACTTTCTCCAGAATAATCCATGAACTGAGATTTTCCCATTCTAATTTACTTTTCCCCCCTTTTTCAAATACTGTTTAAGCTACATATTGGGCAAGATCATGTGTGTCCCTGGGCCAATGTGCAGTAACAGTTTAAACTTCCAGATAACAATTGTGATATTGCCTGAACCCAAAGGAATATCTCTAATTATAGACATTTCAGGCACCATAGCAGAAAGTAGAAAAAATATTCTAAGCCAGTTGGATCTATAAGACTTTGCACTATACTTACTAGATAGATGCTTTTTGGTAGCAAAAGCTCAATTAATACTCTTCATAATTCATTCTGTTTTCTGTAGCCCTGGTGGTTTGGCAACCTTGGTGTTAAACATATGTATAAACATAGCAGTCAATCCAAAATTTTCCTTTAGCTGCAGAGCCAATTTAATATGCTAAATTCTTGAGACTGTAGAGTAGTATAAAAATGAGTAGAAGGCTACTTAAACTGTACCTACAGAATAACTATTTAAACAAGATCAAATCATATCATCATTATCCTTTTTCAGTCATTTATGTAATATATATTTTCGTACTTACCTTACCAAGAATATATAGTGTAGTACAAATTTCAGTACAGTAAAGAACAAATGTTAGCTATCTGTAAATTTTTTTTGAAAAGTATAATTTCCATAAATTCATTTGGAAAAAATAAATTTTCAAACACAAACTTTGAAGTTCCATTTCTACTTTTGGCAGACTCTGTTTCAATTACCTATAAGCGTAAGTAATTCATAGAAATTTCTTCTCCTTCATTAATATTGAGCACCTGAGAAAAATCATGTAAGGCTTTCAGAATCCAGATTTTCACTAGATAAATAGCAAAATGAAATGATTATTATTCATGATACTAGTTGGCCTCTTTCGATACATACCTATGACTGTCGGTATGTAAATCCACTGAGTACATCAGCACTGAATATTGAATTACCCACAACCCAGGGACAGAAATAATTATATTAGAGCTCATTTCAGACCATGTAGTTCTCTATTAGTAATTGTATTGGGCTATTGAGACACAATCATTAGAGACATAAAATGGTCATTTTGTATATTAGTAGTAAAAGAAAAAATCGTAAACCTTTAAGGAGAATTCATAAAATATGTACTTTTGACTCACAGTTAAAACATTGATTAAATTGCACGCTACAAAAGAGGGCACTAAAAATAGGAGGCATCACCAAAGAGCCTGACTACCAACAACCACCTTCACTTTTTACAAGCATCCAGTCACCAAAAATATAACATGCACAAGACTTTGAAATGCATATTGTACAAAATACACCTAGAAAAGGGAAATGCTCTTCATCAAGCCGCTGAATACTTGTCTGAAGAACAATATGTCTGTCCAGGAGCAACCTGAACTCAAAGTAATGGAGAATGTTGCCCGCATTCTGTGACTCAATGTTTTCTTGAGAAACTTCAGAGATTTCTGATTAACATTACCATGCTATGGGCTTTGCATAACATATAGCTTTATTATAGATATTTAAGGAAAACTTATCTAACTGGGCAACTATTTATTATTATTATTTTCCAATTCTAATAGAAGTCTTGTACAGTGTTATATTTGTTTCAGGTGTATAATACAGTGATTCAACAATTCTCTATACCTGGGCAACTATTTTCAAAGCCTATGTTGTTTTGTTAAAACCGTAACAGTCTCTAAACCATGGATTTACATCGTATTATAGACCTGGAAATATAAATGGATACTTCGCAACTATTAATTTGTATACTCCTCATGAAAAAATATTGTGAGTACTACTTAGTCCCATTTAAAGTGGAGAAAACTGAATCGCAAACAGGTGTAGGAATTTGCCAAGGTTCACATGGCTAAGGTAGCAAATACCGATTTCAAATCCAGTTATTCTGGCTCCAGGGCCCACATCTTAACTTTTACCAGTTCCAAAGTTCACTTAAAACAATGTTAAGAAAAATGATCATTTCATATATATATATATATATATATATATATTTCATATATTTCATTTCATTTCATATATATATATATATCCCCATATATGCTTATTATATATCACATATATTTAAATTATTAATGTTTTCTCTTGTTTTCAAAAGAAAATGGAGAGAATGTACAAAGACCAGTAGACAGAGGCTTTATTAATCATCTCCCAAGCCCCAACTTTTCTTCATCCAGCCCCTTATGTGGTGACTATGTTAAAGTTAAATAGAACTGATCACTTCTATTTTTAAGCTAAAAGAGAGAGAAAGGATGCATGGTCCATTATATAACCATTTATTTTTTTTTTGCAAATGTTCCCCCAACATATTGAAAGGGTTAAATATGATCTGTATAAAAATTCCCAATGGCAATGTCACTAGATGAAAAAAAAAAAAAAACAGTCAAAATTAATTACACCACGTATCCTTTAGGCAAATTGGTTCTTAATATTGAAGACTTAATCATTTGAACTATCTCCACAAACTGTAGACACATGTCCTGGAGTCTCACTGAGACTTAGGCAGAACTTACACTTCAGGAATGGGGTCTTTGAAAAGTCAAAGTCAATATAAGCATGAACGTGACAATGGATTCATAGAAAGTATGGTATAAGAGCTGAACCCTGACCCCCTGTCAACTTCCTACAGTGAGTCAGGGTTCTCTACTATGCAAATATACAGAATAGGCAATCACCTATGTCATATAATTTCTGAAATTCAGAAAAGAGTTTAAAGCCTCTTTTTTTTAAATTTTTTTAATGTTTGTATTTATTTATCATTAGAGAGAGACAGAGACATGAGTGAAGGAGCAACAGCGAGAGAGAGATACAGAATCTGAAGCAGGCTCCAGGTTTTGAGCTGTCATCACAGAACCCAACGCAGGGCTCAAACTCACCAACTCTGAGATCGTGACTTGAGCCAAAGTCAGGCACCTAACGGACTGAGCCACCCAGGTGCCTCTCAAGGCCCTTTTTAAATATAGTCACTGATATTACCTACACGTTAACTTATCTAATTCCTGCTTTCATTCTGACCAGATTTATAATCAATTAACTTTTATTAATACCTGTTATTTCGAAAATAGACATTATATCAGGAGCTTCACCAATATTATTTCACGATTACACTCAATTTTACCAATGAAGAAACTGAGGCTCAGAGAAATTGAAGAACATGGCTATGGTATGGCCACCCAGCCTGTAAATAGTGGAGCTGGTACCCAAACTCACATTTGTTAACTTTATCATATAAAACACAGGGTTTTAAAAAGAGTACTATTTCAGATGATGTCTGAAATTAGCTGTGTTTCCAAAGGGGCACCATACTCTGGTCTGACCCTAACTCCAGTGAAGAAGCCTTATGGCCACAGTAAGGCTTAGGTTTCAATTTTTCTGCCAAGAATTTCTTGCTCTGAGCCCCAGCCCACTTGGCTAGGTCCCTAAGCCTTGTCTTGCTTCTGTCAGACTTCCTTTGGAGAGGACACATTTCAGTTGTCTCTCTCCCTAGACACTATCCAGGTCCTAGTAAGTTCCCCTAAGTTCAACAACTGCCTGTCACTTGGACGAATCCTCTTGAACCTTATTTTCTGAAGAAGGGGCAGTGGGATCAATGTTTAAGAGTAGAATGAGAAGGGGGGTGCCTGTGTGGTTCAGTTAAACATCTGACTTTGGCTCAGGTCATGATCTCATGGCTCATGAGTTGAAGCTCCGTATTGGGCTCTGTGCTGACAGCTCAGAGCCTGGAACCTGTTTTGGATTCTGTGTCTCCCTCTCTCTGCCCCTTCCCTGCTCATGCTCTGTCTCTCTTGCTCTCAAAAATAAATTTTATATATATATATATATATATATATATATATATATATATAAAGAGTAGAAAGAGAAGGGAGGAAGGGATTTTAACTATTTCATAGTTAAGTCAGACTAAATCAAGATAAAGAAATAAAAACGTTTGCTATTTGGGTAGGACTTGATAGTTTACAAACCACAATCTTTGTCAAAGCTTAGCTTTACAATAATTATCCCCATTTGGTTAAAAACAACAACAAACAAACAAACAAACAACAACAAAAAACTTAGCCTCATGGAGAACTAATCATTTAAGATTGGCTTATAAAAGGAGAAATTTTGAACCATTCTTAGTCATTGCTATCCAATCTGAAACCTTAAATCATAAATCACTTTTTAAATAGACTATTTTAATTTTACTTTATATCTAAATATTCTTGGTGGTATTTTTTATCAGACTGAATTAGTTGCACTGCAGTTTATAAAAATGACACCTAAACAGGCAGTCTGGTTGTGTTCCTCAGTGTCTACTACCTGGGGAAGAACATGCCAACTGCAAAAATATTCCTATTGGCTTTTTATTTTCAAAGACTATGTGAATCTCACACAGGCTTCATTTGCATTCTGGAGAAAAATTTTAGAGTCAAGTTCTATTGCATTTAACAAAGCTGATCTTGTGCTCTCTTCTTCATCACTACAGAGGGCAGCAACAGACAGCACAGCTCCTTAGCATCACAGAGGAAATGTTAAAAGTTCCTAGTAAACAAGAGGGTTAAAGACAAAGTCATGCTTTAATCACTCCAAATTTCCTTTTGCCTTTATGTTGCTTAAAATTAATCACATCTATAAACTTTCATATAAGTTAAGAGCCAAATGGATATGGAAAATACCAGGAAAGCCTAGATTCTTTCAGAAGTTGAGTCTAAGACATTTTGTAATCACAGCCAAACCAGTATTAAACAATAAACATAGACTATGTGTCATGTAATGTTGTGACAAGTGAATTTAGTCTGTTTTTTATCTGGTTATTTTTCTTACTCCTTGTTATTGTTTTCCTTAAATCTCTGTCTTTGCAAGTGTAAGTACTTTATATAAAGCATTATTTTATTATTATATGTATGATCATTAAATGTATCCAAATTTGTTTTCAGTGAGTAGGAACCTCAAATGCCATGGTTTCACAACTGGAAGATTTACCTTCAGACTGCCTTGGGAACAGCAACGATTGTGACGAGCAGTTTGCAGGAATGAGGACTGCACTCGCTTCTTAGCTTGGTTGCAAAAACCTAAGACTGATTGTACATGCAAAGGAGGGCAGCAAAGGTCTTATGATCGAAAGGGAAGAAATGACTGACAACACAGAGCTAGTTCAAAGGAACTAATGGAATAATTAGTCCCAAAAAGACCAAAAAGACTGAAGAATTCATGATGTCATAAAAAGCAGAGCTACTTAAATTGGATTAGAAAATAAAAATGACATGAACATTGTAAATATTCACAGATCACATCATTGACGTGTAATGTGCCGTTAAATGATGTCAAATTAAAGGGGAAATTACATGTGTTAGAACTAGGACGAATAAAAAGAAGACATTTAAAGATACATGGTCCTTCAAGTGAAAATTCCTAACATATATTACATAGATGATCATCGCCCAGACAGTGAGACTGAGTGAATGAAATGTAAAATAAAATATGGGGGGGAAAGATACTGGCTAAAAACAACTCGTTTTCATATATCATAAATGGTAGCGAACTTTAAATTTCAGAGGAGCTATTTGGGGAATTTGTTTTATACAAATCAAACCCAAACATGGTTATTGTAAATAGCTGATAATGCCATCAACCTCTTAAAATCTATCCTAGCATCAGCCCTAAGTATTAGTATGTAAATTTTTCAGAAAAGGAAAGATTCTCCAGGTCTGTTTTAATTTGCATATGTTCAGTTTTCCCCTGGTAATAGTATATGTTCTTTGAATCATTTCAATGATTTTGGACTTGTTTTGAAACTTACATGTGCTAGAAAGAGAAACAGCAAGAATATTGCATGAGGCAATTGTAACATCTGCCCTCTTACTGGGTTTCCCTAACAGCCCTTGCTGATAATCATTTATGTTATTAACACATAACTAACCTGAATTTCACATGCAATTCAAATACTTCCAAAGTGCATACAGATACTTGAATAACTTCCCAGCAATATACAAACGTTTAGCAAAGTAACATTTCCATTCTAGATACATCTCATTTTTGACAAATACCTTAGAAAGTATTAAATAAAAACCAACCTTATAACTGACTTATTCTTTCCATTTATCCATTTTTACCGTAAGTTCAGCTTTACCTGAATCTTCTGTCCTATTAACAAGATAGCAAGTGCCTTTCTTATACTGAGACATACTGTTAATAACATTCAGTGTATTAAACTATATATGGCCTCGTATATATAGTATTTATATATAGGTACTATATATAGTACCTCAAATTGACACTAAAAACAAAGTCCCGATAAACAACAGATATTATACTTCAAACTGATCACATATGTTAATGCTCGAAATGCATCCCCAGTGCACAATAGGACTTTTCTTCATTCTCAAAAGTTCCATAGGTTTCGTAAAGGTATACCTGAAAAGGCAAATGAGTTAAGAAAAAAAAAATGTAATCCAGTCTTCAAGGAAATAGTCACCAGAGTGTTTTATCAAGAGACATAATCTCCAATGTTAAATGAGTTTGTTTAAGCATTTCACAAAGCACATGAAACTTGATCCTGCTACTTCTATTTGCCGCAAGAGAAGAACAAACTTACACAAAATATGATTTGGCAAGCAGTAGTTGTGAAATGGTGGAGAGTGTTTCTCCCTCTTTCATGTGTGGTTCTAGTGACATCTGTAAATCAAGATGGCCCTTCGTTGAAGGCAGAGTAAAACACCATGGAGCAGTGGGGTTTGAGAGTTTCAATATATTATGGCACAAGCTAATTAATTAATAGACAGAAAAATAGCCTGCTTAAGCGCTTAAATATTGCAAATCAATATATAAAATGCCCAATTTCTTTGCAGCCTAGACTGAAGGGTATGAACTGTTCCTTCGGGCCTCACCTTTATGGAAAATAGACAAAAGAAAATAGACTATTTTTTTCTTGTAAGAAAAAAAGGAAGGAAACCTATAGTAAGCCAGGCTTTGTGCTAGTCACTTTATGTTTGTAACTCTTTTAATTCTCATAATCCTGAAGAAATGAGATCGGAGAAATTAAGTAAAGTAACCAAAATCAGCCACACAACAAGCTAACTAGAAAAGTGAGACTTCCAGTTCAGTTTACCTGACTTCAAAGTTGATGGTCTTTCTCTAAATGACTTCTCAAAATCTTGTATTCTATAACCACTATGCATAAGAATGAATTTCACAAAAAGATGGAATAATTGTCCTGATTTGGGAATAAAGTTTTGTATCTGGCCCCAGGAACTCATAATTTATGATAATCCGGTAGTGCCCATGGCTAAGGGTATGGAATCCAGAACCTACACAACTTAAAATTTGTATCTTTACCATCAACTAGCTCTTTGATTTTGAGTAAACCACATACACTCCCTATCCCACAGTTTCCCATCTCTAAACATGAAATTATGATGCTAACAATACTACGTAGGCTTGTTCTTAGAATTATAGTGATTATTTATACAAAGAATTGAGAGTAATCCTTAACACACAGTAAGTGTATGTTAGGTCATTTTAAGCAATATCAATCTGCAATTGGAAGAACTAATGAAAATTTCATTTTGCATCTCAAAAATATAAGAGAAACTAAAATTGCAATGGCTATGTGGAATTTAAGAATTTTTAATTTGGGGGTAGATATATTCAAAAAGACCATTGATAAGAAAAGTGAAGAAAAATATAGAGAAAGAGATGAAAATGTGACAGAATGTCAATCAAATGAATGATTGGAATTTCTATAACATGTGGTTTCAAATTAATCAGATATTTAAATATGCATTACATTCCTGGTACTCTAAAGAGAAAATTCAGATTAAATTTGCATTTTTGGAACACAAAATAAGTCACCGTCTTAATATTATATTTTCTAGAACCCGTTTAAAGTTTCTGGATACAGTGGTTTGATTTTCTTTTGGAAGAGGGAAGCATAAAAGATTGGGTTCTCCATTTACTCCCCCCTCCCTGTTAGGGAGGGGAAAGAAAGAAAGGAGGAAAAATTCACTCCACTAATGGTTAATTTCTTCAAAGCATTCTGAACATTTGAGATAATCAGTGTAGACTATACCAGTGTGGAAGCTTTTGAAGGATTAATAAATCTGTTCTGAAAATTCCTACTGCAAATGTGGCAGGTGGGAAGGGTATATATGGCCTAAGGTAAAACCCTTGACAAGACAGAGGGTATCTAGATTCTGAATTGGCCCTGGCTATGACAAGTGATTGTAAATTTCCTTTTGCAGTCTATAATCTTGTCAGAAACTAATGCAATTCTCTCTGTTGCAATTTTCATTAATATTTAGACTAACTTTAATGTAGAAAATGGACTGGATACTGGGTATGAACTATTTTATTGACTCAGCCAGTATGTAGCTTTGTAGTTTTGCCAACATTTCTAAGCCAGTTACAATGATTTCAAAGCTAATATTACACAAAGAATTTTTATATACAAACTCCTTTTTTTTAATTTTTACTATTGAAGGATAATTGACGTTATACATACTCTTACATTCTCTGAGGGTTATTTTCTGAGTTACATTAATTCTCAAAGAAAAGCAGTTCTATAACATATTAGAATGTTTCCACATTTGATCACGTATATCAATAACTAATGGATCTACATCATGGTCAATAAAGAAAGCAATCTATGAAGAATAACATTATCATATTGTTTAAGTAAATTAACCTTTTCTAGACATGGTGTGAAGAGTATAACTTAATGAGGGATATTTTGTTTTTAATTAATATAGGTACTCACAATAAAGGAATTGGTCATAAACATACGGACTTATTCTGCAATGTTGAAAAAAAACTGATAAAGCCAGGCTATCAACCATAAAAAGTAATGTTCCCATTATTTTCTTATGTTCTGGAAAAAATGCAATGAAGGCAAGCAATACCCACTTGTAATCTAAAGCATTCCAACCACACCTCAGGGAGAATTTTTTTTAAGTTTATTTATTTGTTTTGAGAGAGAGACAGAGAGCACGAACAGGGAGGGGCAGAGAGAGGTGGAGAGAGAATCCCAAGCAGACTTACGCACTGTCAGCACAGAGCCCAACACAGGGCTCAATGTCATGAAGTGTGAGATCACATTACCTGAGCCGAATCCCAAGACTCGGTGGCTTAACCAACTGAGCCATCCAGGTGCCCCAGCGACAGATTTATTCACTGGAGATTAAGATGCAATCTATTTGATCACAATATCAAGAATGAAAATTCCAAAAAATAAAAATATTTGCATATTTTCTTAATGTTTTTTTTTTCAAATCTTATTCCTGATACCTTTGCCACCATGGTATCCTCATGGCACTGTATCTTCAGAAATGCTAGTAAATTGATAGTGGAGAGTTCAATAGAAACAAAATAGTTTTCATATAAATATGCATAAAACAAAAAAAAATAAGTCATGTAGTAGGTCTTTATTTGCAATCATATATATCATTATTTGAGCTATGAGTTATTTCTAAATATATACACGGTTCTCTGCATCAAAATAATGTGCATTTTTCTCTTCATTGACAAAAGAGATTCAATAATATTAGAAATTATTATTTTTAAAGTGTTTAGAGTCTTGAAAGCAAAGAAGGGCATGGTAGCTTTTGGCAAGCAGTCCTCCTGAGGGAGTAGTTTTTTGGTTTTATTTTATTTTTTTATTTTTATTTTTTTGTGATAATTTAGCACCAGAGCTATAGACAAGAAAGTTTCAGTTTATGATGAGGAAAGTTTTCACAAAGAGGGTACAGGATAGCTTCTGAAACATTTATCCTGACAATGTCTACAATTTTATTATAAGGATAAACATCCATAAATGGAGGAACCAATTAGAAACTGTAACCCCACTCTAGTAATTAGGGTATTTGGGAGGTATAAATGTAAACTAATTCTACAAAACCGTAGCCAGGCTCCCACTGCTTCTCAGGATTCTTTTCACTTTTGGTGGGGAGGGGTTTAAAGAGGGGCACTTCGTTATTTTTCTCAACTGTAATTCTGTGAAACAGTCTCTACCCTGGTCAAGAGAATGATCTACTCACCTTGTACAAATTGCCTTGGCTACTATTTCATAAGAAGATGGAGTTTATCTGCTGTGAGGACCCCCTTGTATTTCAGCACCTCAACTTCTTTTCTTTGTCTTTACTTTCTTTATTCAATAACATAGTACTTCTTTCATTTGAATTTATCACCCTTTATTTCCTTATAGCCTTTATTTTTATTTTTTTATTTATTTTTGAGAGAGAGAGAGAGAGAGAGAAGGGGAGGGACAGAGAGAGGGGGACAGGCAGAGGATCTGAAGGAGGCTCCATGCTGATAGCAGAAAGCCCAGATGCGGGGCTCAAACTCACAAACCATGAGATCATGACCTGAGCTGAAGTCAGATGCTTAACCCATTGAGCCACCCAGGTGCCCCTCCCCACAGCCTTCAAACCTAGGCATAATGTCTCTGCCCTAGAAAATGTCTTCCCTTATCTTTTTCAAGACATAACCTTACCTTTGGTTTTTCCTTTCTTGTCAAATGTTTTGATTGTCTGCTAGTATTTCTGCTGCACGTCTCACTATCTACTGATTTTTACACTCCTGAAATGTGGATTTCTTCTCATCACGGTGCCAAATTGTTCTCTTAAGTTTAGCAAATCATCTGGCCATAAGTTTCAAAATAAAATAGAATCTCACTCTATTATTCACTATTTTCTTCAAACATGCTGTCTTCCTGATATCTTAATTTTGTGGTATCCTCTCCATTTGTGGGATCCTCACCACTATCCTCTCAATTTCTCAGAGTTGTCTTGGATTCATCATTTTTCCTTACTCTTTCTTCCTTGACCAGGTTCTATGACCAACCTATGAACAAAATTAGGAGACTCCACCCCCATTTCATGGTGGAATGTAGTTATTCTGCTGAGGAAAGCACGGAAAATCTGGGAAAGAAACTTCAAGAATTACGATGAGGTAGCCAACGTATGACTGCCAAGAGACATTGAGACTTAACTTCAATGAGAAGGAACCACAGACTAAGGATGGAGTTTCTCCTGTTCCAATGAAAGTTTGCCACTCTGGGCTTAGAGGATATATTGTTTGAAATGTGTCATTATGTTTTGCTCTGTACAATGAAGGCTTTCTAGGAAAAATGAGGAGTGGTCCCTAAAGGAATGAACTTACATGCTTGCCTATGTGGCACATTCTCAGGGCAAACTCAGTTTTAGAATATGGCCCTTATCTTTGATATTCAGTCTAGTTTCCACACCTCTCTCTATAGGAGGGTCACCTACTATGTTGCATACCTTTTATCATAAAGCAAAATATGTGGAACTGAATGCGAACTTTCAGCTTTGTTAGAAGGATTTGGGTTAGATGATGTGAACACCATGCCGGTCAACCAGGTTGTATATCAGAAGAGCTGTTTGGTTAAGACAATGGGCTTTCCTTTTTCTTTTCTTTTCTTTTTTTTTAACTCCATTTTAGAGTTTGTAAAAACAGTCAATTAAATTTTTAGGATACAATTAGAGCACAATTTTTAGATAAAGCAAGGTACTAAATTGTCATGCCAATCGCATCCAAGTTGCAAACAATATAGATAAATTATTCTTTAAAACATTTCAATATTTTGAGCACTATAGACTTCAGCTTGTTTATTCCATCTTTAGTCAGATCATCTAACTTCTTTGCTGATGTAATTATTTATTCAATTTCAGCCTTCATTAGAATTTAGTCGTAAAGTCAAAGTTCACTTGGCATTATAGTATTTAGTAATGAGAAATAAATAGACATTGTTGGTAATGCATATATTTTTTTATCTCTTTCATTTTACTCTTTTACACTAGTTCCTTGGTTACATCCCCCCAGTATCATACTCTTGCAGACTACCTAGGGAAGGGATAGAATTGAGTAATACGAAATAATAAGTAGCAAAAACGTATTATAACCCAATATGATTGTTCTAGACTCACTGCTTTATCTAGTTCCTTAGTTAAGATGTACCTCACATTTTTTCTGAGTGATAAAAAGCATTGCTTTAAATTCTAAATATTTGTCTCTGGCATAAGCATGAAGTGTATAAACAGTAAATATAATTTTTTTAATATTTTTTTGAAAATGGCACATTTTACTAATTTTAGAATCTAAGAAAAGCTTATTTGCAAAAGAAACAAGCAAACAAACACAAAAATAAAATTAACAGTTTTTTAATAATATAAACTTGGATAAAATTGATTTCATTTGCTATGGTTTCTTCTTCATGTTATAAAGAAAATCGATAGTACATGATAACTTGCCATCTGGTTTGTTTAGAATTGTGCAGGAGGAGCCAGAAAGTCCAGTCTTATAAAAGGAATCTACTTACTTCTTGGTCAGTAAACTTTTGTTCATGGAATATAGCAGAGAGAAGACTGAGCAATAACCCCAGGAACTGAATTTGTTCTACAATTAATTTGCATGATTTGGGAATGGAAATGTTGATTTTCTTAGCTGCAAGGATTGTTGTCCAAATTTCTTACTTATGATCTCTACTTCATATTATAGTCTTCTAAAATGGTATCAAGTAAGGAATAAACTAAAATTCTTAAACACAAGCATAGAGACATAATATTATTTCAGAAATTAAGGTAATTCAGCTTATCTCTAGAATTTGACTTTGCCCTCAATCTGAAGTGAAATTTCTCTATTTCTCTTTTTTCTCCTGCTCTTGTATAACTGGTTGACTTCTTTCTGGTTGATTTCTAGAAGAAGAAAGAAAGCTAGAGAGGAAAAGAAAAAAAGTGAATACAGGGCACCTAGGTGGTTCAGTTGGTTAAGCACCCAACTTCAGCTCAGCTTCACAAACTATGATCTCATAGTTTGTGGGTTCAAGCCCCGCATCAGGCTCAGTGCTGACAGCTCAGAGCCTGGAGCCTGTTTCAGATTCTGTGTCTCCCTCTCTCTCTGCCCCTCCCCTGCTCATGCTCTCTCTCTCTCTCAAAAATAAGCATTTTTTAAAAAATTTATAAAAGAAAAAAATGAATAGAAAAAGAAGTTTGGACATTTGTGGTCACTCTTCTGGTCAGACTTAACAAGAGGCTTCAAGCTTTGTTTCTATTTTGTTTCATCAGCTGTCACAATGTTCCACCTTCCCATGATTAGCTATCTTTCCAGAAGATACTTGCCTTTTAACACACACCTTAATACTTTCTTCTTTTCTTATGTCTTCGTTCATCCCAGAATGGCTCTTCCTCCACCCACTTACCTCTGACTTAATTAAAAACTTGGTCAAATGTGATTTCTTTTATGAGGCTTTCCTAATGGCTCAGCAGAATTGGTTGTCCCTTCCAATGTCTTCTTATTGCAACAAGATTGTAAGCTCCTTCAGAGCAGAGGTCATACCATAGTTGATAATAATAAATGCTTGTTGGATTTAATTGAATTTAAGCTTATCCTCTTCTGAAATATAACTTTCTCCATCAAACATTTTCTGATTCTCCATTAAATATGACTTCTTTTCTTAAGTGCTGAGGTTTTCATTCTTTTATGCCACTAATTATACTCTTATATTAAAATTATACTAAAAAACAAAAATATTACTCCCAATATACATCATAAAATACTTGGCGGTGGGAAGATTGTGTTTTCTGACATACCCTAGAATAAATTGTATCATACACACTCAAATATTTGTTAAATGAATTTCATATTTTTCAGAAGTCTTCAAAAAAATATGTATCAACATTAAAAACTCCCCCTGAAATCCATCATGTTTGCAACCTCATATGATCTTTATAAGATCCGAAACATCAAAAATAGAACAGAAGTTTTAGAGTAGATATATTTTTATGTCACTATAAAATTAATTTTATTTTAGATGTTCTCTGTTATTTTTTGAATATGAATTTTTGAATTTTGAATGATGTATTCATAATTAAAAATATAAACATACTGGAAATCAGATATATAGTCTTTGCAATAGAATCATTATCACATCTTTTGAGTCTCATGAAACCTTTCCCCTAAACTTAGCATATTAATGATATGATTAGATTTTTAGAAATAACTAATTTATGATTAAGAAAGATAAATTTTATCTACCTATGCACAATCTAAATGGTCTTTCCCTCTCAATATAATTCTATTTTCATTATTAAAGAATTAAATCTTTCTTGGCTACTTTTGAGGTAAAAAAATAATGAACCAATTCTGTTTTACTCAACAGAGAAATAGTGCAATGTGTTCTTGTAATCTGACTTGTATCCTTCTTGTAAAGCACTGGAAATTATTATTTCAAATTGTTAGATTAGATTTTCTGCAGCTTAGTATATCGTAATGTAATATAATTTCTAAATGCAAATGAGGTACTGTACAGCTTTTCCATGGAGTTGTTCATGAAAGCCAAGCATTTTACATATTACAGTGAAGTGCATGTTATTAAGAAACAAATTATAATGAAGCTTAATGTAGTATGGAGACAAGATACTATAGCTGTATAATGGATGACAGTACAGTAGGGTATGTATATAGCAAATATGTCACCTGCTGAAAAAGCTAGCTGTCAAGAGCGCTAAATACGCCAGGAGTGATAGCATTATACTTTTAAAGATTTCCACTTGCCCCCATTACTTCATGGCAGAGTTACTCTTGAAAGTTATCTTAGCTTCCAAACACTGACCAATGTCGTTTGCCAAATAAAGCCTGCGTTTCATCCAGTAATATTCCAAGGAGATGTGAAGGAGGCAAATTCTGCCTTTCAACTTTCAGGACAGGAAGTCCCTGTTTCATTCATCTGTAACTAGTGTTAATTGCTGATTAGTTTTTTACATACGAACTTCTTGTCTTTCAACTGCATTTCAAGTAGATGAGCACAATAGCCATATCTTGCACTGCTTTTTCCTAGCCCAGAGTGGATGTGGAATCAACCCAAATCTGTCTGTAACTTGCTGTAGAAAAATGGGAAATAGATTGAATCTCACAGATAATTTTCTTTCTCTAAAAAATAGCCTGCACCAAATGATCTCTAAAATCTCTTAAAAGATTCTATGAAATATGATCTAATAATTAATTACTCAGAAAAACAACTGTGAACTGATTATATGGAGCAACAAACCTGTTAAGAACCAAGGGTCTATGGAAGAAAAGTATACAAATATACAAACAATGGAATCATGAACAATGACGCTATTTAAGATCATACTATTCTGTGAACTCTCAAAACCTTCCATGTAGTTGGTGAGGAGAAACCATGTAACTGCAATCCAATCACACTGAGGCATTTGGCCTGGCCTAACACATCCCATCTTTATACAGATCGTGGGGAGACTGTCTTTGGGAGAAGAGGAGGGTAACACCACAGCAATTAGTACTACAAATAGCAAAATGGCTGACCCATTATAAAACAAAACTCCTCCAAGATGTGTCCCTTACTCTTTCTAATCATAGTATTCATTAAATAAAGCACTATGAAAAAGAGAAGAGAAAAAAGAAAAAAAAAGCAGAGACATCAATGGGTTTGTTGCACGCAGAAGAAACCAGCTCAAAAGCAATTCATTATTAATGCCTGAATATTCTTGCTAAACAGTTCTGATTATTTCACAAGAAAGAGGTCAAGGTAGTGGAGAAAGGGATTTAATCAAATAAACTCTCAATCTCTCTCCAAATAGCATTTTCATCCAGCTGCATGTAAATTCATCAGATGACTAGCCTCCAAAAGCACAGGCAAGGTTAATCTGCTATGACTGTTAAAACTTCTATGATATGCCTATTGAATAAAGATTTAAAATGGGATGAACCATGCAAGTTACCCCAAATTGGTTTTTTTTTTTTTTGCTCATAAAATACGCAAAATTTTCACTGTTAAAAACAAACAACAAATAAGCCAAATTTCTTTCATTTTTAGTGGGGTTTATTATTAATTTCTTCAAAAGGACTCTTTGTGATATCGTATAGTTTTCATTTACTGGGATTTTTAGGGCTTCCCACCCTCAGGTTCCAGGAATTCAAAATGTTTGTGCTCTGCTTGGAATTAGCTTAAAAACTTTAAGACCTCAGAAATTGCATAAAAGAAAAGGGTTGTAATAAGTTTTATGATATTTTTGAAATCACGCTGATTTACTTTTACTTATATGCAAGATTATAAAATTCATCACATTTTCATCCAAAGGCAATATCGCTGGCAAACATTACCAAGTGTGTTGGTGATTTATTACTTAAAAGATAAATGCAATTTCAATTTCCAATCTTCAAAATGTAAAAACGGATGGAGATAACATGAGTAAAAAGGTATATTAGTGTGTATTTTTACAAGAAAGGAAAATACATATAAAGATACAATTACTGCACAGGCACGATTTTACTGATACATTTTTGTCTGCTTCATTCTCTATGAGACTTCATAATTGTATAGAAATATATTATGAAAGTTAAAAGCATGTTTTCAAATATGGCAAAGTACTCAATACCTTTAACTCTGAGAAGGAAGAACCTGAATTCATTTTTTTAAATATAAAATTATGCTCTATAGATGTTTCTAGAATTCAAGAGAATATAAAAGCATAAATAATCTTTGACAAGGATATATAATTTACCGTCAGCAACAAATAATTTAAGTGGTATCGCCAAAGGAAGTCAATGTCATAATTGTGAACCTATATAAAGATTTTGAAAACACCTATGGTCTCTTCACTGTTTGAATGCTCGTTTTATGCATTTTTCAATTTATAATTTCAAAATCCATATGACAACACACGACACCATGGTAATTCAGCCTATCGCTATTTCAATAATCCTTATAACACCTTTCTTTCCTGCTAAATTTGTTACGTTGCATATTTCATCTCTGTATTTAAGAAATCATGCAGCAGTTAATAAATCTTCTTTAAAAAAAATTAAAGTGTTTTTCTGCTGGCATTCTTTGCCCTCTTAACTCTCAGCACCTTTCTTGAATCATAGACACCATTTTACATGAGGACAATTTCTAAAAAGCAAAATATAACTGTCTAATTAAGGGCTGTGTGATTGGCTAGTTCGCGGTCCCTGTGACAGTTGTGACAAATACACATATTGGCACAGCCCTAACCTCACTTCACAGTTTGCAACATTTTCAGAAATGTGAAGAACACTCTGATACAAAGCTTCACCTTGTCTAGTGCTATTCCATTTAATTTTTTATTAACTGCCTGAACATATGCCATTCTAGAAGAGGGTAATAGTTACAAAATGTCAGCAGAAACATTTAAACTGCTAAAATGTAAATGATTTTATAAATTTGTAATGAAAGGTAATTGTCATGTGGGAAAAGTAACAGAAAAACAGATATGTGTAAATGCAAAACTGGTAAAAAAAAAATACATCTTATTGGTTGAAGGTAGGAAAACCTAAGTATATTTTAATGAGTACTGTAAGTAGTATTTAAATAAAATTAGATTCATAAGCAGAAAATGTGAATTCTATAATATTTTATTTTCTAACATTAGGAAAGTTCATAATAATGACAAGACCTCATAGATCTTTAATGTGCTAAATTCAATAAACAGTAGGATATTAAGATGCTTCACCTCGTTTAAAAAAAAACCAAATAAATCAAAGTAGGATAATATAAATAAAAAGTGTCTTTTTATCAACATAATAGCTTTAAAAGCACCAAATTCAAACACGCGTGGTTTGTTTCTTTACTTTCCACTACAGTGAAAAACAATTTAGTGATTAATCCCTTCAGCAACATAATGCTGGGTCAGTACTTTCAGATATATGTCAGGACGACGACTCGGGCAAAGGATTGAGTATTTCCTCAGCCACTACACAGAGCAACCACCTTCCAGTTAGGTTTGCGGGCAACCATCTTTAAATGCTTGAGCTGTTCTGCGTGGCCATGACAAGATTTGCAATTCTCTACGTTTATTTACACACCATCACCCCAACTAGACATCACATGGAAGTGGCATGGTCACAGCTGACCCCGGGGTAGTCCCTGTCCCTGCCGATCCAATTTCATCGTGCTCTGCAATTGAACTGCAGTCATACTGTGGAGGATGTATGCATAGGACTCCACGCCACAATAAAATTAGCAGAAGCTTGTCAGGGGGTATTTTCCTGCTTTACGGTGACAGACTCTGGACAAATAGGTCTGCTTTCCAGAAATCCACAGAGGTCTGGCTCTCTTGAAATGTATATGAGCCCAGCATATTTAAGCCACACTATTCTATATGGTAAGCTTGTTACATGATAGTTTGAGAACAATGTTAAGCCTTTGCTGAATACCCCATTTCCTTTTCACAGATTTTAAGGGTTTTAAATCGCCTATGAATAGACTACTTATTTTTGATTTGTAGAAAAACAGCTTCTGGTTAGTAGTGGTAACCGAGAAAAATTTATTCTTCCTTCAGAGAGAAAAAAAAAAATGCAGCACAGATCTATTGTATTTTGAAAGCAAAAGTTCAGAGAGAATCTTTTTTTTTTTTTTTTTTTGCAATTGGATAGATCAAGCTCTGAAAGTCTCTTTCCTGAACCCATATTTTACCTGTAAAAATTAATTATGTCACAAGTAAAATCTGTTTCAGAAGGCACATTTAAATACACTTGCAAATAAATTTAGAAGATCCTTTTTTTTGTTTGAGATACAATGTTAAGAGAATAATATGGTAAATAGAAAAAAATTTATCATCTGTGGGGAGAACGTTTTAAAACATAATATGTTTTGTAATCTAGCCTAAAGTAATTTTATTAGATATTCTGTGCAGTTCTTACATCAAACATGCTCAGAAGCCCTGGGATCATTTTATATTCACTGGAAGACAGAAAGAAATCCAAAACCTAGTTAAATAAATTGTTCATTTATTCCTTCCCTTTTATGCACCAAGATCTACATGTGGTCATTAATTATAAAGAGACTATTATAGCACCATATTTTCATTCAATACGATGTCCTGGTATATATCAAAGAAGTCCCATAATTAAAACAGAAGGGCCACAATGACAATTAAAATTACAATCTATATGGGGAGAGAAAGTACAGTTCTGCAATTTTTCACCCTGTCACTGTCAGCTGCATGGACTATTCTGGTCACGTCTCTTGTAAAGCAGCCTAAATTCTTCTTCACCAATGCAACCTCAAAAGCATTATCAGCACCTAAGCAAAAGCCTATGCAAGTATAATTTAATACGAAGCCACAGTTTGCAAGTAATAGCGTATAAAGTGATATTTAAGTGGTGTTTTAAGCACACTTCTGATGGCTACAGCCGCTTTTCCCTGGTAAATGCGTTTTCCTTTGAGTAGTGATTATGAGTCCTAGGTGAAGAGGTCCTGTGTGCAGGTCTGTCTGTAAGCCTTACTTCCAGCTGCCAATCTTTACTTCACAGTGAAGAAAAAGCCACATAGCACCTTGTTCTTACTCTTGTATGCTGTCATCCCCTGAGCCTGATAACACAAAATCATTTCCACATAACACTTGCCTGCTTCTGCCTCTTAAACCTTGAGACCTCCACATTGTGCACGCACTTGCACCCTTGGCAACCGGCTCCCAGGAAGCCCCTGCCTTTGAACCATCAGAGTCTGGCAGCGGACTATTTTTAACACTTATCTTGGTAAATATCTGCATTAATGGAGTACAAAGCTTTTGGGTAGCAATATGTATTTGCTACAATTTATTGTCTATAAAAGTCACGAACAGTGAATTATTACTCCTAAAATTGTGTTTTTCTTCATAATAACTTTAAACCGAGCACTCATATATGAAGCATGCAATGGAGATTGAGAAGGTTTTGTATAATAAAACGGTGACATGGTCATTTTTTCCAGTTTTGCATTACAGAGGCACACTCATGCATGGTGCTTTTTAAATTCTTATTATGTGTGAGGTCAGGGGGTCGAATGTCAGAAAGTACTGTTAATTTCACGGGGTTAGGGGAAAGTAAATTCAGAGGGAATACAGATCACTTAGCACAGAAAACCAACTCCTCTGAAGTTTGGTTTTACATTTGTTAACCATATCCTTCAGCTGACGAACCATTGAGACCATGGTGACATTCTGGTCCCAGATATAATGGCTTGACATGCTGCACTGAGAGTGTGATTCCAACGCCCTGCTCCTGGTGCCAGGCTCCGACTTCCTCTGAATCAATGAAGCACTAAAACTCCACACAACTGGAACTGAACAAAGCATGTTGCCATTTTGGCTGTGATGTTTAAATTATAGAGAAAGCAGTCAGGATGTCTTAAAGTTCAATCTGACAAGAAATGTAAAATATATTTCTGTCTTCATTCTCTGGGAAGGTAGCATCTTAAACTGCACAGTATCACTACCCCGAGTCCTTTTAAAGTGGTTCATAATAGAGCATCAAAGACAAAATTCTTGCATTTCAGGGTCTTTTCTCTAATCAAAATGACACTTCGACTGGGGCAAAGTTTTTTTTTCCGAGGGGGGGGGGGCGGGGATAATTACCTCCATAATATGTTTTGTTCAGTTGACAGTGTAGGGATACAGTTCCTTTATTTTACCGTTTGTTCTGAAAGAAAAAAAGAAAATTAGCCTGCGCGCACAGATATGCGTGCCCCAAGTTCTACGACTCACCACCACCAACTGTGAGATAAAACAATGGTCCATTTCATGGTTATGACAGAGGAGCAATACTCAAAATATGTTTTAATGTGGGGATGGTGAGCACGTTGCTGAACTCTGATCAAACCTACGAGTCTGTTTAAATATAGTTCACTGGGCTGGTGGGCAAAGATACAATAGGTGCGGTAGGTGGTTTCATTTGTATGTTGTTGTTTTTTTTTTTTTTTTTTTACAAGATTTTTCAGATGCAAAACTCAAACTGGGCTCAGCTGCCCCCTTGCAATTAAATTTTAATGACGGAGGCTGAGTGTTTGTGTTTTGGCAGCAGGCTTGATACTGTTCGCATTTAAACGGTTACAACCAGACGTGCTGGGGGACAATCCCGTTGCAAGTCAGAGGTGACATTCCTCCAAGGTGGTTTACTGGGATGCTGTGGGATTCCGGACAGCCAGCCACAGGTTCTCCTGCCACCGTCACTTTTTAAAAGAATACATTAGAATATAACACCACATACTAGAATTTCCACAGTAGCCCGAAGGCCAATGCTTTTCCATTTTAACACTTTTTCACTGGAAATAACAGTCCTATAGGTTTTTGTATGCCAAATGATCTACTGGTAAATAAAAGCCGTATGTGGTACTGCTCATAAAATCACCCTTCGTCCCCAAATAGCAAGAACAATCCAAGGTACATATTTTAATCAGGGTGTTGTGTTGTTTTTTTTTTTTTTTAAGAATGATTATTAACTTTGCCGTGGCACACTTCACTGTCTTCCTTTTATAATTAAAAACTTTTTCCCCTCAAATCCCCTTTCCAGCAAGCAGCCTGTTGCCTGAAGTTTTAATCCTTCATTACTAGTTAAAACAAAATCACCAATTAGGCACATGAACACGTCTGTATTAATCTCATTAAGGTGATGGCACCAAATAAATTGGAACTATTTTTGTGCTTTTACTGTGTTCCTATGGCTTTATCAGGCCCTGTGGTCATATACAAAGACCTCGAAGCTTAGTCATTTAGAGTCATTCGGTTGTGGACTGAATGTGGCATTACCATCTATGGCTGAAAATTGCTTTCAGCTTTTAAACTGCACTGACTAGTCTGTAGTTAATCTTAGATCATTCACTCGCAAAATTAAATGAGCCAGAACGATGGTCTTTTTTTTTTTTTTATAAAATAATACATCACAAAACACTTATTTGCCCTGCCCAAAAGAGAGATCAAATTCATTTAAAATCCCATAAACCAGAGTTGTGAATTTTTAATTTTATTTAGTAGCAGAGAAATAGAGGGTAAGCTATCTTTCTACAGCACATCATTGCTATAAATTTACATATGGAACATGGTTTGATGCTTAACCAACCTTTAATCTACCTTTGATGTATACTTCTCCTTCAATGTGGTCATGTGACACCCTTATTAATGCAAATGTAGAAAAGAGTGTTTTGGACCTCTGATGTAATTAGCCATAAACCATGTTAAAAAAAAAAAAAAGAAAGAAAGAAGAAGAAGAAGAAAAGAAAGAAAGAGTGGCTACTTGAGTCACTAGAGTTGCATATAAAGTTCAGTTATCATCACAGAAGAATAACCTTAAGAAACTAAGTTTAAAATTTTTACTTCACTCATTCTTATATTTTCTGCCCAAGTAACTATTAAAGACCATTTTACTATACCAGCAATGGTCAACGAAGATTTGATTGTGAAATAATTCATCTCTTAGGATTAAAACATTTTAATTTCCTGGGATTTTAGCATGCTTCTGGTAAAAGTGCAATCACATTGAGAGAAAAATGCTAACTGAGGCAGGGGAAGGTGACTTCCTCATTAGCCTGTGTTATAATTATTTCAAACACATCGTCTTTTAAATGAAAACATTAGGTGTCTTGGCTTGTTGTTGATTCCCTTTCTTCCCACTGCCCCACCCCACAGTGTAGACCAAATGTATATGTTTTGATTTTTGCCAGTCACTGATTTTAGGCTCCAAAAAACTTGAGCCACGTCAGATGAGGGGAGGTCACTCCATCGTGCCATATGGAGGTAAACCATTGGGATATTCTGAGGGGCTGACCGAGGGTAATTCCCCTGGTGATGACAGGACGTGAAGGTTAGATATTGGAAAATAAGGTTCATGCTACTCTGTCAGTAGGGCTAGTGCAAGCTGCCTGTTTGACAGAGAAGGTGGTGTGTGGTCTGGACCTCAAGAAAAAGGAAGTCAGCCACCCAGATCAAAAATTACTCTGTCGGCCATCCAAAAATGATTCTGACATTCAGCTTAGAGACACAGAGAACAAAATGGTGAAAAAAAATGAAGTTGTACTTGATTCTGGGATGGTCCAGGGAAATTCACGGACCCATCACAATATCATGAAAGTTTCCGAATTAAGATGATAATTGCCAACACCACATTAGTGACATCTCTCTCTCTGGTTTTTAATTATAGGTTGCAAGTGTACATGACTCAAGCTATACAATCCCAGGAGTTAACTATTTATCATTTTCTAAAAATGGTGTTATAAGTGCAGGTAGAGTAAAATAAAATGCATTTCTGTCCGAACGTTATTTTTAATTTCAACAAAAGCAAAAGTCACTGAGCTTCATAGAAGTCTCTCGCTAGTTACATAATTATCTTGCCCACTATGGACATGTCCTTCTGTACCCGTTGTAATCATTTAGAAAAAGAGGATTTTGTGGCCAAAACGCCATACTCATTTTTATCGGGGTTTTCCTCCCTGTCTTAAAAACTTTCTTGAGATGCCTTGACCTGATTCTAAATATAACTCTATTCCTTAAATCTCGTCATATTGCTCCATTAAGAGACATTGAGTTTATATTTTTCCATAAATTTCAATGATTTAAAAGCACCCAAATCTATTCAAGATCTGTCCCTTTTCTAAGAATATGGATGAAGTAAAAGTACATGTATATTTTTAAATAACTTTCAAATCTAAGGTGACCATTTAAATACTTCACACTATTAGTTTTCCCATCTCAAGAAGAATATCTGCATATTGTTGTTTATTCTGTAAAATATTCCTTTTTTTAATAGCCTGAACCAAATAATTTCTCATTTTTACAGGCTTCACTTCACTTTTCTTACAGTGAATAAATTGCAACTTATTTCCATGAAATTCACAGATGACACAGATCTTTATTTTGCATAAAGGCATAAAGAAGTGTCTAATATCTTCAATATTCATCTGCTAAGTGGACATTTGCATTGGGTTAGAACGGAGAGAGAGCCCCAACCCTCCCGCGGTGACAGCTGTACAAAGGGATGACATCTGACAGCTGTGACAGAGCTGAAGGGAAACTCAGATGACTCTCCCCATCCATGATCCAATTACAGCACACATCCCTCTGACAGACCCAGCAGCTTGACTCCAGCGTTTGGAAGGACAGTATTGATCTCTTGTCAGAAACCAGTTGCCTGCCTGCAATTGTGCGTTGCTGAACTTTGAAAAGCTATAGTACCCTCTTAAATGATAGGGGCAGGCAGGTTATAGTATTCAGGTACAAAGAGAGGTGCAAAGGGTATCTGCTAAATGCTCTAAACTTGAACAAATCATAACAATATGACAGTCCAATCATACTCAAGGAGCCCAGCTGATCTAGCTGGCTACTGTCTGTGCTAATGGAAAGACAGCTCTTTGTGTTTAGCGGGATGATCTTACTTGATGAAAAGGCCACTGCAATTAGTGCATGCTGGTTGGCTGTGTTGGGTGACAGGAGCACGGATGGTGTAATGGCAGCTGCCAATAACCCCAACTTCAAGAAAACAGACAATTAGGCCTTTGATCCTAACACTGTTAGTCCCTCCACTCCAGACCTCTGCTCGGCTTTTACTGTAAACCTCACAAGGGCAATGTGGTTCAACCTCACCAAACAGAATGACTTGGTCAAGGGGTCAATTACCTGTCTCCTCTTGCTTTCTATTCCTGCCTTCCTTAGAGAGAGAGAGAGAGAGAAAAGAGAAGGAAAGAGAGAGACACCCATGCAAAAGGTTAACCAACATAAACATTTCTTTCAACTATAATTTCAGGAAAGCTAATGTATGAGCATCAATATCTTGAGATGCAAAATTTTAAAACATATTTTGAAAAATAGGCTGGTAAAAACAAGATGCTAAACTTTGCAAATGAGATAAGAGGTATCTAAAGACAACTGATGTAGTATGTTCAGATACATGTAACACTCAGTGTTAATAAGTTATCAAAATCCCAGGATAATTAAAAGTTGTGTCCAATTTCACTTTATTGTTTTAGAACTGCATAAAGGTAGCTGAAATGTGCTAAACGCAGAGCATACCCAAAACTTGTAATGCAAATCATTTCAGGGCTTCTCATCAAGTGCTGCTCTACCAGAGAAAACACTTGGGCAGGAGTAAAACAAGTTGAATGCAATACTGGGACACACATGCGAGGACTCACGTACATACACAGATTATACCAGAACAGACCGTTCTATGATCAGAAACACTAAGTCCAGTGCTCGATTCAGCAGCACGTTTGCCAAGACTAGAATGATAATGGACATCGGCGTGACCCCTGTGCAGAGATGACACACAAAGTCAAGAAACGTGCCATACCCTTGAGTAAATCTTCTTTTTTATTAAAGTACTGCTGCCCCATAATGCTCCATAAGTTTCAGGTGTACATCACAAGGTTTTCGGCAACTCCATACGTTACGCTGTGCTCCACCCAAGCGTAGCCACCATCCGTCACCACACAACGCTATTACGACGCCATTGACTCTATTCCCTATGCTATGCCTTTCATCTCCTGAATTATTCACTCCATGACTGGAAGTGTGTACCTTCCACTGTACATATTCTTCATGTACCTCAAATTTAGAACTTTTCTTAACTTTAAAGGTTTTTTTCTGTACTTGGGGGAGAGATAATAAGCATCATTAACCCTAAGTAGGTAGGCATTGAAAACCAAAACTATAGAATGGGTGTCATGGCAAACCTAGAAACTGACATTACCTACAGCATAAATTAGGTTTCAAATAGAACAGTTTGGCCTATTTAAAAGATACTATAGGGAATAAAAACTAGGGCTTCAGAAATAAGCAGAGATCTAGAGATCAAAAGCATGAAAAAAACTTTGGGAGAGTTTTAGAGCAGAGAAAAACAGATATAACAGTATCTAAGATAGAAGAAAACACAAAGCCAATGTGCTTCAGAAGTACCAATCTTAATATACGTGTAATGATACTCCTGTTCACTCATATGGAAATAAATGCTAATTAAAACACCTGAGATCACCCATATATATAAATTATATAATACAAAATTAATGAGAGTGTGGAAAAACAGTCTCTTCTTTATGGAAATATAAATTGCAACCATCTTTCACAACATTAATTGAGAAATATCTATACAAAATCCACGGTGAAGAAAAATTGCTCAAACATGGATATGCAAAAACATTTACTGCGGTATTGTTTGTAATGAGAAAAAAGGAACATAACCCAAACTTCCAGTAGGAGGGGATTAAGTAACTATATCATGATGCATACATGAAATAGAATGGCCAATAAAAAGAATGAGGTGGATTTATATAAGTTGATACGAAATTTTCTCCAAGATGTAAACATTATAACGAATCAGTATTATCTTATTTGTATAAAAGTGTACACGAAAACAAATGTATATATGGGGATCTTTGTATATCTGTGCATATATGAATATATCTGACATCTGTATATATGTATGCATGCTTCATATATATTAACATTTCTAGAAATACAAACAAGAAACTAGTAATAGTGTTTTTTTATTGTGAGTTGGAGATGGTAACACTTTTATATTAACTTACACTATTTGCATATATAGGTATTATTTTGATAACTTTTAAACTAGTTAATTAAATTTTTTGTGTTAATGATCTCTTGACTACTATAAAACTAGCCTAAATATAGGACTTAAAGGATTTGTACTTTTCATTCCTTTGGTAAACATTTTTTTTTCTTTTACATCTATTGTAGATATCAGGTATGTGCTCATCTGGGAACATGAAGGGTAATTAGTAGTTTGCCTGACCACAAGAATCTCATGGTCTAGTTGGGGAGATTTAGTGTTTATTTTTTGAGAGAGAGAGAGACAGAGCGTGAGCAGGGGATAGGCAGAGAGAGAGGGAGACACAGAATCCAAATGCAGGCTCCAGGCTCTGAGCTGTCAGCACCGAACCCGACGCGGGACTCAAACCCATGAACCATGAGATCGTGACCTCAAACCCACGAACCATAAGATCATGACCTGAGCCAAAGTTGGATGCTTAACCAACTGACCACCCAGGTGTCCCTTGGTTGGGGAGATTTAAAATAAATGAATTCAGGGATGCCTGGGTGGCTCAGTCGGTTAAGCATCCGACTTCGGGTCAGGTCATAATCTCACAGTTTAGTTTGTGAGTTCAGTTTGTGAGTTCGAGCCCCACATTGGGGTCTCTACTGTCAGTGCTGAGCCTGCTTCAATGACCAAAAAGACCTGCAAAAGTTCCAAAGTTTTTCACTCATTGAGATAGTATGGAGATGCAATTGTCCAAGTATGTTGAAACCTAAGAATCACCTGGGCTCCATGTTAAAGGATTTGTGTCATGAAGTCTTATTACCCAAACTCATCTTATTGAGCTGATAATCTGCATGCACAACGAGTTATCTCAGGTGATTGTTATTATCTGACAAGTTCAGAAAAACCTTGGTAGAAGGGTACAGTATCCATTAGGCTAATAATCTTAGCCGAAACTTGATCCACCTGAGAAAAAAACTACCAGCCCAAATTAAAAACTCCATCTTTGGAGCACCTGGGTTGTTCAATAGGTTAAGGGTCTGACTCTTAGTTTTAGCTCAGGTCATGATATTGTGGTTTGTTAGTTCGAGCCCCTCATCAGGCTCCACACTGATAGTGTGGAACCTGCTTGGGATTCTCTCTCTGCCTCTCCCCTGCTTGTGATCTCTCTTTCTCAAAATAAATAAATAAATAAATAAACAAACAAATAAGAAATAAATAAATAAGAAACCTCCATCTTTGAATTTATTGCTACAGTGACAAATATAAAGTAAAATATAGAACATAAAATCTTAATTCCTCCAAGGCTCTATTATGAGATAATTGTTTACTTTCTTGATAAACAAGTAAAAAAAGTCTTATTTCCTTGAAAGCATCTCATAGAACAAAGAAAGTCCATAACGCTTATTCAGGTGACTTTTTAGGACAATTTATTACTAATTCAAATGACGAGATAATATAACTTAAAAACATTTTAAACTGAATGACTTTAGTATGAAAATAAAAAATTAGATATTATAAAATTTCTTTGAAATAGTTTACATTTTTAATGATTTTCAATCTGACTCTAGTTGTCTTAAATTTTTGAATTGTTTTATGACTTTTAAATACATTACATTTCATTCATATTAGTTTTGCCTTCTCCACTAAATAGTTGAATAACTTTACCAGTAATAATTTACTATAATTTAATAGTTTCTGTTTCCTAGAAGTCTGGAACCAAACCACAGGAAAGAAAGAGAAATGTTATTTCTGACTTCATTATAGCCCTAAACATGGTGAGCTTGTTGGTTTTAGTTTTAGGCTTCTGTGGTCTAATTGTATGAATTGATCTCTTTGTGTCTCATTTAACATTGTTCTTCTCCATTTCAGAAGATTGTGTCCTTAAGCCTGTCCATCTCTCAAATACCTGCCATTGGTCAGAAGGAGAATGAGGAAAGAGTGTGAATGGTTTCATAGAAAAATACACAACAAACAAATTTAATTAAATTCAACTCAATTCAGTTGTATGAAAACTTAAAGAATTCTATACCAAGGATGCAAAACCATGACCCATGAACTGGAGCTCAAAGATATTACAGTTAACCACAAATAAATACATAAAGGGAAATAACACAGTTTTGTATTATAAACATAATAACAAATATATACAAAGCACAAGAGAGTGAGGATTATCTGATGAGAAAGCAGAAAAGAACATACTTAATGAATTTAAGATAATTCTAAATGATAAATAAGCATTCATCAGATGTATAGGGTTTGGGAAAAGGTTAATTCTGAGCAGGAAGAATAGCATGCCCAAAAGTGCATGAAAGTGTGCATGCTGGGAAACTGTAGCATTTTAGGCACCTGGGCAGCTCAGTCTGTTAAATGCTAGACTCTTGGTTTTCACTCAGGTCACAATTTCATGGTTCATGGGTTTGAGCCCCCATCAGGCTCTTAGATGACAGCACGAAGCCTGCTTGGGATTTTCTCTCACATTCTCTCTCTGCTCCTCCCCGACTCATGCTCATGCTCTCTCTCTCTCTCTCTCTCTCTCTCTTGCAAAATAAAATAAAATAAAATAAAATAAAATAAAATAAAATAAATCTGACAAAAAAAGAGGAAACTGTAGCATTTTAGTATTGATGGAATGCATGTTTTGAGGAGGAGAAGGAAAGAGACTCAATCCTACCGAGACTTTTTTCAATTTTTGAGGTATCTCATTCTTTGTATTTATGCTCCCAGTGAAAACTTCCTCCAAATCCCCATGTACCTATTTAATCTCAGGTCCTAGAGAAAAATATGCAGTGGAACCATGCTGAGTAAAATTGCATTATTTATAGCTAAGATTCTCTGATAAATTGTGTTGTATCCAAAATATCCTAACTTAAGACCTATTATAAAAGGAGACCTGATGCAGTCTTAATCTTCAGTTATAAACTTTTTTCTAATTAAAAATAAATAAATGCTGAAAAGACTCATCAACTCCAGAGAAAATCAGTGTATTTTTCCCTAAATCTTGAATTGTTTGTCTAACCTATCCACTCTTCATGATTTTTCCCCAATACCACACCTTGGTTCTTGCCTAGATTTTGCATGACACCAGCCCTGAAAAGGAAAGACTATGATGCATATGAATTAACAAAATCCATGTAAAAACCCTCATGAATCACTTAACACTCTGGAAACACCATCTCTTAGCACTGCCACCATAATGTTGTGTTTAATTTTTTTTTTTTTTGACATTTATTTACTTTTGAGAGACAAAACATGAGCAGGGGAGAGGACAGAAAGAGAGGGAGTCACAAATTCCAAAGCAGGCTCCACGCTCTGAGCCGTCAGCACAGAGCCCAACGTGGGGCTTGAACTCATGAACCACAGATCATGGACCTGAGCTGAATTCAGAAGCTCAACTGACTGAGCCACCCAGGCGCCCCCATAATGTTGTATTTATAACAATGGACCTCTAACTAGGGAAACTCTTAAAGAAGTTGAAACAAGTCAATAATAGCCCCCAGCTTTTGGTTCTCTTCTTGATCTAACTGGCTTTGTAGCGACATAGGTCTACTATGGTATCCTGGAGACTTCACATGTCACCACATAGATCACATAGGCAATGCTTGACCACAGTTTTGGTGGAATGCCCTGTAATTCCTCCTGGACCAAGGGCAGACATCCTGATAAACTACGCTTGTCTACAATTTCTCATCTACATTTTATGGGAGATTTCCACGCGACCATTTATCATCTGTGTTCCTAGATTCAGCAGCATGCAGGTACGTCTACCTTGCCTCCATTTCAGAGTACAGCGGGAGGTTTCTGTAGGAGTCTATAAAACTGCTACATGAGTAATAAGATTTTAGTTTTCACTTGGGTTCATTGTCCCCTCACCAGCTGTATTTATGAAAGTGTGGCGAGTGAATCTAACAGCTGTCACCAAGGTGTAGCTTATGGGTCACTGGGTCACTTTACAGACTGGTCCATGGAAAATATTGCTTCCCCTTGCAGGAGAACTTATGTTTGGCGATAGAACTAACATTAATTTCCAGCGAATATCTGCAAAATATCTCTATGCAGTGAGCATAGAAATAGTCTATCCTATAGTATGTTAAAAACCACTCACCATACTAACATATACTGTTATATATGTAACATATATAACATATATGTTACATATATAACATAATACTTAGTATGCCAGCCACTGTTCTAAGGGTTTTGTACACACAATCTATTTTAATCCCCACATCAACTTCTTTATTAGTTTAAATCTATACATGAGGAAATAGGGGTTATTGGAGTTTAAGAAACCTCCCCATAGTTAGTACAGAGCTAGGATGAGCTATAGCCAAAGTTAGAATAGACATAGTCCAGTTCTAACACCTTTGTTTTTTTTTTAAATTTTTTTTTAACGTTTATTTATTTTTGAGACAGAGAGAGACACAGCATGAACGGGGGAGGGGCAGAGAGAGAGGGAGACACAGAATCGGAAACAGGCTCCAGGCTCTGAGCCATCAGCACAGAGCCCGAGGCGGGGCTCGAACTCACCGACCGTGAGATCATGACCTGAGCTGAAGTTGGACGCCTAACCGACTGAGCCACCCAGGCGCCCCCCAACACCTTTGTTTTTGACAGAGAATTGAACCTCCCACTAACAGTGATCACATCAAATATGTGCACACAACAATTTATCTCACTGTGGATCTTTATGCCAAGTAAAGCTGATCACCTCATGTGATCAAATGTGCTCCACTCATTTCTTCAGAATACCACTTTTTTTAAAATAACACTTTATCAATTAGTCATTTCTATGTTTAATTTATATGTTAATATAAGAGGGGAATCAATACCTCATCCCCAATCATGTGATCATCTTCTACATGACAATAAAACATTTTAATAGGTATCTTTTAAAATTGAATGTTTTGGGGTGCCTGGGTGGCTCAATTAAGCATCCCACTCTTAACTTCGGCTCAGGTCATGATCTCACAGTTCATGAATTTGAGCCCCACATCAGGCTCTGCGCTGACAGTGCAGAGCCTGCTTGAGATTCTTTCTCCCTCCCTCTCCTTCTGCCCCTCTCCCGCTCACACTCTCTCTCACTCTGTAAATAAATTAACTAACTAAATAAATAAAATTGCATCAAAAAATTAACCATTTAAACACCCCACTTATTTAGGCCAGTTATAGACCTATCCTTATGAAAACATAAGGAACATGGCAACGATTGACCCCCAGTAATGGATGTCCCTGAGACTCGACAATAAATATGGACCTATGTTGTCACATATATACTCTGAAGATTGTTTATCATTTCCTGTGTGCTGATATCTACTTTCAGCTTTTCAAGAACACAATTCCAAGGGAAGCTTTCCTTCCTATGTCCTCTGAATTGTAGAGCCATGTTAGAAACAGCTACCCTTCTACTCTCCAGCCTCCTTGTGATCCCATTTTGATTAGACAGAAGTTATGAAATCATCATCCTTTGAAATGACCCTGTTTTCCCTATCAATACAGAGTCCCATGAAAATCAAGCAAAAGAAGATACAAATGAACAACAACAAAAAAACATTTTCAGAATTAATCCAATGTCTTATTTTATATTTATGAGATTTGACTCAATTAATGGTATGTATGCAAATAAAATCTTACATTTATAGTTGTTTTTAGTAAAATATTATTTTACACTGTATCTATATACTGTGATTTTCAAGGTATTAAGAATGTTCCAAAAACAAAATTTGCTAAGAAAACTATAGGAAATTAAATATAGACTTTCTGTATGTCGATCAAATTGCCGGGAAAATAAATAAATAAATAAATAAATAAACCTTTGGTCCCAGTAAAATCTTGGCAAAATTTACCAATAAAGAGATGTGATAAACAATAAGAGAATACTTGCCAATGACAAATCTAGAAACAAATATATGTATTTTAGATAGAACATTTTATTACGCATATAAAAGAAATAAATTACTTGTTCAAATTCTTAATCGTTAAGGAACAAAAGGAAATAGGGATGAATTGGGAAACAAATTCACATGCAAAGATTTACCCTTTATATTTTGTGTTGACTTGTAATTCTTCATCAATATCATTTTTATAAATATTCATATATGAAAATTCATAAAGGGGAATACACAGGATGATATTTTGTTATTGTCCAGCTGTACTTTATAGTTAATGCATGAAGTCATACTCATTTAAATGTCTATAACAAATATCTTAGTCTTTGAAAATTGACAGAATCAGTTTTACATATTTTTATTCATTTGTTTCAATTTATGAACTGCAACCCATGGCCTCTGAGTACATGTGCATGATAAAATTATCAGAAAACAAATTATAAATAGTAATCACTGCCCTCTTTCTTAGCCACTGAACTTTATCAATGGCCTGACCCAACATGCCAGGCCTGAAGGCCGATCAACTTTACCCTGTCAGTTCATAAGGCAAATAAATTTCTAAATATAATCCCCCATATGAAGAACTTCCAACCTCTAGTTTGATGAAGCTGAGATTCACTGACTGTTGTCTGTAGTAGTTATACAGCAAATTTTAATTATGAAAATATAGAAGCAAAATTTACTACAGGGATCTTATAGAAACTAATTTATGCTCCTAATTCATAATTCATTTCTAAGTCAATTTAACACCATAAATACAATTTGATAATTTAGAATTTCTACTCTAAAAATAAATTTACATAGATATATAGTTTTATTTTAATAAAGATTATCATGTTGACAGAATTAACCTAATAGCAATTGGCCTGTAAGCTATAATAGATTTTGAATTTTTCGTCTATTGTATTTTCTACATTTCAATATAGTGACGAGAATTCTGAGGAAACACAAAACAGTTACTTGAAATTTTGAAATAAAAGTAAAGAATTGCTTTTAATCTTTAATTTTTAATAATTGCAGCTATTTTTTTCTTCCTACTTTTCTCCATGTATTTATGATCTTTACAACACTTTGATATTATTTAAAAAGTATGAAAGATTTGTTCATAAGGGCCTCACTCTCAAAGAATAAGATATGAAAGGCTGTGAGGGGAAGTAAACAAACAGGGAGAAAGGGTCAGAAAAAAATGTCAAGTCCTTCTTTAAACTTTATTCATGTGGAAGTGAACCCAGCTGAGTTAGGTCAAAACAAATGAAGAAATAGTGAAAAACTGAGCAAAAACTCAAGATTTAAAAAGAGTACTCTTAAGCATTCAGAATGTGTACTATACATAGAGAAAATTTTGATATGTTAAAGACAGATTTTATTCTTGTGGAATAGTTAACAAAAGACAAACCTAAAAAGATATACCATGTTTATATGGAGATGGAAAGCATCCAGAATACCCAACACAGTATTGAAGAAGAACAGAGCTGGAAGATTGATGCTACATGACCTCATGACTTATTATAAAGGGACAGTAATCAGGACAGCATGGAATTAGCTAAAGAATAGACAAACAGATCAATGAAATAAAATACAGACCGCAGAAACAGTCCCAAATAAATATACTCAACTGATCTTTGAGAAAATGTACAAAGGCAATACAATGGAGTAAAGATAGTCTTTTCAACAGACTTTTCAACAAATGGTGCTGAAGCAACTGGCCATCCATGTGAAAAAAAGTAAATGGAGACAGAGACTTTATTATACTTTCAAAAATTAACTAAAAATAGATCACAGGCAGAGCACCTGGGTGGCCTCAGTCAGTTAACAGTTTGACTCTTGATTTCGGCTCAGATCATGATCTCACAGTTTGTGAGTTCAAGCCTTGCGTAGGGCTCTGTGCTGATGTGCAGAGCCTGCTTAGGATTCTCTCTCTCCCTCTCTCTCTGCCTCTCCCCTGCTCATTCTCTCTCTCTCTCTCTGTCTCTCTCTCATAAATAAATAAATAAATAAATAAATAAATAAATATCATAGGCTTAACTGTAAAACACAAAACTATAACATTCCTAAAAGATAACATAGGAGAAACCTAGGTGACCCCGGGTATAGTAACAACATCTTAGAAATCATTGATAAGCTGGTCTTTACTGAAATTAAAAACTTCTGCTCTCTATAAGACCCTTTCAAGACAATGAGAAGATAAGCCACAAATTGGGAGAAATATTTGCAAAAGACACATCTGTGAAAGGACCATTGTCCAAAATGTACAAAGAATTCTTAGAACTCAATAAACCAATTAAGAATAGGTCAAAGATCTTAATAGACACCTCACCATGAAGATATGCAGATGAAAATAAATATATGAAAAGATATTCCAAATCATATGTCATCAGGGAAATGCAAATTAAAATAACAATGAGATACCAGCACAAGCCTACTAGAATAGCCATAATTCAACATACAGGCAACATCAAATGCTGACATGGAGGGGCGCCTGGGTGGCTCAGTCGGTTAAGCGTCCGACTTCAGCTCAGGTCACGATCTCGCGGTCTGCGAGTTCAAGCCCCGCGTCGGGCTCTGGGCTGATGGCTCAGAGCCTGGAGCCTGCTTTCGATTCTGTGTCTCCCTCTCTCTCTGCCCCTCCCCCGTTCATGCTGTCTCAAAAATAAATAAAC